>NW_024037064.1:2378745-3010536 GCF_015706575.1 Patiria miniata | reverse complement strand
TAAGATGATGAGCTCCAAGCAGCATTGCCTCTGATCCACCTTATAATTGGTGGATGGGATAATACTATTTTGCCAAAGGCTGATGACGGTAGTATGGTGGAGGATCATGTTATTTCAGTGGTGAAACGTCATGAGTCCGCACATTTCTGGTGCAAAAAAAAGTTAAAAAGTTGTAGAGGTATGTGGGGGCATGTGCAATTCGCAAGACCCGTTGGGAAGAGGTGGAGAGTTCGGTTAGAGTTGTAGTGAAGTGATCCACTGAACGCCATCAGCACCATTTATAGAAATGCCGTAAGTTGACTGAATCCAGCTATGGGCCGTGATGGTGGTAGTACATAAAGTCCAGCATGTCGGATGCAGCGCTCAACAACAGCCAGCACGTCCATTGAGACTTGCCAGGATCAGGGTAAAGCAGGCCTGACCGAGGCTGACAATGAAGGTCTGGCCAATGTTTGAGGAGGAGCCTCCCAGCCTCTCCATGCCTTCCAGATGGACCGCTCCGCGAGATATGGCATGCTCCGGAAACCACAGTTGTCGGGGCCAAAATGTGGTGATCAGGAGGACCCTGTCAATGCGAAGCCATGCATTGTTCTGTACAGCAATGGCTACTTACTACGGAACGAAGTTGCACGCTTACGGCCGGATAAATAGTAGGGAGTGAGCAACTTGCAACGCGTGCGACGCTTTATTATGCATGTGCACTGAGGCGTGATCTACTTGTAGCCTGTGCGAAGCGTCATGCTAGTGGCCGTGTTATAAGTTGTAGGTAGGGAGTGAGCGATCTGCAACCTGTGCAAAGCCTCACTCCTTCGGTACACCGTGAGCTACTTGCAGCTTGTACGAAGCCTCACGTAAATGGCCATAAAGTATGAGCGTGTGGAGTAAGCAACTTGCAGCCTGTGAAAAGCCCCACTCACTTGGAAAGACAATGGTTACTTGTAGCCTGTAAACAGCTGTGTACGGGAGATAGCCACCTGCAGCCTGTACGAAACATCACCAACTTATAAGGCCATAAGTACCGACAACTGACAAAAATGTCACAAAAAAATAACCAATTTGTAGAATTGCGGGTAACCTCCGCTAGAAACTTCTGAGGGAAAACAGTCAATCAAACTGTAAACTGGCCAGCCCTCTAATCTATCTTAATCCTTTGTCCAAACAGTGGCTTTATAATCCCTAACAAGATAAGAGTGTACCTCTAGAAGTACTGTATTCTTTCGTAGTTTGCAGGCTCTAACTCGGAAAGCTGCTAGACTGAGCACTTACACCTGATACAAAAGAGATGGTACTTTTAATAGCAGAATGAAATCATAAACTTATATCAAAGGGATGGCAGGAGAAAGAGGTTACATGATCAGCAAATATGAGCAAACTCAAGAGCTCAAGAAAGCACTCTCTGAGAAAAGAGGAAGTATAATGGCTGGCGGGCCTCAAGGTACTGTGGGAAATAAATCTTAGCGAATGGTAAGCGCTCTCCGGGAATAATGCATATGTAGTGATGCTTTATGGGTAAGAGGAGCACAGTAGAATAGTGATGGACGACTTTTATTTTTCTGGTAGCCACTTCACAAGGTGTGTTTCAAGAAGGCCTACAACAAAACATTTTTGTTTGGAACCCAAATGAATTTCGAAATCACTTACAGCAACTGTGACACGGTGGCCCCGTCCCCAAACAAAGGCAGCTTGGTTGAAAAACTTTAAAATGCTCGACATCGCTGTTGCAATTATTATCAGCTCCCTCCACTCCAACGCAAATGCCTATGGAAGATAAGGAAATTAACAAAAAGTCAATATCAAATGAACTTCATTTTCCTTGCTTCATAGACTTATCTGGCTAGCGCTTTTAGAAAATGTGTATGTATGTTTGTGCTCACGTCACGCACATATCACACGCACTCTGTTCATTAAACTTTTAAGAGGATGTGCGTATTACGTCACTGGACCAATTGGACAAGTCAAAGACATGCGTAATGTGCATGCCTTCAGTCCATAATTCAAAAATCAATTGTCAATTTCATGATCACTCATCCTCTTTTGACCGAATTTTTCATGACGTCACAGCGACTGCGTCTTGATTGTTACATCATCATTGAGTGGCAGCGCAGCAAGTGAAAATTACTACGTACACATGTACGTATTCGGTGCGAAGGCATTGATACAATGCAGTTCATTGATGACGTCATAAAATATGTAATGACATCAAGCGTTGCTTACAAGTCATTTCAAAACGTGACATCATATCGTCTACGGGCCATTGGTTGAATGAGCGTTAAGTCTGCGCATGTGATATGTGCGGTAGTGTTAAAGCACCTCATAATTGCCCTCTATTATGGTTGTTAGATTTGTCAGTAATAGGCAGTTTATATTAGATGCCCAATCAGGCAATCAAGGACTTGTACAAATGTCCATTTGGAGTTTATTAGTATCACCTTTATTCCAATGTCAGAAGTGTATTAGTGACCTCCGGTGATTTTTGGTGTTTTTTTTTATTTTGCTGATTTGTTTTCCAATGAAAACGACAGTACATCATCCATGAACTTTGTGGCCATAAGGTTACGTACCGTACAAACACAAATGTCTGCAATCCAGGTTCATCTACTTCAAAAACAGAAGTCTTTTTTTATCAGCAGATCAGACAAGCTATCTTTTGATGCACAATCACGCAATAGAGGACTCATAGCAAAAATTTGTTAGTATCTTCCTTAATTCCACAGTTGGATTCTGTTGGGATCTGTACAGGTCTGCGGTAACACCTATGTGAAATTTTATCTGTTTTGAGTTCTGTGGCTCTGAGAACCAGTTGTTTTCAATTGACACTTCGAACAGCATTGCGAGTAGCCTCCACTAGAAACTTCTAAAGAGAAAAATAGTCAATCTAACTGTAAACTGGCCAGAACTCTGATCTATCTTTACCTTTGTCCAAACAGTGGCTTTGTAATCCCTAACACTTAGTGTAATAAAGCCACATGCGCTGTCACACAGCTGATATTGACAAGTGCAGGGGATTAGCAGCAGAATCTGATAACAGGGGCCAGTTTGTTGACAAAGGGATTAACAAGATAAGAGTGCACCACTAGAAGTACCGTATTGTTTCCGAGTTTACAGGCCCTATCTCAGAAAGCTGCAAGAAGCACTTACGGATGATGGCGTGCTCTGTTCGTCATCAGTGTCTCTGGACGACGAAAATCGATTTAAAAACAGCTGGTTCTTCTCAGAACCACACAACTCAAAAGAGATAAAACTCACATGGTGTTACCACAAACCGTCCATACTTTGTTCACGTCCATCATGCAAACCTACAAGTCTCATGTATAGGACCAGTGGCATAAAACTTTTTATGGCATTAAACTGTTTACCCCAGCGATCTAATACAGATGCCAACAGCGGTTTAAAAGCACAAACAATTTTTAGCAAGCTGAACGATGATATTTGTTCATTTTGGGCTGATAATTGTTATGAAACCTTTTTGGCCCAGATATCTGGGCCCATGACGGCTGTAGCCAGATAGCCAAAGCACAGAGCTTGCTGAGCTTCAAGTACATCAAACCTGTCAGAAACGAAACCAAATGAACCAAATACAATTCTGTAATTCTGTAATAAATATGTAATTCTGTCGGTTTATGGGGGAGAACAAGGATTCCTCAAAAGTGTAGGGATACTGTAGCTCGGAAGCTTGAGGTTATCTGAACAAAGAAGACAATGAAGAATTATTTTTAGAGGTGGGAAAAACCCCGGACTGACAATGTTGTGCTGGTGAGCGGGAGTCATTTCGCAATGCCGATTGATAATCTGGTTGGTAAAAATCACTGCAAAGTCTTCATAAAAGATGTTAGAGTAACTTTTCCCTGTGTGGCACCACAAGGTTGTCTTCGCTTTGTCTCTCCATCCAGATTTAATTAATAATAATAATAATAATAATAATAGTGGATATTTATAAAGCGCACGTATCCACCAGGACTGGTGCTCAAGGCGCTACATCATTATTACCCTGCTCATAGGGCCAATGAAACATTCCAAAGACAATCTCAGCTCCATGGGGAGTATACACTGCTCGATGCTGCCATTTCGGCACAAAAAGCAACTAAAAATCAGTCACACTTTTATTGTGAGGGTAGAGATGGTGCTTCAAAGGTACCCATTTACTCCTGGGTGGGAAAAAGCAATGAGTGACAAAGTGCCTTGCCCAAGGGCACAAGCACCATAACCCCAGGCTGGACTCGAACCCACAACCTGCAGAATTACCCGCAGATCACAAGTTCAATGCTCCAGACCACGAGGCTACGGCACTCTATAAATACATCGCTCTACACACGACTGTACATGTATGTCATAATAACTTTTTACGGGAAAACGCCTTGTAGAACCTTTCAGAAACAAAAATCGGAGATAAACAAGTGAAAAACCAAACAGCAGGCCCACACCGTTTTTGCGCACGCGCTTGGAGCGCTGAGCACGTGTGAATATAGCTCCAGTCACCTGAACGCAATTTACTTGGGGCTTAAAGGGCTCATGAAGTGAATATTCCTTAGGGACATAGTTTGTGCTACTTTCTAATTCTTTTTAAGCGTATGAAAACTAAGTGATATTACTTTTTGGTTAATTTTGTTGAAAAGTGCATTTCTTTAAACGTTTAAAATTTTCCAAGCTTTTCCGGAAAACTGAGAGCAATGTTGTCGTGATGTCATTTCAGGGAGACACTGTTCATATTAGGTGTGTTTCTATTGAAAAAGTGAACCCAAAATAATGCTCATTCAAAACATTTGTGAGAAAAGTTTGCTCATTAGCTTTCTGCCATGAACAGACACAACAATGAATCACTAATAAAGAAAGTATTCAGCAAAATATTCAAAATTTTGGCAACTTTTCGTGCATAAACTAATTGCAACATTGAGAGGTTCTGCCTGACATGACATCGCACTTTTGCTCATGAATATGGAAATTCGCATTAGCATAAGAACGAAAATGGCGCCAAAATACCCTTGAAACATGGTAAAATGAAAATTGAAAATAAGATTAAAGGGATACAAAGGTGCATTTTCTGGGATTGCATTAAACAAAATTACATTTCATGGGCCCTTTAAGTGTTGACGAACCGAAATGCCACTGAGTATACAGTGTTTATGAAATATGTCGGTGAAGACCTTCACCGGGCAAAATCGTATATTGATTCGTTTGGGATGGTAACTGGGAAACTTACGTGGTAAATCGCACCAATCCAGAGATGTAGGTCTGCCAGTGTGCCGTGAAAAACATGAACATTGCCGTCAGCATAAACGGTACAAAGAGTTCTGGCCGACCGCCTATCTTCATGCAGATACCAAATTCAATGGTGACACACACTGCAAATAAAAAAGTACATACTTTCGTTTCGTTATACTCCCGAGGACAATGCTTTGTGTTTTCCTTTGTCCCTGTAATTTAACACTCTCCCATAGACTGAGCACACAAACTTACTACAGAGGACCGTTTTGAACAAAAGACCCAACTCCCAAGGACTGAAATTATCTGTTGTTCTCCCTTTGTGTGTCTGTCCTCGGGGTAATGTAGAACAAGTACCGATAGCTGGTATGGGCTCTGTGCACAAGTACCCCTTCGTCAACTGTCAGACAGGGAGAGCTAGGGGAGACCTAGACTGGTTTCCTGGTCCATCCACTGCGTATTTTGAATGATCCAAAGTTATTGGGGCGGGGATTAGTATGGAAGACCGTCGCAAGTTAAAACTTCAGAGAGAAGGGTGGGGTGGATAGGGTATCACAGTCAACACATAACAGACCAAAAGCCAGAAACAGAGAATCAAGACTTGCAAGATTGAGTGCAGTCACTGATCCAGGGGGTGCAGAGAGGGTGCTCGCCAACCCAGCAATGACCGAAAAAAGTTGTTTTTTCACTTGAGAGAGCACTTTTGCCTGCGGCGCACCCCCCCCCCCTCCCCCACGGATCTGCCGTTGGAGTGATGACAGAAATATGCAGGGCACTTAAGGAAACAGCCCTTTATAATTACCTTTGGTGATCGAGTCGCAAGCATGGTCGAATAGTTCAGCAAGCTGCAGATGCCAATTCAGCTTTGTCTTGTACCTCAAACACTGCCGCCCGTCCACAGAGTCGCAGGTTTGGAAGAGAAAGATGTTCACGCCAGCCAGTGAGTACGCCCAGCGTGGAGCCTGCAGTGGCGGAAAAAAAGCAATAAAATGGATGAAGGGCAATAAAAACTGTCAGCAGACTTCTGCATGCTATTTGATCTTCATTCAGTGAGAAGCCAGGTCAGTTTGACAAAGGCAGCGCTTAAAGCTATAGTCCATCATTTGTAATTTGTGCATTTTGTTCGTTTGAAGCAACAAAAGTGCTCAAAATCTAAAGAAAGGGTACATGTACTGAACAACTACCTGATGAAGTTTCAGCTCAGCTTCAGCTGTATATTCCGAGAAAAACAGCATTCTAGGATCTCAATTTCAAATCAAAAGTTGCTGAATCATGTTTTGAATTGGGCCTGAATTCAGCGTCCGAGACACGTTCTCACTGAGCCGATTGCAGCTACGCGATGTCACGCGCTGATCCGACGAATAATAGCAACCATGGGGTGCGTGTGCATCGTGCCAATGCTTGCACGCACTTTGCCGAATAACAAAACGAACTACTAATTTAAATTTTCCTACAGTGCGTCTTAAGAAGCACCGTTGGAAAGGCCTTCTTTCGTTGATGACTTCGAAATGACAGCTTGCCAGAAAGAATAATTTCACAGGGAGTTTATAGTCCCCCTACTATCTTTCAACCAAGTATGTTTTTCAACAATAGTTATGCCAGTTACTTTTCGGATAGCTGCAAATGATGGACTATAGCTTTAATCATAGCTCATAGCTTGGTCTAGCTATAGCGCGACATGTGCCACAAGTACGAAGGGTCATGCATGGATGCGTCCATTGTACCTCAGAGGAATTATAACCAATTGTGGCGCAAAATGGCGCATGTTTATATTACAAATGTTTGAACTTTATAAAGTATTTTGACACTCACTGCTTTTCCTGTACAATATTATTAATACATTGGTTAGAGATGTACAGAAACGTAAAAAAAAACTCTGTTTAATGGGTTTATCCCTGTTGAAAACAACAATAAATTGAAAGACTGTATTTTGGATCCCTTTCGTGTATGGTACGATCCTACTTAAATTACCACAAATGTTCTCTGGAAAGAGAGGAGTGCTGTGATTGGATTGGAAAAAAGCCCTCCTTCGCCCTCCTCTAATTAAAAATATTCTTATATTGTTGGAAAGAGCATTTCGTACAGTTATTCTGCCCTGCGATATGGCTTGGTGCGATAAACAAGAAGCCGATTTAGTGACCGAACCCCCCATTGCATTTACAAAAAATATATTGCCTTGGCCCTTTACATTGAAGGACATTAGAATTACCTCTTCAGTTGCAGTCGGAGCATAGTACATGAGTACCACTGTGCTGATGATGTTAAGAATCACACCAAAGACTGATATAACGTTAGCATTGATGGTCCTTGGAACCAAGTCGGCCACGGGCCACCACCAATATGGTTCCATAAAGGGCTCCACAAACGTGCGGCCAGTGCGAGTGTACTCATGACGATTGAGGTGATTAATTTGCTCCTCTGTACGGATCTCGTCGGAAAACATCGTCAGGTTTTTTTTTTTTAAACAACCAGAGAGACAAAATGTGTCGTTGCCGCAAGGCGGAAATCTGCAAAAACAAACAAATTTTGGGCAAATGAGTTCGTGTAAATCCGAATCTGGACATTAAGTGTGTTAAAAGTCAGAATGACCTTGTTTGAAATGATGGCAAGTGATTGAATTTACCAGTGTTAATGTATTAAACCACTGCTATGATGTCACACTGACCATTGTTAAAAGTGTGAATTCGGATTTACGAATCTTTAGTAAAGTGTGGATTCGGAATTACGATCCACACTTTGAACATGTCCGACAATAATTATTGTTCTCCATAATCATGATAATGAGCATTAATAAGACCGTCTGCGTGAAAACTTTCCTTCCGAAAATTACCAATTTGCATACTGTCAGATTCTCCGCCGTCAATGCGAAAACATTTTCGAGTCAGAAAGAAATCGTCGTCTGAACTATCCATGTTGATAGAAGGAGCCTACACACAAAATTACTTGGTTGTACGGGTGTGGCGATGTATGCTGAACACGCCACAATGCTTGATTACGAATAAGAACCTCGAAAAACTCCCTTGTAAATTGCCCAATGGCCAAGACTCGACACGCGATGTGCAAGTCTTTTCATCTCCTCTTACTGGACTGTTAATGACAATACTTCTTTTGACGCAATGGTTTAAGTCAAAGAATACACGAGAAAGTATGGATTCTTAATTTACAAATTCACTTGGGGCTTTGCGCCTCGTGAATTCTTAAATTACGAATCCACACTTTCTCGTGTGTTCTCCTTAACGTATTTTGTACAATTGCCATTTTGCAAAATGCTGGTTGCGGTCAAACATAATCCTTGTGATTTTAATTCAGGAGGCGGCATTCCAGGGTTGGCTTTTTTTAACTTGTAAGTTGTATTTAAAAAATCGGATTTGATTTAAATCAGATTTTTTTTTATTTAGATCAGATTTTTTTTTATATTTTACTTACAAAATATCTGTCTAAAAAAGTGTCTAAAATTTCCAATGCAATTCTTACAACCATCATTAAGGAGTTTAAAGTTCCTATTCCACAAAATCATCCACAAAACTCAATAAATTGATAAATGCTTTTGAATAAATTGTATTGAATCGGTGATAAAAAACAAATCACTTTATTTCATCTACATGTACATGTAGGGTTCAAAATGGTACATTATTAATACTGAAGACACTTTAAAGATGCATGGCTTGATTGATACAGCTGAGATATGTTGTGTGAGGATACATACATGAGTGAAAACTCCAGCCCTGACCAGTTGGCGCAAGTCAGATTTCACCCGACCCCTTTAATTGTCTCCTGTGCAGTCATGCATGAAAAACTAATCCAGTGAAAATGTCACCAAAAGAAGCAGGAAGGGTTACTCTAAAAGTACATATGAAAATATCTTATTATATTGCTGCAGAATAAAACTATGGCCAAAAGTGTACAGTTGGTTTCTTTTTACTCACACTGTATATGCAAGTGTAACTCATAGTTTACAAACAAGTATTAAAAGTGCAAAAAAAGCATTACTTTACTGGTATGTAAATCATAAAAAGAATTTTGGGCAGCAATTTTATGGTTTACAACTAATTGTTATACATGAAAACCATGCCAAAAAAACATGTCAAAAATGCGCTAAACAATTAATTGACAAACGACCTCCCATACATATCAACCCCAAACCAATTTCACACACAACCACTGCCGAACAAAAATGGAGATAACACTTTGAATATACTTGGAATACTCTGCTTTAAAAGACTTGTGTCTGGTTGGTTTCTGACTAAAGCTTGCAAGTCGTTCTATAGTTTATCACCTCTACAACAAAACATTTCATGCCCCTTTATGATGAGAGTAGTGTCACTGTTATGTTAGTCAGCTAGATTTTCCATTAGCCACCGTTTTAGAATTATAGAAGGCACCACACGTACGGTGCTTTGTAAGGCAAATTATTTTGTGTACGATCATGGAGGCGTCTGCGTGTAGTCAAGGGTTAAAGGTAGAAATTGACAGTTTTTGGTGTTTTTTTTTCCTCATTTTTCCCATAAAAAAAATTAGGGAAGGGGCTGTCAGTATAGGGTAGGAAGAGAAACCAGGAGCAAAACTAGCTTGAGTAACTCCAGCTGTCACGCTCCATATTCATTCACATGTGAATGAATATGGAGCATGTCAGCTGGAGTTACTCAAGCTAAGGCCAAAAAAAAAAAGTCTCCAGTTTCTGGTATGCGCGCGCGTCGCCGTAGCCATGCGCGTCGGCAAAATGAAAAAGTTTTTTTTTTCAATGAAAGATGATGTCTCAAAACCGCCAAACTCACTGGTTTGACTGGAATTCTGCTGCTGCACAATTTTAACGTGTTTTTTTTAGATGGGATTATGATCGAGAATAAGCTTAATGTAGCCTCTCTGAACTCCCATATATTTGCACTAAGTTTAGTCGGGCACCATTTGCAGTCATCAGTCGACATTTGAAGCAAAAAAGTCAGGTAAAAAAAAAAAAAAGCCGCGTCGCCGCACCACTTTTTGGACAAGCTCCATACCAGAAACCAGAGACTTCTACACAACCGCCGAAGTAGCGACAGGTTGCAACATTCTTTCCCTAGTAAATATGCGGATGATTTATGCGTTCAATTACCGATTAATTAAAACCCTGAACGTCTCAATTTTCTTCATGTAGGCCTACGTACTCACCTTTACAGAATTAGCCCGAAAAAGCGTATTATCTGCTCAATATCTTGTCTCCCACTGCGCTGAATATCGTGAATATAGAGCTCAATTAGACCCCAGTACAATTCACCAACACAAACTATAATGGCGACCGTGTCTGTATGTTTGCACTGCATGCACTGTACATCTGTGGTGATTATGTAATAAACCAGTCATGAATGTCGGGCTGGCCGGGGGCTCCCGTGCGTGGGCCAGCCACGAGGCAGTCTTGTGAGTAACCTCTTATTGGGTTCTTGTGCTGTACTGCTGAGCTACCCACCCAAGACTCAACCTATTCCCGCCGCGCCACCCAGCGCTGAGGTCATTATAGGTACCAATACTTCATTGGCGACGAGGATAATTCTTTGCGTGCGTCGCAATTACATTAGGATAAACTAAGAGAAATTTTGCGTTCTTTTTGTGATGTCTTGGATATTCCAGACTAAAAAAAAAAAAAAAAAAGGAAAAGAGAGAGAAGTTATACACTATAAAAGTCAGTCAAATTCCTGATTCAGATAGTTTAATGTCCTTTATTTTTGTCTGCATATGTCAAAGAGGTCTCGGTCTTTGAAGAAATAATTCGTAAACGTTTATGAATTAACCCCGCATGCTGACATCATTCGGCGTTTGTTGGAATTTGCTAGCATGTTTGGCTGATTCGATAGACGTTTGCTTCCAAACGTTTTATTACCAATCTTGTTTATTATTTGCTTATATAATGTTTTTACTGGAAGTTGCTGTATCGCTATGTAACTAAAAAAAAAATTAAAAATAGGAAAGAAAGAAATTGACAGGACGGACGTTTTGCCATACTTTTTATGATTATATTTGCTGTAAATCAGGTCAAACTGCTGTGTGTCACTCACAGCAGAAGGCAGTTACAGCAAATTTTGAGTGACAGGTCGATTGAATAGACCATAGAACAGCAGCTTCCACTTTCCGTAAATTGTAAGTGTAATTGATTTAACTTGGTAGTTTAAACATGCCATGGAAATTAACAAAGCAAGTGTAAAAAGAAAACAACCCTTCCAGGGATAGGGATCAAATATGCCCAAGTCATAGTCGCGAAACGGGAACAGAAGGGGTCAGTAAATATCAGAGATGGCAGCAAGTCATTTTTTACAAGTCCAAGTCAAGTCACAAGTCACTGTTTGCAAGTCCAAGTCAAGTCACAAGTCACCAGGTCCAGTCACAAGTCAAGTCACAAGTCATTTTGTCTTAAAAACAAGTCAAGTCACAAGTATCTTTGTCCAAGAACACGTCAAGTTGCACATTATTTTGTCCAGCTGTAATAATTTAAAGAACCTGGCGTTTAGACTTACAAGTTATTTTTAACATGCCTCCTTAATTCCACTTTTTCAATGTGTTGCAATTACTAGTCTTGTAGTTTATCGCATATCTGTCGGATATATTAGCCCTTTGTATACTTTAATAAATTTACTTTACATTGTAGAAATAAATGTTGAGATGACATGAAAAAAAGACTTCACTCACTCGATTACATGTAGTATACTAAAACTTTGTTGTTCAATTTCATGTATACTAAACGCCTACCAATGGGTTAGGCTATCCGGTATTTTACATGCAATTGACAAAGGCCTGCTTTCTTTTCATGAAAGGTTCCTTTCAAAGTTTGTTCAACCATTACATTTAGCAAGAGACTTGGTCATTGAAAACTGTAGTTTGTTGTGACAGTCTTATTGAAAAATTTTGAAACAAGTGGGAACTATTCATTTTACTGGATTCAGTCATTGAGATCTATTTTCTGGAATGAAACTTTCTCGCTATAATAGCTTAATTAAAGTGTATTGGGTCGCTCGAGTAGCGTCTGACTTGGGTTGGTAACAAGTCATTTTTTGCAATCCCAAGTCAGGTCACAAGTCATTGTTTGCAAGTCCAAGTCAAGTCACAAGTCAAAGCTGGTATTAACAAGTCAAGTCACAAGTCACAAAAATAGCGACTCGAGTCCAAGTCACATGACTCGAGTCAGCAACTCTGGTAAATATGAATGATTTCGGTGAAACACCTACACTCCAAACAAAACTGCATGAACTTAAAGAAAAGGGATTGATAATAATTGAAGATGCCCTAGAAACCTCCCCGTTAGGCCAAGAGAAGCAAGTGAAATAGACGTTCAAAAGCCTGACCCGGTAAACCTACTGGCAAACCAAATAAACATCCTTGTACAAGTAATGCAAGAAAACACCCAAAAAGTAACCCAGGCTATTCATGAATTAGGTGGCCGAATGGAAAGCAAAACAGATGGACTCGAAACAAAAATAAATGAACTCATCCAGTTTACACCAGCCCCGAGTCAAGAAAACCCGAACGCGCATTCCATGGCGCCGTCCACTTTCCAGGGTAATTCACATTCACAAACGGCAATGAAGGGTGCGGAATTACAAGCCACAGCCCCTAAGTCCTCCGATTGAATTAACGGTGATAAAGTAATTGATGCAAATCTAAAGATCATTCACGACAAAGCTCCCCCACTCCCATTGCATTTGTTGAACGCAGCGCCGGGCTAAGGCATGTCATTCAAAAGCGAACAATGGGATACGGGATACCATGGGGCAACGACTGCACCTCCTCAACAAAAGCCATTACGTAACAATGCAGATCTGAATAAAACTAACTCACTAATCAAGAAATCGGTGACAATAGCATACAATCCTGCAACAACACAAGCCATGCACACACCGTCTTTGCCCGGGTCTGATAGCCAAATTCCATTAGTAAATCCGGCGTTTGCTGGATATAATCAGCCAACTCACCAACCCGATGCTCCGGGTTTATCGCATCATGGTATACAACGAACTCTAACCAAAATGTTCCCAAGTTAACTGCCTACGATGGTAAAACTGATTTTCATTCCTTTGCGATTAAATTTGAGGCTATAGCAGAGTGCTGCCAATGGAGCCAGCGCACCAAATTAATGCAGTTAGTAGGTACACTCACGGGTAAAGCTCTTGACTGCTACGCGTGGCAAGAGCCAGAGATTAGCAGGATTACGCAAAAATCAAAAGTCAGTTGATGAAAATGTTCGAAAAAGAAAGATCCAATAATTCAAAGGGCCGAACTTGCTGCCATACGTCAGAGAGATGATGAAACCGTAGAAGAATTTGGACAGCGCGTACGTGAAGTAGCTACACGCGCGTTTCCAACTGCACACACAGACGTGTTCGAAACCATTGCTAGAGAGGCATTTTTGAAGGGATGCGCTGATGTGAACGCAGCTGAACTTGCACTTTTCCGAGATCCCCAAACATTAAACCAGGCAATACAATTCACCGAAAACGCAGCGCATAACCACAAGCTACTATCCAGAACATACAAACCAAAAATCCGGCATGTTGCATTTAGTGATGAAGTCTCCATGAACCCCCAACAAAGTTAAACAAACGGGCAAAGACAACATCGATATCCATCTTGATTGGTCGGGAATCGACAAAAACATGCGAGAAATATTGACATATCTGAAAACTCTCAAAGGTGAACCACCATCCTCTATCAACACCCTCAGCCCTCCACCTGGTAAAGCAAGTACAAAAAGGAGTGAGTCACCTGCCCGGGAAAACTCTTTCCTTAGACTCTCGCCAAGTCGTAACTCCAGCCCTCCGCCGCCATTTTCGCCATCAAATTTTCGGTGTTTTAGCTGTAACAAGAAGGGCATTTTGCCAAAGATTGTCCGCAGGGTAGGGTTAGATCTCGATCGCGTTCCCCTTCGCCATCTCGTAATACGAGTGCTTTAAACAATTCGGAGCCGGCCGTGATGGCCAACGACCGGCTGAGTTGGAGCAGAACGGCCAACAATCGCAAACTAAAATTCAGGCGTTTGCTGGAACAGGTTTGGGTGAAGGAAATGATAACCCATTGTAGCTAAGGGAAATACAATTCTCACCAAATAATAACGGGGTAAGCCTTGTAATACCGATCGGAGGGGTTTATACCCAGGCTGTGGTTGACACAGCCGTCCAGGTTACGATAATAAGCGAAAACTTAGCCAAGCGATTGGACCCCCCATTAGAAACAAAAGAAAGGGTTCTACTTAGAGGGGCAGAACAATCTAGCAACATGGTCGCGGAAAGGGCCTTCGGGGTACCTTTAGTTATAGGAAAACACAGCTACTCTTGGAGTCTATTAGTTGCCCCAATTGCAGACACCTTTATTCTAGGGTTGGACTTTTTAAAAGCCCAAGACGGCCGGATAGACCTCAGAGATGATAGCGTAACACTTAAAGATGACAAAATAAATGCCGAAATGAGAAAGAACAAGGACGAAAAATACTCCGTGCAAAGAGTGGTGTTAAAAAGAAAGGTCGTGGTTCCTCCAAGTACCATAGTCAAAGCAAAGGTGCTGTTTGAATCACCATCGGACAAATCATTCCTAATTCACGCACCACAAAGAAATCATAAAGGGCTACTTATACCGTACACTCTAGTTACTTTGGGACAGGATAGCACATGTAATGTCATACAATCACAATCCAGGGAGGCTCATACTAGTCTACGTAATGACAGTGATAGATATGTCCATTTGAAAAAGGGACATATAATTGGTAGGGCAGAAGAGGTTAGTGAGATACTTCCGGAAATTGATGTATGTTATCCTTCAGCAGACACGGGGAAAATCCGGCGTTTGCTGGACCTCCCCGAAAATGACATATCCGTGAGAAAGGTTAGCGAGTGTGACATACCCATACATGTCCGCGAACTATGGGAACGTTCCTGTAAATTTCTAACCCCCAAACAATCGGACGTAATCGCCGACACACTTATACAATATTCGGATGTATTTTCTAGAGATGATACAGATCTAGGCAGATTCTCTGCGATTAAACACCCTATTAATACAGGAAATGCAGTCCCCATCAGACAAAAAATGCGCAGAACCCCCCTTGGTTTTGAGGGAGAGGAGAAAACTCACCTAGATGACTTGCTTACAGCAGGTGTCATACAACCGTCAGCGTCTGCATGGGCTTCCCCTCCAGTGCTAGTTCGGAAAAAAGACGGAAAAGTTCGCTACTGTATTGACTACAGGGCTGTAAATAACGTTACCATTAAGGACGCATTCCCTTTGCCTAATATTGAAGAGTGTTTAGACGTCTTGGAAGGAACAGAGTTCTTTTGCACACTGGATATGAGCAGTGGGTACTATCAAATAGAAGTTGAAGATGAAGACAAACAAAAAACTGCTTTTATCACCAAGTATGGGCTTTTCGAGTACGCGCGCATGCCATTTGGGCTGTGCAATGCGCCTGCCACCTTCCAACGTGCAATGACCCTAATACTTAGAGGCGCAGTGTTTTTCCGGACCGAACCCGTTACGAACAAAACTAAGGACGACAAGGAAGGACATGAAACAAATTAAAGGGGTATCATTGGGTCCCCTACAGTACAAAAAAGTCACGTGACTAAAACGGAGGGAATTCCTCCTTTTTCCGAAACTGTCCGAAGTTTGCCGAATTCATTTCGTCGACAATCGGATAGCGCCCGAGTATTTCCTAGTATTATATAGGTTTTGTTACCACTGCTAATTGCTTATTAAAAAATTAAAAACGAGTTGATAATTAATATTCATTGCTTTTATTTAGAAAAGTTGAAACTCAACGACGATTTTGTACTCTGATCGTATACGAGGGGCGAATTTTTTGCTGCGTCTGAATTTGACGACCGTTACTGGCATTTCCAAAAAATCGGCGTGGTCTTCACTCGGCTCCGCCTGCTAACAGTACTATTTGGATGCCTAACTTTGAAGATTCCAGGTCAACATTAGTCAATGTTTTCTTACAGAAATATCAAACTGTATTATCATCATGAAGCGAGTGATTTCTATCAAAAAATTATCGGAACATTAAAAGCTATAAGTGCTAAAGCGAATTAAGAAACGAAGCCGAGTTTCAAAAAAGGGCCGTCAATGTCGTCGTGTTTATTTTTGGCCTTGGAGGCTGCCTGGCCTACAATTTAGACGTGAGCGTCGGGAATAATTGTCAGGTCTTGGAACCAGACTACGGGTGTAGGGGAAGTATACGTCTACTCTAGAGGGCGCTAGTACTTCAATCATTCAATCCCACCAGCAACCACCACTTATGCCTCACTGACCTCATAATTATTACTCCTAATCCAACATTAAAATCACGTTCACATTTCCTCAGCCTGCCACTCCTTTACTTACCGACTCCACCACCAAACGCCTCCAACTTGTTTCCTATTTTTGCCCATTGACGCGACATCTCAGCAAAACCCGCCAACCTCTTCAGTAGATACATGAACACTCGTTGATTACAACTTGTACACTAAACAGCGCCACACTATTTAATTTTACTGCAACACCATAACATCGTCCGCTGCGCTGCATTCATATCCCCAATTCGAAAAGCCGCAATGCGCATTCTAGGAAAGACCCACACAATGCACGCTTGCATACATAATTAATGCGCAGGCTAAGTCCAGTGTAGTGCAACCTCTGTCCAATGGTGTGGAGCAGTACGCTCCCACTACCTGCTCTTTCACCTTGGTATCGGATATTCAAAATCAAGTAGGCTCTAGAGATTATATTATTACAAGCAAAAAGCAACTTTCTGAGGAGGATCAGACGTACTTAACAATGAACGGTAAAACACGTCACACACGTTTACAATGAAATGACCAAATACACGATAAAAATTCATATAAATTCACTTGCCTTTTCGGTATCAAATCAGGATGCAGGGAAGAAAGTTTACCACCTGAGGTTATTATCGGAAAAGAGGTTGAACTTAAGTTAGCCCATTTAATTCAAATGAAATACCGATTCATTGGTTTCGCTGCGCATGCCCATCGTAGGACAGCGGCAGGACACGTGTACGTGTAAATGGTCAGTCAATATGAGGGCAAATGTAAAGATTACATATTCAGATGACACCGGCAAGTTGACCAAAAAAAATGGCGGGGACGGGACCTAAAGACCTTATACAGAGGCGTCATTTTATGGGGGGGGGGGGTTACAATTTCATGAAAAGGGCGCTCGCGCATCCGTGCTGAAAATGTAGACAGTTTTTTTCCCCGGACACTTGGCCTCCGGGGGGAGGGCGGGGGGGGGGGGGGATGTCCTGGTACCATCTTCCAATGGGGGCGCTGTTCAAACTTGACGATCATGCGCACTATCGGAGAAAAGATGGCGCTCTTCAGCTTACTCCATCCTTGGTAGTTTTACTACACCCAGCAGCCACACACCTTGTCGGCATGGCCGAAAATCGGGTGTTATTTCTCCTCGATTCCGAACGAAACACCAGAAAAACTTTCAGTGCCGCAATGTATATGCATATGTACATGTACATGTATTATGATGCACGCCGCAATGCCGGTGCCCCCGCAGCGCGGCAAGTCGCTGCCTTAACTTGCGTCATACCCCTCGCGAAGTTTTATGTTAATGAAGCTTCCCTTTGTGGGGCGGAGTAGTTTGACCAAACATGTTCACAAATTATTTTCCCCCATTTATCCCAGAAAATAAACACCGCCATACACAAGATATTGTTGAGAACATCATCCTTTATTGATTTAAGCAAAAAAAATGCAATCAAAATTTTATTTCATGTTCCCTTTAAGATTAGGCAAACCAAGTGAAATGCTACCATCCTGGCGTGCAAGAGTATAACGAGGCGCAAGATAAATTTATAATTAGCTGCTATCAAAGGGTAAAGTGTTTAATTTAAACTCCGTGAAGTCTGGACTCATTAGTTGGACTGCACATGCCTATAATAGGACAGTGACAGGACACGTCACGTGTGTAAAGGTTCTGTCCGTATAAGGTTCCATAAGAGTGTATACATTTCAGATAACACCGGCATGTTTACTAGGACAAATGGCAAAAGACGGGGTACCTCAGGGCCTTACGGAGGCGTAGCAAAGTCATTTGTTGGGGGGGGGGGGTTAACAATTTCGAGGGCTCACATCCGTGCTGAAATGCAGACACTTGGCCTCCGCAAAAGAAAAAGGGGTGGGGGGGGGGGGGGCTGGTACCATTTTCAATGGGGGCGATGTTCCAACCGGACGAGCATGCACACTATCAGACAATAGGTGGCACTCTTCAGAGTAGCATAATAAACGACCGTCTTGCGAAATTCGAAAAACGGCATTTATTTAGTAAAAGGTCGCTGGTATCAAAAGGCAACAGGCAACTTTTTTTTTTTAAAGGACACTTGTTTAAAACAAAAGGGCACTTGTTTAAAAAGGGGAGGGCGGGGATCATAACAGGCAGATAACAAAGGGTCTATTGGAAGGACACGAATTCATAAAGACTTATCAGATACACACGTAATTGTCGTCACAAGTACTGACAAAGTTTTAATTTGCAACCAATCACCCCCCAAAAAATTCCCTACTTACCTACACTATTTTCCAATGGCATGTAATCCGAAGCAGAACTCTTTTTTTGGCCTCACCCCCTATAGGCCATAGAGACTTGTAAACCTGACACAGGGCCAGAGGCAGGGGTGATGCATAGTTACAGGTGTGTAGAAGCCCCTAAATTCCTAGCGCATTACATACAACGTGACAACTCCAAGCATTGTTACAAACAATTTTGTCGAGTATTTAATGTATTTGTTTGCTTTTTTTTTGGGGGGGGGGGGCAATTACAATTTGGTACTTACAGTTTTATGAGCGAGTTAGGTTTTTTTTTGGGGGGGGGGTGGGGGGGGGACCGACAGGCGGGCTAAAAAAAAGCGATTTAAAAAGTTCGAAACGTCAGACCGCTTAATTTTTTGTTGTTGGTTTTTTGTTTGTTTTTAGATTTGTTAAAATGATTAGGGCAACAACGAAACATTTAAACACTAAACTAAGACGTTAAATACAGGATAAACCATGTAAAATGTACTACACCCTCTTTTTAATACCCATGTGGTAACAAAGTATGCAAATTCAAACCTGCCTACATAGGACAATTCCACCACAGAGACGACCTAAACAATTAGATCGACACGTTAAAGTAAACACACTTTTCTTCTTAAAACCTACAAAACTAAAATGTAAATGACAAATACAAGGCACGCATATTAGAGTTTGATCAATTTGTTACTTTAGCTATGTTAAAACGAATTTTTTTTAGATTTGTTAAAATGATTAGGGCAACAACAAAACATTTAAAATACTGAACTAAGACGTTAAATACAGGATAAACCATTTAAAATGTACTACACCCTCTTTTTAATACCCATTGTGGTAACAAAGTATGCAAATTCAAAACTGCCTACATAGGACAATTCCACCACAAAGACGTCCTAAACAATTAGATCGACACGCTAAAGTAAACACACTTTTCTTCTTTAAACTTACAAAACCAAAATGTAAATGACAAATACAAGGCACGCATATCAGAGTTTGATCAATTTGTTACTTTAGCTATGTTAAAACGAATTTACACCATGCACTTACCACTACTATAAAATCGTGACTACTTGAGCATTTGATTTTCGAAAATTTGAGTTAAACCAAACATTCACACTTGCAATCTGAAAACAGATTATTCTCACATTCTACAATATACAAAATTTACATTCAGCAGCCATATCGGAGGGTATTTTTCTTTGTTACTTTAATAATGCAAAACAGGTCTAATTGTGGGCCCTCACTTTTGGACGCAGGGGCGGATCCAGGACTTTCAAAAAGGGGGGGCACAAAAACTTTGTGCGCGTTGCACATATAACGAGACTGAAGCGCGAATTTAAATCCCTTGCAGGCAGGGTTGAGGGCACTGGAAGCTCTACGATTTTAGATGTTCTCTCCTACATCATGAGTATTTTAAGCCATTAAGATCAAAATTCACAATGTTTATTTTTTAATTTTAATAATACTTTTTTTTCTATCAAATATAGAATTTAAAGTCACTTTTGATGTTAGCTGAAAAGGAACCCCAAAATTAGAAGGTGCTGATGACAGCCCCCGGGTGGAAAAAAAAAATGAAATGTGTTATTTTGCGAGCGAGCGGAGCGAGCGAGCCAAAAAAAGTCATGTTTACTATTAAAACATACATTTCTACCCAGAAATTTGCCTTGCAAACAAAGAAAATAAAATAAATTGAATTTCGTTAGGGGACAGCCTGCCCCAAGCAAGGGCGGATCCAGAACACAATTTTTTTTGGGGGGGGGGGGCCAAAAACAAATTTGGTCATCCCAAAAAGTGGGTCAAAAAAATTACGGCGTGGGGTTCGGGGCCCGCTTAAGGGCCCCTAAAACTTTTTGGATTCTAGATGCAGAGTCTGTGGTGCGATCTGAGGCAATTTCTGACCACTTTAACCAATTTTTTTTGGGAGGAAAAGATGGTGGTGTACTCATTGCCTGCCTTTTTTGCAATGTCATATAAAAACAAAAAAATTGCTTTCGTTTTTTTTGGGGGGGGCATGGCCCCCTTTGCCCCCCCCCCCCCGATCCGCCCTTGGCCCCAAGCAGCCCCTACCCCCACCTCACCCCATTTTGGTTGATGTTATTGTCGTTTCATTTTTTTGGGGTTTTTTTTTTGCTTCCATCATCATTAATAATATCCTTTTCGTTTTGCCCCTCTCCTGGTATTTTCTTTCTTTTACCATGTAATGTAATTGGTGATTTTAGTTCAATTCGTATTTTCTCCATTATCATCCCGTTTGTGTGTGTGTGTGGGTGTGTGGGTTTGTTTATGGTGTAAATCGAGCTCGCGCGGATGTGATTGGCTTCAATTTTGAGTCCCAGTATAATGTGTGGTAACTGCGGTCATATATACTTAATTTGTATATACACTTGCATACACTTTAACCACCATTTTTTCCATGTTCTTTTGAAGTCTGCAGGCTAAATAATCTAAGACGAAATGAATCGTCTGCATTCTGCAAGTGTTGTCGAATCACTTCAAGAAATGTCAAGGCCTGAGGAAAATCGTTTATTTGTATTTTTTTTGGGGGGGGGGCTCCGATTTTCTTAAAAAGAAAACAAAAAAAACCAGCTTTTATTTAACGGAAATGCAAACTGCATCCAAATTCCAATTTCCAAAATATAAAAAACTTTGCCAGCACAAATTTCCCGAAAGCGGCAGCATTCCTGAGCTGCCGCTTTCACATACAAGGTTTCAAAATAGTCACATAAAAGATTTCTGGCTACGCAACCGGCAGTCCCAGGCATCACAGGGGAGCCTCCTAGCAACAGTATTTCCGAGCAACCAGGTTGGAATGTGACGGGCATGCAGCCATGCACCTGTGGCTCAGATAGCTAATCACTCCAGTTGCGCGTGGAAGGAAGTCATATTCATGAAAGCAGACGGTCCGTGATGAAAGCAACCAATGGCATATTTATTTGCCGGGAACCGGCTCATTTCATTGGCTGAGATACTATCATCACTGTTTATCATCTAAGAATCTTCCAATTACTGACGGCAAGTTCTCAAAGGCCTTAAAGTTCGGTGGCCTACAGCTGAGCCCAAATGTATATGCTTTGTAACGAACAAAAGTGGCATTGTATCAATTTGAACAATGCGGCTATCAATCATTCTCTGGAAAGGCTTTTCGGAGCTGACATTTTATTTGGGCATTTTTTTCTCAGAGACAGGGGGAAAACTTTATGCGAAAAATGTGGGAAACTGAATTGAACGTGAAATTTCACCTCCGTGTTGTGTAGGCCTACATGCACATAAATAAACGATTGGGGGATGATATTCCAAGTCCAAATAATTCATTAAATGTAGGGCTCCCGATGCCTTTTTTTCGTAGTACGATTTTATTCTTCGCTTATTTAAAAAATAAAACTGCATGGCCTACATTATTCTTGTAAATGTTACTCTAGAATATAATTATTTCGGAATACATTTTGAAATTAAGTTTGAAGTCAAAGGGCTGTTGATGATCTTATTCGTATTCCTTTTAAAATTAGGAAAAACTAAGCATAATTCGTATTAAAATTTCCCCTGGTATCCACAAAAGAATTAACTGAGAGTTCAGAACTTAATGGGCTAGGGTGTTTGAAATCGTTTTACTTTAAAAATAAATCGAGAGAACAAGACATACTAAATCGTATTAAAATAACCCCTATTTATTTGATGTCTCTCTCTATCTGAGACCGGGACAATATAAAAGGGATGACGATTAATTCTTCGTGTATTTAAAAAATTAAACGCATGGCCTACATTATTTTGTGAAAATGTTTTACTCTAGAATATATTTTGGAATATATTTTGACGCTATTATTTGAGGGATGTTGTTAATCCTGATATATTCATTTAAGAATAAGAAAAACCGAGCATAATTCGTATTAAATTTCCCCTGGAATCTACAAAAGAATTAACTTAGAGTGCAAACTTTAACGGGCTAGGTTTTTTTTCATCATTTTGCTTTTAAAAAAAATATTTAGAGAACCAGACGTAAATCTCTCTCTGAGGTCGGGAAAATAAAAAAGGGGATGACGATTTTATTCTTCATTTATTAAAAAAACCCACATGGCCTACATTATTTCGTGTACCGGTACATGTTCTACTCTAGAATATATTTTGGAATATATTTTGACATGAAACATTAAATGCAAGTGCTGTATTAAATGTGCCCCCAATTCCAGCCGGGAAATAAAAGTGTCTTATAAAAATACATTCTTGCTTTGAAATAAATTTTGAGACAATGATTGACAGGCTACCTTCAAAACTTATACATTGTATATTTTTGTTTATAATTATGTATGATAGTTATGTTCAAAGCGATTGATTTGATGACCGCCCGTCCGCCCGCCATAATGACTCCTCAAAAACGAAAAAGACAGCCATGTTCTCAAAGGAATGTATTTAATGCCCGCCAGCCCTAAGACGACTCGTAAAAAAAAAAAAAAAAAAAAAAACAGTTGCGAAAAGGGGGGGGGGGGGCACGGGCCGGGTGTGCCCCCGTCTGGATCCGCGCTTGTTTGGACGAAAACACTCACCTCAAATGGCTTCAATGCAAAATATCTATACCTTGTGCCTTTCAACTTAAGTACAACAGCCTTAAATCTTACCTACAGTGCAAATAAATTAATTTGTATCGTTTGGTGCACGAAGTGACGAATACGATAGTTTTGCCGCATCACGGGTCGTCTTTGGGTTGTTTGCATACATCACGTCACTTTTTGGTTTGGCAACTATCCACGATACGTCACTTCGTGGTGCACAAACCATTCCCGCACTCGCCCAATGTAACGAGCTGCTCCTTATACCTGCGTGCACAAACGAAATCACAATAGTCTGGTGCTATTCAAAAAACACTTTTGGTCGACCAATTGGCAAATACAACTGATGTAATATTACGAATTGCTCCCCATACCTGCACATCTATATCAAATGAAACCACTCTTGTGGTAGACCAATCGGCAAATTTACACATGATGAAGCAACACAAATCGCTCCCCATACCTGCACATCTATATATTACGAAACCACATACAGTAGTACGTGTTACTAAAAAAAATTACATGAATGTAATGTTACGAATTGTTCCCCATACCTGCACATGACGGATACACGGGTGCTTTTCAAAAATACTTTCGAAACACCAATTGGCAAATATATGAATGTAATGTTACGAATTGTTCCCACACCTCCACATTTATATCAAACAACGCCACAACAATCTGGTGCTATTCAACCAATATTTTCGATGGACCATGTGGCAAATACACTACTGCAACTTTGTTTTATTCAATAAATGGCACTAATACTTTTGGCAATGTGCGATCATGTGGTTCTTGATGTTTCGAGTAGGCTTTTATCCATACTACAAAAATATAATCCCATCACCTGTTACATGAAAAACAACATAGATTCGAAAAAAGTTTTGAAACCCAATAAAATAAGGGTTGCCTTGCTGTTTAAGAATGCCACAGTGTTTGCTCTCCTAAAGAGCATCTCTCTCGCCGCCACTTCCAAACATTTTTGCTTCCAACTTGTTTGTTGCTGTTCAGTAATACCTTTGATAAAGAAGAGAAAGTGTGGTCATCAACGTATCGAAGTCATAGGATGTATGGTTTTGAAGATAGCAGGACCTCCAACTCTTCTGAAATTTGTTTTCTATTCGAACTGATAATTTTGTTTTTATCCCGCTGGCTTTCAAGCCAGACGGGGATATTGCAATCGCACATTCCTTCTGTGTGTCCATGAGTATGTAAACACCGGCAATCGTGGACCTAGGACAACAGGATTGGGCACAAACAATACGTCCACGATTGACCGAACGTCCACGATTGAAAATCGTGTACAAAACCATTGAGAGCTGTTGCTAGTACAAACAAAGGAATGAGGATTAGGGACAATGGGGGTCCACGATTGCCGGTGTTATTACACAGCTGGATGTGCATATGTAACCGTGAGTTTGTTTCTGCATTCAATAGGGGACGATGAACAAAAGAGGACAATAGGGTCCCCAATTCCCGACGGGTCCCCAATTTAGAATCATGTATAAAACATATGGGAGGTCTTCCTAAAGAGTACAAACTAAAGAGGGACAATAGGGGGTCCCCGATTGCAGGCAAATATCGCGCGTGTATTAATGCATGTGTGATCCATTTTGGTTAGACCTCACTGTAAGTTCAGTCATCATTCTCAACCGAATTTGATATGCTGGTCCCTAGGGACACCGCGGCTACCGAGCTCAGGCCATTACATGTCAGTTTCTTTCTCTAGTGTCGCAAAACTTATAAGACACACAAAACACTAGGCCAGTTTACTGGTCCCTAGCAACACCGCGCCTACCGAGCATGAGGATGTTATGTACAATTTGGGGACACCATGGTGATTGTATGGACACCATGGGAACACCATGGGATTTTATAGACACCACAGGGACACCAAAAGGATTTTATGGATACCACTGATATGGGAACACCTTGGGGATTTTATTGACACCATGGGGACACGATGGGGATAAAAAAAAAAGACAGCATGGGAACACCATGGGGATATAATAAACACCATGGGAACACCATGGGACCATTCTGAATATCATGGGAACACAATTACACCAACTTGCACTCCCAATGGGCACACTTTTGTCCGATTTGCCTGTACGAGTGTTGAAAGAGCAATTGGGGTGTAGCAAATAAAGCAATGGAAGACCCTTACGATACCATGGGGATTCTATGGGTTTCCATGGGTTATCAAGAAATCCCTTTTTTATGCTAACCATGGGAAACTCATAGGAACACCATGGCCACCATAAGAACATTTTGCGGATTTGATGGACACAAATGGAACACCATGGGGATAAACACCATTGGGATAAACACCATGGGGATAAACACCATGGGAACACCATGGCACATTGTGTAAGAATTATGAGTGTTCTAATTGCAATTTGTTTAAATGCTCTGCTCGTAAGTGAAGGCAAATGAAACCTACAGTGTTTTTTGTGGAAATGAGAACAAGAACTATGGATAATAATTTTGATTCAGTTGTAATGATTGGAATCATTTATGAAAAATATAAATAAGGAAAATGGTGATAATATGGTAGAACTTGAAAAGTGGTATAGGCGCAATATGTACATTGTAGGCATTGGCCATGGAGTGATCAAGACACTCTGTATAGGGTTAATGGGACAATCCCCATAAGGCCTATGGGGTGCACAGCATAAATTATTTTACATAAAAATATAAACGTAAAAATCTTGTAAGAAAATTGCTTTGGAAATATCGATGGGAACAAAGTGGAATTCTTTTGGGATGAATCACCATGGGAAACATGGGACACCACCATGGCGAAAAGGCATTAAGGCACCATGGAAAACCCATGGGAATGTACACCATGAATTGCATGTTGTCAATTTTCTCCTTGGGAATCCATGGGAAAAATCCCAAGTCACAATACCCTATGGAAGTTGCCATGGGACATTTTTGTAAGGGAATCCCTCTATTTTTTCTAGTGGGGCCATACTTTGAGTCCACATACAGAGTGACTCAAAAAGAAGGAAACCCAAATGGCGCCCCCTATTTTAAGCATAATTTTGCATGTAACGCTTTCCATATCTAGAATGTGAAGGCCCAATTAATAAGCCTTCTTTTAGTGAAAACATCATTCAAATCACTCATGTTCTTTTCCAGCTATGGAATTTTGGACACAATTTTAAGAATTTTTTTCACGATTCACATTTCATTGAATACGTGATATAAAATGAAACCATGTCCCATCATGAAAAGGATATCAGAATAAACCAATAAGTCTCAGGCAGCCAAGTAGAAGGCAAGGCTAGAGTATACACTCTTGACATTATAAAGCATGTTGTTTTAACAGTGGAAGTAGAGGTGTTTAAATAAAGGTTAAGTGCCAGTTCTCATGGTTATGAGATAGTTCTGATGTGGGTTTTTTTTTGATACGCGAGCTTTTTTGATTTGCTAAAATGTCACGTGCCTTTATTTTGATCTGTGGACAAAATTATAAAACCGTGTTTGTGTTTAGAAGTCCATAACTGGAAAAGTACATCAGTGATTTGAATGATCGTTTTAAAAAGAAAGCATTAACCCTATTGACCTAAGCTACAAAATACTACTGAGTAGTAACCTGTCGTATGCATTTCTTTCCATTCAAGTGTTCACAACACATTTGTAGTATTTGGTCCTTGACCCCCAAGAGCCCTTACGACGTTAGGTTAATTGGGCTTTCACATCCTAGATCTTGAACGCGCTACATGTAAAACTTCTTCAAAAAATATAGGGGGCGCCACTTGGTTTTCCTTCTTTTCTTTTCTTTCTTTGACTCACCCTGTATATTATTACTTACCTAATTGATTTATTAATCTTCAAATTTGTACGATCCAAAGCATGTGACTTGCAACAGGCGGCACATCCCCAGACTGACACGTCTAAAGTACAACAGCCAATCCGCTGCGCAGTACACCTGCGCACAGAACCATAGTATAAGTGCTAAATAGATCCACTGCATTCAGCAGCCATATCGGAGGTGTGTTTAGTTATGCTAATTCATTAACAACGAATACACATGAAGTCTAAGACTTACTGGAAGTCAACCTTTGTCGACCTTTAAAGCTTTAGTCCATCATTTGCAGCCATCCGAAAAGTAACTGGCGTAATTATTATTGAAAAACAAACTTGGTTGAAAGATAGTGAGGGAACTAAACTCCCTGTGAAATTATTCTTTCTGGGAAGTTGTCATTTTGAAGTAATCAACGAAAGAATGCATTTCCAACGGTGATTCTTAAGAAGCACCGTAGGAAAATTTAAATTAGTAGTTCGTTTGTTATTCAGCGCAGCGCGCATAAGTATTGGAACGACGCACACGCGCACGCGGTTGTTATAATTCGTCGGATCAGTGCGCTACGTCGCGTATAGCTGCAATTCAAAACAATTCAAAACATGATTCACTAACTTTTGATTTGAAATTGAGATCTTAGAATGCTGTTTTTTCTCGGAATGTACAGCTGAAACTTAGCTGAAACTTCATCAGGTTAGTTGTTCAGTATCCTTCATTAGATTTTGAACTCTTTTGTTGCTTCAAGCGAACAAAATGCACAAATTACAAATGATGGACTATAGCTTTAAGTTGAGAAGTATTAAGACCACTGATCTCTATATAAAGACTGGATAGCAGATATCCATACACCATTCACACAGTAGACTTTGCAAATTGACCAATTCGCCCCCGGTCTCACGAAGATGGCCGCGTATAATACGAACGTTCCACGCGTATATACAACGCGCGCTGTATCAAGAGTTGACGCCCATTTTGGTCACGTAAACGTATTGTGATGTTTTAAAAAGGACACATTTCCGCAGTGATCATTATTTCCAAAACGCAAAAAAAGGAACTGCGGCATTAAAAAAAAGGAAACCACAACGTTAGAAAAATTGTAAACCGTGGTCAGTGGTGGTGGTCATAATAAAAATCAAGTGAACCGCGATGTTACAAAACTTGTCCTTTGTAGATCACCAGCCGATCTCACCGGTCTCACCAATATGGCGTCAAATTCATTCATTGTGCGGCTCTTTATCCGCTATCCAGTCTTTATATAGAGATCAATGATTTAGACTTACCATGACTATCCAGAGCAGAGCGTATCCCTGGATAGGTTCATTCAGTAGATGGTTTACACACAGAATCAGCGGACCGAGAAGTGTGCTATCAAGAAGCTTCACCTTGGACTTGTACATGTAGGCAGTCTGCAATTACACAGTGTGCATACATGTATATGCTTATTAAGATGATAGCAGATACCAGGGGACGATGTGGGAGGAAGGGCACTTGCGCTGCCCCTCCCCTTCCAATTTCCCCACAGAAAAGCAAAACAAAAAAATAGGGGGAAACTTTAAAAAATGTGTACAAATGTATGGGAAAGTCTAAAATTCCTGGCGACACCCATAACCAACTGTGCTGTTCCAATTATTTCAAGGGAAAGTACAACATTTGCTTTTGCTGCAATTTTTCGACTTAAATGGATTTGAAGGATTAGTTTGTTATAGAAAATATTGTTAAACTGACTTGTTTCACTTTTGGGCTTGTAGATGCTTGAAAAACCAAGAAAACCAATCATGTTCTTGTAGTCTGGCTCCCTGGCCCAACTTAAGATGAAACGGAGCAATTTTAGACTTTGGAGAATTGTAACACATCAAGAGCTACGATTTTACAGGATGCTTTGGACTATCATTCTCTAACAATCCAGTAGGTATTTCGCGATAATTTGGTCATTTTGTTTTTTGATGTTTGCAAATGTTGTATCTTCCCTTTAAATGGTAAAGTAGCCATACAATTGAGCTTGTTTTCCACCCTTTGATGTAATGATGTACATGTAACCCCTTGATGTGACACACCCACTACTGCTCAGTTTCAAATTTTCCCGATTGTCTTTTCAAAGGGCTAATTTCCCTCACCAAAAGCAACAACATACTTACCATGAACTGGTTGGACATCTTGGCCTCAATCAGTCCAAAGATGATCAGGAAGACACAGGGTTGACGCTCATACAGATTGGTCATGACCTTGGTGACAATTGTAAGCAGAAAGGCTGTGGCGATATGCAGTGATGGTCCAAACAAACTAGTGCCCTGAAACAAAAACAAATTCCGAGATTTTCAAATAAGTCAGCTCAAAATAAGTGAGACGTCATCTAGTCAATCAATATCTTTACACAGTTTCCTCATAAAAAGAGGAGTCCTTTGTACAGTGGCATAACCAGGACAATGGAGATGCAAGAAACCGAATTTGACTCCTATTATCGATGCATTCCATCATACAGACATTTCAATGGCAGTAAAAAGTGATAACATCGTGAGAAGACCCACTCAAACAAACTGAACATGGAGAGTTCAAAGATGTGTTTTGGCACAACCGAGTACCACTAGAGCAGGAACCCTAGAATTGTCTAGTCAGATTAATGGCATCAAAGAAGCCTGAGCGTCTGTCATTAAGATGATGAGCTCCAAGCAGCATTGCCTCTGATCCACCTTATAATTGGTGGATGGGATAATACTATTTTGCCAAAGGCTGACAGTAGTATGGTGGAGGATCATGTTATCTCAGTAGTGAAACGTCATGAGTCCGCACATTTCTGGTGTAAAAAAAAGTTTAAAAGCTGTAGAGGTATGTGGGAGCATGTGCGATTCGCAAGACCCGTTGGGAATCAAACTGTAAACTGGCCAGCCCTCTCAATCTATCTTAATCCTTTGTCCAAACGGTGGCTTTATCATCCCTAACACTTAGTTTAATAAAGCCACATGTGCTGTCACACAGCTGATATTGACAAGTGCAGGGGATTAGCAGCAGTATCTGATAACAGGGGCCAGTTTGTTGACAAAGGGATTAACAAGATAAGAGTGTACCACTAGAAGTACATGTACTGTATTCTTTCGTAGTTTGCAGGCCCTTACTCAGAAAGCTGCTAGACTGAGCACTTACACATGATACAAAAGAGATGGTACTTTGAATAGCAAAATGAAATCATGAACTTATGTCAAAGGGATGGCAGGAGAAAGAGGTTACATGATCAGCAAATATGAGCAAACTCAAGAGCTCAAGAAAGCACTCTCTGAGAAAAGAGGAAGTATAATGGCTGGCGGGCCACAAGGTACTGTGGGAAATAAATCTTAGCGAATGGTAAGCGCTCTCCGGGGAATAATGCATATGTAGTGATGCTTTATGGGTAAGAGGAGCACAGTAGAATAGTGATGGACGACTTTTATTTTTCTGGTAGCCACTTCACAAGGTGTGTTTCAAGAAGGCCTACAACAAAACATTTTTTGTTTGGAACCCAAATGAATTTTCGAAATCACTTACAGCAATTGTGACACGGTGGCCCCGTCCCCAAACAAAGGCAGCTTGGTTGAAAAACTTTAAAATGCTCGACATCGCTGTTGCAATTATTATCAGCTCCCTCCACTCCAACGCAAATGCCTTAGGAAGATAAAGAAAAATAACGAAAGTCAACATCAAATGAACTTCATTTTCCTTGCTTCATAGACTTAACTGGCGAGCGCTTTTAGAAAATGTGTATGTATGTTTGTGCTCACGCACATATTATAACACGCACTCTTTTCTTTTAACTTCTAAGAGGATGTGCGTATTACGTCACTGGACCAATTGGACAAAGTGCACTATGTCAAAGACATGCGTAATGTGCACGCCTTCAGTCCATAATTCAAAAATCAATTGTCAATTTCATGATCACTCCTCCTTTTTTGACCGAATTTTTCATGACGTCACAGCGACTGCGTCTTGATTGTTACATCATCATTGAGTGGCAGCGCAGCAAGTGAAAATTACTACGTACGTATTCGGTGCGAAGGCACTGACCAAATGCAATTCAATGATGACGTCATAAAATATGTAATGACATCAAGCGTTGCTTACAAGTGTGCTTTATTATCAGAGTGAGGTGTGGACATGGGGACGTCATTTCAAAATTTGTCTATGGGCCATTGGTTGAATGAGCGTAAAGTCTGCGCATGTGATATGTGCGGTAGTGTTAAAGTACCTCATAATTGCCCTCTACTTGTGGTTGTTAGATTTGTCAATAGGCAGTTTATATTACATGCGCAATCAGGCAATCAAGGACTTGTACAAATGTCCATTCGAAGTTTATAAGTATCACCTTTTTTCCAATGTCAGAAGTGTATTAATGACCTCCAGCGATTGTTGGTGTTTTTTTTATTTTGGCGATTTGTTTTCTAATGAAAACGACAGTACATCATCCATGAACTTTTGTGACCATATAAGGTTACATACAAACACAAATGGTGTCTGCAATCCAGGTTCATCTACTTCAAAAACAGTAGTCTTTTTTATCATCAGATAGCTAGCTTTTGATGCACAATCACGCAATAGAGGACTTATAGCAAAAGTCCACTTGGAGTTTGTTAGTATCTCCCTTAATTCCACAGTTGCAATCTGTTGAGATCTTTACAGGACCAAAATATGGAAGGTCTGCGGTAACACCCATGTGAAATTTTATCTGTTTTGAGTTCTGTGGCTCTGAGAACCAGTTGTTTTCAACTGACACTTCGAACAGCTTTGCGAGTAACCGCCACTAGAAACTTCTGAGAGAAAACAGTCAATCTTAGTGTAAACTGGCCAGACCTCTGATCTATCTTAATCCTTTGTCCAAACAGTGGCTTTATACTCCTAACACTTAGTGTAATCAAGCCACATGTGCTGTCACACAGCTGATATTGACAAGTACAGGGGATTAGCAGCAGTATCTGATAACAGGGGCCAGTTTGTTGACAAAGGGATTAACAAGATAAGAGTGTACCACTAGAAGTACCGTATTGTTTCCGAGTTTACAGGCCCTATCTCGGAAAGCTGCTAGAAGCACTTACGGATGATGGTGTGCTCTGTTCGTCATCAGTGTCTCCTGACGACGAACATCGATTTAAAAACAGCTGGTTCTTCTCAGAACCACACAACTCAAAAGAGATAAAACTCACATGGTGTTACCGTAAACCTTCCATACTTTGTTCACGTCCATCATGCAAACCTACAAGTCTCATGTATAGGACCAGTGGCATATAAAACATTTTATGGCATGAAACTGTTTACACCAGCGATCTAATACAGATGCCAACAGCGGTTTAAAAGCACAAACAATTTTTAGCATGCTGAACGATGATATTTGTTCATTTTGGGCTGATAATTGTTATGAAACCTTTTTGGCCCAGATATGTGGGCCCATGACGGCTGTAGCCAGATAGCCAAAGCACAGAGCCTGCTGAGCCTCAAGTACATCAAACCTGTCAGAAACGAAACCAAATGAACCAAACACAATTCTGTAATTCTGTAATAAATATGTAATTCTGTCGGTTTATGGGGGAGAGCAAGGATTCCTCAAAAGTGTAGGGATGCTGTAGCTCGGAAGCTTGAGGTTATCTGAACAAAGAAGACAATGAAGAATTATTTTTAGAGGCGGGAGGAAAACCCCGGACTGACAATGTTGTGCTGGTGAGCGGGAGTCATTTCGCAATGCCGATTGATAATCTGGTCGGTAAAAATCACTGCAAAGTCTTCATAAAGGATGTTAGAGTAACTTTTCCCTGTGTGGCACCACAAGGTTGTCTTCGCTTTGTCTCTCCATCCAGATTTAATTAATAATAATAATAATAATAATAGTGGATATTTATAAAGTGCACGTTTCCACCAGGACTGGTGCTCAAGGCGCTACATCATTATTACCCTGCTCATTGGGCCAATGAAACATTCCAAAGACAATCTCAGCTCCATGGGGAGTATACACTGCTCGATGCTGCCATTTCGGCACAAAAAGCAACTAAAAATCAGTCACACTTTTATTGTGAGGGTAGAGATGGTGCTTCAAAGGTACCCATTTACTCCTGGGTGGGAAAAAGCAATGAGTGACAAAGTGCCTTGCCAAAGGGCACAAGCACCATAACCCCAGGCTGGACTCGAACCCACAACCTGCAGAATTACCCGCAGACCACAAGTTCAATGCTCCAGACCACGAGGCTACGGCACTCTATAAATACGTCGCTCTACACACGACTGTACATGTATGTCATAATAACTTTTTACAGGAAAACGCCTTGTAGAACCTTTCAGAAACAAAAATCGGAGAAAAACAAGTGAAAAACAAAACAGCAGGCCCACACCGTTTTTGCGCATGCGCTTGGAGCGCAGAGCACGTGTGAATATAGCTCCAGTCACCTGAACGCAATTTACTTGGGGCTTAAAGGGCTCATGAAGTGAATATTTCTTAGGGACATAGTTTGTGCTACTTTCTAATTCTTTTTAAGCGTATGAAAACTAAGTGATATTACTTTTTGGTTAATTTTGTTGAAAAGTGCACTTCTTTCAATGTTTAAAAATTTCCAAGCTTTTCCGGAAAACTGAGAGCAATGTTGTCGTGATGTCATTTCAGGGAGACACTGTTCATATCAGGTGTGTTTCTATTGAAATAGTGAACCCAAAATAATGCTCATTCAAAACATTTGTGAGAAAAGTTTGCTCATTAGCTTTCTGCCATGAACAGACACAGCAACGAATCACTAATGAAAAGAAAGTATTCAGCGAAATATTCAAAATGTTGGCAACTTTCGTGCATAAACTAATTGCAACACTGATATGACATCGCACTTTTGATTATGAACATGGAAATTCGCAATAGCATATAAACCAAAATGGCGCCAAAATACCCTTGAAACACGGTAAATTGAAAATTGAAAATAAGATTAAAGGGACACAAAGGTGCATTTTCTGGGATTGCATTAAACAAAATTACATTTCATGGGCCCTTTAGGTGGTGACGAACTGAAATGCCACTGAGTATACAGTGTTTATGAAATATGTCGGTAAAGGCCTTTACCGGGCAAAATCGTATATTGATTCCTTCGGAATGGTAACTGGGAAACTTACGTGGTAAATCGCACCAATCCAGAGATGTAGGTCTGCCAGTGTGCCGTGAAAAACATGAACATTGCCGTCAGCATAAACGGTACAAAGAGATCCGGCCGACCGCCTATCTTCATGCAGATACCAAACTCAATGGTGACACACACTGCAAATAAAAAAGTACATACTTCTTGTTTTGTTATACTTCCGAGGAAAATGCTTTGTGTTTTCCCTTGTCCCTGTAATTTAACACTCTCCCATAGACTGAGCACACAAACTTACTACAGAGGACCGTTTTGAATAAAAGACCCAACTCCCGAGGACTAAAATTATATGTTGTTCTCCTTTGTGTGTCTGTCCTCGGGGTAATGTAGAACAAGTACACGATGGCTGGTATGGGCTCTGTGCACAAGTACCCCTTCGTCAACGGTCAGAAAGGGAGAGCTGGGGGAGACCTAGACTGGTTTCCCGGTCCATCCACTGCGTATTTCGAATGATCCAAAGTTATTGGGGGCAGGGATTAGTATGGGAGACCGTCGCAAGTTAAAACTTCAGAGAGAGGGGTGGGGTGGATAGGGTATCACAGTCAACACATAACAGACCAAAAGCCAGAAACAGAGAATCAAGACTTGCAAGATTGAGTGCAGTCACTGATCCAGGGGGTGCAGAGAGGGTGCTCGTCAACCCAGCAATGACCGAAGAAAGTTGTTTTTCACTTGAGAGAGCACTTTTGCCTGTGGCGCCCCCCCCCCCCCCTCCCCCACGGATCTGCCGTTGGAGTGATGACAAAAGTATGCAGGGAACTTAAGGAAACAGCCCTTTATAATTACCTTTGGTGATCGAGTCGCAAGCATGGTCGAATAGTTCAGCAAGCTGCAGATGCCAATTCAGCTTTGTCTTGTGCCTCAAACACTGCCGCCCGTCTACGGAGTCACAGGTTTGGAAGAGAAAGATGTTCACGCCAGCCAGTGCGTACGCCCAGCGTGGAGCCTGCAGTGGCGGAAAAAAAGCAGCGTGGAGGGCAATAAAAACTGTCAGCAGACTTCTGCATACTATTTGATCTTTATTCAGTGAGAAGCCAGGTCAGTTTGACAAAGGCAGCGCATAATCATAGCTCATAGCTAGGTCTAGCTATAGCGCGACATGTGCCACAAGTACGAAGGGTCATGCATGGATGCGTCCATTGTATTTTGTCAAGTATATTTGTCAAGTATTTTGACACTCACTGCTTTTCCTGTACAATATTATTAATACATTGGTTAGAGATGTACAGAAACGTAAAAAAAAACTCTGGAATGGGTTTATCCCTGTTGAAAACAACAATAAATTGAAAGACTGTATTTTAGATCCCTTTCGTGTATGGTACAATCCTACTTAAATTACCACAAATGTTCTCTGGAAAGAGATGAGTGCTGTGATTGGATTAGGAAAAAACCCTCCTTCGCCCTCCTCTAATTAAAAATATTCTTTTATTGTTGGAAAGAGCATTTCGTACAGTTATTCTGCCCTGCGATATGGCTTGGTGCGATAAACAAAACTGTTCGATTAAGTGACCGAACCCCCCGGAAAACGGCCAGAAAACGTGTTGACCTCCATAGGAAATCAGGATTTTTCATGTTTATATTACCATTTTTCAACTAAAAAAATTCCCAATTTTCAGGAACATGCTATACAATAAAAATTTGATTATCTTGAACAGTATGGTTTATACTTTCAAATGCTAAGCGATATGGTTAGATAGGCCTATTTACTTTTATCATAATTACATGATATACTGATAAACGCAGCGACAATGTTTTCATCAGTTGTAAATTATTCGCTGTGCTTTTTTACTAGCCATTGCAAATATCGATCAGTAAAAATATCAGTACGGCTATGTATTATTTAATACAGCATGCATGTCTGTACGTATTTTATTGAAATCCCACCATGGGAAAAATGTGCCCACATCTCATAAACAAATGAAGCTAATTCCCACAGACGTTAATATTCAGGAGAAAAAAATTCAGCTGTGGAGCCATTGCAATCACACCCTTTTAGGGGCGTGGCAGCCATAGTAAAATGGGGGAGGGGTAGTCATGATGCCCCTATAAACAAGTTGTGTCTATCTTTCATAAACAGATTAAACTTCACACACACACAATAATTGTATACATGAGAATCTTTCTTTTTCCAAGCAGCGCCGACGCGATTCTAGCACATAGGTTAATTCCCTGGCTGTTCACTCATACCCCCCCCCCCACCCTGCAAACAGGACGCTTGGATACTCTGATGAATTCACGCTCTGATTGGTTGGATTTTGCGTGACCTGTGACCTGCGCGTCATCACGGTCATGACTCTGCAAGGTTTGAAACGGCCGTTAAGACAGATGTGTTTTTTTCGTTGAAAAGCGTAATAATGTAGGAAATTCTGTAAAACTTATCTGTGTTGTAAATTTACAATTCCCGTCACATGCTCAGGCTCCGTTTCGAATCACGAACGGTCGGATTGCATTATGCAACGCTCAAAAAAATTTCCACATGGTCCGCAATGAAACAGAAATCACATCCGGTATGGAACATGAGCATTTCTATGGCAAGTTTTCGGATAGCATTTGCGCACATTGTCTAACTGCGGTCTTGAACAGCTTTATACATAGGTCATTGGCCACTTCCTTCATAAGATTCTGTGAAGCTCATCAGAGACTCTCAGAGTATCCCAGCATTCTGTTTGCAAGTCAGTGTAACGATATTTGCTATAAACCACTAACCCCCCAATTCCATCCATTTCTGAAAATTACGGCAAAAGCAAATGTTGTATAATATATAGGCCTACTCCCTTTAAGTGGGACACAAAGGTGTATTTTCAAGGATTGCATTTTCAATTTTTTTATTGCCTTGGCCCTTTACATTGAAGGACATTAGAATTACCTCTTCAGTTGCTGTCGGAGCATAGTACATGAGTACCACTGTGCTGATGATGTTAAGAATCACACCAAAGACTGATATAACGTTAGCATTGATGGTCCTTGGAACCAAGTCGGCCACGGGCCACCACCAATATGGTTCCATAAAGGGCTCCACCAACGTGCGGCCTGTGCGTGTGTACTCATGACGTTTCAGGTTATTAATCTGCTCCTCTGTATGGATCTCGTCGGAAAACATCGTCGGTTGTTTTTTTAAAACAACCAGAGCGTACGGCGGAAATCTGCAAAAACAAACACATTTTGGGCAAATGAGTTAAGTTTATGTAAATCTGAATCTTGTTGTTAAGTGCGGGAAAAGTCAGAATGACCTTGTTTGAAATGATGGCAAGTGATTGAATTTACCAGTGTTAATGTATTAAACCACTGCTATGACGTCACACTGTTGTTAAAAGTGTGAATTCGGAATTACGAATCTTTAGTAAAGTGTGGATTCGGAATTACAAATCCACACTTTGAACAGGTCCGACAATAATTATTGTTCTCCATAATCATGATAATGAGCATTAATAAGATCGTCTGCGTGAAAACTTTTTTTCCGAAAATTACCAATTTGCATACTGTCAGATTCTCCGCCGTCAATGCGGAAACATTTCAGAAAGAAATCGTCGTCTGAACTATCCATGTTGAAAGAAGGAACCTACACACAAAATGACTTGGTTGTACGGGTGTGGCGATGTATGCTGAACACGCCACAATGCTTGATTACGAATAAGAACCTCGAAAACTCCCTTGTAAATTGCCCAATTGCCTAGACTCGACACGAGATGTGCAAGTCTTTTCATCTCCTCTCACTGGACTTTAATGACAATACTTCTTTTGACGCAATGGTTTAAGTCGAAGAATACACGAGAAAGTGTGGATTCTTAATTTACGAATTCACTTGCAATGGGGCTTCGCGCCTCGTGAATTCTTAAATTACGAATCCACACTTTCTCATGTATTCTCCTTAACGTATTTTGTACAACTGCCATTTTGCAACATGCTGCTTGTGGTCAAACGTAATCCTTGTGATCTTTAATTCAGGAGGCGGGATTCCAGGGTTGGCTTTTTTTAGCTTGTATTAAAAAAAAATCGGATTTGATTTAAATCAGATTTGTTTTTATTTAAATCAGATATTTGTGATCTTTTTTTACTTTCAAAATATCTGTCTAAAATGTGTCTAAAACTCCCCATGCAATTCTTACAACCATCATTAAGGAGTTTAAAGAGCCTATTCCACAAAATCATCCACAAAACTCAATAAATTGATAAATTTATGCTTTTTAATAAATTGTATTGAATCAGTGATAAAAAACAAATCACTTTATTTCATCTACATGTACATGTAGGGTTCAAAATGGTACATTATTAATACTAAAGACACTTTAAAGATGCATGGCTTGATTGATACAGCTGAGATATGTTGTGTGAGGATACATACGAGTGAAAACTCCAGCCCTGACCAGTTGGCGCAAGTCAGATTTCACCCGACCCCTTTAATTGTCTCCTGTGCAGTCATGCATGAAAACTAATCCAGTGAAAATGTCACCAAAAGAAGCAGGAAGAGTTACTCTAAAAGTACATATGCAAATATCTTATCTATATTGCTGCAGAATGAAACTATGGCCAAAAGTGTATGGTGATTTTTTTTTACTCACACTGTATAGGCAAGTGTAACTCATAGTTTACAAACAGTATTAAAAGTGCACAAAAAATACTTTACTGGTATGTAAACCATAAAAATAATTTTGGGCAACATTTCTATGGTTTACATCTAATTGTTATAAACCATGCCAAAAATATGTACAAAATGCGCTTAATTAATTGACAAACGACCTCCCATACATATCAACCCAAAACCAATTTCACACACAACCACTGCCAAACAAAAATGGAGATAAAACTTTTAAAATAGGCCTACTTGGAATACTCTGCTTTGTCTGGTTGGTTTCTGACTAAAGTTTGCAAGTCGTTCCATAGTTTATCGCCTCTACAACAGAACATTTCATGACCCTTTTTGATGAGAGTAGTGTCACCGTTAGTCAGCTAGATTTTCCATTAGCCACCGTTTTAGAATTAAGGCACCAGACGTACGGTGCCTTTTAAGGCCAAAGAAAATAGCTGTGCTTCCGATTACATGGCATTCAAAAATAGGGTAGGTAGGTATAGGGAATTAATATTATTATTATTGTTTTTTTTGGCCAATTTATTTTGTGTACGATCATGGAGGCGGTGCGTGTAGTCAAGGGTTAAAGGTCATGAAGGTAGAAATTAATAGTTTTTGGGTGTTTTTCCTCATTTTTCCCATAAAAAAGGGTAGGGGCTAGGTAGGGAGACCGGAAGCAGAACTATTATATGTTTTAACCTAATTTACTGGATCAGCCAATGCTTAGCCCTCAGAATGGGAAGAATGTTAATTGCAACCTGATGCTGCTTTTTTCTTCATCATCCCAATGGAGGTCAGTCACTGCAAAAATGACGATAAGACATGAATCTGGGACTGAGAAACAATTCCAATTCTGTTAGGAAATACATAGAAAATGGTCTTGACTCTCCATACACTTTGTACACAATCGCCGAAGCGAAGTAGCGTCAGGTTGCAACATTTTTTACCTAATAGGCCTACTACGTACTAGTACTACTAGGCCTAAATATGCGGATGATTTACGCGTTCAATTACCAATTAATTTAAAACCCTGAACGTCTCAATTTTCTTCAGGTAGGCCTACGTACTCACCTTTACAGAATTAGCCCGAAAATAGCGAATTATCTGCTCAATATCTTGTCTCCCACTGCGCTGAATATAGATAGAGCTGAATGTGACCCCAGTTTAATGTACCAACACAAAATATAATGACGACCGGATCGTGTCTGTACATGTATGTACTGCTGTGTACATGTTCATGCTGCAGGGCCACTAGGGCCGCCGCGGTTCCGGTGTCACGGTCTCACTTCTCCGGCGTGCTAGCTTCTCCGAAAGGGAAATTTCGCTTCAACGCGCATGCACAAAATTGCGCAGTGGTGTACATTTTCGTCAACTTTATTTGTGTGCTGAGTTCTTCGGGTCTGTATACTTGTGTACGTAAGATATTTGTATGCATAGAATTTTCGTGGCGCGCACTATTAACTCCCAAAATTAAAGAGTTGAAATGCACATTTATTTTAAGCCGTGGTTGCAAAAATAAGGACAAAATGGACCACGAACGAGCAAGGAACACACTGCACATGCATTACGCTGGGAACACAAATCAGAATGCTTGCAAGACCATGGAATGACTTGACCCACAGGAAGTGTTACATAACACATTCTTGGGTATCCCTCACTGTGTTATTACATGTAATGGGCTTGGTAGACTTCATAAAACAGCCCGAGGAAAAGTAAGCACAGCGGACACATGAGCATGAATCGTGCTCATGTAACGTGCACTGTAACGTGCTCAATTATCCGCCGAATCAACCCGGAGAAGCTAGCACGCCGGAGAAATGAGACCGTGACCGGTGTCTAGCATGAATTTAGGTTTTATGAAATACGGACTCATTGGTGGTATCGCGCATGCTTATGCATGGATAATTAGGAGAGGGACCGGTCACGTGAAAGGGTTTAACCAATAAAAGGGGAAAAGAGTCCGATTTTCATACGAGTCTGATTTTCATATGGCACCGGCGATGCGTAAGCGTACGCGGGCTGAGCACAAAGGTAAGTGCGAAGTTCACAAGTTCACATAGTTAAAATAAATGCAACTGCATCTGATCGCCGTTTACAATGCTAGCGCTCACGCGATATGCCGTATGAGCAGCTATCCAAAAAGCTACTGACTTATTATTGTTGGAAAGCGCGATATACTTGGTTTAGAGATAGGGGGAATAACTCCCTGTAAAATTACTCTTTCTGGCAAGCTGTTATTTTGAAGAAACAATGAAAGAAGGCTAAATTCTACGGAGGACGGACGAAATACATTTTTGTACTGCAAATGTTTCGACTTTTTTACTTTTCTGCCACCTGAAAAGCGGCAGATTTTAGTTAGGTGGCCGAAAAGTTGCCTTCTGCTTTTTCCTCTGGCAACCCTTCATTTTTAGGACCCATTTTTGGACCCTAATTTTATCAAATCTGCTCCTAGATAATGGCCCAAAAGCTAGGGAGATGATCCTCTGCTATATATTCGCACGATTCCACCGATTTTTAGCGTATTATCTGCTCAATATCTTTTTTATTTATTATTTATTTATTTATTTATTCTCATCATGTAAAAACATGAAACTTGTCTCCTCGTTCTGCACACAAATATGATGTATAAAACACTAAAAAACTTCACATTAAAAACCAAAACAAAAACATATTACATAAATGTACAAATAGGCGTAACAATATAAGAACACTGACAAGAGTACACGTAAACAGAAATAGAACAACAAATTGAGCCTAATTAAATAAATAAATAAAATATCTGGATTGATAGAGCTATTATGTATAAAGACGAAAAATGGGAAGGACACAATGGCAAGCCGGGGGGGATTAGAAAGCCAGGGGGATATGAGCGGGGGAAAAGGAAACAGGGAAAGGGTTTAAACTTACATGTACGAGGGGTATAAGCACACACATTTACATCACGATTTAAAAAGCATAATATCTACTATAAGTCTGATTAAAAACACGAGATTGCCCTGGGTAAAAATAAGGGGAAAAAAGTGTCGTGTTAACGAGATTTCAATTTACTAGTTTAACCCGACACAAATGGGTAGATGTGTGAGGAGGGGTGGATAAGAATATTATGAGATAAGACAGAATAAGGGCTAATCTGATTGCACTAAAAACACACTACAGCACGATTATAAAAACAGCATTATCTAGTATAATTCTTGTTAAAATGTGAAACTGCACTGGGTAAAAATGAAAGGTTGTGTCGTGTTGTACGAGAGTTCAATTGACGGATTCGACCTGACCTGTTTTGTACTATGAACGAATGGAGTGGGTGAGTATCGTCTTGCATAATGGTTCTCAGTTTGGATTCAAGAGCATTGTGGTACATTGATTGAATGTCCAGAACATCAACACCAATGACCCTGCTGGCAATTTTAGTGATCCTTTTCAACTTGTTCGAATTCACAACAGTCAAACCATTAAACCAGGCGATACAACAAAAAGACATGACGGACTGTATGACACTCTGATAAAAAAGCAACATAATATCACGATTAACATGAAATAATTTCAATTTCCGCAGGAAAAAGAGCCGTTGACTAGCCTTGGCACATAACTTAAGAGTATTCACATTCCAATTAAATTTACTATCAATGTACGTCCCAAGGTACTTATACTCTGTCACAATTTGGATTTCATCACCACTAATAAATATCTTGTCTCCCACTGCGCTGAATATAGAGCTCAATTTGACCCCAGTACATGCACCAACACAAAATATAATGACGACCGTGTCTGTACTTGTATGTACTGCTGTGTACATGTTCATGCTGCAGGGCCACTAGGGCCGCCGCGGTTCCGGTGTGTAGCATGAATTTAGGTTTTATGAAATACGGACTCATTGGTGGTATCGCGCATGCTTATGCATGGATAATTAGGAGAGGGACCGGTCACGTGAAAGGGTTTAACCAATAAAAGGGGAAAAGAGTCCGATTTTCATAGAGTCTGATTTTCATATGGCACCGGCGATGCGTAAAGCGTACGCGGGCTGAGCACAAAGGTAAGTGCAAAGTTCACAAGTTCACATAGTTAAAATAAATGCAACTGCATCTGATCGCCGTTTACAATGCTAGCGCTCACGCGATATGCCGTATGAGCAGCTATCCAAAAAGCTACTGACTTATTATTGTTGGAAAGCGCGATATACTTGGTTTAGAGATAGGGGGAATAACTCCCTGTAAAATTACTCTTTCTGGCAAGCTGTTATTTTGAAGAAACAATGAAAGAAGGCTAAATTCTACGGAGGACGGACGAAATACATTTTTGTACTGCAAATGTTTCGACTTTTTTTACTTTTCTGCCACCTGAAAAGCGGCAGATTTTAGTTAGGTGGCCGAAAAGTTGCCTTCTGCTTTTTCCTCTGGCAACCCTTCATTTTTAGGACCCATTTTTGGACCCTAATTTTATCAAATCTGCTCCTAGATAATGGCCCAAAAGCTAGGGAGATGATCCTCTGCTATATATTCGCACGATTCCACCGATTTTTAGCGTATTATCTGCTCAATATCTTGTCTCCCACTGCGCTGAATATAGAGCTCAATTTGACCCCAGTACATGCACCAACACAAAATATAATGACGACCGTGTCTGTACTTGTATGTACTGCTGTGTACATGTTCATGCTGCAGGGCCACTAGGGCCGCCGCGGTTCCGGTGTGTAGCATGAATTTAGGTTTTATGAAATTAAAGATGCACATCATATTTTTTTTAATGAACTCTCACATGAGAAATTGTATGGAGATTCTTTCAAATGATGATGTATTTATTAAAAACCCGAACATAAACCAATTAGAATCTAAAAGGTAAAAACAAAATAATTTTACAAAGTAATCAGTAAAATCTTCTTCCCGTCCCTAGATTGATCAGGGAATGACATCGTTTACCTCTTGTGATATTGTGTGAAAGGAGATGAATCACAAAACAAAATATAGTACTATACTAATTTTGTCAAGGAATAATTCAAGCTACGCACGGTCTTGTTTATAAATAAATATTTAGCAATACTTCTGAATATAAATATAATTACTTGTAAGTGTAATGGGAATCGTTTTTTGTGAGCGAATATGATGGTGTATATGGCTATAGCTAGTAATCTTATATTTACGGCGTACACAATATAATTTCAAACCGTAAAAGTACTTGCTTTCTTCACCATACAGACTGTCAATAATGTGACAGTCATCTTGGGAGCTCATAAAAATACTTTCGTTGAACTCCACAGCTTCTTTCCAAAAACAAAATCAATCAATTTAGTTCCACGTCGTAAGAATTGATTAAGTCAAACTCTCAGATGCCTATCACATCGCATGTTCCATTCAGTGGATGATACAGTCGATTCCATCCCTCCGTGAAGTTCTCCATTTTCGTCCGTCTCGGATATCGTCCAGCAGCTGGTGGTTTTTGCTATGGCTTTGCTGAAGCTCTTTGTTTGACATGAAGGTCAATCGGCCGGTTGTGCAGTAAGTTAGCATAAACCATCTCCTCGGTTTCTCTTTATAAAGAAAAGGAATAGAAACATTTCGGTAGGCGTTAAGCCAAGGCAGACATAATTCAATCAGATTTTGCATATAAAAGTTATTCGAATAAACTATTTTAAACAAGTCAACTTTTGTTCATTGCCATTAATTGCCGGGTAAGTCATGCACGTTTAGGCCTATGTCTTTCCAAAAAAAAAATGATGCCGACCAGCACACAGGCCTCCATCCCCTCAAACTCAAAGCGACAACATTAACGATATTATAATTTGCTTTGTCATTCCCATGCTTTGTGATCTCCATATACACAGACTGGATAGGACATCGCGTACGAACGTGCGTCTACGCGCGCGTTTTTTGAAAAGGGTAAAGAACACAATTTCGCATTCGAGTTATGTACACAGTCGAACGGAGGATTAAAAAATGAAGTTGGGTTTTCTTCGGTTTCTTTGTCATTTTTGAAAGAATAAAAGAAACAGAGATCTAAATTGATCAAAATCGACGAGGAGTATAGTCAAGGTGTGCGCAGCATTAGATTGCTGGAGCCGGGAAGTAAGGAGCGTTGAAGAATAGGACAATTATTCGCAAGTAAGTTGTTTTTAACGAGGCCTATAAAACATGGCATGGATGAACATGGGAAAGACAAAGCAAATGATAATATCGTTAATGTTGTCGCTTTGAGTTTGAGGGGATGGAGGCCTGTGTGCTGGTCGGCATCATTTTTTTTTTTGAAAGACATAGGCCTAAACATGCATGACTTACCCGGCAATGGCAATGAACAAAAGTTGACTTGTTTAAAATAGTTTATTCGAATAACTTTTATATGCAAAATCTGATTGAATTATGTCTGCCTTGGCTTAACGCCTACCGAAATGTTTCTATTCCTTTTCTTTATAAAGAGAAACCGAGGAGATGGTTTATGCTAACTTACTGCACAACCGGCCGATTGACCTTCATGTCAAACAAAGAACTTCAGCAAAGCCATAGCAAAAACCACCAGCTGAAGGACGATATCCGAGACGGACGAAAATGGAGAACTTCACGGAGGGATGGAATCGACTGTATCATCCACTGAATGGAACATGCGATGTGATAGGCATCTGAGAGTTTGACTTAATCAATTCTTACGACGTGGAACTGTTAACATTGATTGATTTTGTTTCTGGAAAGAAGCTGTGGAGTTCAACGAAAGTATTTTTATGAGCTCCCAAGATGACTGTCACATTATTGACAGTTTGTATGGTGAAGAAAGCAAGTACTTTTACGGTTTGAAATTATATTGTGTACGCCGTAAATATAAGATTACTAGCTATAGCCATATACACCATCATATTCGCTCACAAAAAACGATTCCAATTACACTTACAAGTAATTATATTTATATTCAGAAGCAGTATTGCTAAATATTTATTTATAAACAAGACCGTGCGTAGCTTGAATTATTCTTTGACAAAATTAGTAGGCCTATAGTACTATTTTGTTTTGTGATTCATCTCCTTTCACACAATATCACAAGAGGTGAACGATGTCATTCCCTGATCAATCTAGGGACGGGAAGAAGATTTTACTGATTACTTTGTAAAATTATTTTGTTTTTACCTTTTAGATTCTAATTGGTTTATTCAGGTTTTTAATAAATATATCATCATTTGAAAGAATCTCCATACAATTTCTCATGTGAGAGTTCATTAAAAAAATATGATGTCATTTCAGCATATTATTAATACAATTATTCATTTCGTTGATGGAGTAATTCAGTGTGCTCTAATAACCAATGAGCCAAAAATTAAATGGCAATTTACTTACAATCATTTTTGGGAGGAGGAGGGATTTTTAAAAAAATAAGGGAAAAAGAAATGGGGGGTTCTTGAATTTCGAAAATGCATAATAAGAAAGTGTGGATAAAGCTGTTTGGAGGGATTGAGGGTATAAACTCTTCATCGTTCAGTTATTTTTTAAAGATTTGTTTTGGAGGAGCGCTTGAACTCCCTCCTGTAAGAAAAATCTCACTCGATAATCCATTTTCCAAAGTAAACAAAGTGGAAAGCACAATGCGCGTTTACCCGTCTGACAGTACGTAAACGCGCCGCCATTGTTCGGCCGCGCATTTGTGCACAAACACTGCGCGATGTCCTATCCAGTCTGTGTATATGGAGATCAATGTGAAATACGGACTCATTGGTGGTATCGCGCATGCTTATGCATAGATAATTAGGAGAGGGACCGGTCACATGAAAGGGGTTAACCAATAAAGAGTCCGATTTTCATACGAGTCTGATTTTCATATGACACCGGCGATGCGTACGCGTACGCGGGCTGAGCACAAAGGTAAGTGCATAGTTCACAAGTTCACATAGTTCAAAATAAATACAAATGCATCTGATCGCCGTTTACAATGCTAGCGCTCATGCGATATGCCGTATGTGCAGCTATCCAAAAAGCTACTGACTTATTATTGTTGGAAAGCGCGGTGGCCGAAAAGTTGTCATCTGCTTTTTTCCTCTCAGAAAATTAGACTGAAAGTGGATCGGGCGTTTTGACCACAGACATATCCAAAGATTTTGAACGGGAGGGGGGGGGGGGGGAGTCGATCTCACCGGCCTTTACAAACTCTAATGCGAGAGCGGAGCGCGAGCGCGAAGCCCTTAATTACGGTTTGGGGTCCGGGCCCACTTACGGATATATTTCTTTGTCAAAAGAGGGCGCTGTGCGTATCACCGTTAGCAAATCAGTTATGTCAAACTTCAGATAGCGTCAGACAATTTGTTTTTCTTAAAGGGAATATACATCATTTGCTTTTGCTGTAATTTTCAGAAATGGATGGAATTGGGGGGTTGGAAATATATAGCAAATATAGTTACACTGACTTTTTTGAGGTTTTGGGTTCAAAAATGCTATAAAAACAAAGAAAAACAATCATTTTCCTGTAGTCTGGTTCCCTGACTCCATTTAAGAAGAAACAGAGCAGTTTACATACATTGGGGAATTGTAAGGTCAGGGAACCAGTCTAGCTGGCTTGTACCCGTTCATAGGTGTGTAATCGATTGCAAACAAGTGCGATGGTCAATTGGGGCCAGTATTTGAAAAAAAGCCAGTTGTTTCCAACGCTGATCGGCCGATCAGCGTTGGAAATTGATACAAAAATACCACTTTTCTTAAAAATGACAGTATACCAGGTGCCATGATTTTACAGGATGCTTTACACTGTCATTCAATAACAGTCCAGCCAGGTATTTCAAAATGATTTTGGTAGTTTTATTTTTTGATGTTTGCAAATGTTGTATTTTCTCTTTAAGGTCGGCCCAAAGTTGTAAGGTTTCTAAATCTAAATATTTAAATATAATCGTAGGACGTCATGATGTTGTACCAGCTGCAAGCCCTAGAAGAAGAAGAGTTAATGCTCCGTCAAAGCCAAGAGACAGTTAGCCCTGCAAAAAGACACAAGCGGAGGAAGCTGTGCATAACGAAAGCAATGGACATTGCGATACCTTCTCAGCACAGGCATCAAGCGAGAGTGAAGTGCAGATTGCGACAACCCCACGGAGTACACCTGAACGTGGATACATCTCCAGCATGTCAAACAACTGAGTTGGAGTTCTACGGAACAAAGGAACCAGTTACGAAGCCAGAGGCTGGGAACATTGAAACAAGACACAAGAACCGGACAAGACAGTGGATACAGTCGAGCCAGCGGAAGCTGACAGCACGCACAAGAACAGTAAAACAACCATTAGAATCACACTCTTGGAAAAATATTGTCCGGTTAACTTATTCTTTATGATGGCCCTTGCGGTTTTGCCGAAGTCAAATTAGTGTGATCGTCCGACTGATAAGGTTTACGCACAAAACCATGGGCCAATGAGGCTTTGCATAGAAAGCTGGCCGAACCATTTTTGGGGAAAGTGTGCTGGTAATGAGGCTTAAGCCTGCATGCTGCCAACACCACCAATGGCATCCCTACATTTGCTCGTGCAAATAGGACCCATTTTTGGACCCTAATTTTATCAAATCTGCTCTTAGATAATGGCCCAAAAGCTAGGGAGATGATCCTCTGCTATATTCGCACGATTCCACCGAGTTTTAAACCAGACGGTCGCGTTTTCTTCAAAAAATTGTGGGGTCACTTTCTTTGCAAATGACTCACGAATAAATTTTTGAAACCCTAATCACTCGCGAATTTATTGCGCCCGCCGTCGGTCTTATTGTACCATTCGGATAAATCGTCTGAATAGCCCCCCCCCCCCCACCCACCCCCACCCCCCACCACCACACCGAAAAATAATAGTGATAAAATACTGTTGAAAAATGTGCTCGTTCATTCAGAAATTCATGAAGCATAATATCCAAACTGATTGGATGTTTCCAAAGTGTCTTTCCCAATACGGGCGATTCACAATAGTGCGCCTCCAAGAGTTTGCAACGCGTTGGCCAATCACAATGCGCAAAATCGGTCGACCCAATGCGCGTTTGGAAAAGGTCGACTAATTTCACGCATTGTGATTGGCCAACGCGTTGCAAACTCTTGGAGGCGCACTATTGTGAATCGCCCGTATTGCAAAAGTTCTTTTTAAAAGCCCACTACAGGCAGCATTAGAATCACACTCTTGGGAAAAAAATGGTCCGGTTAATTTATTCTTTATGATGGCCCTTGCGGTTTTGCCGAAGTCAATTGAGTGTGATCGTCCGACTGATAAGGTTTACGCACAAAACCATGGGCCAATGAGGCTTTGCATAGAAAACTGGCCGAACCATTTTTGGGGAAAAGTGTGCTTGTAATGACAGTTCTGGAGCTGGTACAGCAAGGTCAAAAGCAACAACAACGTCATCTGCTTGAAGTGATACGACTGCCGAAAGAAGAACTTTTTACATTTGATGGAGATCCCCTGCAGTATTGGGCATTCGTACGATCCTTTGAGAACAGTGTGGACATTTGCAATTTGGAGGACAATGCTAAGTTGATTCGGTTGTTACAGTATTGTACTGGTAAGGCAAAGAAAGTCATAAAATGTTGTTCTGTAATGCAGCCACATGAAGGGTATATAAGAAGGCTAAGGCTTTGCTTACAGAAAGGGTTGGTAACGATTAGACAATTGCTGATGTCTGGGTGAACAAGGTAACTGAGGGTAGTAGCATTGGCCCACGTAAAGCACTAAGAGAGTATGCAGATGATCTGAAAACCTGTAGGGAGCCCCTTAATGCCATGGGTTATGTTCAGGAAATAAATACTTTAGAAAGTGTTGGTAAAAAAATGCCAAGTTACCTCCGTAACCGAAGGATGAGGCAGGTTAGTTCCAGTGAAGGTCAAGGCGAAGGGTAGTGGTGTTTGCATCGACACATATATGCGCTCTTGGACGGTGGGTCAACAGGCACCTTCTGCCAGGAAGAGTTGCCGAGGCGACTGAAACTCCGTGGTGAACGGCAGCAATTGTCTCTGACAACATTGGCAGGGGCAAATGTGCAAACAGCGACAACGTTCTGTCATCAGTTGGACAGTTAACGGTATCGACTGTGAACACCCTGTGGAACTCCCTTTGGTGTATACAGGAAGTGAACTCCCTATATCCACGATGCTAACTTGGCCAAGCAAGAGGACATTGAAAGATGGCCTCACATGCAAAGTATCAAGCTGCCACAGGTTGACAAAGGGCAAGTTCAGCTATTGATTGGGCAAAATATACCAGAAGCATTGGCACTAGACGTCAGGAAGGGTGAGAAGAATGCCCCATATGGAACTAGAAAACACAGCTCAGATGGTCTCTGAATGGACCACTTGGAATGGCGAAAAATTAAGCACACAGCTACATCAAACTTTATTGCAGCTGACGACACATTAGAAAGACAACTACAGATGTTCTGGAAGATGAACACGACTATAGAGAAAGAAATTCATCCGGCATAGGAACTCCGTAGTCTTCTAGCTAGAGGAGGTTTTATGTTGAGCAGCAGCCCACAAGTTTTTGCGTCCATCCCTATGGAAGAGAGAGCGAAGGATATCAAGGATGCTTGATCTGAACTACGAGGCGTTGCCGACCGAGAGAGCACTCGGAATGCAGTGGGACGTTGAACTGGACTGTTTTGGCTATAAAATCAGTCCCAGCGACAAGCCTCTGACGAAAAGAGGAATGCTAAGTGTCTGCAGTTCTATCTATGATCCACATGGGTTTGCGAGTCCATTCACTCTGAGAGCTAAGATGATCATACAGGATCTATGCCGCAGAAAGCTAAGCTCTGATGAGTCACTTCCATCAGAGCACCTCAACAGTTGGCAACGGTGGAAACAACTCCCCAATATTGAACAGTTCAGGGTGAACAGGAGTATCAAGCCTTATGGGTTTGGAGAGGTAGTCAAATATCAACTGCACCATTTCTCGGATGCATCAACAGTAGCTTACGGAGCGACAACCTAGCTACCTGCGCATGACAAAATCAGAAGGCGACAATCAGTCTTGCCTTCTTTTGGCCAAGTCAAACCTAGCTCCCCTGAAGAAGGTGACTATACCCAGGCTGGAATTGGTGGGTGCAACACTCTCCGTCAAACCTAATGCTATGGTTCGTAGAGAGTTAGATTTGCCATTAAAGGATTCAGTATTTTGGACAGACAGCACCATAGTACTGCAGTGTGTGGAGAATGAGGAGCAACGGTTTCTTACATTCGTGGCAAATAGAGTTGCAGTCATGCACCCACAGCGGGATCATCACCAAGTCAATGGCATCATGTTGAATCTAGTCTAAATCCTGCCGATGATGTTACAAGAGCTGGGGAGCTGCTTACAAACAAGCGATGGCTCAATGGATCCGACTTCCTTTGCCTGCATGGACGATAGTGAATGCCCCAAATCGCCAAGCCTGAGAGATCTTGCAGATGAAGATCCAGAGATACGGCCAGACAATGAAGTGGTCACTGTATGTGCTGTAAACAAAATGGAACAGGTCGATGTGGTGGTCAGGCTGTTGAAAAGACATTCCTCATGGCATAAAATGAAGAAGAATGTGGCATGGTTACTGCGGGTGAAAACCACTTGCGAGCCAAGGCAAAGAAGAATCCAAAAATGGACATGCAGATATGCTCCTAACCGTAAGTGCAATGACGAGAGCCAAGACAGCCCAAAGTCGTAAGTTTTCTAAATCTACATCTTTTAATATTGTCATGGAATAGGAACTGGTTGTCTCCTATCAGGGAGGGGGTGTGGACTCCACCTCGGGGTTGAGGGTGTGTACCCTTGGGATGGAATAACAACTCTGGACTGCACTCACTGATCTTGTACTTGATTATCTCCTCATTTAATTATCTTGGTTCATCTTCATTGATCATCAATTAACATTGGCACATGGTAGAAACATCAGTATTGCAGAAAATTAAAACCCCCAAGCCAGACTGCTCTCACTCACAGACGCCTACTGCAATAAACAATATAGGGCCGAGTTGGTTGCACGTGTACGATACGCACTATTATTTACGAAAAACAGCTATTCGTACACCCCCAAAAGCACACATTTTCCAGCTTAAATCATCAAGCCATTCAGCTTAAAGTTCCCTCATCGGAAGGAATAAACAATAAACTTACTTCTGGCATCCTGTCGGGATGCCTATCATCTCCCAAAAAGAAGAATTTGGCTTCCAATTTTCAGCAACCTTCCACGTCTTTTTAGCCCATCGACAGCGAAAAGCAGAGAGAGTGAGAACCCTGAAAAGTTGTTACACACTCGTACTAGCTGGGCGGACTTATCACTCCGCACTTATTAAGTGTTTATTTTAATTAACCAAAGTTATAATATGCCCCATAAACTATTCAAACAGAATTATTAATCAATTATGTAAAGCTGAATTTCCCATTTGATAAGCAAAATGTTTTCCAAAGCTTGCAAATGCAAGCACTATATTCCAATGGTTGAGAATGGATACAGTTGTTTACATGGGTTAATTGGCATCTGCCCAGATACAGTGCTTAACATTAAAGGGACTTCATGTAAGTATGGACACAACTCGAAGAAGTCTACACAATCCAATGCATTAAAGGGGAAAATACCCCGTTCTCCCACACTTTCCCTGTTTTACGAACCATGCGGCCTCGAATGGTTTCAGCCTACTTTTCATTCCAGAAATTATTTCACAGGAAATCATCATATTAGATATTCACACATGTAAACAATCATTTTCCTTCTCTTGGGAAAACAGACTTTTATACCAAGGCTAACATTTTATATTAACTTCAACAACACAGTTTCAAACTGAAACTATAGCAAGGCATAAAAATGTAAATAAAACACAATATTTTTTTTCAGATAGATGTCCCAGTTCTAATTTACTTAAGCTAGTTTAGCTTCCTGAGACCCCAGCTGTTTTTCTTCAGCGGAAATGACATCAGCCATTAGTTTTTCATGTCAAAACTTGGCATGATCTGAAATTCACTTAACAGACTTTCTGAAAACCATTAAACTTGGTTTAATTAAGTTTCATTGAGCTTCCTCCAGTTTAACTCTCATACCGATTTCCAGCAGATTTATAATTTTCCATAACTTGATTCACGTTTAATACATTGTAACAACTGTATAATCGTTGCAATTTACAGAGGTAAACCAATGTAAATAAAGCTGGCGTTATAAAATTAGAGTAAACATCCGTTTCTTTCGACTTAATATTAAGGGATGACTACAACCAAAAGATATATGCAAAACCACTGAACCAACCAGAAAAATCGATTTCAAAGTCATTTGACAGGGAGTGAATGTTTGCATTAAACACCCCAAAAATTACATTTTGTTTTGCTGATGTTTCAACCTGAAGTGAAAGACACATCACTAAATACATTTCGCTAATCTGGTTGTCAGTTGGCATTATATACTACTTCAACAGAATATTCTCTTTAAGACCCTTGTCATGTCTTGATGTCAACAATTACAAGGTATCATAAAAGTACATAAACATGTTTATATATAAAACAAAAGTTTAAATATCAAGGAAATCCTCTCCTCCTATATCAACATACTGTATACAGCTACTTCGCTGCTGATCTACACAACTCAACTTTTAACAATGTACATCATTCTCTTTGATGGACAATATTTAAATAATAAACCATAATTACTTGTCTAAAGGTGCAGGGTAATAAAGACCCCTTACTCTTCAGCATTGACCGAAGAACAAGCACCACTTAACCTAAGTAGAACAATTACATGTATAACAAGCTATCAGTGGCACCCACCGCATATAATTAAGGGTCTAAACTTTGCAGCTGAAAATTACCTCTCGGAGGCCCTTGCCATATCTAATGAGGCCTTCGTCTGTGAGATGACACCCATCTCCTGAAATATACTGAGGATGATTCGTTTTTCGCTGATGGTACATCTTTACCGTAGGGTGATGCTTCCCAAGCTCTTTGTTCAAAAGGGCGTTGTATCGTTTGACCCTGTGATTAAATGTGGTAAATGAAACTTGTCCTGGTCGGTCAATACGAGACCTCCTAATCACAGACAGGATTACGAGATGACTTGGATGCACCCCTTGGTCCTCTAACATTGTAAGAAACCGAAGGATGTCCTGTACAACAACAGCAGGAGTACCCCCTATCCCACATAAATCATTTGATCCGAGGTCAATGCACAACAGGTCCACTGAATGACGTTTCATTTCCCTGAAGTAGTGATCCCCACTACTGAAGATTCTATTATAGCTTAGGCCCGGATGCCCTTCAACAAAAACATCATACCGCAAATCAACATTTATCAGTTGACTCACGGTTTGACGGCTTCTACGTGCCGACCTCAAAAACCGCGCGGGAAACGAATGCCCGAATACGTACACATGTCGTTTATCTGACATATTTCTGACATAAGTCAACAATACATTCTCAAAAAAACTACTAATATATACAACTGGTTTAAACTACAACCAGAGAAGTTTGAAAAATCCAAATGAACGCTTGTCACTATCTTCAGAATTCCTCAAGCCTAAGATCAGATCAGATTTAGAGTGGTTTTCACCAGATCCGCTGAGCGGCAGCCTCCTATTTGAACTTCAAATCGGTGGAATTCTACGAAAACAAAGAAACAGTGACTTGTAAATTGTAACATATCTACAAGCTTAATCTACTTATAATACAGGACATTGGTATGTCACATACTTAATCACCATAAGAACTGAGTTTTATCCTAAATTGTGTTCTTAAGCGCAACAACTCAAAAGTTGGTGTATCAATCACTCAACCACTAGTTAGCGTACAAGGTACAACCTATGTAATTGCACTTGGCGAATTGGCCAACTGATGTTTCAACTTTAACCGTACCGATCGTCTCGGCGCTACTACTGTGGCTGTACCCCCTGTGGTATCACATCCTGGCAAACCAGAAGTGCTTTGCGAACCTAACATCGAAGGAATTGCAGTCTTGGGAGGGACACACACCAAAACCTCCTCATCAGAAGAGGAGCTATCACTTTGGGGTTCTGGCTCAGACAAATCCAGACCATCTATATCAGGTAAGTAGTTACAAGGCTCAACCTCACCTAGTTCCTCCATTTCTCCCCTCGGGTCAAGAACCAATAGCCTCCTGTTCATCCATTTTTCCTTACCCCCAAGAGCAGGTCGTACAGCAAACAAATCCTCTTCGTCATTACACCTGGTAACAACATACGGTTCTTGGCCAAAGTGGTCACTCAGTTTGTGTCTGCCCTTAAAAGCCAGATTCTTGATCAAGACTCTACTTCCTACCACCAACGGCTGAGTGGGTTTACATTTAGCATCCAAATGCCTCTTATTCGAAGCGGCCGTCTTGATCAGACGATCTTTGACAATTTCATGGGCATGCTTCAGAAACTTTGCCTGCATCTGGACATACTCTTCTCCAAAGTCTTGCTTTGTATTTCCCACAAGGTGATCTAAGGGAGTTGTTGGTTGTCGACCAAACAAAAGTGTCCAAGGGGCCACTCCTGTCACACTGTGCGGTGTCGAGTTATACATGTATACTATGTGCGGGAGAAGTTCAGGCCACTTTTTACGTTCCGCAACATCCAAGGACCTTATAAGAGAGCAAAGGGTCTTGTTAAATCTCTCAGTTTGTCCGTTGCCTTGGGGATGGTATGGACTAGTTCTTGTCTTTTTGACCCCATACAACTTGCAGAGTTCACCGATTAACTTCCCTTCAAAATTACGTCCCTGATCCGAATGAACCTGAACGGGGATACCGTAATGTGAAATCCAATGATCCCGCAAAGCTTTGGCAACCACGGGTGCAGTTTGGTCCTTGCATGGGACCGCCAACGCATATTTTGTAAAGGCGTCGGTCATGACGAGGACATCCTCAAAACCTCCCCTACCCCTATCCAACTTGAGAAAATCGATCGCTAGGCGTTCCATAGGACGGAAGGCCAACAAATGCCGCATCGGTGTGCGGACAGTCGGGGTGGGTGGCTTCGAAGCCACACACTTAAAACAATGGCGTACGTGTTCCCTCACATAACCTGCAATCCCCGGCCAAAAACATCGTGTTCTCAGCAATGATAGTGTACGGTTAACACCTTGGTGACCCCAACGGTCATGAACCGACTGGACCATCAATTTCTGGAGGCTTTTCGGTGTAAGCAATTGATACACAACACCCAACACAGCATCCTGCACCTTTCGGTACAGAACACCATTCCGTTCCACTATCTGACGTCGCTCCCTCAGCCAGCCACTTATGCCAGGAACATTCTTATCAATTCCATCCTCCACCGACTCCCACTTATTAACCCAATGTTTCCACACTGTCCGGAGTTGCTCATCTTCTTTTTGCATCTTGGCCAGTTCACTTGAAGTGAACGATGGTAGAACTGATGACTGCTCAGTCACTTCCTCTTTAGAGGCATCAAAGGTTCTGGCACAACCTCCCTGGTCCTCAGCAGCAGCACGAACCTCACTTGGAATGGTGGAACAGTCAGTCACCTCATCCACTACCTCAACAATTTCCACTGGGCGTCTACTGAGAGCATCAGCACACCTGTTTGTCTTTCCTGAACGAAATCTCACTTCCATATTGAAGGGTGCCAGCTGTGCGACCCAACGTTGTTCGGTCGCTCCCAATTTGGCATTCTGTAAATGGGCCAGAGGATTATTATCCGTGTAGACCACAAACCGGGACCCTACCAAATAATCCCGAAACTTTTCCGAGATCGCCCATTTCAGGGCCAACAGTTCAAGCTTAAAGCTCGACAGATCTGAATAGTTCCTCTCTGCCCCACGTAATCCACGACTCGCATATGCTATGGGGTGAAGTTTTCCATCATCCCCAACTTGGAGTAGGCAGGCACCAAGCCCCTTGAGTGAGGCGTCAACCTCTACCACAAAATCTCTTCCAAAATTGGGATATGCCAACACAGGAGTCATACATAGTGCCCTTTTCAGCTCCCGAAAGGCATCTTCAGCTTCTGCTGACCACTTGAACTTTGGGGCCTTCCCTGTTTTTGACCCAGCCATAGCTACTAGTGCATGTAATGGAGCTGCCACCTTGGAAAACCCACAGATGAAACGCCTATAATACGAAGCGAGTCCGAGGAATGAACGGAGTTCCTCGGTGCTTCTTGGAGTAGGCCAACTTGCAACTCGCTCAACTTTGTCAGGGTCCACTGCAACTCCAAAACTACCAACCACATGCCCTAGATGCTTGACTTCACTTTGGAAGAAGTGACACTTACTTCCCTTGAGCTTAAGACCATGCTCAATGAGTCTTCCAAACACAACATCTAATCTCTCAAGATGTTCCTGAAATGTACTGGAATACACCAGAATGTCATCAAGGTACAAAATCAACTTGGACAGATTGATGTCCCCGAAAATCAACTCAACGGTCCTTTGAAAGGTGCTTGGGCTATTACATAACCCCTGCGGCATACGGGTGAATGAGAAAAGTCCCCATGGAACTCTAAATGCGGTCTTATCTACTGAGTCTGGATGCATGATTAGCTGAAAATACCCGTGTGCCATGTCCAATGAAGTGAAGTAGCGAGAACCCCCCAACGCCTCTAGAGTTTCTTCAATCCGCGGAAGCGGGAATGCATCTCTAAGTGTAATAGCGTTAAGCTTACGATAATCTATGCATAGTCGGATTGACCCATCCTTCTTGCGGACAAGGACCGTAGGGCTTGCATAAGGACTCCCAGACCTTTGAATAACTCCCTTCTCCAGCAAGTCCTGTAACAATGTCTGCACTTCCTTCATGTAATGGGGAGGGATACGTCTGTACGGTTGTCTGATAGGCTGGTCATTTGTCAACTTAATCTCGTGAGGAATAAGTGTACACCTCCCAATATCTAAAGGGCTCATTGAAAAAGCTGCCTCATTTTTCTTAATCAACTCAGCAATCAACAAGGCCTCCTCGTGATTAAAGTCCCTCAGACTGATTCCAGGAGGAAGCAGGTATGAGGAACCATCAGGGAACACAACTGTTTCCCTAGGCGTACTAGGTGGACTATCCTCACCAGAGACTCCCAATACAACCGTTTCATCCTCAACATCGGTTCCAGGATTCTGAGATGCACCTAAATTATCGTCGATCAATACTTGTTCCACGGTGACCTGCACCCCATCCTCAGTCTCCCAGAGGTGAACCTCCTTACTGAATGTAGCCTCAATAGCAGTCGCTATCTTCAAATGTTCCGGAAGGATAACCGGAGTTTCGCCACAATTACAAATCAAAACACGCAGAGAGGAATCCTCTACGAGTTGCACACCCTCAATAACATGGATGTTGTCCATCATTGACTCACTCCCCTCACCTCTTGCATCATTAGAATGCACCCCAAGAGAAATCGCCTGCATAAGAACACAAGCGTCACAAGAATCAGCCGGCAATGGTTCACTTAAAACGCAGGATAAAACACAGGCCGAAAATGGAGCAATGATCTCATCACGAGCCATGCAAACCCTACCAACAAACCCTTGCGTTGGCAACATCGACCTAGGAACTTCACCGTCCTGCTCCTCATCCAAACAAGTCAGCCACTGCAGAGCAACCATCCATTCATCTTTGGACGGTCCACACGGGGTGACACGCATCTTAGCAAGAGTGCGCAGAATGTTACAACCAAGAAGTACGGGGTACATCTTGCGACGTTCAGTGGGTGCCTCTGAACTATCGTCTCGAACTAAAAAACATGCAGTAATGGTCAACCCAAAAATTGTAACCGGAATTTCAAGATAACCTTTCACGGGTATATCTAAATCATTGGCTCCCATCAATCTAATAAACCTCCCCACTGGCCTCAAACTACCCACTTTGTTGGCCAAATATTGTTTATAGAACGTTGAAGTTATCAAGGATGTCTCAGCACCACTATCCAAAATACAATGAGTGGTCACACCTCCCATGACAATCTCAGCCGTGGGACTACTGGCAATCAATTTTTCTCGCAATTGCTTCTCAGTATAAGCACGATCAGTCCCTAAAACTTCAACTGCATTTGACTCTAAATGCTCATCATTGGTCAACTCATCATGGTTTAGTTTGGGCAGGTCTATCCCCTCCACCACCTTGCCCACTATGGTGAAGGGCTCGGGTTTTCCTGTACTTTGGGTTTTGCCCCATCACGATTCTCATCGTTTTTCTTCCAACAATTTCTAGAGATATGGCCTGTTTTATTACAGTGATGGCATGTAACTGTTGGTCTGTTACTCTTGGAAGCGATAGCCACATCAAGCTTTGTACTCAATACTCTGGTTAATTCTGCCATCTGACTAGTAGCAGCAGCCTGCTGCTGTGACAGAGTTTCCAATTTCTCAACAATCAACTGATTAGAGGTTACTAACTGAGACAAGACATCATCAGACCTCTTAACTGTAGCCCGAACTTGAACATCTTTAGACTCCTCACCACAGACTACAGTTTCCCTGACCTTATTTTTCTTAGCTAGTTTCCCTTCAGACTCTGGGAAAAGTTCCAGCACATGCTCCCTAAACTTATAGAAAGTCAACGTGGGCTTTTCGATCTGTATGCGGTGCAATTCCCTACGAGTTGCATCATTACGCGTACCTTATACAAAACGCTCCTTTAACGCTTTGTCGCGCATAAGCTGCAGCGCAGCTAATTCAGGCCCTTGCGCACTCTGGATTCTCATGGATTCTCATCAAGGCACGACTAAATTCTGCTAACGTTTCCCCATCATTCTGGCAGCGAGCATACAGTGTACCTGTCAATGCAGCGACACTCTCCGATTGACCAAAGACCTTGCATAAGCGTGCAATTAATTTTTCCAAACTGTCCCTATCTTCTGGTGGGCTACACAGAACCTCCTCTTTTGCCACGCCCCCAAATGGTCTAAGGCAACCCCCACTTTCTCTTCCTGGGTCAACTCTAATTGCCGACAGTATGAGTCAAGTTCCTCCGCCCATTCACCTAATGTCAAGTCCCCAGCATTTGCAGGTGGTCCGGTGAATTTTGACAATTTTAATTTTGGAGCCCTTGTAAACTTCAGACCTTGGAATGCCTTGGCAAGTGTTTCTGCTAGAGCCTCATTAGATTTGGCAATGACATCCGCTATGCCCTCAGCAGTAGCCATTTTGTCATCAACAGTAAAGGAAAAATTCTAAGTATAACTCAGAAGTTCAGCTTTACAATGCCTATCACGTGGTCAAAGGTAAATCAATTAACTGTGGTCAATACCCAGCTAAATGAGTTCAAAATGTTGTAAGAACCCAATCATTCATGAACTCCTACAAATAAATATACATGTATCAAGTCAAATACAGATCCAAATGCATGTGAATAAGAAAACATACATGTAGGGGCTAGAATCCATAGAGCACAGGGAGCAAAACAATAACAGAATACTCCAGTCACATGTATTCACAAGTACAGTGCATACAAAATACTTATCAAACAAACGGAAAACACATCTTACAAATGTGACTCAATATGATAATGCAAAGCAAATCAACAGTTACATGTAGTGATTCAACTACAAAATTTTCCAAAACATGGCCTGGGGGTTTGGCATTATTTCATTTAAGCGTTACTTAAACATCAGCAGTGATCAATAGACAATTATTGATAATTAAAGAATACAATCTTCAAATTTTCCACGAGTTGGTATCCTGTCTACGACGCCACTTTGTCATGGAATAGGAACTGGTTGTCTCCTATCAGGGAGGGGGTGTGGACTCCACCTCGGGGTTGAGGGTGTGTACCCTTGGGATGGAATAACAACTCTGGACTGCACTCACTGATCTTGTACTTGATTATCTCCTCATTTAATTATCTTGGTTCATCTTCATTGATCATCAATTAACATTGGCACATGGTAGAAACATCAGTATTGCAGAAAATTAAAACCCCCAAGCCAGACTGCTCTCACTCACAGCCGCCTACTGCAATAAACAATATAGGGCCGAGTTGGTTGCACGTGTACGATACGCACTATTATTTACGAAAAACAGCTATTCGTACACCCCCAAAAGCACACATTTTCCAGCTTAAATCATCAAGCCATTCAGCTTAAAGTTCCCTCATCGGAAGGAATAAACAATAAACTTACTTCTGGCATCCTGTCGGGATGCCTATCATCTCCCAAAAAGAAGAATTTGGCTTCCAATTTTCAGCAACCTTCCACGTCTTTTTAGCCCATCGACAGCGAAAAGCAGAGAGAGTGAGAACCCTGAAAAGTTGTTACACACTTGTACTAGCTGGGCGGACTTATCACTCCGCACTTATTAAGTGTTTATTTTAATTAACCAAAGTTATAATATGCCCCATAAACTATTCAAACAGAATTATTAATCAATTATGTAAAGCTGAATTTCCCATTTGATAAGCAAAATGTTTTCCAAAGCTTGCAAATGCAAGCACTATATTCCAATGGTTGAGAATGGATACAGTTGTTTACATGGGTTAATTGGCATCTGCCCAGATACAGTGCTTAACATTAAAGGGACTTCATGTAAGTATGGACACAACTCGAAGAAGTCTACACAATCCAATGCATTAAAGGGGAAAATACCCCGTTCTCCCACACTATGATTGTAGGACGTTTAAAGAACATGCTCATTTATTTATTTTGTGGGATAATAACTTTATTTTTGTCTGAATTTATCGGGGAAAACTTGTGTAAAAGTGACATGAGAAAAAGTGCATATTAGGCTTTAAATACACAACATTATAGAACCCATATGTAATACACATTTTGAGCAGTAATTTGGATGTGCATTCGGTACTCGCACGTGTACTAGCTAATTTACCACTGCAGTAACCAGTCAGTGCACCGACTGGGCAGAACGTTATATTGTTTCATTTATTAATCTTAATTTGTATTTGGTAATTTTTGTTTTGTTTTGTGTAGATTAAACCGTGATACCTGTGATATGGATACGTGATTCATAGTAACATGTGATACTCCACTACGGATATGTCATTCGTCATTCGTCATTTTGTTAAGTTCAACTGGAGCTTGTAAGTGGCATCCTTTACATGTTAAACGAATAATTCACGTAATTAAAACCTGGGCCTACAGCCATTGGAATTTACCACAGCATATAGACGAGAAAAAAAATCAGTTTTTTATAACTTGAAACTTAAAACGAAGTGCCCTACTTCAAATTTGGTGTGATATTGAACTACATGCCGAAAGTTGAAGCCAGTTCACGTTCGTTTGTTTTCGTGTGTCAACTCCAGGTAAGTGTTTTGTGATTGGTCTTTTCAGTGGGAAACGCGCTGCGGTCAGTGAATAAACAATAAGTTTGCAATCATAACATAGGATAATCATAAGTAAAATTGACAGCTAGGTGGTGCACCCTTACATTAATGTAAATAAACTGCAAATATTTAAACTATTTTCTTGTTTCTTTCTTTGATACGTATACCCGTACCCAAGGGAAAACACTTAATTCAACCATAATACCTAATATTATCCAAATCATAATATTTTTGTCAAAAAAAACAAATGAAGTCAAATTTCTTACATCCAAAGCTACAATGCAAAAACTGCGTTGAGCAGTTAAACATTATTCTGAACACTTTCTTGCTATTAGTTTGTAAACCGTATTTAAATACTAAATATGTTTAGAGTAAAGGATGGAGAGTGTTAACCAATTGAACAATGATTTTAGGAATTCAACACACACACATACATGTTTAGCTTCTGAACCTGTTCACAAAGTGACAGCAAGATTGTGTTTAATTGCTAAACACAGTTTTAGAGTGTAGTAAAAACCGATGTTAATGGCCTCTTCCGTTAGCTGAAATCACATTATGTCCAAAAATATTTTAAAAAATTAAAAAAATGTCATTCGGATTCGTGAATTTTCATTCGTTTCCATTTAAAGTTTTGAAGTTCCGGATTGGCCAAGTTTTCGCCAAGTCCCAATTTTGACTACTGGCTGAAAATCCGGGTCTGTCACAGCTCTTCTGTCCAGAGAAAACGGTTTGATGTCGAAGCTGGTTGCGCCCTCTGTGGCTAGCTCGGTGAGAATTCTGCCAAGAACACTGGCGAATCTGTAAAACAAATATGCAGTAAAACCAATGGGCATGTTTTCCATTGTTGGCCAAAAAGTCAACTCTAACAAACAATTACTGAACATTGTAGCCTTGCAAACGTCATTTGCTACACAAGTGTTTTTATTCGGTCCCTTTCTGAACGCACCCTGAGGCATGTACTTTATTGCTGCTGTATTTGGTTCTTATGGAGGTGGTGGTGGTGGTGGTTCACTGTAATTACACAAATTACAATACTTAACTTTAGTATTAACAATTACAGAAAAACATAATAAACCATTAGATTAATTAGTCAAATATATATGCGATTGAGCTTGAGCCTTCACTTGACATAGTGCGTACATTATCCCTGTACGTGTAAGTAAACACCCCCAAAACATATAAATCTTCACTTTGAAAAGCTACAAATAATCTTACTAAATCACTCAGAATACGATAAATTATAACCATGAATAAATCAACAAGGCTTACCGATTGTGTTGGATCCGAAACTACAACATTTGGGACTTAGAAAACCTGATAATTTTACATTTATTTGGGGAGATAAATTTGGTACACGTTCATTGTTTACGAATCATCGGAATCATGAAGAATTTACACTTTGACCTTACAAAATGCACCATATCACAAGAGGGCGCTATTACGAAAGTACAGGAACGATTAACGTACGCACAGTTTTACCGCAACAAACTTATTTCCAATCAAAGGTATGCGTGATCATAAATTAAAGTTTAGAAAACACTTTGAAATAACAACTATGATTTAAACCCAAATTAAATTTCACAACTCGCCGCTACATCCCCAGCCCCATGAACTGACTCGATCTGTTCATTTTTCTACACCTTTAAGCGGCACACTTCAATTTCAAAGCATCAGGGATTAATTAAATGCACTACAATTTCCAAATGATTGTGATTTCGAAAAACATGAATCACATTCAGAGTCAACTTCTTTGATCATTAACAAATCACGAATGTTCACTTGGCCAGAGTTCAATCACAAATGTTCATTGACTGATGAAACTTCACATGCTGTTAGCTCTTTCCAAGAAGCAAAGCTTGGCAATGGGGCGCCTGAGGTACTTAGTGCCTACTCTCACCTCGACCTGGCGAACTCGTCCCTCCTTATCTGGGTAGACTTGCATCACTCTACCGAGAGGCCACTGTCCACGGGGCTCGTTGTCAGCAGCAACCAACACAAGGTCATTCACCTCCAGGTCTCGTCTTGGCTGGGTCCATTTCTGACGCTGCTGCAAAAGTGGTAGGTATTCCCTCTTCCATCGCCTCCAAAACTGGTCTGCCAAGAATTGCGCTTGACGCCATCTGCGCCGCCCATACCCATCTTCCTTCACAAATACCCCTGGTGGAGCATTGAAGCTTGGTCTCATCAGAAGTAGATGGTTTGGAGTCAATGGCTCATCGTCACGGGGGTCCAAGCTGAGCTGTGTGAGCGGTCTCGCGTTTAAGATAGCCTCCACTTCAGCCATCACGGTAAGTAGCACCTCATCACATACCACCTGTTCTTGAAGGAGATTCTTGAGGATTTTTCGAATAGAGCGTATCATCCGCTCCCAGACTCCTCCCATATGACTTGCCGTTGGTGGGTTGAATTGCCACTCAATTCCTCGTTGATGAAGATAGTCTCCAATCTTCTGCTCGTTCAGTGATGCAATACTCTCCCGCAACTCGCGCTCTCCACCCGTGAAGTTGGTACCATTGTCGCTCCTGATCTTTTCTGGTGTACCTCTCCTGCTGATGAACCGCCGCAAAGCGTTTATGAAGGCGTCTGTGTCAAGTGAGTGAGCAATTTCTATATGTATGGCCCTCATGGTAAGACACGTGAAGACACATCCGTATCTCTTGACATGGCTGCGTCCTTGTTTTACGTAAAGTGGACCGAAGTAATCCACGCCCACGTACGTAAAGGGGGGCTTCTCTGGAGTGACTCTATCTGCTGGCAGCTCACCCATCAGCTGTTGACAAAGGGGTGCATTTCTTTTCTTGCAACGGAAACACTTTCCAATCACTCGCCTCACTGTAGATCCTCCCTTCAGTATCCAAAATCTCTCTCTTAGTGACGTCCATGTCATACCTGCCCCTGAATGACCAACCTTGAGATGATGATGTTCGATCAGCAGCCTCGTCACCTGGTGATCGCTCGGCAGGATAATCGGATGCTTGATGTCATGTTGGATTGGTGCATTCTCAAGGCGTCCACCTACACGGAGAATTCCATCCACCAAAATGGGGCTCAATTTGTGGAGCGCATTTGGACCTTTCTTACTCTTCTTGGTGGTTATATCTGCATGAGCCTCAAGTACAGCAATCTCCTTACGGAACGACTGACGCTGGGTGTATTTGACGACTTCTCTCTCTGCTCTCTGCAGCTCTGACAAAGACAGTCTCCTACAACAGAATTCGCTGGCATCCCGTCTTCCCTTGGCACGAGCATAGAGGTAGTCTCTATATCTCAGCAACCAGGCAACTCCACGCTTCATTTGACTCCAGGATGAGTATCTACTCAGGAACTCCTGTACACAATCCTTCTCAACTATGGAGTAAGACTGGACAACTTTCTTCACCTCGGGATCACTCTGCAGAGTATCGGGTAGTACATCTGGGTAGGGCCCCTTGATTACAACAGGTGGGAGTGGCCAGTGTTGTACTTCCTTCAACAGGAAATCAGGTCCGTTCAGCCATCGTTGGTTCTTGATCATGGCGTCTGCAGTCAATCCTCGTGAGCCATCATCCGCCGGGTTACTGGCTGTGTCCACGTACCGCCACTGGGATGGGTCAGATCCACTCTGTATCCTTGAAACGCGATTCGCAACAAATGTGTGAAATCTGCGACTCTCATTCTGGATGTACTGAAGAACTGACGTGGAGTCTGTCCAATACACTGTCTCCATGATAGGCAGTCTAATCTCTCTTTGGATCAGCTGATTCAACCTCACCGCCAAAACTGCAGCTGACAACTCTAGTCGAGGAATGGTGACCTGTTTCACTGGACACAATCGGGCCTTTCCCATGACAAATGCGCAGTGGATCTTTCCATGCACATCAACAACACGCAAGTACGACACAGCGGCATAACCTCGCTCTGACGCGTCAGAAAAATGGTGAAGCTGAAAGGCAACTATGTCGCTGAATTCCCTTGGTTGGAGACATCTATCAATGGTAACGCACGTCAGCCTTGGTAGGTCATCCAGCCATCGCTTCCACCTCATCATCTCGCATTCCTCGACCTTTTCATCCCAGCCACGCCCCTGACGACAGAGATCCTGAAGAAGAATTTTAACTGGCAGGATAAATGGTGCGAGGAAACCCAAGGGGTCATACAATGAACTTACAGTTGACAAGATACCCCTCCTTGTTGCGGGCTTGCATTTCACAGCTGCTTCGAACCCAAACTTGTCAGCCTCAACATCCCATCTCACGCCTAAGGTACGCTCCACTGGCAGATGATCAAAATCCAACTTAACAACCGATGGAGCTCTCTCTTCAGCAGGAATGGTCACCAATACATCACGACTGTTACATACCCACTTAGTCAACCTGAATCCTCCTTTGGCTAATAACTGGATAAGCTGACTGGCTAACCTGATGGCTTCACTTTCTGTCTTCGTTGACACAAGACAATCATCCACATAGAAATTTTCGAGAACTGTGGTGACGGTTTCCTTGTCGAAGTTCTCTCGGTTGTCTTCAGCTGTCTTTCTGAGACAAAATCCGGCACAGCTGGGTGATGATGTCGCACCGAACAGGTGCACCAGCATCTTATGATCCGTCGGCTCCTTGGAATAATCTCCATTGGGCCACCAGAGAAATCTCAGGGCATCGCTGTCATTATCAGGCACCTTAACCTGGTGAAACATTGCTTCAACGTCAGCTACCAGTGCAACAGGCTCTTCTCTAAATCTCGTCAGTACTCCGACTAGATTATTTGCAAAATCAGGTCCCTGAAGCAGCTGGTCGTTCAACGATACACCCTTGTACTTGGCAGCACAGTCATATACTACTCTAAGTTTGCCTGGCTTTTGTGGATGCAGCACTGGGTGGTGAGGTAAGTACCACACTGTCTGTCCTGTTATTGCGGTTTCTACACCTTTGGCAAGCTGCTCATCAGTGGTAGTCTCAGGCCTGACACCCTGGGGGCTTGATGAAGATATCTCTCTGGCATAACCTTTCATGAAGTAGACATCAAGAGTCTTCTTATATTTCTCATACAAGCTGGGGTCTCTTTGAAATCGCCTCTTCAATGATTGTAATCTTGACTCTGCAAGAGGGCGATTGTCAGGCAAACATCGACTCTGGTAACGCCATGGCAAACCAACCTGGTAGTGACCGTCAACCTTTGTTACAGTTTCTGTCATGATGGTCCTAGCTCGTTTGTCTTCCACCGAGTCAGCAACTTCACCATCAGCCATCTTGCCGCCGAAGTCCGTTTCCCAGAATTTCTCAACTGTTCGTAGCAGCAAGTCATCCTCAAGCAAAACGTGATTTACGTTGAAACTGAACTGCTTCTCGTTAGTGGCTGTAGGTCCCAGCAAAGTCCATCCCAAAAGAGATCGTACAGCATATGGCTCCTTTCTCTTGCCACGTCGCTCTTCCAGGACCCAGAAGACTTCTGGAGTGTCTCCCCCGATCAGTAACATCACCCGACGCTCACTGATCATAGGAAAGCTTATTCCCTGTAAGTGTGGCCACTTGCTTACGTCTTCTTCTCTTGGGAAACTTCTGTCTGTGATCGGTAACTTGTCAACAGTCCACACCTTGGGAAGGTCAACACTCTGACGTCCCTCCAAGTCCTTTACTGTGAGGCTAACTTCAACTCCAGTTTTCTCACTGTGCTCGTCATTGACGGTAGCGAGGGTGATGTTCCTTTCTATGCCTTGAAGGCCTAGTTGATCTAGCAACCTTCTATCGCACAGTGATGTATCACTCCCTCCATCAAGCAGTGCCCACGTCTGAAATTCTTTGTCCTTTCCCTGCACTCTGACTGGGACAACTCTTAGGCACACTCTGTTCATGGAAGCTGCAGTTGCGTTTACACTTCCATGCTGTCTGCTCTCTGGCTTGCTTGTAGTGTGACTCTGGTTCTTGTCCCCAGCCCCAGATGCAGAACTGGAACTTGGATAATTGGCACCTTCACCTTTTGAACCTCTATCATCTCTGTGCGGAGGATGTAACAGCGTATGATGCCTCCATGTACAGCTACTGACTTCACATGTTGATTTCAGCATACAACCTTTAGCCATGTGCCCAGGTCGGAAACAGTTGTCGCATAACTTGTTGCTTCGGACGAACTTCAGCCTATCGTCATAAGACCTTTGCTGGAATTCTCTGCATTCCTTCAACGTATGTGATTGGGAACAGCAGCGACATTTCGGCACATAGTTTCCTCTCTGTGGACGACTTCGTCCATTTGTTGTCTCTCCTACCGCATTAGAGCCTTGAGTAGCAAGCGTGGTAACCTTAGCTGGTTTACTCTTGAAGCTGGGATGTGATGTCTTGTCTGCTCGAATATTTGTCCCAATATTCTGGCCAAACATGTTACTTGCTATCTTCGCCTTTTGCTCGATGAAGTCAGTCAAGTGTGAGAAGTTAGGCTCCATGTTACCCTGGATCATGATCTGAGCTCGTTTAGCCCACTCGGATTGAAGATGTATCGGCAACAATCGTTGTACCTTGAGGAGACGGTCGGAGCTGTTCATGTCTGCTGAGTACCCAATCTGCGACAGAGTCACCTGGCATTTCCTCATCTGACGAGCAAGCTCCCACAGTCCAGCACCATCATTTGGCCTGATCGGTTGTCTATCGGTGACTTTATTGATGAGAGATTGGGTGATGACGTGTGGCTGTCCAAATTGATCACGAAGAATTTCCTTCGCCAACTTATACCCGGCTTTCTCCTCCATCAGCACACAATTCTCTATACTCTCTCGAGCCTTTCCTCTACAGAACTGAATAAGGTAAGTTAACTTTACCCTGTCTTCGGAAACCTTGCTGGCAATATTCACATCAAAATTGTGGATGAACCCCGAGTAGTCTGCAGGATCACCACTGAAGGAGAGCAGCTCTGGTTTTGGTGTATTGATGGCCAACGTCATGGCCTGAACCAACTGAGCAAGATTTGTGAGGTCTGCTTTGCCATCAACTTTGTCTGGGACATCGTCACCACTGGATGGAGACACATCTTGTTGAGGTAATGTCACCCCGGCGGACTCTGAAGCGGTGGTTAAATTCCATTCCGTGTTTCTCACGGATGGACCGTCTGTCACACCATCCTCAGTCCTAACTTCATTTTCCCAGAACTGTACTTGTTGCTCAGCTTGCTCCAATTCATCATCCGCCTCCATCTGCTCCATCCTTTGTTCAATCTTGAGCTTCTCATGCGCCAATGCCTGTTTCTTCTTCAACTGCTCTGCTTTGAGGCGTGCCAGTAACTGATTCGCCTTGGCTTCTTTCCGTCTGGAAACTGAACTTGTGCTAACCCTCGAGCTAGCTCTTGAAATGGATGACCCGGCTTCACTAACCGCATCAGCGTTGTCAGGTAAATTATTTGCAGAATCTGCCTCAGCCATGATTGAGTTGTAGAACTATGTCCCAAATCGTGAACTTTTATGTAGCCTTGCAAACGTCATTTGCTACACAAGTGTTTTTATTCGGTCCCTTTCTGAACGCACCCTGAGGCATGTACTTTATTGCTGCTGTATTTGGTTCTTATGGAGGTGGTGGTGGTGGTGGTTCACTGTAATTACACAAATTACAATACTTAACTTTAGTATTAACAATTACAGAAAAACATAATAAACCATTAGATTAATTAGTCAAATATATATGCGATTGAGCTTGAGCCTTCACTTGACATAGTGCGTACATTATCCCTGTACGTGTAAGTAAACACCCCCAAAACATATAAATCTTCACTTTGAAAAGCTACAAATAATCTTACTAAATCACTCAGAATACGATAAATTATAACCATGAATAAATCAACAAGGCTTACCGATTGTGTTGGATCCGAAACTACAACATTTGGGACTTAGAAAACCTGATAATTTTACATTTATTTGGGGAGATAAATTTGGTACACGTTCATTGTTTACGAATCATCGGAATCATGAAGAATTTACACTTTGACCTTACAAAATGCACCATATCACAAGAGGGCGCTATTACGAAAGTACAGGAACGATTAACGTACGCACAGTTTTACCGCAACAAACTTATTTCCAATCAAAGGTATGCGTGATCATAAATTAAAGTTTAGAAAACACTTTGAAATAACAACTATGATTTAAACCCAAATTAAATTTCACAACTCGCCGCTACAACATAAAAGCCACGATAAAGGTCGATGACGTCATCTTGAAACCGTTTTCGTTATATATCTTTTTAAAGCCCTTTTAAGTTACATAATTAAAAGCTTCCATTTCCATTTTGAAATCCATGTTTTGTTCAATTTAAATTGTATACAATATGAAGTTGTTCTAGATTGATTGTAGTTTTTTAACTGAAGGAAAATGGAAATTAACATATTCTACTACAATATTAATTCCTTTGTAACTGGGTACTAAAATATCGTATTTCGAATACATATCTCTCGTCTTCTTAATTTTCAATTCTTACTCCTCAGTCTTTTTGGCAGATTGCCAAAATCCATCCTCCAATTTACTCAGAGAGTAGTAATCTGCTCATAGTTAAGTGAAAAATAAGTCTGCCACAACATGGCCCATTGTGTGCAGGCCGGCGTTTATCTCCGGTTTCAGTTGCATGATATGACTGAGAAAGTTCCCCCTGGATGGGATGCCAGTCCATCGTAGGTTACTCCCCAGCTACTGCCACTGAGTACCCATTTCTACTCCTGGATGGAGGGGGCATGTGGGATGAAGTGGATTGCCCATGGACACAACATTTGGCCAGCATACACTCTCAAAACATTGGTTAAAATTTGGTTAGTTCAAAAAGTTGGTTAAATGTTAACCAACATTGTGTAAATTAGTTATTTTACCAACGTTTGGTCAGTTTAACTATTTTAACCAACCGTTAATTGGTAACCAGGTGAACAGCCTAACAGTTTGTTACAAAGTTGGTTAAACAATTAACCATTTTTACCCAACGTTGGTCAAAATTGGAAATATGGACACACTGTTGTTTAAAGTTTTAACCAACCGAATTTTAACTAATGTGTTGAGAGTGTCTGATCATGAGTCACGAACCCAAACCACTTGGTTACAATCCCAATTCTGCTTCTGCAACATGTTATTAACTTACTTGAATGCATGGCCAGCACCATAGCACACAATAACATCCGGGAAACCAGAGCGATGGCAGGTATCAATAACAAAATGGCGGTCACGAGTCATAGCGTAGAGGCAGGTCTTCGTCATCAAAATTGGGCCAAGACACTGAAGCAAAAATCAAGGCAGGATAAACCAAGAAAAGTTAACAGGAGCAGTTATAGCAACGGGTATTATAAAAAAAGATTATTATTTGATAATAATAAATTTTAGCTCTTAAAAGGAAGGGCCATTGCATGAGCTTGAATTTACAGTGGTAAATAACGTGTAAACATTATTTATTTGACCCCACGTCAACTGCTTTAAGTATCTTTCAAAAGTTACTTTGTTCCATCAAAGTAAAGGAAACCTTAACTGTAAACAAAATGTTGGGTAAAACACTGTTGGGCAATGTAATTTTACCCAACATTGGTTTAAAATTACTTCATTGTGGGTTGATTTGGGTCAGCCAAAATCTGGGAAGAATTTGCCCAAGAGTTTAACCTGTTGATATGTTGACCAACACTGGTCTACATACCAGTATCAACCTATTTTGCCCAACGTATTTACAGTGTATCAAAATCCGCAACTGCCTGAATTTCGCACAATATTTTCAACCACAGCCATCATGTGACAGCGAAGCAGTTTTTTGGACATTGAGGAACAAAATTAAGAGATATGCCGTAGTGTATCTTCCTTACAAAATTTTCAACTGTTCTGGGTAAAATGCTACTTTAGATGTTAACATGATCTAACGTGTGACTAAAAGACAAAAAAAAAATTTGTTGCCATATCTCTAATGGTATCTGGCATTCTGTTCCGTGGGGCCGTGCGACTAAAGTCGAGCAGTCGTGTGATTAATTCGCATCTCCTCGACTAATAGCGACTAATTGCCACTTCAGGTTAAGAGGAATACATACCAAATGCTTTGTCGCAGTTTTATGAAAGGGACCAGTTTAATGGCTACGTAGGCCTATAATTTATAACAGACATCGTGCCATTGTTTAATGATTTGACGTACGTATACGCATTACAATACTTACCCGGGGTATGTATTCCCGGCACATGCGGATACATTTGTCAATATTCTCCTGGTTTGGAGTGAATGAGCGGGTCTGTGGCGTGACCTCAGCCCCTGCTGCGTCCATGGCAACCTTGGGGCCCTTCACAGCATGAACCGGTAGGCCGTAAAATACGTCTCCATCCGACGACATGTAGGTCCAACAAGGAAATCTGTCCAGAAATTAAACCAATTAATTTGACACGCTAATTAACAGTTAACCGGAGCAAACATCGTAATACAGGACTTTCGATTGGTTACCTGAGATAACACACACAAAAACAAAAGAGGACCCGAGCCAAGTCCTCGGTAGTTTTCGTGTACAAACATTTTGGGACATGTCAAAAAAAGGTCCAAACACTACAAACAAAAGAGGGTAACAGCACTAGTCCTCCTCGGGAGTATATAATAAAAAACAGACTATATGTACTCTAACATTGCATACTTTTTGTGAGCATGCGAACCACAGAGATCCACAGGGTGCAGGTTGTGTACCTTCTGTGGACTAAGCCAGGTCCACACAGGGTTCTGCCTCTCTGCAAAACAGGTGTAGAGGCATTTTAGGGATATGCTTATTAGTCGCAATATGACGGGGCACAGTGAAGGGAATCATGATCAAAATTTCGGGTTGAAAGGGTGTTCACAGTGCAAGTAAAATATTGCTTCCTCGTGTTTCCTTAACTACACGAATACTATAAGGAATGTCCACAGTAGATATGGAAGGTAAGTCTGGGTGTCTATGTGTGTGTGTTCTCCAGTTGTTCATGCTTTAGGCTGTATGTATTTATCGGTCTGCGCGTTCATTCCTTGACGAGTTGATCAGTGCAGATATTCCTCCTCGAAGCGAGCAAAGAGGCAAAGTGTAAACATTACGTTAGCTTTTGTTCATGGAATGGTTGCAAAAATTCCTGTTATACTCCGAGAGATGACTATTTTATAAAATCTTGGTAAATGCGGTATGTTTTTAAAGACAAAATATATTACTTTTCTCTACTCTGAAAAAGTGCAGTTTGGCCAAACCCTTCGATATATCTTCCTATGTCGCCATTTTTTTGGAAGACAATCTACTCCCATGTATCCCTGAGTAGACAAATACACTAGTCTTAAGATAGAATAATAATAAATTTGTTTATGTTACGTCCGATTTTTACTTTTATTTTTTTACCTGTCTTTTGTGAAGTCCTTCCTATGCGGTGTGTCGAAATACGTAACTTGTTCTTGGGTCACGCGTAGGGGGACCTTCACGCCTACAGATTCAAGCACGTCGTTTGCCCAAGCCCCAGCCGTCACTATTACCCGACGACATCGGAAGTTTCCATGGGTAGTTTGCACCTGAGAATACAGATCGATAAATCGATCTACATCTTTTATGGACCTAATTACGCTCCCTCGTTATATTATCTTACATGCATGTACCTAGGTTTACAAACATTTCAGCCAGCGGGTGACGTTTACGCGACCTGACAGCTGATCGAGCCAACCATGCACCCAACCCAACCCAACCCCACATAACACACATCACCCAAACCAACCCAACCCAACCCACACAACACAACCCAATCCTATTCCACCTAACCAACCAAACCAACCCAACTCAACTCATGCAAGTGTGTATTTGCCTGCAGCGGGGACCCCTTATTGTCCTTATTTTGTTTGTATGAACTTTAGGAAGACCTCCATTATGTTTTGTACACGAAGCCAAACTGGGGACCTCTAGGGAATTGAGGACCCTATTGTTCCTCTACTGTTCAGCCCCCCCCCCCCCCCATTGAATGCAGAAACAAACTAAACCTTACCCAACCATACGTCCAACCCAACCCAACCCAACCCAACCCAACCCAACCCAACTCAACCAATATATACCAACGCAACACCACTCACCTCAACCCAACCCATGAACCCAACCTAACCCAACCCAATCCCCCACTCCACCCGTACGTCCCAGCCCAACCCAACCCTACTACCCTATACCTACCTTCTCAACCTAACCAGCCTAACCCAACCAAACCCAACTAACCCTTACCCCACCATGCACCCAACCCAACCCAACCCCAAATAACCACACATCCCAACCCAACCCAACCCAATCCTACCTAACCTAACCTAACCAACCCCGCATAACCCACACAACCCAACCCAACTTAACCCACCTCAATCCTACCTAACCTAACCAACTCACCCAACCCAACCCAACCCAATCCAACTCACACAACAACAATCTTACCCAACCATGCACCCAACCCAACTCAACCCAAGCCTACCCAACGTACGCCACAACTCAGCTGAACCAAAACCAACCCAACCCAATCCAATCACAACCCACCCATCCCAGCCCAACCCAACCATACCATCTCAGCCCAACCCAACCCAACGAACCTACCCACCCCATACCTATATACTCTACCCAACCGAACCCATTAACCCAACCCAACTCTAACCCACACAACCTAACCCAACACAACTCAGCTCAACCCAACCCAACCCAACCCCCACAACACAACACAACTCAGCTCAACCCAACCCCAACCCACCCGTCCCAGCCCAATCCAATCAAACCAAACCAAAAGCAACCCACCCACATTCAACAACGACATCTCACCAATGGAACTCCTTCTTCCCTGTTGATGCCAGTCACTTTTACTTCCTCCAGAATGTGAGCACCATGTTTTCTTGCCAGTTGTATGTGAACCGCATTCGCATGCGCCGAATTGATCACACCGTTATCCGGCAGATATATGGCCCTGCAGTTAGACTTCGTCACAAACTGAGGAAATCGTTTACTAAGCAAATCGCCGTCCATTCGTTCACATCTAAACAAAACAAGACAAGCAGAGTACAGCTGGTGCCAGAGTGAAACATTGTATTCAATCATTCAGAGACGGCTACCAAGTTCGTAGAATAAGGTGTAGTGGTAATGTGATGGAAACGAACAGTCAACTTTAACCGCACGCAGAAAGTCTTGATTTGCCTATTATGTCTCGTGCAAAGTGGGAATCCGCGCAAACTTGGAATTCCCACTTAGTCCGGCTGGGCAAAGTGGGAATTCCAATATTGCCCGGCAAAGTAGGAATGCATCAAAACTTTCATATTGACAATAATTTGTACGAAGTGATTGTCATTCGAACATTTACACAGAAGCATGCCCGTTATTTTTTATTTTACTGGCTACAGATAAGGGGTGTTAAACTACCCATAGTTAATATTCCTACACTGCGCTGCCACTGAACCTGAGCAAAGTGCGAATTTCCGTTAATGTCATGCACCTGCTATAGTCAAGGGGTGTTGAAATAACTATTCCTACATTGCGCTACTACTTAACTTGGGCAAAGTGGGAGTTGTGTTAGTTTGATGTACTTTTCCATAGGTAAGGGGTGTGGAATGTACCCATGGGTAATATTCCCACATTGCGCTACTACCGAACCCGGGCAAAATGGGAACATTACCAATGGGCACTTTGAACAGCCCTTATTCCGAATTTACCCAGATTCCCACATCGCACCTGACAGTGATGTCGTGATATACATGTACATGAATATGCAAACCTCGTAAAGGTTTGTCTGAGGACTGTGTCAGTCACAAGTGTCAGTCAGTCACGAGTACAGGTAACTGTTTAAGCTAAATAGTATTATTACAAAACTTTAGTCGCAATTCAAACTGTAATATGGAAAAAATAATAAAAGAAACAAATACTGAATCCCTTGCCACGCTCACCTTACACCATGTCTATTCATTGCCTCTTCAATGTCGCAGAGATACCGATCTGCTGAAGGACTCCCGTCAGTAAAGTCGACACCGCCTGTTTTGTAGACCAACCGTACACCCGATTCCCTTTCAACCTCGTTCCACGACGAGTACGCCCCACGGCATAGATCGATGTATGCGTCGTCTGTGTAATCCATACGACTGTCATAAAGATCAATAATTTATCCGACAAAATCATACGTTATAGAAATTACTCCATAAAATTATTACAAACTAATTAAGACTGCCGTCAATGAAAGCCAAACCGATTTGTATTACCAAAGCCTTAGTCTGGTTCCCTGTCCCCAAATTGTCCTTCGGACTTCAATCATGGGGACAGGTAGCTAGCAGTGAACCTGACTACATCAGGAGGCATTCCTCCTGATTTATGAAAATTTTATGCATGACGTTTATAAGTCTAAATCCCGCCTCGTGAATTAAAAAACACAACGGTAATGGTTGCGCGCATCCAGTCTATTGCAAAATGGCAGTAGGCCGCGCCACAAATGTGCAATTCAGAGGTCATAAGCTTCCGAGTCGATTTTTGCTGAATTCGAAAGTGTTTCTTAAAAATATCAATAAAGAGAGGGAAATTTCTGTTCGGTATTTAAAACCTATGCAGTTGAAATGCTTGGAAGTTGCCTGAAAGACACAGACGATTTTACGTTTGTGGTAAGACAAGAGTGAATTTTTTTTTTGATAATCGTGTGTTCAATCACCGTCCGTATAATACACAAAGCTAAGCAGCGTTTCAAAAACAAACAACCATGATGCGTGCGCAGAGGTGACCCAATTAATGGCTAGCTACCGGGGGCTAGTACCGGTCCCCATATTTTTAGAGGGGGAACAGTCTTACCCAAGCCTTTTCCTGTATTAAATCCGTGCGTGGACGTTATATACGGGGCGCTTTGTCAATGGGAGTGACGCACTGCATTTGCACACAGTGTTTCGCGCGCGCATGACTTATCTTACCATGTAATCTGGCGTCGATTTCACGAAGCAATTCGATCGATTTTATCTTTAAGTTCGCATCGTTTAAGTTCCACGACAACGCATAAGTTGCAATGAGTTTGGTGAAATGGACCCCTAAATATGTACTTACACGTATGAACTACTCCCCAACAGTTACTATAAGGGCCCTTTATTTTGCACCAAAGGAGATCCACCCTCTGAGTCTGATTTCCACGCCCTATCGATCCCGATAGGGTGAGGATTATAAGTGTCTGGCAGCAAATTTAAATTTTCACCGAAACTGTTCTACATGTACAGCTAACTTTAAATTTGGTCCGATTGTTTTCGTTCGGTACCACATTCAAAAGTAAATAACTTTTGTATTACAAAATAGCAACATAAAAACAAACAGGCTCGATCGGAAAAGATCTTCGTGTTCATGCACGAGTCACGTCATTGTAATTCCTCGTGCTTTGAGTACGTTTCTGACCCCAGTGACCTCATGATGACCTTTGACCCCAGTTTGATCAGGTGACATCTTGGAGCTTGGCTACTGATACTTTTGACAACGTTTGGTTAAAGGAAACCTGCAGTCTAGCTTGTTCGTAATGTATTTTTTAAAAATGTAGGAGCAATAGACAAGTCAACGTTTGTTACTTACTAACTAACTAACAAGGAGACGCGATGATTTTTGAGCAGTCAAGTCAAAAATAGAACAGACAGTACATGCACAATGCATCTTTGATATACTTGTCTTACATATTTCTTGAGTAGTCGTGCGATCCCCCATTTTCGTGTCCAAGTTTAAACTGCTCCAACCCAAGGACACCTGTGATTGTTAAAAGAACAGTTTTAAAACGTTTGAAACTTCGTAGGTTCCGGGCATCGTCATCATACTGTCTTACGGCATTCCGTCAACACCTTTCATACATATTATGTCATCAGCATTATCTTAAAGTCACCATTGTAATTGCTGTCATGCATAGGCTGACACTCTAAAATTAGTCAAAAATATTGACTGTTTTCCTATAGTTGTTGAAAATTTACTAGGCATTTAGTTATAAACATGCAAGTTTCATCGGCCTACCATGACTAGAAAAGTAGATGGATTTTACTCCAATTTTAGTTATTTGCATTTTTCCTATAGCCAATAATACTATTGGGGACACTCTAGTCAGATTGGCTGATTTGAGTTGCACCCAGTTGACCCTGAAAGGCTAGTCAAATTTTACTGCATGCAGTTTTTAGTCAAATCTGACTTGTTGTTTTGAGTGTATATCACAACAATATTATCACCCACTATTGTCACCATGCACCATTATCGCCGTCACCGAAGCAATCTAATACTGCTATACATCTTAACCTCGTCCCCAGGGGTTGCTTTATTTTCAACCTCGTGATGGTATCTGGCATGGGGTCAAATATTAAGTTGCTGTCAAAATGTTCGATCGGCTTTTCTGCATTTCTGAAATGAGAAAAGCAGATGCATGGCCACTTTTCGGCCGCCTGAGTGGAAGGAAAACAGAAAATGGAAAAAGCCGAAAAACTTCAAACTTATTTTCTGCTACTTTAGCAAGAGGCTGCTTTTCAGGTTTCAGAAAAGCTGAAAGTAGACAACTTTCTGAACCCGTAACCCTCCGTCAGTCCAGGGTATTTTGGCTAGAAACCCTGCCAAACGCAGCGACATGCAACACTTGTCTAAGTGTAGCTGCCCTGTGCAGAAAGATCCATCGGGTCAAAAGTCTCAACGTAATTATCGGCCAAACTGCCTCAGAGTCAGATCGAGGTCACCGAACTTGCAACAGCAAGGGCATTGTTCAATATTATAGGCTCGGAAGCGGCCGTTTATGCAGTGGTGTTGATAGCTGAATGTATCAAAGTGCACCAGACTTTTCCACCTGATGCACTGTGTTGCGTAGTGTTAATTAAAACGTACACTCGGCTTTTCTGGTAGCAGAAAGACAGATAGGTAGAAAACTTCATCAGTCGAAGACTTTTAATCTGAATTTGTGCAATATTCTGATAGAAAAAAAGCTGATTTCCACTTTTCGTCCTCCATATACTTTTCTGGGTAACTACATTGTAGCTAGAGCAACAATACCCAGGTACAGTTCGATGGTTGGCCGACTTTACCGCAAGCGTAATTTTTATTCCTAGGAGGGTTAGGGGCAATGTCATGAATAATTCATGTTTATCCATGAGAACGGACAATGACATCAACAGCATTGTTGTTAGTTACTCAACTAGTTACAATACATTAAAGCATTTTAAAGAACGGTTGTCGTCGAGCTACCACACAGTAGCCTAGTGGATAGCGAGATGAGCTATGGATACAAAGATCCCTGGTTCGAATCCACGTCGTCGCTGCTCATTTTCATCAGCTATTTTTCTTCTCCAAATTTATCACTGAGATAATTTTAAATTAAGGGGAAAATAGAACGAGAACCTAAGTCTTGCAATGATTCAAAGGAAAAACTGAATTATTCATGACATTGCCCCTAACCCTTCTAGGAAAAAAAATTACGCTTACCGCAAGGACACCAAAGTGCATAGTACGCGACGTTTGACCTTTATGCCATGATAATGGAGCAGGGGCAGGAAAAAAACACGGCTATTATCCTGAATTAGATCATGTTCACTGTGGTGATATTCGCGTACACTGCATAGATGAATAAAACACACTAGAACCATTATGCTTGTCGTTTTGTTTTTTTTGTGGTTTTTGCACTACGGTTGCAGAAAAACAAATGGCCATAATTCATTTGACCAACATGACGTTCAAATCGGGCCCAACTAAAATGTAAACCTGTGAAAAGGTTGGTGCTTGAATACGTTTCGTAAACGTTTTGAGAATTAAAATAAATTGAGCAATCCACTGAGGAGAAATAGTGTACATATGTTTAGTAACGAGTAGAGCTAAGCCTATAGTTTTCAGTACTACCACAGATACATGATATGCATATAAATTAGCGGCCTGATCCGATGAGAATTTGGCCTACTTATGTGTCGGTTAACGGTCTACACTACTAGCTGCAAGAACGCAGGGTTATTACATGTATCATGGAGCTATAAAACATGTACTCACGGTTTCCACCTTGCCTAGTCAACCAATACAACGCCCCACTGCCGATGCCTCCACATCCAACTACGATAAAGTCGTAATACGGAATCGCCATGTTTACAGTCGACGATATGACGAATGATCCTTGAACACCATTACAGACTCAGTGCACAACAAACTGAATGACTGATGCGTGCACCCAAGTTAGTAAGTGTCGATGCCTCGCCCGTCCAACTAGTACGATATAGACGTAATACGGAATCGCGTATGTTTACAGTGGACTATACAATTATCCTTGAACACCAGTAGGCCTACATGTCAGTGCGCAACATTCACTGATGCGTGCAACCATGGAGAAATGGTGCAACCAAGCAAGTAAATTCCCATACGGTACGACAAGTGATAAATCCATTATTCAAAATTCTTTATTAAAATTCTCCAAACTCTCACAGGAGTTCAGGCTAAAGAAAAATGATGATGATCAAGATGTCGTCTTTCATTTTCTGTTCAGTTTTTGGTGGCTTGATGACAACATGCGCGGTTCTAGCCCCATGTAAGTGGCCTATTTACTCGACTACCTCTAGCTTGAGTAACTCCAGCTCTAAATGCCTATCGCATTAGAGCTGGAGTCACAACTAGGTTATAAGTACCGGGTCGTAAGAATCCCGAAATTCCGGACTGTATACTCCTAGTGCATTACAAAAATGGTCCATTTTCCATATATTATCCCGACCCAGATTCCATAGCCTAATTCATACCTCATACGATGCAGCAGAAATTCATGAAGCTAATAATCGACTTCAAACAGAACAACGAAGACTAAAATATAAAATGTTTCGATGATGGTGGCGATTCTCCAGAAACCATGAGAAAAACGTCGCGCGACACTATTCTGCCGACTACCGTTGACCAAAAAAAAAAGGGCTTAGGTTCATTGTTGCATAACATTACATAACAATCAAATGTCACGGTTGTTACCCTTTCAAATATTGGCTTCATTGTTAGCGCGGTCTTTTCAAATGGTAATGTTCATGGATTGGTGTATTTTGTGTTGAGACATACCTCCGTGGACAAACAGGTTTCGCACATGAAAAGCTTAAACCACCACAGCTCACAGACAAACTATGCAATTGCAACGATTTTTTTCATCAATGATGGGAAAGGCCAGTACTTTAATAGCTGCTAATCAAAAGTTTAAAATATTTTTTGAAAATAGGTGAAAATTGCTGTCAAAAGTGGATATCATTTTATTTCAAACCACCCTGTAGTACGGGTACAACTGCAATTTGTTTTCCTACAGATTTTGTTTTTCGACCGACCGACCCTACTTCAAAGGCAAAATAATATGAGAATCATAGAAATAAAAAAGAAGCCTTACTGTATGGGGCCTCCAATAGTAATATCCTTGCCGTTGTGCCGTTTCATGCCGTGACGTCATACAATATTTACCGGTCCGTTGCCTTAGCGACTGGCTCACGCTTTGTCTCTTTGCAAATGAGAAACATTTTGTTACCTTCGAGGCCCATTAATTAAACAGGTCTGCCTTCTCAAACGTGCTCGCGTCTATTTGACGCTTGATTTTCTCGAGTTAATAATTGTTCCTGTCGGTATCGATTTTCATCAATAGGCTTCACTTTTCAGAAACTGTTGAAGCTTGCAATAAAGGCACGCGGCTCTCAACTGTTAAATTGATTAAAAAGCCCAACTGCAACGAAATATCACGGACGACTGGCTTTTTCTTCTGCGAGAGGCGCACGATTTTGCCAACGTCACAGCAACTGCGCCCACTTCCATTTACTTTCAATATCACAAGATTGTTTTGTGTGGCGATAACCTCACCGTGTGGTTATTAAATTTGCAGCATTCATACTTTTAACATGCATTCAACTTGTTGCGGGATATATTGCAAAACAGCATCGGCATGATTTGTCAAGCAGTTTTGCTCGAATAACAGCTAGTTCTTCATCGGTGTAAAAAATACCTGCATGTGCTGCTTGGACGAGGCTGAACACAGGTCCGGGACATGATGTTTGCGTGTTTGACACAACATGATCTTCAGCCTGAGGCATACGAATATTGAGCTGGATGATGCAAAATCTTCTTTCTATATCGAAGTGGTATTGAAGAGAACCTCTCCAAACGGAATCGCATAGGCAGCAACGACACGGACGACTACAACATTTCAGTCGAGCATTCTAATCTTCTTGACCAAAAAAATTTCAGTTTTGACGAAGTTACAGTGACATGCAAGTCTGGGTTGGCGTTTTGAGATACCCATAACATTGGTCACGCGTCAGTCCACTGACTTTTTTGTATATTGCACGGTATAAAGTGAAGATTAAAACTAACGAATGGCATTTAAAAAAAAAATCTGTTTTGGAACCATACAAAAATGAGCACTTGCCTCAAGTGTACCATTTGCCTGGCAACAGTTACTTTCATTTTGTTTGGCACTGTTGGCTCGGCTTGCTTGAAACCGTGCCCTTTCAACTGGCTCGCGTTTGACGGGCATTGCTACCGGCTGGTCACTATTGAACTGACCTGGCCTGAGGCCGAGACCTACTGCCAACGCCTAGCCAACTTGCGGCTCGGAGGGTCGCATCTCGCCTCCATCCACAGCGAGCAAGAGCAGGCCTTCATCGTTGGTTTGGTGCAGGCTTCGGAGCGGATCGAACCGGCTACAGCTTACTGGCTGGGCTTCAATGACATAGCCAGCGAAGGAAGTTTCGTATGGAACGATGGCACCACAGGCACTTACACCAACTGGAGCAGCCAGCAGCCGGATAACGTCGGTGGCAGTGGCAATGTGGATTGTGCCGTACTTGCCAAGTATTACCAATGGCTATGGGATGACAGAGGTTGCTACGCGCCGAGTTTCTTTCTTTGTAAAGGCAAGCAACCTTAAATGAAAAACGTATAAGCAAGTACTGCTCTGCATGGTTTATTTACGTCTTGAGTAGCAGCATATAGCAGCAACATAACTTAATTGTACGTGATTTACATTTAACCAGTTCGCGTCGGAGGCGCGGCTGACGGGTTAAAACCTCAAGCGTGCCTCGACTCGCCTGCAGGTGACGTCTTAACACGCTAATCCCTGGTGCCTTTTGTACACACACACACACGTGTGTAAACACCGGCAATCGAGGGCGCCCCATTGTCCCTAATCCTCTTTCCTTTGTTTGTCCTGGAAACAAATATTTCATGGATTATATCAAGCAGTGCAGGTATTTAATTACTTGTATTTATGAAAACAACCATTTTACAACCGATATCACCCGAGCCATTGCAATTTTGCCGACTTCCCACGCAAAATGTGTCTGGAAGGCCTCGGATACCCTCGGAAACGAGAGAAATCATGCCCGTGTTGCTCAGAGATATTTAGGGTGGCAGGCCAGTAAATAGGCCCGAAATTACCTACGCCCGCCACAACCCAATTGGCCCTCAAATTATCTGCTATTAGAGCATTTTATGGGCCATGTAGCTGGGGGTTTGTTTTAAAAAAAGTTGGATGAAATTTGGCACTAAAATTACTCAAGTTTTGCAAAGGAGTGTAGGCATCATTTCTCAAAATGGCGATGGGCTTCAGGACTACTTTTAGGGGTGATCAAAAATTGCTTTAGTTTTGCAATGAGTGTAGGCATCATTTTTCAAAATGGCGATGGGCTTCAGGACTTCTTTTAGGGGTGATCATCTTTGGATGGAAATAACGTCAACTTTAGTACCCCCAACAAAAAGTGAACAGAAAATGAAAGATGGTGAAACGAGCGTTCATTTGATGTGTCTTTCAAACACCGTGGAGAGTAATTGTGACTTTTTCCTGTTTTTTGGAAGTGACATATTTTATCACTGTTTCTATGGTAGTTTGTTAACTGGTCTGCAACCTTAGATTCGTCAGTAGAATAGAATCTGTAGTTATAAGGGAACCAGACTATTTCTCCAGCATCGAAGAAGGATGGCAATACTCCCCGTAATGCCGCATCGAAATAGAGAAGTGAGATCTAGAAAAAGTGTTTACGGACGGGTTTCATTTTATCGGCGGGGACCACTCACCGAACAAATTATTTGAAACTAAAGTCTTTGTTCAAAGAAGAAATGGTTTAAGTAAAAATAAAAAAATAAAAATTTAAACTGGCAACTTTTAATATAACAGAAAAGCGATTATGTCGACAGTTTAGTAACTGACGATTTTTTAATTGTTTATGGAATATTAATGTTCACGGCGTAAATTGAATAAAGTCACAATATGCGGTTATGAGACAGCCGGCGTCCCGATTTACTTGGCTATTTATACGGCCGCAGTAGCACATAGGAGGTGGAATCAGCCAACCAGTTTGTTTGCCCATTTCAGGAGCGGAAACACAATCCTTTCCCAATAGCGCAATTTGGGAAATAAATTGTCACCTCCCAACAAGAAGATCAGCCCACCCCGGCCAAAAAAACATGATTGGACAGGGGCGGATCCAGGAATTTTTGCAGGGGGGGGGGGGAGTCATCAGCAAATCATTGCTGAAATGCAGACAGGTTTTTTGTCCGGACACTTGGCCTCCGTAAAATCAATGGGGTGGGGGGGGGGGGGGGGCTCGTACCGTGGGGCGCTGTTGATTATTAACACTTTATTACAGAATAGTGTACAAATACCCCTCAACCAAGCTGGCTCTGTCCGTGTTTTGTGCACAGGCGGCGATTATTACCAGTATAATTTGTTTGGGTGTCAGAGCAGAGGGGTGGGGGACCGATTATTTTTAATGAATTTTATGTATTTTTTCTTTGACAGAGCTGGGGCTCCCAAACCCCCCCCCCCTCCCCGGATCCGCGCCTGTAGGAATATCATGAATGCCTACTTAATAGTAGGCAGATAGGTGATAGGACTGTGCCCTTAATAGCATGGCATTTGGCACATAGTCGAAGTATGTCACGAGAAAGATATTTGGCTATGGTGTCATTGCAGATTTGTTCATTAGGTACAATAACAAGCAATGGCAGCCGTTTTGAAAATTGCTTGACTTAATTCTACCTATATTTTTTCAAAGGACAAATCTACGGTGGCCCTAGAGCCAAATATCTGTCTTCATACATACTCTGCCTGTGTGCCAAATTCCTTGCTTGTATCCTCAAAGGCACAATTCCCCAAAATATTTTCCCTATCTGCCCCATTAGTGTGGTGGCGATCGATAGAGGACTAGTTTTAGCTGCGGAAAGCAGTTCAAGAAATAATCGTGTCTCTCCGTTGGTTAGTAACAAACTTAAGCAAATGCCTTTTTTGGCAATCAACCACCTTGTCTCTTAGGCCCTCGCAACAACACGTGCTTCATGTCTCCACTGACCAGCTATACCAATCGTGGAAAATTGGGTCACGAGGTCACTCATTTAGCATTGGGGCTAGCACTGTACTTCACACAAATTGGGTGTTCCACATGCTATAAAACGCTCCATGCACCAACTGACGTTCAACAAAATTATGGGAATCCTTTTCAAGTGATAGTCACGACCACGTGAGTATATGTGCATAATAAGAACAGACTTTTACATCATGTACAACAGGGTACAGTTGGGCCGCAGCTTCCCAGATCATTTCGAGCTTGTTTGCTGCGCGCTTAAGTTTACTTTTGAGAGCCAAAGTCCATCCACACGAGTCACCTGAGCTTGTTGAAATTTATGTAAACAATTGTGTAGATTAAAAAAGCCCTATATATCAGTCCCAGGGTTCACGGACCACCAGTTTAGCACCAGTTGGGCCCTAATCCGCCCCTTTTGACGGAAGACCACAGCAGAGACTTGGAAATGGCGAAAGAAATATGGCCAAGTGTTTGGAGAAATCTTCTCCTTTTTGGGATGATCGTTGGTCTGGCACCTCATCACACCAATGGACATATATGCATAATATCCCCTCACCAGCGGGGACCGCTCGATGTCTCGCACGTAAGTAATAGGTTTTAATAATTTAGCATTCAGTTTCAAACAAGTAGGTACGAGTTCGATCCATAGGCCCTACTTCATTTTTTTCCTTATGAATAATGTAGGCCCTAAGTGAGGAGGGAATTATATTTTTTACAACATGGTGGGGTTATGTTGTCACGCCAGTATAAGAATAAGAATTCATGTAGGGCCTAACTGACCAAACAAAAGAAGTGATGCCGAGCTAGATCCTGCAGGGGAAAAATCGCAGCCCGTATTCACCCTTTATTGGCAGGGGGGGGGGGGAGTTGTTGCAGAAAAGGGTTGGCTGAAATAGTGCTTTAGAGGGCGTGCATATGGCGTCAGCAGGCCAGTTCCCAATAAGCAATAAGCATGCACAACGCGTGTACCTATCATGGAAAATCAATTGACGGTCACGTGACGGCACTTCTTCAACAAACGTCATTTTAGTGACTCTGGACGTGTCGAATACCTTTGTTGAAGGAAAGCCGCCATAATTATTAGACTTTTGAGAAAGGTTCGTGGAACCTCGGTGCGATGCAAAACGTAAATGGTATGCTAGTACACAGCGCCCTCAACGTGGAGAGGTTCAATTGAATTCATTCGCTCGTACCCCCCGCCCTGCAAACAGGACGCCGGGAAGGGCTGATGAATTTAAGCTCTGATTGGATAGATTTTGCATCGGCCGTTAAGACTGAGTCACTATAACTCTTTTATTCCAATTCATAAATGCTTTTTTTTCGTTGAAAAGTGTAATTATGCAGGAAAATCTGTAAAACTTATGGAGGCTCCGTTTTGAATTAACGAAGGGTCAAATTGCATTATGCGACGCTTACAATTTGTCCACATGGTCCGCAATAAAAAAATCAAAATAAAAAAAAAATCACATCCGGTATGAAATGTGCACATTTCAATGGTAAAGTTTTCGTATTTCATTTGCGCGCATTGGCTAACTGCGGTCTTAAACTGCAGCCAGATGCTTTATACATAGGTCATGATAAATTACCCAGAATGCTATCCCCACTTTCTTCACAAGATTCTGTGAAGCTCATCAGCCCTTCCCAGCGCCCTGTTTGCAAGGCGGGGGGTACGAGCGAATTGAATTAATTGACAATGGGTGCGTTCGAGTAGCTCACCCAGATCAACTCGGGTAAATTGCAGACGGGTTAGCCTAGCCTTGGTCAAGGCGCTAGTTGTTCGGCCGTAACGCGGTAAACGATATCTTCGCTAGCGCTATGCATGCAGCCATATGTCTATGCATGCAGTGCATTAAAAATACAGCGCGAACAGCGACCTCACGCGGCCACTATTTTTATGCAAATCAGTTGGACCCAATCTAGCGCCTTGGTTCAATCGTGTATGTGAGGTTTTGAGGGTGGTGCTCATTATGTTAATATCCTTAGCTGACCTTAAATGTCGTTTTCTTATTGGTCGATCGTTGCGTGGAAACTTGCATAGTGAAACGTGGCACCGCATAATCCATACACGTACACGTTGTGTGTCTCTGCACACGGCACCAATGCACAAAAACTGTGGTTCCTGGCACGTCCGCAAAAGGCGAATAGCTGCAAATAATTTGATGACGTCCGGATTTACCAAGGTGTGATTGGACACTCCACATATATTAGCCCCGCCTCCACTTATCTATATTCGCATACGAGGTCGTGCGCTAGAAATCCAGCGCAAAATAAAGAAAAACATAAGCTTTTGCCGACGATTGAACCAAGGCGCTAGATTGGGTCCAACTGATTTGCATAGAAATGGTGGCCGCGTGAGGTCGCTATTCGCGCTGTATTTTTAATGCACCGCATGCATAGCGCTAGCGAGGATATCGTTTACCGCACTACGGCCGGGATGAATAACAACTAGCGCCTTGACCAAGGCTAGGGTTAGCCACGACAGCCGGACTAATCGAACGCTCAACCGCGGGTCATCACGATCCATGTCCGTAACCTTGGCCGTAGCCACTTTCAAACCGCCCATTTTGGACTGGGTCTTCGTTTGAGATTGACTGATTATCAGTTAATTGCAGACTCAAAAAGTTGGGCTGGAATTATAGCCTCTAAAGTCGCACAGAACATAAGTAATCAATACCTTTAGACTTCAAGTAAAGTTGATTTTTGGGTCCACTTGACATTTCCGCTGTCCGGCCGCCATTTTGTCCGTTTCTAGGGATGAACATCGCATGCGTGTGACGTATTTCCATCAATGACTCTACCCACGAGCAGGGTCTGTGGTAGCTGACCCAGGAGCCCCGAGAATGCCGTCAAAGATAATTGAACGGCCGGCACGGGCTGACCCGTGTCGACCCGCGGTGATCTAAACGAATGAACCCTAATGTGTGCTTCTGTGAATCACAGACGAACAGTACTTTTCTATTTAGAGGGCACTGTGTGCAAGCTCTCCGTTGGCACACGCAGGTGAACACTTTGCTTGCATTACATTTACAGTCTGGTAGTCACACCTGTACCCGACATGGCGCCCCTTGTGGGGGACAACCTCCGCAAGAACCGCAGGCCACGTACGCCGGAGGCAGCAGCATCTTTGTAACTTTCCAGCAAAATTACAATCACTATGAAGTGGGATATCCTGGTGAGCAGTACACTTTCAAAGCTTTTTCCCATAAGTTGTGGAAAAAAAAACGGCTTCACTTATTCCCAACGCTTTTATATCAATGGGCACTGCAGTAGACCATTATCATGTTGCGGCCATCATGATTTTTTTCCCATTCAAATCAACGTAACCACAGCGAGGCTGGAAGGAAAAATAGTCTGGTTCCTCTTAATTGCACACCAAAAACAACCACATTATCATTCAGTACTGTTATTTGAAAGAGGGAACATGACTAAAATGGTGGCAGCATGATAAAGGCAGGCTATTCCATTCACAAGATCGTTGTTCAGGAAACGAAGAACGCCAAGAGACTATGGGGTGGTCATGTTCTTAGTGGGCGCAGAACCGTGAATACAATTTCCGAAAATGTCATGTTTTGGGTTGTTTACTAATACTATTTTAAGGTCCAGTTGAAATGAAACTAACCTATAATGTTTTACCTTTCTCGAGAAGACGAAAAACGGCCCGGTTGTTTACATCCACGCGACGTACACACCTATTTCCTGGCGTTTCCTTCAATGTACTAAACACTTTGTGTGTCACATAAAATACGCAATACACAAATGTGGTTTCTTACACAAATGTGTTCGCCTTTTGCGGACGTGTAACAAACTGCATACGTACGTTCATATAATAGACACACACGAATGTGTACATGTACATGTATATCGTACATTGCTGAAAACGAATTCGTACTCCGTCGTGTCTGATGTAAACTGATGTGTTTTCTCGGGGACGATAACACATATAGGTTGGTTTCCGTTCAACCAGATGTTTGAACTAGGTAAACAATCCAAAATATGAATTTTTTCGGGGATTTCATGGGACCTCTCCCTTTTAATACTCGATCATTGGCCTTTCAGGTTACATGGACGTTGCGCTTGCCAACAACAGTAATCCCTACGCGCACTTTGACATCATGGGGGTCTTCGGCGACGTGAATGAGCATGCGCAGGACAACCAACAAAACTACAGCTTGCCTGTCGTGAGTGAACCTGCAAATCATTCATCATAAAATATTAAGTATTCAAACAACAACTAGAAAGCGCTCAGAGAGCGCCAAGGGTAAATAATTCCCCGCCATATTGTCAGTACACCATAGAAACTCGATTTGTACTTGTACCAAGGACAACCCCCAAAATAATTATCATGTAAATCCGTCCATAACTTGTTGAGTTATGTTGTTAACAAACAAACCAACTATCCAAGAAACAAACTAACCAAATCCGATGAAAACATAGCTTCCTGACACGACGATTTGTTGAGCTGCTGACCGCAGCTTAAAGTCGGGGTGTAATTCTCAAATAAACGTCAACCCGTTTTGAGATTTGATGGACACAATTGGAGGGCGCTCTGCCGATAACATGTATACCCTTTTGATATTTATCCAAATTTGCTCCGCCGTTTTGGGGGACCTCCTCCACTTATTGCTCAATCAAAGTTTCATACATGTACATGTACTGTTATTTTCTATGAAGTGAGTCAGTAGAAATAAATAATTGAACTGAACTGAACTGAACAAATATGTTTGCCAAAACAAAATACGGCAATTATTTTCATGCATTATATAGGTTCTCCCCGATATTGATTGTTCACACTGCGTGTTACGCGTCCGATACGTGGCTCACAAGCCTGGTGAAAAGATATTCTATCAATGCTCGGACATTATGATCAAGTCATCACGTACTATGGGGGACATCCAACAAGAACGGGACCAGAGGCACCGAGTGCAGGCCGCTCGACCGCCGAGGGATCGCGGTGTTCTTCGGCAGATGCCCAGCGGCGCTCAACCGGTGAAGCCCGACGGTGATGCGGCCATGCTCTACGGCTTTGCCTGGAACGAGGCGAAATCGGGCAGCGCCTTTGTAATGGTGGACACCGTGTCTGGGGCAAAGCAGAGCATATCCCCGATGTACTTCAGTCTTGGCTCAGGGATCCAGTACGGAACTCCGTCACCAACGTAAGTCTGTCTGTTACAGCACACTGAGAAATGTACACAATCAAAAGTCGGTGTATAGTCTGGTTCCTTGTCCCCATTGTCCTTCGGACTTCAAATACAGGGACAGGTAGCTAGCACTGAATCCTGAAACATTAGGAGGCTTTCCTCCTAATGTATGCAAATTATATGGATGACGTGCATAGGTCTGAATTTCGCCTGCCAATATGCATATAAAATCGCAGCGGTAATGTTTGCGCGCAACCAGCCTATTGCAAAATGGCAATAGGCCACGAATGTGCAGTTTCGGAGGTGATGAGCTTCGATTTTTGCTGAATTCGAAAGTGTCTCTGCAGCGAAAAGCAATAAAGAGAGGGATATTACTCTTCGGTATTTAAAACCTATGCAGTGGCAACGCTTCACATTGCCTTCATGGAAACACGTTTGGCGATTTCGCGTACGTTCTGTGGTGAGACAAAAGTTTTTTGATAACAATGTGTTCAAGTATCGTCCATGCTCAAAGCTGAATATCGATTTAAAAATAACCATGTTGCGCGCGCGCAGAGATGATCCAATCAGTGGATTTAAATGGGAGCTAGCGGCCGGTCCCCATATATTTAGGGGGTGGAAACAGTCTCTAAGGTGGGTGTGGTTTAGGCCAAATCCAGAACGTTCCATTGAAAAGCGGAGGAGCTCAACGAGGTCTACTTTGCTGATCAAAAGAAACCATAAACGTTGATTAAAGTCTTATACTTGCAGTGGAATTCCAAACTTGAATTAAAGGCACTACATGTCTACACCCCCACTAAAAACGGGGAGGGAAGTAAGCAGTCGTTGCGCAATGTCTTGGTCATTTTTCGTCAATTATCAGCTTCCGGAAAAAAGTTCCCATGATTAATTCCTCAAATTTGCTAACAATTGGGATAACCTTAAAGGTAGAGTCCATCATTTGCAGCCATCCGAAAAGTAACTGGCGTAATTATTGTTGAAAAACTAACTTGGTTGAAAGATAGTAAGGAGACTAAACTCCCTGTGAAATTATTCTTTCTGGGAAGCTGTCATTTTGAAGTAATCAACGAAAGAAGGCATTTCCAACGGTGATTCTTAAGAAGCACCGTAGGAAAATTTAAATTAGTAGTTCGTTTTGTTATTCAGCGCAGCGCGCACAAGTATTGGAACGACGCACACGCACGCGCGGTTGTTATAATTCGTCGGATCAGTGCGCGACGTCGCGTATAGTTGCAATTCAAAACAATTCAAAACATGATTCAGCAACTTTTGATTTGAAATTGAGATCTTAGAATGCTGTTTTTCTCGGAATGTACAGCTGAAGCTTAGCTGAAACTTCATCAGGTTAGTTGCTCAGTATCCTTCATTAGATTTTGAACTCTTTTGTTGCTTCAAACGAACAAAATGCACAAATTACAAATGATGGACTCTACCTTTAAACCAATTATAGGGTAAAGTGTAACATCGAGCAATTTTTCCCGCCACCGGATCCATGAGGTATCATGATAATGGTAATCTGTAAAGACATTGTTTAAACATTCTTAAACTACAATATCCAAAGTCGGTAGTTGGGGTTAAGAGGGGAGGGCAGTTGCAAAGTGGGGGAGCCATTTAGGGCACGCCCCCTTCCCCTATGGGAAAGAAATGAGCTGTGTAATTGTTAACCCAGTGAGTGCCACCATAGAAAATGCCCGCCCCCTTGTGTTACCTGTAAATAATTATTGTCCCCAAGTTACGACCCGTGGTGATAACTTTAACCCACTCAAACTCCTCCTGGCACCGCCAATGTTTAACAACAGTTTTTCTTCGTTGTACAGGGCTCAGTCTAACAAGTACGTCATGGACCAGATAGCCTGTTTCGACCGGGAGATGCCTTACCTGAACCTACTAGAACACCGCAATGGGGGTCTGGACGCCGCTTCGAATAAGATACTGTGGATTGACATGGTAACCAAGGAAATTGCGGGCGAATACGAGCTGGACACCCCGAAGCATCTTCCTATAGTCAGTCTGGTGCCCTATCTCAAGCAGGTGTACCTGACCGTTCAGATAGAAGAGACGTCTCCACAATCAGGTGCGTGCAACTTACAACCTGAACTGGTATTGGGTCATTCATCAACGGTCCATCACAATTAAAGACATCTAGAATAATTTGCTTTTCATGTATTTTGTTCGTTTCCAGTAACAACACCAGTCGCAAACGAGTGGCCAAAACCTAACGTTTTGAAGTTTCAGCTCAACTTTACACTTTTAGAGAAAACAGCAAAAAAGCATGTACAACTTTTGGATCACGAAACACAATATTGTCAGTGGCGTTCTTTATTTCCAAAAATCCGTCAATTGACTGATTTTTGCAAATCACCTGCATCTCATGATTCCTTGTAAATGACAGCAAGCCAGACGGATTTAATTTCACGAGGCGTTTAGTGCCAGTACAATCGTTTAAGCCAAATATCCTATATAGCGCCGTAAGATCTTTGCTTTAAGCTAAGTACACGTTGGCTTCGAAACGTTTTATATTCATTCAGTAGGTTATTTTGTGATAAATGCAAAATATCCTACATGTATATACATTTTCATAGGTCATCCCTTTGCAGTAGCAAGTCAGTCACCATATTCTTTGATTGCAACTCTGTGTATAGCCTAGGGACTAAAACTCCTAGGCTTAATTTTACTGAGCTACTGAACGGAAACTAATTGGTTGTCTAGTACTTTATCCCGCTGTATTCAAAATTCAGATGTGAAATTCTTTGTATCTAGTACTTTATTTCGTTTTATTCACTATCAGGGATCTTCTTCTTCGTGTATGGTACTTTGGATTACATGGGTCACTTCCAGCAGATCGTCAACACCAGTAGTAGCCCAAATACGGTGTTCGTGAACTACCAATGGGCGACGCTGAACTACCAGACCAAGACGCACTACATGCTGATCGGCAATGAGAACTCACCGGACAAACTCGCAGCGAAGATCTTCACACTGCAGGTGACAACAAAGTGAGTACGGTGGCTTATAGAAGTGATCCCAAGTCCGAAAATGTTGGTGTCTCAATACTGTGTATGAAAGTCCCAAAACTTCAGGTATTGAGAACATGCAATACTAGGAAATAGACTGGCACCTGAAACAACCAGTCCAACACTGCTTCGGTACTGCATCAACATGATCAATCAAATGTGCCAAAAGAAACATGTGGCATGAGTCGGGAACTACTCTATATTTATATACTGTACATGTATTTCTGCATAGTCAGGCATCAGACTAATGACACTTAATGAAGGGGTCAGTCTTTTCAAATAGTTGGACAGTGGTTTGACATGTGCCAGTCTAGTCTTTAGCCTTATTTTGAAACTACTTTACTTCCCTTCATGTGCAAAATATTGACGAAATGTCTCCTTTAAATTGAATTGAGTCTGCAACCTTGGCTGGTGAAATACTAAGGACCTTTTCCTTGCCCAATGGAATTTTTGGAGTCATTTGATGGCTAAAGAGTGAGTAAAGTTGGCCTGATTTAGTCATGCTCATCTCAATATCTAACACAGGGGGTATCTTGCATCCACCCCTTATTACCTTTTGGCGTCGGGTTTCATTTTCCTATTGGTTTGTCTAGGACTAAATTCCTATGGGAACGAGTAGATGGTGACAATGTTTTCAACGTGTTTTTTTCCCTTTTTTTCATATGATAGACAAGTGTCTGTTACGGACTTGGATGTGAGTCAATACACAATCACCGCTATACAAGTCTACGAGAAGACAGGTAAGAACTTGTCGTATTCCCTCCGATTTGAGTCGGCATTTTGAGTTTACCTTTAGGAAAGGAGAGTTATGCTTAAAAAAAATGATACTATGAACATCTTCATCCCTAAAATTCGTTAAAGAGCCATTTTCCCTTGATATTATAGTTAACTAAATTTTCACGGATTTTTCAACATGTTAAGCCAGATTAGGAGTCCGTGAAAACACCCTTAAGAAGGTCATTTGTTTACCCATGGAGATAGACCCGGTGTACCGTTATGTATAACCAATGATAATCCACAGTGGCCAGGGTCATTAAAAACCGTGAAAATACCCTAACAGGATTATTCCTATATAAAACCCGTATAAAAATGTACGTGAAACATCTCTTAAAGATTCTTTTCACGGAGAAATGGACCTTTAATGAATTTTAAGGGATGAAGATGTTCATAGTCGCCAACGGAGAAACGTCTTATTTTGAGAATGTTCTGGTCCAAACGATTTATTTGAACAATCAACGTGGAAATTTGATTGAATTATGTGTCCGCATCTCACAAAATCCTTAAAAAAGGGGGGGGGGGGGAAATATCTCTATACAAAATAGAGACATCTCAATTTTTCGATTAGATTTGATCTTTCATGCTATTTAATGTTAACCTTATACCTCATGTTTCTGTGATTGAATTTCAAGACGAACTGTTTGCTATGTCACCGGGTTTGTTCGGGAACCCCTTCCCAGCCTGGACTCTGGTCACGGTTGATCCTAAAACCGGTGCCATCAAGCAGAAATACCCAGTTGCACCTGCAGGTAAGTGATGTAATCTCAGATCAAGAGGGGGTTTGATGATAATTTCCCAAGCTGACGCCGGCCCTGAGCCAAGTCATCGGTAGCAGTGTAATAGTGACGATCTCGTGCTATAGCTCCCTCTGCTGGCGGTTTTGTGTTATGAAATGGCGTGCATGAGGGGAAAATATCTAAAATGCCTCTTGAATTAAGACTAGGTATGATGCAGTGACTGACATAATCGCCAAGCGACATGATGCATCTCAATACATGTATACGCCCTTTTGTCAGAGGAAACCAAATTAAACATACACAATTTTGCACGAGATACGCCCTGCTATCTTTGAAACGGATGTGGCCGGACTAGTGAGGGTTCGTAAAATGGAAACAGCGCCCCCTATTAACCCAAGAATGACTTTATCTCAAAAAGGCCAAAATTGAAGTTACACCCTTTTGCCGTGGGAGGGCTGTGTTGTGAAGGCTAGGCCAATACTTGTGTCCAAAAAAAGAACACTCCATTCCAATGTGGTCTTAGGCCTATATCATAGAATTGGATGTCCCTGCAATAAAATTATGAATCTGTATTGAGCGAACAAGATGCCTTGAAAATCTTCTGAAGCCAAACCTGACACGAAGCCACGTTTTTGAAAACCAGGTTTTTACCCCAGACACCTACAAAAACAAACGCTGATGTAAAGCACAGGCATGCACCAGACTTTTCCTCATTTGTATACGTATGCAAAATGATCCAATACATGGTGAGAGAGCGCAGGTAGGGTGGGAAATAACTGATCGACATCCTGGGAACGAGGTTGACTGCCTATAAGTGCTTTTGGAGAAAAAAAAACCTGTTAACTTTATCAGGAAAAAACTAAATAGAGCTACATCAATATAAATATTTTTACTTGTTTTTGCAGGAGTTTTCGGACAATACTATGGTGGCAATGTTATCAGCATTGATCAAGAGTCTGGCATCTTGTACTACGTACTGCACGTTGCTAACTCCCAAAATGACGTCATTGCGTCAATCTCCTTGGAGACTGGTAAAGTGACCTTCTCCCGACTCACTGACCTGCGCAACATCCACAACTTGGCTTTCTACAACAACTTAAAGTAAACCACTAAATGTCTGAAATTAAATCGAAGGAAACTGTGACTTATTATTCCCAGTTTAATAAAATCAAATCCAAATTCAAGTGAGGCAACGATTTATTTTACAATGGCCATGGCTTAAAGCTGTGATGCAAACATCATCGAAGTTAAACAAAATATAATTGTAACATGATAGGTCTTTCTCAAATTACGTCACTTCCTACGGATTACCACGTGCCGGTGTACCGTGAATACCCGACTCCATGAAACATGGACTCATTGGTAGTATTAATAATGCGTAAGTAAGATTATGCTATGTTCAGGATCATATATGGGAGAGTGACCTGTCACGTGCGAGGGATTAACCATTAATAGGGAAAAGCTAGAGTCAGATTTTCATGGTAGTATGATTTTCATATGACAGTTAAGAACAGTTTGCACACTGCGCGCCCACAGTCGTGAATTTCTTTACGCTCGAGGACAATGCTTTGTGTTTCCCTTTGTCCTTGTAATAACACTCTCCCATTGACTGAACACATAACCGTACGATGAAGGACCGTTTTCAACAAAGACCCAACGCTCGAGGACTGAACGGATCTTTTGTTCTCCCTTTGTGTGTCTGTCCTCGATCGTGAAGCCATATAAGAGCTCACGCACTGATGGTGTTGAACACGCAGTTGTCAGTTTCCTTCGAAGATGGCGTCATATGAAGGCGATCTATAAAGCTGATTGTAATTAGGTTCAATATCAAAATCTTATCAATTAAAGATATCACTCCGCTCTTTTCGTAATTGATACAATGAACAAAATCTACTGTAAGGTATCATAGAACATGACAATTAAAGACACTGTGAATTAATTATGATAAAGTGCTTTGCTTAAGAACGGTCGAATCGTGAAACTAGATTAACTTTATATTCAATCAAACGCGTATGTACTTACAAACTGATTAATATTACAGTATTACATGTACTTCCATTCACCTTAAAGAGAATACTTAACATTAAAAAAATATTATGAACTGTAATTAGGTGTCTGTTCTGTTATATATTGTTGAAATCATTTTATTCCGTTTTGGTAATACATGTACATGTATTAAATAGACAGATTCAGGAAAGCCACGCCCACTGTGCACTTGGGCAACAACGCGTGCGCCCATTCAATGTAACACTGCATATTCCAGCCACGCGCATCATACGCACGTACACGTGTGTCGGACTGTTATGCACGCATGCCAGACACTAATCTAGGCTGTGATTGGTCAACGCATATGGGGGCGGGACTTAGTTGATCGGTCTGTTCCAAAACAGAACTCCCCTAAAATTAGTGCTGAAACCCTTACTGGAGAAAAAAAAATCTGAAACTTTATCCATTTTATCCCAAATCTAAAAGATAGCACTTGATGTGTGCGCATTACAGACAACATCACAGGCAACTTCCAGGCCTATACATTACAATCGGCACAGCGTTTGGAAGTCACTGCTGTATCTGTTTATGCAAAACAGCAGCATCGAGTCGTGTGATTACAAGAAATTTATTATAAAACATGAAGTGTCATAAAAAATAACGAATGTAATTATGAAGATGAACATATGGTTTATAATGCATATGATTTTCTAGATGTAGCCCTATTTGAGTGGTCTTGCAATATTATCCAAAATTGGAACGGATGGGTTGAAATGAGTGTCCGATTTCCTCTGATAAATTAGGCCTACACTGATAATAATAACAGTAATTAACATTACCATAGATTGGACATTTGGGAGACATCCCCATATTCTTGTGCACAAAATTTTTCAAATTTAAATGTGCCCTTACCCAATATTCTCTTGTCCTTTTCCCACGAATTTCGGTGTGTTTACTAATTAGATCACGAGCAACAAATATAACCTAATTGCGACACCAAAATTGTGCCTCTAAAGGGGGGCTGTGACATTAGGGAGACATGAAAATGTCTCCCTAATGACCGATGTCTCCCATCGTGCGAAGAAATTACGATAACAAGTCTCGGGAATGGTATCTTGGGATAGGGTTGTGCACAAAATTTGTCCAACTTTAATGACCCCTAACCCCAATTTCTTTTATCCTACCCCACGAATTCTGGAATATTTACGTTTTGGACTATGAGCAATCGATCTACATGTAGCCTATTTGCGACAATCAAATTTTGCCTTTAAATAGGAGCTGTGACATTAGGGAGACATTGAAATGTCTCCTTAGTGTCCGGTGTCTTATGACGAAAAATGTGTCCTTATTAAGATACATTAACAAGAATTTTTCTGATAAGTGCGTACTTATTTGACAGGCTATTTTCCCTTCATACGTCACGTGAAATTTCGAAGAAACTGTTGAAAGTTGCGGCCCACAAAAAGACTGAACGGCAACCACAGTTTGATAACATTATTGAGATGGCACCATATCGCATAAATTTGCATAAATTTGCATGCTTAATTGCTTAGATATATCAGACGTTGGAACGGAGACAGAGGGCTCCGTTGGACGACGGGTAATATTCAGACTATCGAAAGCCATCAGCTACACATACCTTTTAGTGTTATCACAATGTGGACATAGCTGCACAATACTATTTACTTAATATCCCCTTCCCCTTTTTGAAAAAAGAAAATACTCGGGACCTTGCTCCTTTCCCCGCCGCAAATTTAGTTCTAGATCCGGCCTTGAGCTCAGTCTTCTAGATAAAGAGATTTGTCAGGTTTTTCCTATTGATCCTACATGGCTTCAACGTTGGATCCCAATTGGCGTTTCGGAATGCAGTACAGGACTTGTTGCCCCCGCGGTTTTTCGTTACCACGGCGGGTTTTTACCGTGTACACGAGCACTGGTTGGCCGCACTCAGCCGGCACCGACACGGCCAAGAAATCGTTATCAATGCACGCGTTGACTATCAGTCGTTGGTGTAACTCCACTTCCGTGGTGGCGTTGATAACCGTGCAATGACGAAACGAGTCACTGAGATCATCTGTGTGACAAGAACGCAAAGGATGTTTTTCGAAGTGAGGTTGGCATTTTAAGAAGTTGAGTTGTGATGAAAATAGCCATGCCGATGAATGCAAAGATTTGAAGCTAAGTAGTCATTGCGAGTCGATTTGAAAGAGAGCACATGCTGCATGGTCAGAACTTCGAATTTCAGGGCTTGAATGAATTATTTCTTGACAAGTTTGGAAATTAGCCACACAGCCGACACGTACAAGAGTCAATTTTCTTGCAGTTTCCAGCACAAATTTTGGGGAGTCACAATTTTAACTCTCAAAAAAGCAATCTTTTGATTGCTATTGCTAAATCTTCCTGTCGCCAGCTCGACCGTAACATAATGGAAAAATGTGATTCTGCTATGCACTTCTGCGAAATCGCCTATTATTACACGAAATACAGTAAACATTTTATACTCACATGCAGATAAAATGTCCTTAAACAAAACAAAAATAATCACATTTCTTTAACAAAAATTAGAAATTGCACCCGTATCTATCCTGCCTTGCAATGCTCTAAAGTAGTTTACCACCCTCAAATTGAAGCTTTTTCAAAACTAATCAGCTATGTTTTTTTCGAACCTGTCATCGTTTTCTGTCAAATTGCCAATGTTACTGAATTGTGCCAGAAATCTGCTAAAAACAATTCTGTCAAACTCATTTTCCCCCAAAACAAATCTGTCAAATTTAGCCGAAATAAAAAAGTCACCCTGATTGCCACGCAGTGTATTCTGCGGACGTGAGAGAAACAATATTGTCGCAGTGCTTTACAACATTATATTCTGCGGACGTGACAAAAACAACATTGTGCGCGCTGTGTGTATTATGTGACACACGAACGTCGGAACGTCATGCATGCCGCATGGACAGTACATTGAATGGAGGCGGCTGGAAGTGAACGCTATGCCACATGTCCGCCGCGTCTGATGTAAACAACAGGGCTTTTTCGGCTACTTTTCTCGGGAACGGTAAGAAATTAAGTAAACAATCCAAAACATAAAATTTTCAGGGATTTCAGGCCGTCAGTTAAAAAAAAATTTATTTTCTGACTGGCTTTTGGTACTTCAATTGGTGGCTGGCTGTACAAAATCCGTCCATCAATGAAATTAGAGGTTACCAGCGCCACGATGTGCACCAACGAAATACCACGTGGGACAATTTCATGCCCAACCTCTTACCTTGGATAAAGTACACCTCCCAATTCTGCTCCCCGCTGGTCACGGCAATGTGGAAACGAGGATTGTGGTACTTGGAGAGCTCGAATTCGTCTGGAAATAAACACCACCATCAGGCAAGGTAGGCGTTGTGATTTTAAAATGGCACTTGACATTTTGGAGGAAACATATGAGGTCAATATGATAGGTAGAGCTGCCAACCTCGTCCCCAGGATGTCGAGCAGTACGCGCCCACCACTACCTGCTCTCTCACCCTGGTATTGGACATTTGCATGTGTAATATTTTTGAACAGCAATTGAGGAATAGTCTGGTGCCTGCATGTACGTTACATTGACGTTTGTTTTTGTATGCGATGTCTGGGGTAAAAACAGCATCAATTCGTCGCATCGCGACTAGTTACGAAAACATGAAAATGAGCGGCTTTACATTTATTACGCGAATTATCGCGCAATTTTTTTAAAATCACATTTCTTCACACATACCGCGCGACATCACGTATGTGTAAATAGGCCTTGTAAACTGTTAAATGGGATGATGCCAGACTTTATGCATTCCAATCCTCACTTTCAATTTGTTTTAAATGTGGCTTAAAATATTAGGGTATGTTCAATACTAATCAATCTAAGTAATCATATTTTTAGGAGGGGCGGGAAACAGTCTACGAAAATTAACACTTACACAAATATGGCCGCCCGTACTTGTGGGCAGAGAAACAGCTCATACAACTGGTGTCAGCGTCGTTGCATGTCAAATTAATAACAAAAAATCCCTAAAAACAGAAACACAGAATGGGAGAGTAGTATATTTTTCTTTCATAATAATGATTTGTGCTGTAGGCCCCCTATTCTTCCTTGTCCAAATGATTGATTCTTACATTTTTTGTGTTTGTTCGAGAATGTTTCTTTCAATAAAGGATATTAAAAAAACCACACACATGTGTGTATTTGCCTGCAATCGGGGACCCCCTAGTGTCCCTCTTTTGTTTGTACTTTGACTTTTTAGGAAAACATCCCATATGTTTCGAACACGATCGCCTAATTTAAGATCTTTGAGAATTGGGACCCTATTGTTTGACGTCACCTATTGAATGCAGAAACAAAACTTATATACTCCTAGTCCCGAATTTCTATACGTTCGAGGACAATGCTTTGTGATTCCCTTTGTCCTTGTAGTATAACACTCTCCCATAGACTAAGCGCATAACCGTATACGATCGAGGACCGTTTCCAACAAAAGCCCAACTGACTGAAAAAAATCCTTTGCTCTCCCCTTGTGTGGCTATCGTCAATCGTAAAGTCATACAAGAGCACACCGTCCCACTTTGATTCACACTATAGTATTTAGACCAATGCGGGCCAGCTCTATCACTATTATACGGAGGCCCCCTTCAATGGCGAAAGTCCAGATAATTCTCACAGTGTAGCTTTGTCCAAGAGCTTGCATAATGGTTTCTCCATTAAAAGGGGCCTCGTTAATGTGCAGTGATAACGCGCCCGATGTTATTATAATGAAACCTTTGTGGATACATTTCTTGTTTTACCATGTCGGCCTTGTCGATGCCTTCGATCCCACTTTCCACATCACAATCTACTGCGGTGTACAGCATGAAACACAACATCGCTGTCCACAACATCTTGAAGTCGGTAAGTGATGTTCAAACAAAGTATATAGCATGCAGTGGCTAAAAACACCGTACTGCGCCGGCTGCCGTTGATGATACATGTATATGCTTTCACTTTTATAGGCCTATGTGTTCAAGTCAATGTAACGTAACCACTTGACGTAAAATATGCATCCGCGTATTTAATAGACTGCATTTTGAATTGTTAAGAAGGTGATCACATTAATTCGTATTCAGAAATTGGGCAATAAAGGCATATTTAATTTAATACAAAGATGGTTCATTAAAACAATCCATAGTTCTAGACAGTAAGACGACCTACATACAGCTGACTATACAAACGTTAAACAAAATATGTACAATCAATTTTCTTGAAAATTACATGTGTGTATACATTTTCAAGGTTTACAACAATAGAAAAGATTACGCAAACCCTATGTTGGGGTTCAGGGCCCGCTTAAGGCCCCCCCCCAAAAAAAATTGGATTCTAGATGCTCTGTGGTGCGATCTGAGGCAATTTATGACAACCTTAACCAAATTATTTTGAGGAAAAGATGTGTACGCAGTACCCTCCTTCATGGCTACGTCACTTAAAAAAAAAGGTTCGTTCGTTTGCGGGACCATGGCCCCTGTTGGCCCCCCGGATCCGCCCTTGATACGATTATTTCGGCATTATTTTAGACTGGTTCCCAGTTCCGCCATTGTCTTTCGGACTAATTCGAATGTAGGGACAGGTTGCTAGCAATGAATCATGTACATGTATACAGTAGAATGTACATGTATACAAATTATATGCTGCACTAGCCTAGGTCTGATTCGGTGATTCCCGCAACCTGAATACAACAATGCCAGCGGCGGCCGGCGGAACGGGTTTGAAACTGGGGGGGGGGGGGGGGGGGGATCACCAAAAAGGGGCACTTGCAAACCCGTGCTGAAATGTCGACACGTTTTTTTCACCGGACACTTGGCCTCCGTAAAATCAAATAGTGATTATAATTATGCTAAATATGCATTCTGTGCCCATTTTCAGGCCGTATCTATACCATTATTGGGATATGGTTAGTTCTAAGAAATAGTAAGATACTTTAAGGGCATTTGGGTTGTATCTTGAGGGGGCACTTTACTGTTCGAGGGGGCACATTTATGGCCGCAAAAGGGGCACTTGGGAAAATCTGGGGGGGGGGCAAATGCCCCCAAGCCCCCAAGCCCCCCCCCCCGGTTCCGCCGCCCCTGAACAATGCAACAATGATGTTAGCGCGGAACCAGCCTATTGCAAAATGGCAACAACGGCTACCAGTAATGTGAAATTTGTGTGTTGAAATGAGCTTCGATTTTCGCTGAATTACATATCTCATCTGGCAACTGTCAGTAAAGAATTGTATTTTCCAATTGAATAGAAGGAAGTACTCGGATAGGAATACTCTTTTTTATGCAGATGATGAAGTATTTTTCTTCAGTAGAGATGTGAAGCTACAAAGCATGCAGGCGTGGACGGTATTTCTGTCCCTTGGTAAAATTGTCCGGGGACAGAATGACGTACCTAGGTAAAAGTGTCCTCCCCGGCGTGTTATTTCTGTGTAATTCTGTCCCCTCCGGGTTTTTGTCCCCCTATTTTTACCACGCAGAAGGCCAGTTCCCTATGTTGTTTTGATGAATTCACTCCACACTGACAGGGTATATATATTTTTGACTTTTCTGCCCTTCATCATAAGATATCCAAATGAAAATATTAAACTTGGTCTCTTTCTTAGATTTGGAAACAATCGCGCTATGTTTCTTGCGCACGAATGGAAGCAATGCGTGTTCTGCAGCTGAGTTTGTTCATGCACGCGTATTCCTGGCGCGGCGATGGCCGCATTGATAAAACGTCTACTTTGTTTGGCCAATGTTCCCAACATCATAGCGCGTAACGAAATTTCCTATTGGATGACAATCCGTCTTGTAGCACAACTTTTCGGACTCCGTATAGGCTACACGACGAAGAACCGTGCTCCCCATGTGTATTAAACATGTCGTTTTGTTACAGCTAGGAATGACTAGCGCAATAGGAAACATTTCCGTTCGAGCTTGCGAATGAGGAAACAAAGGAGGACTACTTTTCAGCATTTTAAAACTTATGCAGTTGAAATGCTTGAAAGTAAATTGCCTACGTGGAGGCTCTCGTGACAGCGACTTTACCTACTGGTAAGACTCAGTTTATTGTGTTCAACTGTCATCCACGTGCAATGCATGTAATAATCATTTTTTTAAAAATGAACAATCATACTGCGCACGCGCAGAGGAAATCCAATCAATGACCTTAATGGGAACTAGCTGCCGGTGTCCATATATGTTTTTTTTGGGGGGGGGACCAGTCTAGGCATTACTGTAATATTTATTAGGCCATATTTTGTAAGTGAATGAGCACCAATGAATGGGTTAAATCTGTCACAAAGCAGACCACATGCGTTGCGTAAAAGACCTTCTGTTAATCATTCTACCTCCATGACTGAATAGACTTTTCGAATCAATTGAATATAATTTAACGAACTCTTGGACGTATCTCCTTTATTGTGCTTCCATTGTCTTGGTCAATGAATAAACTTGAACTGGCATCTTGGATCTTATATCCTGTAAATGTATTTATATGTGGCTCTTATGCAAGCTTGAGTTACCATATATCCAGCATCGGGTATCCATCTCTTATTGTCCATTTTCGTCCCTTGTCATGATGTATACAAGTATTTTGCTGTAAATCAATAAGATCCTTTCACAATGCGTCAACTAACAGCTGTCTGCACAACCCGCGATCAGCCTGAGTACTCGGGGTCTTACGGCAGCTAGCACGAACGCGCGGGAAAACCTAAATATAAGCTGCCTTCGGAATATGAAATCATAAACACAAAAGCGCGACATTGTTTACGCGGGCGGTTATACAAGAATTCATGGCGACCCTAGGAAGATTGCTAGCCCCACGCAGAGATTTTGGTTCGTTCGGAAACATACTGAATCGACCCGTACTATCATCGACTGGTGTTTGTTGTGTTTTTTATTTCGCAAATGGCTCGACTTCTGCAGTACGCGGCACGCACTGGCTCTAATCAGCCGATCAGTCTATTTTCATCGCGCGGATGACGTAGGGGAATTATCGGATGACGTCACTGCCACCCCACGGATGTCATTCGCAGTGTTGTCGGCCGGCTGTTTATCTCCGCGGGTTCCTGTTGTTGTTGACCCGGCGCAAATTATGCCGTTTGTTTCTCGTTCTCGTGTAGTTGGGTGATGAGTACCGCACGCGATCCAGCGCGCAGGGCTGGGATAATTCCCCGGCTGACCAGCCGAAATACTGGGTGTTGGCTTTGCGTCATTCGTCCGCCCGATGCCCGTGCATGACGACAGAAGGAGGAAAAAACTGACTGATGGAATCACGCCGCGATCAAAACAAGCAGATTTGCCACAAATGGCTGAAGCCTAATGCTTCCATAATCTGTCATTTGCAGTATCCGTAACATCATTAATCACTTAGTGGGTTCAAGGTATGGACTTGATTCCAGTCGGTTCAAGAGTGTGTGCTCTGGGATCCTAACAAAGTGCGGGCAGTTTTGCAAGAACGGTGGAAATTGCACTTGTATGTAAATAAAAACTTAATTACACTTGCATGGTATTCCACAAGTTGGGTTGAACAAATAAGTAGGTACGTGGTATATTATGGGATGTGAACACTCTCAACAGATTAAAATATTATTATCTGGTTCATTTTCAGATATTTTTTTCCGATTAAATGTTATTATTTTTCTTCGGAGCAACTCAGTCTGATATACAAGCTTTGGATGATTTTTTTTTTTATATAAAGAAAAGTCCGAGACGCATTTAGATGCCTGGACGCATGCGCGCAACGTTCAAATTCCGTAAAAATAGCTACAGCTAGCTTTGAAGTACACGATTGCAGTTAATTGTATTCGTGATTAAGAAGCGTATTGGCAACTTACAGCGGCGTAACTGGGGGGGGGGGGGGGGGGGCACACCCCCATAAAAAGTTGGCCCCCCAGTCGCCCCCCCCCCCCCCCCCGGAAATCTGGCATCCGGAAAAAAACCACAGCCGTATGAGTTACCATGATTAGCCGGACGAACATAAAATCCTTTTTCCTGCGATTTTGTGCGTATTTTTATGCCTAAATCCTTTTTCGCGAGTGGCTGTTTATTTTAACGTCCGTGGAAAGCAAGTAGCTGTATTTATTGTCTAACATTAACCATGATATAGGTTTTGAACAGTGCCCCACTGCGGAAGATGGTGTCCAGTCCCCCCCCCCCCCTCCTCCCCCCCCCCCTCCCCACTGTTTGATTTTACGGAGGTCGCCGGTAACAAACCTGTCTACCTTTCAGCAATTTTTGGGCGCTCCCCCCCCCCCACGCCCCCATAGAATGAGAACCCACTCTACGCCGCTGGCAACTCATGGTTGGCGGCAAATATTCGGTAAATTCGTGAGCCAATATATAGCAATCATGGCCACATTGTGACGTATTCATATTTATTGAAACAAAAAACTAACTTTACTAACGGCGCATGTCATTTAGCCTATTCAAACTGAATTGACAGCTGACCAAAAAAAACCCTATAGATTTCCAGCAATGCAAGTTTGGTGTGGTCTCCAAATTCATGACGTCAATGTTTAATTATGCATGGGGCAGACAAGCAAACATTAAGATTAACAACTCCTTTTATACTTGACGCAAGTGTACCCACGCAACTTTATACTTGTTGTGCACGTTTTCCTATACTCTATTGGGATTTTTTACCCGCTTGCCACAAAATGCCACGGAGTTCAAGACAACAGTGGCCAGAGTAATTAGTGAGCTGCGCAAGTTAACGAGCCAAACTCGCCGCAAAGTGCATCTATGCGTGATGATTTCAGACACGTACAGCCGCAAGCCAAAGACGCAAGGGTTTAATCTTAGCACAAAATGATAGGGAATCTGTCATTGACACTCCCAGCATATTTCTTTTAGCAAGTTCGGGCACGAACTACAGTGAATTGCATAGTTCAACTGACTTTGCTCGAACGAAGATGGTTGGACTACTGTTGTCGACTATTTGGAACCGAACCAAATTAGGTTGACCCCTACGTCATTGATCAACCTGACAATCGATTAACAGTGGCGTAAAGCCAAGGGGGTAGGGCCTGGGGGCACGTGCCCCCCCCCCCCCCCCAAAAAAAACACACACACAGAGACACACACCCACGTTTGTTTACGGTGTAAATCGAGGATTTTCTTTTGTTCCTCTTCCCTTTTCCTTTGTTTGTACTCGAACTTTTTCGCACAGTTCTCTCGTACGCGTTTTCCAACCGAGGAGTCCTCGATTTGGTTTTTGCATGACCTCGATTCACCAATGATGTTACACGTGTGTGTCCTCGATTCACACCATAAACAAACGCACGCACATTCCCAGTGCCCCCCCCCCTTAAGGTGCCCCTCCCCCCCAAAAAAAAAACCCTGAAATTTCCCGCTTGCCAAGGAAGTATCTTTTTAAAAGTATTTGTTTGAGATAGTAAAACGGAGAGGAATCCAGATGACTATTTTTGACTTCCCTGAACCACACAGCGTTGATTATTTGTTCAGACTATACGATCTTGCATTGATCCTGGCGACACGCTACCCACAATGCTTTGCGTAGTTTCCAACCAGAACAGGAGTTGTATCAGTAACCACAGAAGGTATTTTCCCGGTCTGATCGAGCCTTAATAATTGGCTATGGTAACGGAATCTGCGATCTCCATTGTTTTCATGCAATGAAAAAGAAGCTGAAACTATATTCGCACAGTCATCTGCTGCAACAGAAAACCTCTTTAGTCATTTATTATTTGCACTTCATCGGAAAAGACCCTTTGAGTATTGTTCGCGTACAAAGCCTATAGTTTCCATATCAAGCTGATGCAGACTGCACAGACAGCGCAAACAGTGCGCGGAACCGACCGTCGGCAAAGTGGGTTCAACTTGCCGATCGGAAATCGCCTGTGTCTCCATTAAACAACTTTCGAGCATTTCAACTCAACTGGAGTGCATATAGGTTGTAAATACTCCTCTCTTCATTTATATTTGCCAGAGACACTTTCGAATTCAGCAAAAATCGAACCAGAAACGGCACATTCGTGGTCTATTGCCATTCTGCAATATTGGCTGGTTGCGCGCGAACACTACCGTTATGATTTTGAATCCATATCAGGAGGCGGGAATCAGACCTACACGTCATGCATATAATTTGTATATATTAGGAGGAAAGCTTCCTAACGTATGCAGGATTCATTGCTAGCAACCTGTCCCCACATTTGGTATCCGTAAGCATTTAATGTAGCGCCCTCTATTTCGTTTTTTTTAGCATGGTGATATGGCTAATATTTTTTTTTTCAACATTTATTATTATCATAACCTTGCCTTAGTTTACTGGGGCATAAGTAATTATGTTTTGTTTCTTTTCTGTTGTATTTGTTTTCCTTTTTCCTTATTATAATCCTCAGAATAATTTATGATGTCGAGGAGAATAGTTTAATATTGGACCCGATGGGAAAAAGTGATTTGTAACTGTCGAGTGAAAAGCTGACGTAAAAACATGGACGTTTTTCCACCTCCATGAATGAACGAAAACTTGCTACAGAAAATAGACAAAAACGGTCATCAATATTTCAGGAAACAAGAGTTGACTTGGTCCTCACACTCAAAACACAAAATCTTACAGTAAAAGCAATTTTTTCAGCCTTGACTCAACTAATTAAAATCTCATTTGTATTTCAGTGCCTGTGTGTAATCTGTTTTTCTCACTCAGCTCAATTGCTTCTAATGGCATTCCATATATGGACAGCTGTAAAAAAAACACTATGGTGTGTTTTTATACATGTATATGACTTCTGAAAGCATGGATCAATTTCAGTAATTCTTTTTTCTTCTTCAGATGAATGGATGAACGTGCTCTTTTAAGAAATATTGGTGTATCAAATTTAATTGTTTGCTTTTTCAGGGAAAAAAAATCATTAATCCAGGTCACATTCTTTTTGAATCACCTAACGATGGCATAAATCCTTCACAGAATTGATATTGGCGCTTTCCTTCTATTTCTATTTAATTCTCTAACTTTTCCGGTCTACAATAAGGACAATTTCCTTTTCAAATTGTAGGTAGTAATTCTCTTCCTTTAAAGTAACGCTCATGATGAGCGAAAGGAAATGAAATACAATCGTCTAATTGGTGACCTTATTAAGGAAGGTTACAGTACCCAGCTTTACTGCATTGAAGTGGGTAGTCGTGGGCTGATTTCACCTGACAATGAAAAGCGTTTCAGTCCAGCAAAAGGCAAATTCAAAACTTAAAAGGAAGACCCTGCAGATTTCCCTCCTTTCTAGCTATACAATCTGGAATGCCCGACATCACGGCGTCTGGGCAAATTGCCAGGATTACCGTTTTAGCCGAATTTCGGCTAAATTTGACAGATTTTTTTCCGGGAAAAAGAAAACGAGCTTGACAGAAAACTTAGCAGAATGGATTTTTTTTAAAAGCAGATTTCTAGCAGAATTCTGTAAAATTGGTGATCTGACAGAAAAATATGGTAGATTTGCATAATATAGCTGACTAGTTTTGAAAAAGCTTAAATTTGAGCTTAAATTTGAGGTACCCTGACGTGTATTAGTACAAAGTAGGCCCAAAGTACTTTAGGTCATTGCAAGCCAGGCTAGACACGTGCAAGTTTTTTTTTAATTTTTTTTAATTTATTTTTTTCAAAGGAAATTTTTATGATTTTTGCTTTTGTTTAAGAAAATTTTATAACATGCATGTGAGTATAAGTATTTATAATGTATTTCGTCTAGTAATAGGTGATTTAGCAGATTTTGTTAAATCTAGTAGATTTTTGAAGTGCATCTAGCAGAATTTTGCCATTATCTTACGGTTACCCTGAAAATTGCCCCTATCTGTAAACCTAGATTAAGGTCCCTCTGTGAAGTGTCATTTCCTTACTCGTTTTTTTTTTCAAAGTTCACAAATTTTCTTCTGATTGCATTTTACCATTTTGCCATATTCACAATTTTTTCTACTGAACTGTCTGAGTTTGCTCTTGGCATTTTCATGAATTGTGCCATTTTATCGACAAAGTTTGTTTGTGACATTCATTTTGTAGTACTTTTGTATATTGTATATTACAAGTACATGTATGTTGTTTTTGTCTTTATCGTTGTGCGTCTATATACCTTGCATGTGTTTTGGCTTCCAAAACCGTGTCCTGGGTTTTGCGTGTACATTTTCTAATAAAATGAGGAATAATTTTATAATAGCATAGATCGTCGTGGATTTGGACAAGTTGTTTGGTCATATAAAAACTATTACTGAGAACTTAGATTTTACAACAAGAATAACGAAGGCCCTAGAGATTCGGCTTTTGAAGACCCTACCACAATCCAATAATAATGACTTTGGTTTAATAATAAATATGGTTTATTGCTTTACTTGTGGATTAGGAAACAAATTATGAAAGGGGTGGATGTTATTGAAATTAGAAACCTGTTCGAAATGATTATGTCGGAAGCTGCGGGCCAACGAATTCGTGTTCGTGCATGAGTGACGTGATGGTGCCATGTAATTTCTGGAAGGAATAATGTTTTAAGTACAAACATTAGGTTTTTAACCCTAGTGACCCCATGATGGCCTTTGACGGTCAGTGGAGACCCATTAAAGTTACCCAAAAATGGCAAGCGCCTCAGGGACGAGTCCTTTGACAGGGCCCGAGGAACGCGTTTATTATAGCCATGCAAGGCCGCACTGAACGTTAGTTACTAACTAACGGAGAAACACGACGATTTCTTGAGCTGCTGTCCGCAGCTAAACAATGATAAAAGGGGAATTGAAAGACGACAAAAAGCAAGACAGGCACGTGATGACACAAGGGCGCAAACCGTACATCAAAAGTGACCTTTTGTTGCGGTAACGAGGCGGTCTTGCGAAATAGGGAAAGGCCAAATGAAACGTGGTTAACTTCAAGTACATTTACGGTTTCGATCAGCTTCACCAGTTTGCATCCTTCTCACGCCTCACCGCACCCATCCTTATAACATCGCATCATCGTTGGAATCCCTCATTCTCCTGACTACGGGCAGAGCATACTGTTCGAGACGTTGAGTCCCTCCGGCTCTTTTCAGAACCACACATACTCACAAAAGAGATTTATTCACATGGTGCTACCGCAAACTTATCTTGTGTTTTAAGTACATTTGGAAGGGGAAAAGTTAGGGTTGAGTACACGGTCGTACAACTACGGGGATGATGATGATGAGAAAAATGTCCGCACGTTGAAAATTCCACCAGCGGGACGGAGGGAAGGTAGTCCGAGTATCACCCATTATCCACGGAGCCAATCCTGTAAAACGTCTGACATCTCCTGACATGCAAATTTACTGAAGCCGCGCCACCAGCCAATCGGAGTCGACTTTACTAAATCGTGACGTCATTTGATTCCCAAATCAGGACTAAATGGTTTGATTGATCAATTCGAATGCAGTGCTTTGTAATACAACAACAACCGGCCCCATATCGCGTAACATGATACAGAGCGCGTGACACGTTTTTTGAGTCCATTGTCTATGTGACGCACAACGGGTGAATGACCGAAGACTCGCTATAGAAAGCGCCCGCTGATTGGTCAAAATCTAGGAGGTCAAGGGGCGGGGTCTTGCCTAATTAATCAGCAAATCTGTTCACGCAAAATAGACCACAACATTCGCCGTGGTCTATTACGTAGACTAGAGGGAAGGCGGGTCGCAAATATTTCTTCTGCAGGCTAGTAAAGTAATTTAACTTAATACGCATTCGTGGAACATATCACGTGGTTGAATAAAATTTCATGTGATTTGAAATAGATTTCCCTATTTTTATGATATAAATTTCCCTATTTTTATGAATTTTTTTCAATATTAAATCTCAACATAAGTAAGTCGTTTTGAGCATCACATTAAAGAAACAAGACGAGGCTTTCCGTTACCTTTTGTTTCATCTCATTTGCTTTTGTCAATCCAGAGATATTAACTCCAGTTTACTGCGGAACACAAAAATCGAGTTTGTTTCTTTTGCCAAGTTGCAATCTTTTGTGAGCTTCAAGACAGCATGGCACAGTACTCGAAACAACTCTGCCCATGCATAAAAGTAGCACAAAATCGATTTTGGTGTATCGCACTAAATTGATTATATCTCTGAATTGACAAAAGCAAATAAGATCAAACAAACACTATTGGAAAGCCCAGTCTTTGTTCTTTAATATTATGCCAAGTAAGAAGGACTTATTTTGAAATTTCATATTTAACCAATTTTTTTTCTGATTGTACCATTTTTTTGAGACAGGCTGTATTACCACTGACAATACCTTGCATCACACAATTTAGCTATTTGCCGAATAGATTATAAACTGTGCATGCCTCCGCGTGATTGTCAATGTTACCCAATCCAACAAAATGAGGCTCAAATTGCCTGAGCTTAACTAGAGTCATGGACTTTTAACAGAATCTTACACAATGGAAATCGATAGGAACAGTCACCATTTTACCCACATACTGTCTGCATACAGTAAAGTGTCAAAGCGAATGATTCATTAAAAGAAAAGCGTGTTCTTTCCAATGCAAATGAAAAGTAAATGAGATATGCCGTTAAGACTCATTTTGTAGTATCAGGTCACATGAATTGTATAGCCATGTATGATGTATGACTAGGCTATCTGCTGTCAGAAAAAAATCAATGATTTACGTAATCTAAACACAACAGTATCGTCGGTGTAAAGGGATACTTTGATTTAATAAGCTAAATCTCAGCTGATTGTCGGCACCGGCAATTCGTCAATGGGGAGAAGAAACCTCTTTTTCAGTGGGTAAAATACCAGCTGAATAAAGTCACTGAATTTTCAATTTGTTATAATGATTGTGAAAATTCAAGTTCACTCGTATTTATGTAAACCTTAATTTTAAACACGTGCTGAGATGAGGCCCATGAGTGGCTTTTTGTTAACAATGCACGGTAAATAGAAGCTGAAAGCTAAAGGGAAAACATGCCTGCACAATGAAACAAATACTGTTAAAAACCCAAATGTTTAAATAATTTGAACAAAAAAAATAATTCAGAAGGATTGAAACATTGACAGGCCATGCATGACAATAATTCGCAACACGTTACGTTAGTGCAGTGTTTTAATCACATGTTTATGTATATATTTTTTTAAATTTTCTATCATATGTTAAGTTTTATATTTTCTATCATAGGTTAATTACATTTTTGCTGTGATTTTTTTCCCAGTTCAGCGCTAGGAGTGTTATGTCAACATCGGCAGACAAAATAATTATTATGCTTTGTCATGACAGGCATACATTACGTATACCCAGTAACACGCGTGAATGCTGGTGAATTAGCGATACGAGTCGGCGGTGCCATATGATATTTAAACTCTTATGAAATGATGTCGTTTCCTCAATGATGCCTTACACGTGACCTGTCACTTTAATAATGTTCACTCAAAAAACACATGCGCAATACAACCAAGAGTCTGTATTTCATAGGGTCCAAAAATTCACACAACACCAGGCACTCGTAAAAAAAAAAAAAATTGCGTACCTCGGACCAGCGATTTGCGTCACGGCCTGGGTGGTTACCATGGCAACTAATAGGGAGTCTCGAGGCGCTGCCGCGCCCCCCTCGAAGCCTGGAATGACGTCACAAATTGACGTCCGCGAAAAAACTCCCGCGACGTTTTGCGTGTGCATGTGTGATAGCAATGGTATGCGTACGGACGTGTGTCATAGTATAGTGTACGTTGATGTATGGGATAAATGATAGAAACACCATTGTACGTAATCGTATGGGGGATGCCACTGCACTGGTGATGTGGGGTGATTTGGAGGTGGTTTTGATCGTTACCGATCCCCCAGCAAAAGGCCTCTTTTGGCAGGACGAAGACTCCCCTGAACGGTGAGGGATTTTGTGGGAGCCGGCTCTCTAGGAAGACCACGATTTGACGCACAGGAAAAAGCACCACACGACACCGGCTTTTTGTTGTTGTGAGCGTACATCCACGAGAATCCCGGCCGTGGAAATGACTCAGGAGCCGGTAGTGGTTCGCTCGTGTTGCACCGGTCCACCGCAGACAGCTCGACAGCTGGCCTTTAATTGATGGCGCGTCCGGCAGCCACTGACAAAACCCAGCTTTTCGTCATTTTGCACGGAAGGAATCGCTGACGTGGAAACTGCGCTAGGAATGGGGAAAATGTCAGTTATATCCCCTCATCACATCAGTCACGGACATGACGGTTTGTGTCGAAAAGGATTGTAATTTGTAATGTGATCGCCCATTCATTCATTCAACATAGCATCGCTCGGTATGGTTCTGATCAAACAACTGAACAACACTGGGTCATTATCGTCAAATCTTATTTATTTTTCTAAATCTCATATCAGATACCCCCTGCAGAGTTTCAAAACAACTGGTGCTTTATTCTCATTTGGATGTTTTACATTTTAAGGGGAGGATTCTCCATACTCAAGTGCTGTTGTTTATGCATTTTCTACACTAGTCTCAAAATCAACTTTTGGTTTTGAGATCCCATGTTGGTTGGATCGAAACAGAGGGATTAACGCTTCATCCTAACGGCGAGACAAGAGACGGAAAATGGTCGTTATGGCAACGGAGACACAGGGCAAGCCTCGTCGGGTCCACATCCGGGTCGGATTCTACGACATCGACAAGACCATCGGAAAAGGCAACTTTGCCGTGGTCAAGTTGGCCAAACATCGCATCACGAAATCTCAGGTGAGCTGTGCTGATCGAATCCCGTCAATACCTGCGCACTAGCGTCCATAGAACTTTTCATGGATGACGCCATCTTTGTGGTCAGATGGTAATTTCGGGGGGGGGGGGGGGGGGGAGGATAATATTATTGAATTACTGGACCAAGTCTGCTAAAAATCCATCAATCACACTGCTTCCAATGCATGCTTTGCTTTTAGCCTCCAGGTCCAAGTCCATCATACTCCATCAAATCAGGCCTGCAGGACCAAGTCCCCCAAAATCCACCAAAATGGGGGATGGATTTTGATGGAGTTGGGGAGGCCTGGAGGTTAGAAGTTTCGTTTACATGTACAGTGTATGTTGCAGTGCATTGTGGGACAGTTTGTGCTGCTGAAAATCCGAACTTGGATAGCATGCAAACTATCCCATAATGCAATGCAGCAAATTCCTTTACCTGCACAGACACTCAGATCCGTCCAAATATGGATACTGCCAGCACCTGACACCATAGAGAACGCGTACACTCCATACGTCAAAACTCTCGGTCGGGCCTTCACCCGCTTTCAGTGTTATCAGAAATGACCAGCTTTAAGGTCAAAAGGTTACATAAAAGTGTCTAGTTTAAAAATAAAGTAAAACCTGGTCAAAACGCCCTGAGTATTAGTGGTGGATAATTTCTATAATTAACGCTTTCAGACCTCAGTTCCTAAAAAAAATTAATTTGTTCAGTGACTTGCCATTTGGTCCAGTGATACTTTGACCTTTGTAAGTTTACCAGAAATAGTTCTCTGAGTTTAGCATTCGGGCACTTCTTTGCTTTTGGACGCCATAGCAAAAATTGTTTCTTCAATTTATAGGCCTGCATCCTAAAGTTACATTCATGCATCTTTGAAGTAAAAAAACACCAAGAAATGCAAAATATATTTTATGTATTTATCCTGCAAAGGTGGCTGCAATGCAAAGGATAAAAAGATTTAGAGAAAGATTAATGTTTCCCTTCAGTGACTAATCAGCCATCAGAAAGTGATCATTATGTCCTAAAAAGTTTAATTTAGCAGGGAAAATATTGAAGTAGGCCTATTTACTGAGAAAACACTTAGAAATTTTCAGACCAGTCTCATGGGGTTTGTGCACAGGATTTAAATTTTTGATGGCCAGATATATGGGAATCTTTCCAGATTGAGGCTTAATTAAATAAAATCCATTTCTGTTAAAAAAATGTTGACTTCCACAAACCCGGTCCCAATTTCCTGGCTCTGTTAACCACAGAATTCCGTGCTAATACATGTAAGATCACCATTTTGTGCTAAACCTAAGGCCAAAAAATAAGTTGGTCTCTGGTCAGCGCGCGCGTCGATTTTAAGCATGCGCGTCGATCTTTTTTTTCTCCAAAATGTTCCGCGGTAGCTCCAACAGCGCCCTCTATTTCCGCACCTCCTAAATTTTTTTTACCAAAGGGCACCAAGGAATGGGAAATTGCACCAAGTCAAATGATCGAAAGCACCAAGGCAAATTATGGAGGACACCAATGTACATGAGGACACCAAAAAAGCAAAATAGTACCCCACCTTGTCTGTACAATCCAAGCTTGACGAAAAAAGAAAAAAAAGCAAAATAAAAAAAAAAAGCCGCGTGGCCGCGTCAATTCCGGAACTTTGGTCTGACCAGAGACCGAATATATATATTTTTTTGGCCTAACCGCACTAGCAGAAAAAATTCTGTGCTAACCCTGTAAGCACAGAATCCTATGGGATGTAGGCTACACATGCGCAGAAGCCAAAATTCCTCGCTTACCAGTGAAATGAGCTTACCGTAAGCATGGACTTTTCTGCACAATAAGCAGGGATTTTTCGCTAACGGTAAGCAGAGCCATGAAATTGGGCCCTGGGCCCAATTTCATAGCACTGCTTAACAGTAAGCAGAAAAGTTGTGCTTACTACCGGTATATAGCACAAAATCATGCTGCTGCTTAAGCACTATTTCATGCTAACGGTTGCGCGCGCATGGAGATTTCTATTGTTACGTCACTGATTTAAGCAAAGTTTCTTCTGGGGTTAAGCGTGCTTTTGCTGTGCTAACTGCTTAACGGTCCCTATGAAATAGATGGACGCTCGGTAAGCACAAAGTCGGCTGTTAAGCAGCGCTATGAAATTGGGCCCTGGTCATTCAGACAAAACAAGCTTAGTAGAGCTGGTCCCAGAGTACACAAAGTCTATTCAGTAATTCAGAAACGCTTGAGGTGCAGTGGTAATGTGGTGGTAACGAAAAATCCACTTTTGCTGTGCGCATGGCGACTTGACTTATTGCCTGTAATGACAAATCTGGCGGCAGCCTTTTCTGCAGCGGCACCAGGCTGGAGCGAGTCGCGCTCAGGCAGTATAAACACACTCTGTGCTCCTTCGACCAAGAAATACCAAAATGGGCTTTTTGCGCCTCGTCTTTTAATAGTGTGTTGTTATAAAAGTTAGAAAATTAGACGTTGAGGCAAGTTAAGGCAGATTAAGGCACTGTAGTTTAGAAAGTTCTGCATTGTACATGATTAGGCCTAATTCATGTAAAAACATGTCCCTATTACGTAGCTCTCTTATTAATTTTTACTATTCCCACCCTTGATCTACAACTGTATGCTGTATACGACAGAAGAAGAAGATTATTCCTACATGTACAATGCAGAACTTTCTAAAACAGTGCTTTTTTTTCCCTGAACGTTATAATTTTGATGATTAGGCCTACTGTTTGAGATCATTGAATATTCTTGCTTTTCTCAACTCTTCGCCTGCCGCTGCACAAGTTTACAACACCACACTGTTTAATTGAATCTGGCTCAACAGTGTCATGAGTGGAATTCAGCCATGTGCCATTCTGTAGTCCGAATCTCAGTCCCAAGAATTTACCGCCACAAAAGACCGGTTTCTGTACATTAAACCCTCCTCTTCCCTAGAAGGGTGATCGCAAGAGGCTGCCAGCCACCAGGAATTCCAACAATCTGACTAGTTTCCTCCTTTGTTTTTGGCACTCACATCCTAAAGCTTCTGACGTGTTGCCCAGGAAGTACCGGCATCTGATTTAAACTAGGGCAGTGCGTGTGACCTTGTGGAAACCGTGTACATGTACAATGTAGTTCACTGACATATTGGCTGGGCTGGTATGCAGCCAGGGTATGCGTCACACCAAATTGTGTCATCAAGGTCCTTGATTTTTATAAGGGGAAGGAGGTGCCCAGGGGCGTTAAAGGTGCAAGACACAAACTTTACACTGGAACAGATTTTGTGACGAAAATGTGCACTCTCCTGAAAATGTATGAAAACTATAGGCATCCCGTTTTCGGTCAAATTGTTTGTAAAGCGAACTTCATAAATTGAAAATGTTCCGTGCTTTTCCTGACAATCGAGGGCGCTGTTGCTCAGTGATGTCATTTCTAATTGAAGTCTAAGCAAAACTGCCCAAAGCGTCGATTGTGCTTGACATTAAAAATGTCTACGGGACTTCATTTATATTGTTTTGTTACTTTTTTTCCCAAAAAGCTGAATTCTGTTACATGTACGTTGTAATTCTGAAAACCAGTGGCCCTATTAGGCCAAATAAAACAAATTACCGGTTGATCGTCATCATCGTCCAAGTTTTTTTCAAAAAGAGGAGGACAAGGGGCTTATTATTTCTTTTTCAAGATGGCCGCCATGGATTTCAATTAAAAAGGGCCACCAACCTTCTAAGTTCAAAACAACCTCCAATTTTTATTAGCTATCCTACTACTACTAGTCAGTGAAGTCAAAATATTTATGTTAAACAGTGTTCTATGTATTTTGCCCAATTTATGCATGTTTTTAATATACATGAAACTAGCTTTTTGAGGTGAGAAAAAAAGAATTTAGTAAAAAAAGCTTGCGGCTTCAAAAAGGATGCGGACGGGGACGATCAACTGGAATTTGTTTTTACTTTGTCTTACATGTACCTGCCCTACTTGGAAAAGGACTGTATGTTCTTGACTACAACACAAACCAACGGTGACTTCAATCCCAACCTCCACCAACCCCCACTCAGCTCCACCAATCCCCACCCAGCCCCCCCCCCCCCCCAGCCCCCCTCCTCGGTCACCACCGATGAAGTCACACTTATACTGCCCTTCATTCCCTGGATCAACAGCAAATACTGAGTCACCCGCATGGAGTGCACAGCTCCCCATTTCCCTTCTGTGTACGTCGTACATGTACACACGTATGACATCACCGCACTTAAGCAGTGCGGCTGTTTACGCACATTGATTACTTCCAAGCTGGCGTACTCGACTATGAATCACGGGGCCGAAAACATATGGCATACCGATGACGTGATACCGTACGTGGATGTGCGTGTGCAATGTGTTTGCTGTGGCTGGGCTAAAGAATAACTTGCAAGGCCCAGAGAGCTAAATTGAGCAGTGCTGAAACATAAAATTTGTAGATTTTTTTTATGGATAAATTCTTGAAATTGGTTCCAACTGTATTATTTTTTACCCATGGATACATACATGTACGTGCATGGACTTTTTGACTTTGTGAAAACTGACATCACCAGTTCTATTCTACTCTTAAATAATGCATTTATTGGCCTTACTTTTTGATGACGTTGGTCAAAATTTGTGCACAGTGTGAAATGCAGTTGGCTTGTTTGTTTGTTTTGGGTTTTTTTTTATGAAAGAGCCGATAACTTAAAAGTTAAAGGTAGAGTACATGTGCATGTATATCATCTGCAACTGTCCTAAAAGTAAAAGACAAAATTATCTTTGAAAGGCTTACGTGTATTTGGATTGAGGATAGTAATGGCAATAAACTCCCTCTGAAATTGTTCTTTCTAGCATGCTGTCATTTTGAAAAAAAAACAACTATATAACAGAAGGCCTTTTCCAAAGATGTGTCTAGTGAGCATTTTTGGAAATTTCTGTTAGCAGCTTGTTTGTTATTCAGTGAATCCGTGTATGGGTGCGCGCAAGCATTGACACAGCACACACGCGCGTGCTCGCTTTCATTTGTCAGTTCAGTGCGTGACATCCCGTAGCTGCAATCGGCTAAATGAGAACGGGTCCCGGATGCTGATTTCAGGCGCGATTCAAAACATGACACTGCAACTTTTGAATTGAAACTGAGAGAATATTGGTTGCTCAGAATATACAGCAAACTTCATCAGGTTGGTTGTTTAGTACATGTCTTTTTATTTTTAGCACTTTTGTTGCTTCAAACGAAAAACAATGCACAAATGACAAATACATTTTGTACATTTAAGTACCGTACCCTACCTTTAAATTTGTCAATAATGTCACTATTGAAATGCCATGCTACATGTGTGCACACATGTACGTAAAGTCACTGTTGCATATAATGTGCACTTGTTATTCACAAGCCAGTCTCGTATCCATTCCTGTTTACTGACTACATGCAGATCAATTTACAAACAGGAAATTGGAAACATAATTAATACTAATAGTCTCAGGTAAATACATTAACATGAAAATAAATTGGACGTCAGTATTGAAAAGGTTGTCGACCTCCAGAGAACATCTGCTTCGTTGTTTTGGTTATATTGGAAGCTAAAGGCATTTTAAAATTTAAAAAAAGTAGAAATACTTCTTGCGTGAAATAAATAAGAAAAGATGTTTTGTGTGCTGCTTTTTTTCATGTCCCATCAACAGGTTCGCTTGTTCAATTTTTCGAAAGGCCTTGATGAGGGCAGCATTTTTAAATGCAACAAAACGCTGGTTCTGGTTCCGTGGTTTTGACTTTTATTTGTATTGGCTACTTTTATTCAGTAACACTATTGAGTTCTTGGAAACCCAATTCTGGTTATAGGCATACATTATTGTCAGAAATATTGAAGTTAAATAGCCTGAATGAACTGACAACTGGTTTTTGTTTTGTTTTGTCATACATTTTCCCCACACTTTGGGGCACTAAAGGAGACTAAAGTTTCTGAAGAATTAGGTTTTATTCATTTGTCGCCACATAAAATTGTAAGCAAGGTAGAATCTTTCTTTTCGGAACTTGCGAATAGAAATACAGAAAGCAATAAAACAAAATTTAAAGCTAATGACAAGTCTGCTCTGATGAATAATTAAACATTTGCGATTAAACATACCCTAATCTTTTAAGCCAACATTAAAAAAAAAAATTGAAAGTAAGGCTTGGAGAGCATAATTAGTCTGCCACCATCCAATTCAACAGTTTACAATTTATACAATATGTTCAGGTAACACGATAAAAAATAGTTTCCTTGTGGATAAGGTCATCTATAAAAAACTGAATCACTTGATTTGAGTTTGAGTTTAAGTCGCAAGTCACTCGATTTGAGTCTTACATGTAGTTTGAGTCTCAAGTCACTTGATTTGAGTCTTAGTTTAAGTGTCATCTATATCACTTACAGTAACACAAACAGTTAAAATCAGTGAAATCTTGATAAGTCAAACCTCGATGGAACAGGTTCAAAATTTGACTTAAGCAGAGTTTTGAGTTAAGCAGGGTTGTATGGTACATGTTGTTAAATACTACTGAAGGCAATGGATTCTTTGTTTGACTTTTAAACAGTTGTTTTGAGTTATCAGAGTTTGACTTATAATCAAGATTTCACTGTGTGTTTTCGAGGTCAAAAATCGTCTCAATTGAAAACATGTTATTTGTGAAATTTGTTGGCAGTACATGTACATGTACCAGTAGGCCTACATGTTTTTTGTGTGTTCATTTTGTGTTTGTTTTGTATTGACGTCACTTGTCAAGAATTGTTTACCATATTTTTGTGTAAAGGTAAAACTCCCCTGGACAGGCCTTGGGAACCATACACAAAATCATATAAAATGTAGGCCTATAAATCAGGATGTATTTTTATCCCTTTATTTTAATGCAGTATTCTGTTCAATTTGTTAAAGGTTTATTTCAAATCTTCAGTATTGACAGTTTTAAGGTTTTGAGGGCCTTTATAATTACATGTAGATTGTATTCTAATCGACTGGCACTTCATAGAGTTTCAGTCATCCAACTTTGCTCTTGACCATTGCACTTTGTTTAGTATCAGCTTTTGTGTTGTTATTTACATTTAACAAGTACTTGTGGCCGATAAAGCAGGGATTGCATCAGAATATTGGAGATTATTCGGAAATAAAAATAGAACACACGTAACATTGTTTGACAACAACTTGCACCCTCAAAATTGCCTACATGTACATGTACATGTACCGGTAGGTGCAGTATTTCAAACGTGAGGCGGCCCACCTCGCTACTTTCAGTGACCACCTCGCTCAATTTTTTTGCCAATATCACCACCTCGCTGTGAAGATTTGCAATAAAGGAAATTCTAATTGAAAATTTTTCATTCTGTGTAATTTATGAGCATTTTCCTTGACCTCTATGTATCAAGAACTCGTGTGTAAATGGAAATTATGGAATCATATCTCAAATATTTGTAAGGGCAGCATCCTTTTGAGTTTGCAAACTGCATCAATTTTGTTTCAATCATCAATTTGAATTTTTACCTCCCCGCTCATTTCATTAGCCAGGGGAAACACTGTGTAGGTGGTCAGGTACCAACTAGTTTCTCCCCTCCCAACCCCAATGCATGAAAGCTTAAAGCCTTTACAAAATTAAACGTGGGTTTTCAGTTCTCGGCCTGAATCATGCAGGATGAAAAACAATATACGACCAATCAATAATCTTAAAGTACACGGGGCAACGCGGCAGAAGAAATTCCGAGAATTCCCGCACTTAGCACACCTGGCTAAGGACCTTGTGATTGATTTGTGCGTCCTTGCGCATTGCGGCATCATCCCAGCTCTGTCAGGCAAGACTCTGACTGATCGGAGGGACCTGTATTCTGTATTGCGCGCTTGTCTCCTTGTTCGATAGTATCTTGTGACCTCTGAGTATAAAGTGTGTTTAAGTGTTGTGACCAGTCATAAATGTAGGGCATTTGGGGGGGGGGGGGGGGAGGGGGAGGGGGTTGACATCTAGGGTGTTGAATATGTACACGTATGTTGAATCTTATGCTTGAAGTGTTGTAGCCTATAATAAATGTAGAGCATTTAGGGGGAGGGGGTGGGGATGGCTTAGGGACTCTAGCTCCCCCACCCCCATCGCTTTGGCCCCTTTCGCACTCTCCAACCCCGCCCCCACACTAACAAACAGCGCCAACTAGTGTCAGATGTTATCCAATCGTGTCTACATAGAACATGCTCCAGGCAACTCGCACACAAGCATTACATTGCACATGTACATGGTACTTGTTGTGTACATGTCCATGTACATTTTTGCTGGTCCCAGAGGGCAAGCGTAGTGTCATCTTTGTCAAACACAGACCAGGAAACAGAGCTGGGCAGTGCTATTGTATAGAGTTACCCCATAACGCTAAAGAATCTGCTGAATTCATCCGTCCCACTGTGCAGTCCAGATGCCTGAAAAGACTTCCAGTGAATAGCCATTCTGATTCAACTGAATACAGTTTTGTGCACGCTAGGACCAGCTTTACTAGGCTTGCCCAGTCTTGTTTAAATATCGAATTCGCTGTACAGTCCAGTTTGGAGTATTAACACTCCTGCTGTTTGAACAGTCACAGACAGTAAAAAAAAATCAATCCCCTCCCCTGCCGTACATTTTACACAGGCTAGTCACCAACAGTCAGATCATATTTCAAGCGAGCGCTGTGACTAGTCAAATTCCGTCAACAGACAAAAGCAGGCAAGTGGTGGGCACAGCTGGCTTATCAATCATATACACTCGAAGCATAGTGTATCAAGTTACATAAACAGTCACAGCCAGTCAATCCTGCTTTATGTAGGCTGGGAGCTCTTAACTGTGAGAAACAGTCACTTGATTGATTTTGACTGAAAGGACAACTTTGCACGGAATTAATCATCATTAGCTGAGAACAGTTGGAATAATTTAAGACTTACTCTGTTTTGTTTTTCCTACAGGTTGCAATCAAAATAATAGACAAGTCGCGATTAGACGAGGCAAACCTACAGAAGGTGTATCGGGAGGTGGCCATTATGAAAATGCTGCATAACCCACACATTATCAAACTCTATCAGGTGAGGGACTGATAGGCTAGTCTAATTAGCCTTATTTTTTTTTGCAATTTCAATCCTAAACTATTTTACATGTAAGTACATGTGGACATTTTTCATTTCAACCAATTACTACCAGTGGGTTGCACGTGTAAATTGGACACGAAATGGTGTCCCCAATACGCAATTATGCGTAGTCTATTTTCACACTAAATATTGGATGTGTTATCCTGGGTGAGACAAAAAATACATTTTGAAATAAAACATGCATGATTTATCACAAAAATAGCAGAAAATTAATTTGGTGTCCCCTTTACACGTGAAACCGTGAATGGGTTTTGCCATGGCATTTTGGCATTTCTGGAGTAATGTCTGATTTTGGTTACAATTAATGATAAAAGTAGTTATACTGAAGATTATTGATGAATCCCCTAGCTGTCAATCAATTTTTCCATTTTGGGTCAAAATGTCGCAAGTTGGTACCCTAATTTACGGAAATAGCTGTGTTGCTCAAATTCCACGTTTACATTTTAAAATCTTACAAACATGTACTTGCAAAACACTGTGCTCTTAAAAAGTTGATTTTTTTGCCTCCTAACAAATTTTCAATATGTTTTTTTAGTTTTAATGAAAAAAAAAATGTTATTCTAATTTTGGGCATCTGTAACAATATGAAAAATGGCTTTCATTTTGTGCACCAATGAAACCGCAGTTTCAGAGCCGAAGTATTGCAGCCAATGATTCAAATTGTGTGAGGAAATAATTCAATAGCTAAACATCGGTGGATGTTTTCGTTAGATCTCATTCATAAACTGAATAACTTCCATATTGCTAGGAAAATAGCAGTTTAAAAAAAAAATCTTTTTTGGGGGAGAAACTCAAAAATAGCACGGATTTATTATATTTAAAATTGAAGTCCATGATGTAAAGTAACCTGTTTCAATATATTCGGGATGTTTAAATAGGCCTATTGGGTTTTTTTTACCCAGAAAATATCATCTTTGCATTAAAATGTAGTCTAAAACACAGGAAAGGCTGGTTTCTTCATCTGTGATTTTCACAAATTTTTGCTTTCTGATTTCTTGGAATTTCGTGGAATTTTGTTTACCGTGTTGTTTTTATTTCTTTGTTTACAACAGGTCATGGAAACAAAGAGTATGTTGTACCTTGTTTCTGAGTACGCCAGTAACGGCGAAATGTTTGGTGAGTACATTTCATTGAAACTTGTCAGAAACATTGTCTTATTTTGCACAGGTTTGTAGTAATACAAAATGTCTATATACATGTACATTGTATTGTGTACAGGGAGGTCAAACAAAAAAGTAGAACAAAGAACTTTTTTTTTGTTGAGGAAACTAAATCATGTTTTTGGGCACAAAATTTGCCATTAGATGATAGAGTGTTTCTTTACCCTTGACAGGATTTTTGTTCTGTGTGATATGAACCTTTTGTTTAAAAGTTTGGCAAAGCTTATACAGACTGTCAAAATTTGTTTTGGCCATTTTCTTCACCTTCTTGGTATGTGAATGCCTTTTGTTAGATACCAAGTGGCCCAACTTGGAATTCAAGTCATTTCATTTAATGAGCTGTATCTCTGGACTGGGGTGTCCAAATGAGACGGGATAAAGACCATTATGTAGAGTATTTACCAGGGTTCGACCTTAATTATTTTTTTTGTTCACTAGCCAGCCGGGCTACTGAAACAAACTCTTAACTAGCCCGCGGGCATTTTCACTAGCCCGCATTTTTTTTCTTATCTCAAACACAAAATGGCGTATTTTCAGGCTAAATTCTGCGGCAATTTTGTCAGGGTTTTTTATTAACAGACTATCTAATAATTTAACCCTTTAAAACAGTTGATAAAATTAGACACAAATTGCTGGGGTTTTCTTTCTGAATTTAATGATTTATTTCTTCCTGTACGTTCATCTTTGCCGTATCCCAATAATTTTTCACTTGCCAGCCGGGCTAGTTAAGGAGTAGTTTGACTAGCCTGCCGCTGTTTTGACTAGCATTTGGCTAGCGGGCCACCGCTTATTTCGAACCCTGGTGTTTACTACACATTCAGACTTAATAGATAAGTTTTGCAAAAAAAACCCTAGTATTTGTAATATTTATGGATTGACTGGTAATCGTTTTGAAAACATTCTGTACACGTGTACACATTATGAAAGGAAGTGTTGTGTCTGTGACAGAGCCAATTAATCATGCTATCTGATTAATGATTCAGAGAACTTGTCCAGAACTCCTAGTCTGTAATCTCCTTGACCATAGTGATGGGTGTAAAAGATTTGAAAAGAAATTATACATTTTCAAGTTTTATTCACTGAGCTCTTAAACCTCTGTCACAGACATTATACACAGTGCAGGAATTCGCCGCGTGAAGAAAATTTGTTTGTTAAACGAATATGTTTAAATCAAGCGAAAAATCGTTTTCATTTTAAATCGTGTTCATTAAACAAGAGATGAATTCAATCATTTCATTGGCAAAACAATCAATTTGGAATAATATTTGAACGATTTGCTACGTGAAGAATTTAAATTTTGTATGCATGTACAAATGTACATGGGCTGATCAGAATACTTGTACAGATTTTGTTCTCGGACGTCATTGTACATATAAATGACCCAAGCAAACAGATTGAGAGAGTCTGGCAGCCAACGCTTCTTCACACAAATAATAACGCGGTGGTCAGGTTGCGGACCCCTCTGTGGCACGCCGCGAACCAGCCCTAGAATACTTCAAATGTCTATGGCAGATGAAATACTAGCACTTTTGCGTCATCGACTTGCAAGGTTGCGAAGCCAGGCGGACTATCCCGTTCCGTGACTCTACACTATAGTTCTGGCAAGAATGTTAAACATTTTTTTTAGGGGGCCAGATATGGTGAGGCTTTCTATCAGCGTTGTCCATGTTCTGGGGGGGGGGGGGGGAGGGGGGGGGGGCGGGAGAGGGGGGTGCAGCCAAAAAGCCAGGATGTACAATACACAAGGGCATCGCAGCATGACTGGCATCTGCAGAATAATTTGACAGGAATCTCAAAAATGGATTTTTCAGGGTTGGCCTGTTCAATGCATTAAACGAAAGTGCAGCTGAGTTTTATTTATGTTACGAGTTCTTCATCAAAGAAAAACATGCGTCCTGCCTAAATGGATATACCAAGGAATTATCTGTTAAAGACATGTGTAGACAGCTAGAACATCATTTCAATTAACTATGCAGAATGTATGTGACATGGACATGTATTTAAAGAAAACATTGTTCATTTGCAGAATACTTCACGTACCGTAGTATTTGCCTTACCGTGAACATCTGTAAATGTAGTTATGTACTTGTTGTACATGGAATGTAAAATAATTAGAGGATATTTTCTTATGCATTTGTAATAAAAACATTGGTAGTCATTTTGTTACACACTGACAAACAAGCCAATTTGGCTTAACATACATTTGCACATGTTTGCTCTATCTTTGTGTGATCGCAGGACCACATGAAAGGTTCAGTGCTGTCAAATAGTGGATTTTTGCAATGAAGATATCGTGACCATCCATAGTGTACTTGTACATGTACATCTGTACAATGTACTGAATGATTGATAGACATAATTGGACATGCAGATAAAAAAAAATGAACGCGGAACATGCAGCTACATGTATATAGGAAGATTTCCGAAATACAAATTTCAAATTGTTTGAAAAAAAAATGGAGCCAAAAATTGTCAAAAATCAAGGGGTCCAATTTTTCAATCTACAAAATCTTTCTCAAACACAGAACAAGCAACTAGTACTAAACTCACCTGTCAAAATAATTTGAAAAAAATAAATGAAATGGAAAAATTGAAAAATCCCTTCAATTAAAACATTCCGGAGATGACTTGAACCTTTTGGCTTGAGTCCAGATGTGTCAGTTCCGATTGCTATAGTACCGGTACATTGACACACTGCAGTCATGTGTGTACATAATGTACAAGATAAATCCCAATGCCTGATGTACCGGTAACTTGATGATCGCCATAACAGAATACTCCTCTAGACCTTCCAGAATACTTTTTTTCTTCTCGTTTGGCTACATGTTTTAAACCTTTTCAGACAACGCCTGAATAAATTGCTGTCATTGGATTGATGGGTCATTGATTATGGAGGGGGAAGCACCATCTGAAAAAGTCTTCATTTTCATTTAACGACGTTGTCTTTGATTAACTTGAGATTTTAAACCCGAATAACCAACAAAAATTGATTAACAGAATAATCAAGAGTGGCCGTCCATTTTTGTTTTTAGGTTTGTTTGTTTGTTTAAATGCTTTCCTTTGTTCTCATGGCAACAGATTATCTTGCCAACCATGGCCGCATGACGGAGAAAGAAGCAAGGAAGAAATTCTGGCAGATCATCAACGCTGTGCAGTACTGTCACCAGAGGAGGGTGGTTCACAGAGACTTGAAGGTGAGTAGGATTCAGTAGAAGAGTTGTGGTTGTTGGCGAAGAAGATGTAATGTTGGCGAAGAAGATGTAGTGTTGGCGAAGAAGATGTAGTGTTGGCATGTACTTTTATTATTATTATTATTATATTTCTGGTAATGAAACCAAGGAATCCTCAAAAGCGCCCTAGGCACTGTAAGCTCGCAAGCTTGAAAAAACCTGTAGCAGAAGATACATAGTTCTAAGAAATTTTAGAGATGGGAGGAAATAACTCCAGAAGAATATTTTTGGGGAAAACCTACAGAATCTAGAAGGGACTGAAAACCCATCCACATATTGGCCCAGGCGGGATTCGACCCTGGGTCACAGCGGTGGAAGGCCTGAATGAGAATGTGTCCCGGACGCTGATTTCGGATGCAATTCAATGTCATGACGGGGCAACTTTTGAATTGAAATCGAGATCCTAGAATATTGTTTTCTGAAAATATGTACAGCATTCACTGAGCTAAAACTTCATCAGGTTAGTTAAGCACCCTTCTTTAGATTTTGGACCCTTTTGTTGCTTAAAAAAACCGAAACAAGTGCACAAATGACAAATGATATACTCTACTTTTACTTAGTAGACATCTTTTGCGTTCACTGTTATTGAATTAGAATAACAAAACACACCTCAGATGGAGATGGCCGCTGTACAGTGCCCTTTAATAGTCCTTGGGTTTTGTTTTTTTGGAGGAGGGATTGAAAATCATTCGTATCGTCTCTAATCTCCTCAATTATTAAAGAGTTTTTCACATTTTTTGCTAGTGATGTTTTCTGCCAATTTGCAGTGTCAACATCATTAGGCAACATAAAGCTGTCAAGTTCAGTCTCGTGGGGACAGTCTAACATTGCCCAGCGAGCACCAAACGTTTTTTTTTTTCAATTTAATCTGAGTAGGAGTTCTCGGAAGCTGCCGCAGCACAAATAAAATCTGTTTGACGTCAGTGTGTTAAAAATAAGCCAGCTGTGTGTGACCTCAACACATGCCCCTTGCCATGCTGGAATGCGGTTGGGGGATTCCTAGGCTCGTGTGTGCGGCATTTTTTTTTTTTTTTTTCAAACTGCGATCATCCCTGCTCCTGGAAGAATTTCCAGCTGCAGGCTTTTGGTGGCAGTCGTTAAAATACCATTATCTTCGGAGGAATGCAAATGTATAAATTTGGAAAGAAACAAGGATTAAAGGGAATATACATCATTTGCTTTTGCTGTAATTTTCAGATATGGATGGAATTGGGGGGTTAGAAATGTAAAGCAAATATAGTTACACTGACTTTTTGGAGGTTTTGGGTTCGAAAATGCTATAAAAACCAAGAAAAACATCATTTTCCTGTAGTCTGGTTCCCTGACTCCATATAAGAAGAAACAGAGCAGTTAACATACATTGGGGAATTGTAAGGTCAGGGAACCAGTCTAGCTGGCTCGTACCCGTTCATGGGTTTGTAATCGATTGCAAACAAGTGCAATGGTCAATTGGGGCCAGTATTTGAAAAAAAGCCAGTTGTTTCCAACGCTGATCGGCCGATCAGCGTTGGAAATTGATACAAAAATACCACTTTTCTTGAAAATGACAGTACATGTATACCAGGTGCCATAATTTTACAGGATGCTTTAGACTGTCATTTACCAACATCCTATTAAGGTATTTCGCAAAAACTTGGTAGTTTTATTTTTCGATGTTTGCAAATGTTGTATATTCCCTTTAACTCATGAGTGTCATCTCTGCCCATGCATTCTCAATTCTCAGATACATTTGTAATTTACTGTGTGTGATAATTTTCAGTGCTTTTAAGAATCTTATCTTACAGGAATTTCTACGATTTTATGATGAAATTGAGATAAAACTATCTAAAGATGTTTTCCTTTTATTATCAGTACATTTGGAAGGGAAATTTACGAAAATGATTCAAATTAGTTTTATCCTTTTTTCCCAATTGATCCGTCAGTTGAATAAATTACTGAAACATTAATTGAAACAGAAATTTCAAATGATACATCAAATTACCCTGTGACAAGTGCATAGTGCTGTTTTATTATTTGAGTGGGAAAAAGTAGGTTTTGTTTGAAAGGGTACGTTTTGTCCTTCATACTTTATGGGCCTGACGAGCAGGGGTAATAGTAATGTACTCAGCTTGAGTGTCTACACATGTTTGTTTATGGTGTAAGTCGAAGACACACACGTGCAACATCATCGGTGAATCGAGGACAGGAACCTAATCGAGGACGCCCTCGATTAGAAAACATGTACAAAACCAATGCGAGCTGATGGGGAAAAGTTTAGTACAAACAGAGGAAAAGGGAAGCTCAGAAGAAATGAAAATCCTCGATTTACACCATAAACAAACGTGCTAGTACATGTACATGTAGATTTTTGTGAATACCAATTATCTACATGTATCATCAACCAAATATTGGAATAGCTTTTTGCTGGTTGGAATATTCAGGGAAAAAATTATGCACGGAATGTGTATATATTTGTAAACACACGACTGTGATGTTATTTTAATTGTAAAATTGCGGCGCTTTATTGTCAGATGCCGCTTTTTTGTCAACAGTAACTCTTTTTGTCAAGGATGATTCGTTGTTCCCATCCTTCAGGTTAAAGCCCTTGACCATGTAGACAGTTATAACACTCCTGCGGCCCATAACAACGCAGCACACAAAGTTGTGAACTTTGCGTACAACTTTGATTGGCGCAGCACACTGTCACAGCTCTGGTAAAACTTGAACAGCGAGTTTCAAACATTTGAATATTCGTTCAAATGCAGTTACAAATAATCGAATACTAATTGATTCGGAAATGGACAGCCCTAATGCCAATAGAACAATTTTGGGAATGCACATGATTTTTGTTATGAATGTTTTCTTTTAACTTACAAATTTTCCCATTAAGGCCGAGAACCTACTCCTTGACGCCAACATGAACATCAAGATTGCCGACTTTGGCTTCAGCAACTTCTTCACGCCAGGGGACCAGCTAGCCACGTGGTGCGGCAGTCCGCCCTACGCAGCGCCCGAGGTCTTTGAAGGGCAGCGATATAGCGGCCCACAGCTCGATATCTGGGTAAGTCCATACCTCCAATTAAGCAGCGGTGCATTTCACGTGAACAATCGAACGTCTGCCAAGCCAGCATCGGTAACGTGCAAGTAGGACCAACTTTTTGCCACCAGCGTTGGCGAACATTGGCAACTAAAGTGAACAGTCTTCCTGAATTCAATATTGGATTTTGCCCTTCATATCTTTATAAGCAATTTGCCCTTCACTCTCGAGTGACTGTGAGAAAAACTTCACAAAAACTACCCGGGAGGGACTTGAACCCACGACCTCCTGCTTACTAGTGCAGATGTCTTTCCACTCGACCACCGAATTTGCTTGGGTTTGTGAATTCGTTTCTCACAATCACTTGGGACAACACTGAGTATACAGTGTTTATAAAGATATGTCGGTGAAGGGCAAAACCCAATGTTGAATTTACATCACCCTGGCACAAAAATCTTATGAACAGTCTTCCTGAATCGTTATGTTTTCCAAAAAGGCCGACACGCACAATGAATGCAATGATCCTGTCTGGGCTGATATGAAAGTTGCAGATCAGTAAATAAACTGCCATAGACCTCAGTGATAATTACGCCCACTTCAAAAAATTTAGAAAAATACTCACAACTCTCTAAGGTGTTTGAGACACACATCAAATGAAAGCTTATTTCATCGTCTGTCATTTTCTCTTCAATTTTTGAGGGTTAACCAGTGACTTTTGGGAGAAAATTCCATCCAAAGATGATCACCCCTAAAAGTAGTCCTAAAGCCCATCGCCATTTTGTAAAAGGATGCATACGCTCCATTGCAAATAGAGCAGATTTAGGGCCCAATTTCATCCGAACTTCACAGAAATACAAGCTCGCAGTCCTCTTCACGGCTTCCACCCTTCTTTTTTACAAACTGTCAAGTTCATGGCCAACAAAAGACTCTAATCCTCAGGCATGCAACTTTTCCATGAATGCCATTACAAATTGAAAAACACTGTACTACGTCTTGTGTGGTTAGCAGTTTCCTCATTTTTCTAAATTCCCAGTTGCATGCCTGTTACCTGGAAAATTAAGGGCAAATCATGAATTGGCCGGCGTAGGCAATTTTGGGCCTATTTACTGGCCTGCACCCTGAAAGTTTCCATTTTCTATCCTAAGTAAGTTCATACATATTCATAAATGGATAAATTTCAATGCCATTCACAATTGAAAATCAAGTATTTTAAAATATGCTATCCAAACAGTGACACTTGTACATGAAAGATGGGTGTACAGGGCGCTGCCATTTTTGGCAGTTTTTCGAGGACGTCATCGTTCCATTTGGGTGTTCGCATGTTCGCAGGGCTTAGCTTTTAACCGACGTAAACATGTTTGCGTGACCGGATACACACCCCAGGTGTACATGTGACACGTGTACCTTGCAGATCTCTTGCATCACAGCCTCCTTTGTGCGAACGTTCATTCCCCAGGGATACGCATGAGAGTAGACCTCTTACATGAATTTATTGTTTATACTTCAGTAAGAAAGAAAAAAGAAACACTTAAAAAATGGCAGTTGCATAACAGGGTTTTTTTCCCCCTTGCAAAAATAGAATTTCGTCTCACTTATAAATTCACAGACCATCTGTGGTAAAATGTAGACAGGATTTTCCCAGCCATCCGCCATCCCTAAAATCAAAAAGTGTGTGTGGGTGAGTATGTAAACGCCGGCAATCGTGAACCTAGGACAAAAGGCTTATACCAGGGTGCAAACAATATGTCCATGATTGACCGAACGTCAACGATTGAAATTCGTGTACAAAACCAATGTGAGCTGTCGCTAAAAAGTTGGGTACAAAGGAATGAGGATTAGGGACAATAGGGGTCCGTGATTGCCGGTGTTTACGAAGATGGATGTGTGTGTGTGAGTATGTAAACACCGGCAATCGTGGACGTAGGACATGTAGGACAAAAGAATTGGGGCGCAACGTCTACGACCGAACGTCTACGATCTCAAATCGTGTACAAAACCAATGTGAGCTGTTGCTAAAAAGTTGGGTACAAAGGAATGAGGATTAGGGACAATAGGGGTCTGTGATTGCCGGTGTTTACAAAGATGGATGTGTGTGTGTGAGTATGTAAACACCGGCAATCGTGGACGTAGGACATGTAGGACAAAAGAATTGGGGCGCAACGTCTACGACCGAACGTCTACGATCTCAAATCGTGTACAAAACCAATGAGAGCTGTCGCTAAAAAGTTAGAGTACAAACAAAGGAAAGAGGATTAGGGACAATGGGGCGTCCACGATTGTCGGCATTTACACACGTGTGTGGGGGGGGGGGGTATACGCGTACTATCTTCTGATAGGGGGCACTGTTAGATAAAGTGGACAATCATGGACACTCGGACAATAGGTGGCGCTCTTCATCCCTGGAAATTTACCGACGGACACACACTTTTTTGTACTTGCTAATTTCGCTGTCCTGATTTTGTTCTACATGTATCAGTGTCCTGATTTAGCTTTCAAAATCTCATGTACATATTTACAACAAATGTGATTTGTATACATGGAAAGTTTTTATGCTGATGTCCATTAATTACAGAATAATGCTTACAGCACAAAAAGTAATTGCTTAGTACGTGTAAAAACAAATTGCCAATTATCATATTTTAGATGTACATTGTACATGTTCATGTACATTGCTATTGACAGGTTCTCTACTAATTTTTGCTCTGGACCAAAAAAAATGGCTTTGTGATTTTTAGCCCCGGCAATATATTTGATACAGCTACGTGCACAGAATAATGTCAAGCCAAGAAAAAAAAAAGGAAAGAAAAGCCTAGATACATGTAGGGCTGCACACACCCAAAATTAAAATAGAAGCATACCGGTACAAATTGAAAATTTGTCGAGAGAAAATAATGGAATTTGTTGAAGACCGTGCACATGTTCGGTTTATACATGTACCAGCATCTCATATTGCTATCCACATACAACAGATGCAGTAATGAATTTTTACAAGAATAACATTTCAGGGGAAAAAAATATCAATAGAGTTGAGCATTTTTCCGCAATGAACACCATGTTTGTCGCATTCATAAGCGAGCAGGTTTGGTTGGCTAGGCAAACAGTGTATACCCAGATGTGCCCAAAATGTCAACCCTGCATGAGATATTGAGACTATTGATCGTATACGCGTGCCCAGTCTACACAGCGTCGTCACCCGATGCTGAGTGTGATTGTCAGTATTGTCAATGATATTGATGGCGATATACGATACATGCATTGATAGTCTAACCCAAAGAGTAATTACTTTAATTGTTAAATGTGAATGAAAGGCTTGTGTTTCACTACATGTACTTACGTACAATGCCGAATGTATTGCACATGCATGGATGAACTTCGCTGTGGTATTTCGTGAACAAAACATATCTTGCATTATTTGCAAAATGCACGGCATTATATCATTTAAAAAAGACTTGGAGCCAGACAACCCGGGCGGGTGTAATATCGGTAGTTTTTGGTAAATATGGATTAATAAAAGTTAGCGGTACGTAGCATACATTGTCCACAATATTTCTTAATCATTCAATTCAATTCAATTCAATTCAACATGGTTTATTAACAAATCACGAATAGCAGCCACAGCTGAATTGCACGTGATTTACATTAAAAAAAAATACATTTTAAAAAAGTTAAAGGCCTACCAAGTTAAAAACAAAATATGACATTAAATACTAATATTAGAAAAGGTTTAAACATTGTGCATACAGATCTGACTAAAGAAAATTATAGAGAAATACATATTATTGTTACAGATTGTGTTGCAATCAATTTATCTTACTTTAAAAAGGGGGCATTCAAATTGTGTTAAAACTTATGAAAGACATTCAAAAAGGTTGCAGGTAAACATTTTTATAGTTTATTCATTCATTTCGTACCAATTATGCAATGCAAAAGCTTTCAAAAGCTCCACATTAAGAAAAAAAAATAATACCCCCCCCCCAAAAAAAAACCTCCATTAAAAAGACAAAACAAATAACCAAACCAAAATTGTACCGGTACAGATGTATATTTTCTAGCAAAAACATTTTTTACACATACACGTGTACTACATGTACAATGTACATGTATGCATACACATTGTACAGTCAACTTGTAATCAACACAGATACATGTACATTGTGTAATTAACACAGAATGTGCTCAGCAGGCATGCAACTTTTTGTTTTTCATTTCACACAATTGCCATTAAAAATTGAAAAACACTGTCTTGAAAAGCGTGGAATTTCCCCTTTTCCCCCCTACTTCCCAGTTGCATGCCTCCATTCAGTCTACACGTAGCTTTACTAAATTAACAGTTCTAGCTGTTCAAATCACTGTATTTTTAGATTGTGTGTGGTTGAAATGACAGGACAATAACCAGCCAATAATAGACTGTATAGTTTGCTTATCTGCCTGAATTTAAAAGAACACTTGAAAAAGTAGAGTGACACTCACTTTTTGCTACGTACGTAACTGCAAACTGACGTAATTGTTAACCACCAGTTTTGTTGTTTGAAGATAAAAAATTGATAATATGGTACAAAGTCGGTACATTTTACGCAGCACTTGCGTGCAGTGCTGCTATTAAAACTGCACATGTAGGAGTACCGGTAGGTACATGGAGACGTACATTGTAAGATATAATGTGTACCCAGATGAACTGTTGACATTTTGTCGTGTGTTGATGGAGACACGCGTTGGGACATCGCGAGAGAAGCGTGTGAGAGCGGTAAAGGTTTAAGGTGCCTTTAGGAACTGGCTTGCCATTTCTGGCCAATGAGGTGGCTCAGGGTATATGGCAAACAAGGAGCAGAAATGTGTGGGTGGATAGGAGTGGGTTGGTGTTTGCCAGGGAGAGATACATGTAGTGTGATTAAAAACAAATAAGTGAGAAAAAGCTGACTGTGCTTTTCTTTTTCTTCGTCTTTTTTTTTGTGGTGTGGGAATTAGGGGAATATTTATTGTTACAGTGTAAAGAAAAAGGAAAAGATGATTAGTTTCACGTAAACAGACAAAAGAGGTGCACGTACACGCCATCTTGTTCACGAAGAACAAGAACACATGTTGCTAGATGCGAACGCATATTGGAATGAATGCACGATGACTTACCGAAGCGCCAAATTAAGTTTTGGATTGACGTGCGTACTCAGCAACGCTTGTTCTTTTTGCCCCATGAACAATTAAGATGGCGCATATTACCGTGAAAGTGCTTATTTAAATTTTACTAAAATTTTAAGTTTATGCACCATGTGTCTCGATTTATACAGTTTTGTGAACTCAAATAACAGATTCAGGAGTTATTAAAAAATGTGTTTGATTTGGGTTGCATTTGTTTTTCCAATAAATGTACAGTATGCTAGTATGTTTACTAATTACTGGTAAGTACTTAAAACATTTTTTGGAGTACGCAAATCATAAAAATAAAACAAACAAATAAATCATAAAAATATAACACACAAACAAACCATAAAAATAAAACAAACAAACAAATCATAAACATAAAATAAACAGAATAACAAAAAACAACAGACAAACAAACAAATAATTATTTGAACAAAAACTAAGGCAAGATAATTGGAATCAGTGTCACTCAGTGTTTTTTCCTGAAAGGGATTTTTTTTTTTCAAGAAGGATCAATTACCGGCACACAATTAAATGCCAGATTATTTTCTTTTGGAAAGACAAAGAGAGAAACGAACAAATGCAACTTGTCTTACATTCACCATGGTTAAATATTTTAGCTTCATTTTTAATACTACATTTTTGCATTATACCCGTACTGTACAAACGTCAAATGATTTTTTTGTGTACTTAATTTGGGAAGCCTTTTGCTATCAATTTGTAAAATGATATTGTATAATTGAAGGGAATTACATGTACATACATGACCGGTATCAATTTGCAAAATATGCCTTTCATTCTGTGTGTAAATGTCAATCGTTTACGATACATGTACATGTACATGTACATGTACTGTATTCATTGTACTCAATTACAGGTACAGTAGTTAGTAGGGCCATGGTCCACACAATATGTGAACATGAACATTAATACCACTCGAACTATCAGGCATTTCAAAATTTCTACAGTCTCAAATGGATTTCTGTGCATGCACCCTCGAAATGTACATCAACAACTGTTACAGATTGCCAGTAAATCATACATTATTATGCAATGTAAAGCCTACCGGCCCGCTCTACCCCAGCTAATAATGGAATTGCCCACAGGGCCTTCGCCACCCATTGACGTCATCACCCATTGTTATTGGCTGGCTAAAAAAAACATGGCTGTCTCTGCCTAGCAACCGGATCCCAATTTATGTGTTCGTTGGTCATATCCTTGGTCTGCAGTCATCCAGGCACACTGGAATTCTCTCCCCAATTTTATTCTCCTTTTTTTGTGTGGAACTGATCAACATCCTTTGCCGTAGTTAAGGTTACCACGGCAACTAACTGGGAGCCTCTCAAAAATGATGCAGCAGATTGCAAAATCACAAGAGCGAGCCAAAAAACCCATCTTTCCAGGGACCCTGATTTTTTTTCCCCTCCGAATGTCGGTTGGTTTATGGTTGCTCAGCGGTGTAATTTTTAACAAAATTTACTATGCAGGATATGTGGACATGTACATGGTGTTATTGCATACGCATTCCTCTATTATAGATTCTTGTTTTGAATTGAAGTGTTTGTTGCTTACAAAAAAAAAAGTAGGTTGAACAAAAATTGTGTGTTTACAATAACACCCTACAATTTATCCGGGTCAGTAGGTAGGAAAATAATTTTATTTTGTAACTTAAGTGTAGTTTATGTTTCTCTGTAGCTTATGTACATGAAACACGTACTTTGTTTACTAAATTGATTAATTAAGGTACCTGAATATTATTCTGTTTTGTTGTTTCATATATCATGAGGAATATTTTCTAATTTTTCAAAATTATACCACTGTAAATTTGTGGCCAAATGTTTCAATAAAAAAGTTTGAGGTTAGCCATTTGGATTAAAAAATCCAGATACACTGTCAGGTTTCCATAAACACAATTTTTTGCCCTTAATACCGGTAGCTTTTGTGATTATAATGTTAATTTGACATTTTGTGACTGCACGCAGTACTGTTTATTCTTTTACATGTACTTTGGTTAGTTGTAAAATACATGTACAATTTGCCCATTAAAAAGGCCCTTTAGAAGTGCTTGGCAATAAAATATATTTGTAATCGTCTAGGGACAATAAATTGCCAAAAGTTTGTTGCAATTTTTTTTAGCCATGAATCATAATACTCTTGTACATGTAGGTTAAAAACATGCCAAATAATGCACATTTATGTGACTGTATATTATAAATTACAATCATAAAGAGTTTATAAATAAAAAGTAAAAGAAAAAGTAAATTGGTTCGTTTTGGGGACAAACCTCCATGACAAAATTAAACGCAAAGACACATCCTAATGCTAGGGTCACACATTCCCAACTTATTGCCACGAATACCCCGATTTATCCCGAATAAAAATTCTTGATGGCATCGGAAGAAATTAGCCCGGTTTCGCTGTTTGGAATGAAACAGAACTAGAGTACGAATTGGAAGCCGAATCAGATCGAACCAAGCGGAATGATGAAGATTTAGTGCAGAATAAAACCGAATTGTGGCAATTTTGTCAGGATTAACATACAAATAACTCAAGAATAATCCAGAATGACCGAGAATTATGTCGATTTAGTGTATTCGTAAGTTATTCTTATATTTGTACATTTCCTAATACATTCAGCATGATTCTGGACTGTTCATCGGCAAAATTATCTCTACGAAACTTGTAACAATGCTTTAAGAATATCCAGAATGCTGTAAGAATATCCAGAATTAGTTATTCATGAATAAAACAAGAATTGAAATTGGTTCCCGAATAACCCCAACAATTTTGAACATGTCGAAAATTGTCGGGGCGCTTAAACGATCTTTCACCCAACTAACAGAATCATCCTGAGGCAGCCAAAGAACCTTTGCCCAATTTACTCAAGAATGGCTATTCGCGGCGGTTCTACATTGTAGAAAGCAAGTAGTTTGGAATGTTCTGCTAAAAAGCCCATCTTTCCTACACTCCCTCAGTAAAATACATCCACCATTAGGTCTTAAAAACAGATGACTCAAAGTGAAAGAAATAATTTGATGAAATGAGGAAGTAGACAAATTCTTTCAAACGTTGACGCAGCTTGTCTATCAGTGTCTATTTTGACAAACTTCATTTACGCATTCTCAGCAAACATCACTGGCTACTAATGGAAGCCTTCAATTCTACACTAGGGCAAAGTTTTCTCCAAAAGTTTATCTAAAAGTTCTCTGTAAACAGAATAGAAATGAAAACAAAAACACACATGCTTGCGGCCCCTCGTTCAGAAGACAAGAGACAGTTTATCTGTCTTTATTATTGCCCTCAAGGCAAATGAATTGCCGGCGTTTACGGACGTCAGCAGTTAAGTAATTTCCATACCGATCAAACTGAAAAACAAATGTTTGACAAACAAAATGAAAGAGAAGGAAAAAAAAAATATGAGAAAATGAAAACACAAATTGCATTTGTCTGACAAATAAGACGTCATTGTGGCAACAGTGTAAGTACATGTACATGTACATTGCTTCTCGGGGCTTGCGGTGTGTCTACGGTTTCAGAGCCGCACAATAAACAGGAAGACGGACACTTGAAGTAATCGCTGGCAGGACACGTGTTTTGCACTGAATCGGCCGAGTTTGAAACGTGGCTGAGCCGAGGCTGATGACATCATCGTTGCCCCGGCAACGCATATCTTACGCCGACTGGTATAATTGCAAGATTACCCAGAGCTTTGACACAATTAAGTGTGTGCTGCTGCGTAGGTTCAACTGTAAATTACTGGTATCTACTGACTTGGACAGCATTTTGCTTACGTACATGTTCATGTAATGTTAAAAAAACCCACAACCACATCATTGAAACTGAAAAAAATCATGCAATGCATTTGATTGTTACAACTTACAAGCGAAATATCGGTTCAAAACACATCTGGCATGCAGAAATAAAAAAAAAAAACTGTGAAACTGCGTACATGTAGATGAACTAAACTACATGTATAAAGCGGGAAAGTAAAAAACAAATTTGATATAATTATTGAGTCCAATACACGTACTTCATTTTTGCATGGATACAAAGAAATGTTGGTATCAGTTTAATAATAAACTTACATTAACACTTACATGTACATATAAATGTAATGTGTGTACAGTATTTTTATGTAAAATAACAACTATCTCAGAAATTATTTTCATCTTGGAAAAAAAGTGTTTGCCATTTCATCAAGGCTCATTTACACTATTATGAACAATCAGAGAAAAAACCCTGATTAATCAGTTATTTTTCTGAGACGTAACATTTGTTTTCAATTAAGTTGAAATGATTACGAATTGCAAAATTAAGTCGGTTTCCCTATACTTGAAATATTTTATTTACAATTTAAACAGTCCAAAACCTTAGAGAAATACCACAGGAATGGACATTCACACCAAAAGTAAATAAATAAGATATCACTGACAATTCTTGGGGCTTTTTAATGGGTTAATATTTGTCAATGCCTTTGTGACGATTCAGGTGTGGATTTCTCCGAGACCACAATTAGGGTTGCTTTGACAAAAGAGCACTAGGGATAATAACACAGCCTTTATAATTGAGCACCTCCCACGCGCACATCCCACAAAGGGATAAAAGCGCAGAGTATTTTGGTTAACTAGACCCGCGGATGAATTATTGCCCCATCGTAACATTTAAAGTTCAGTGATATTTTGTTTCTGTGGAATGAAGAGATAGTATGACTAGGTTGCGTGCGGGGTATGGGGTTGAGTGTCAGCACAATCACGCAGGGCTTGCCATATGATGCGGGTGGGGAGAAAGGTCGATGAGGATAGAGACCTGGGATGGAACAAGAGCGTGGGAGACTTGTGGGCAAACAGGGTGACAAACGGGTTGTCAAATGGGTGATTAGAAAGGTTGAGATGGTGGGGAGAACAGTCAGTGGGGCTAGAAACTTGGGAAGGAACAAAAATATGGGAGACATGGTGGGGCAAATAGGGTGAAAAACGGGTTGTCAGATAGGTGATGAGATGGTGGGGAGAAAGGTCGATGAGGATAGAGACCTGGGAAGGAACAAGAGCGTGGGAGACTTGTGGGCAAACAGGGTGACAAACGGGTTGTCAAATGGGTGATTAGAAAGGTTGAGATGGTGGGGAGAACAGTCAATGGGACTAGAAACTTGGGAAGGAACAAAAATGTGGGAGACATGGTGGGGCAAATAGGGTGGAAAAACAGGTTGTCGGATAGGTGATTAGAAAGGTTTAGATGGTGGGGAGAAAGTTCGATGAGGATAGAAACCTGGGAAGGAGCAAAAGCATGGGAGACGTACATGTAGTGGGCTAACAGGGTGACAAACGGGTTGCCGAATAGGTGATTAGAAAGGTTGAGATGGTGGGGAGAAAGGTCGCTGGGAATGGAAACCTGGGAAGGAACAAGAGTGTGGTAGACTTAATGGGCAAACAGCGTGAAAAACGGGTTGCCAAATAGGAGGTGAGATGGTGGGGAGAAAGGTCGATGGGGATAGAGATTTAGGAAGGAACAAGAGCATTGGAGACTTGGTGGGGCAAACAGGGTGACAAACGGGTTGTTAAATAGGTGATTAGAAAGGTTGAGATGGTGGAGAGAAAGTTCGGTGGGGATAGAGACTTGGGAATAGGAACAAAAATGTGGGAGACATGGTGGGGCAAACGGGCTGCCAAATAGGTGATTATTGAGATAGGAGAAAGTTCGATGAGGATAGAGACCTACATGTAGGAAGGAACAAGAGCGTGGGAGACTTTGTGGCAAAACAGGGTGAAAAACGGGTTGTCAAAAAGGTAGTGAGATGGTGGGGAGAAAGGTCAATGGGGATAGAGACGTGGGAAGGAACAGGAGTGTGGGAGACTTAGTGGGCAAACCGGGTGACAAACGGGCTGCCAAATAGGTGGTGAGATGGTGGGGAGGAAGATCGATGGGGATAGAGACTTGGGAAGGAACAAATATGTGGGAGACATGATGGGGCAAATAGGGTGAAAAACGGGTTGTCGGATAGGTGATTAGAAAGGTTGAGATGGTGGGGAGAAAGGTCAATGGGGATAGAGACCTGGGAAGGAACGAGAGTGTGGGAGACATGGTGAGGCAAATACCGTAGAGTGACAAACGGGTTGCAAAATGGTGATTTGAAAGGTTGAGATACAGCAAGCTGGATAGATGTACAGTTAATTCTCGGACCGTGCTTCTGATAATTTATTGGTTGCTATGCGTCGGTGCTGTTCAACCTCCCATAGTTTGATTGGCCTATACTTCATGTACTTCTGCTTGCTCATTCATCACACTTAATAACACAGCACCCTATTGGCAGGCACGTAGATTTTTAAATTTGGTTCGTCGGTTGACCCCTATGTCATACTGACAATTGACGCGCTAGCCTGTGTCAGACTTTAAACGGCCTTCCATTTTGAGTCTGCGTTTAGACGAGACTGTTCTGCACTGTTTGTTACTATAGTTCGTTTTAGTTTTGTCCATTTTCAAGTCAATTCAAAGTCCCTCGTGTTGCCCTTGGAAAGTCACTTTATACTTGTCATTTACATACATGTCCAAATGAATTGTTTTGAGTACGCTGATAAATACATCAAAATGTATTGAAATAGACAAATATTAATTGAAGAGAATTTTTTTGAAAATGGCTTTAGAGTTGAATTTGAAAAGTCTTGATTGAATTTATTAAATCTGACACAGTCACCCAAGGTATTGCTTCATGTAACTAAGAAGCACCATTACTAAAAAGACCTTCTCTTAGACCGTAACATTTTCCATTTACCAAAAATCATAATGTACCGGTACATGTGCAGAGGTGTATACATGTACTTTAAATGTATTAGCTTTCGCTTGTGCATGCACTAACATGTACATGAACTGATAAGCATCCATTCCATGGACACTTACAAGAAAATCAATTAGGCTCCTTGTTATCACGGCCTGCCATCACTGTTAATTATCCCAGCCACGTACATTGTACATGTACCGTATGACCATAGAGCTAGGAACCAATGGCTGCAGAAACGTCGCGCATTATCTCTTTCCAAATCTCTTCAATCTAGCGCAGTTTTCCCCACATTAATTTGGCTTTTTTACTACATTTTGAATGTTTTCCAAGACTGTAATTTACAGTATTTCTATAGTTTTCTTATGTGGTGTACATGTACCGTATGTTACTCACTTTAAAATGTTTTATTTGTTACATTTGTTTTGTTGTTTTAAGTTTCCTATTTGCATTAAATAGATTAATTTAGTAAGTCATGTAAGGAATTTGGCATAAAATTAAAAAAAAGAACATACAAAACGAGAATAAAGTAATAAAATAATTTTTTTGAGATGTTAATTGCTATCATTGGATAGTGTAAAAAAAAAGATTAAGAAGATCTGCATTGTGCCAAAGTAACTATAAGTGTGTTCATTTATTGTAGCACTTTTGATGCTTTTACTTTGTTTTAGCCAATTTCTTATTTTTGAATTGAAAGCACTACAATGTAGCACATCATAACCTGTGCCACCACCCAACCAAACCTCCCCAAACTTTCCCATTTGGTCCCCTCCTCCTAAAAGCTGGATAAACCATGCTGCCTGTTTTGTTTTTGTTTTTGTTTGAATAAAAAAATCAATGTTGATTTCTTATTTATTGATAATAATAAAAATAATATTAAGAATAATAATAATAATAAAACAGCATTTATATAGTGCAATATGAATCAAAGATTCCTCAAAGCGCTTAACAATAGAACAAGAAACAGTTATCAAAATCAAACTAATCCCAATTTAAAATCCTAACTTGGTTAGAAACTTCGGCTGGACCAGCTGTTGATCTATTAATTGTTTATTCAAAGTTTTATTACTGACAACTAGCTTCCTTTCCCTCTATAGGATTTAATTTTAATGAAAAAAAGACCCTGCTGTTCAACATTGATCTAATATTTGTTCATTTTTATCGCTGTTGACTGCAGCACTTTTCCTTGCGGCATGTGTGGCTGGCGCCCTGTCCCATTGGGCACAAACAGCAGTTAACCCAAATACCAACCAGCCGACATTTACCCTTTCAAGCAATCCCTCAGAGCCGGCCAAATTTTTCTGAGATAGTTATTAGGAGAGATTTATTCGCTTAAAATACAGCAGACAAAAGTGCCAGTATCTTTGTTCTTGCTTGTTTTAATCTTATTACAATGAACAGGTTTACTTAAATGCGTATCCGGTAAAAAATACAGACTCATTGCCATTATTAAATGGTAGGGTACCGGTAGATCATATTCTCATTTGTGAATTTTTTTCTTCATTTGAAGCAACAAAAGTGCTCAAAATCTAAAGAAGGGTGCTTAACAACTAACCTGATGAAGTTTTAGCTCAGTGAATGCTGTAGGCCCTATATTCCGAGAAAACAATATTTTAGGATCTCGTGATGTTTTGAATTGCGTCGCAATCAGCGTCTGGGACACATTCTCATTCAGCCGAATGCAGCTACGCAATGTCATGCGCTGAATTGATGAATTACATGTACATACAGCAACGCGTGCATGTGCGTTGTGTCAATGGTTGCACACACCCATTCACGGCATCAACAAATAGTGGAAATTTCCAAAAATGCGTCTTTAAAGCGCATTTTTGGAAATTTCCACCATAGACGCATTCTTTAGACGCATTTTTAGAAATGGCCTTCTTTCGTTGTTTTTTCAAAATGACAGCTTGCCAGAAAGAGTTATTTCACAGGGAGTTTAGTCCCATTACTATCTGTAAACCAAGTGTGCTTTTCAGCAATAATTTTGTCAGTTACTTTTTGGATAGCTGCAAATGATACACTCTACATTTAAACTCTGCCTTAAAGCACATGTAGGCCCTATAGGATCATTTATTGCTTTTCAAGCAACTTGTTTGTTTTCTTATAATAACACAATTCAAAGAAAAATGTTCAAAACCTAACATGTTGAATCCGCTCAATGGCATCACACTTTTTGTGAAAACGGTGAAAAGCCATGCACAACCTTTTGATCACGAAACACGATGTTGCTTAGTTATAGTAGGCCTACTCTTTATTTCCAAAAATCAGTCAATTGACTGATCATTGGAATACATTTCTTGTAAATGATAGTAAGCCAGACGGAATAATATATACGGGGTGTTTACTACCAGTACGATCTTTAATCCAAGTAAGCTTTTTGATAATAATTCGGTACAGGTACAAATGTAGGTTACTTTTGAGATAAATTCAAATGATCCTATATGCCTTGAAATTGGTGTTGGACCTAATTCATAGAACTACATGTAATAACCAAGAATTCAGCAAGAATCGGCAGAGAACCATGCGGGCACATCAATGTCAATGGCCATGCATGCAACTTTTCCTCGGATCAGCTGATTTCCTCTTCTTTGACCTCCCATGGGTATCACTGAAAAAAAGAAAAACACTGTACAAAGTCTTGGAAAGATTTTAATTTCCTCTTTTTTGTGACTTTCCAGTTGCATGCCTGCAATGGCATGACATTAAGTAAAGCAAACAGTCTCTGCTCTTAGTAAATTTCTGTGTTCAGCGCGGAATACGCCTCCGGAGATCCAGGGACGAGGGAATGAGAAAATTGACAACAATGTCAAAAATCCTGGAGAGTATTGTCTGTCATGTAGCTTTGCAGTGAAATGCATTGATCGCCAAGGGTGTAATTTAAATGACAGCGGCACCATGATTTCAAAATGCACTACCACGTATTGAACGGGAGGCAGCCAGGGCCATAGAACATGCAGGGCGCAAGTTTTGTCAGACGGGAAAATATGTCATGTCATTCATGTTCACAATGTTGTGATCGCTCTGAACAGCTGCATTGTAAACTGGAGTGATACTGACCTACATTTACCGGTACATCTGCACGTGAATGTACACACAGTCGTGTTTTACCACACTCTCGAGGACAATGCTCTGTGTTTCCCTTTGTCCCTATAATATAATACTCTCCCATAGACTAAGCACACACACTCAAGATTGAGGACTGTTTTCAACAAAAGATGAATGCTCGAGGACAACAAGGAATCTGTTGTTCTCCCTTTGTCTGTCTGTCTGTCCTCAGGGTGTACGTACTTCATGTAAATTGATCTACATCGTATTGCTGTGTTATGTGAGAAGGGAACATTAGAATGTACAATGCACATAGACACTTTCCAAGGCAGCCATCTTGAAGGTGCAGTGCTATGGTTTGCAGGGATAATGCACTTTAAATCATGTCAACAGTTTAAACGTAATATCAGACCTACATGTACATGTACGTGGACTTCATGTATTTGAATTCCCTAAGGAACACTTACATATTTGTACATGATCCTTCTACTTTTTTTTTAGCTTATACTTGCTTCTGTTTTGCAGTTGTTCATTGCAAATACATGTAGTTGGTCCCACACTCAAAATCTGTCTGTAGATTGTCGTTTTGAGTCAAGCCATAACTTACGCGGTAATCTAAGGTCACATTAGTCATGTCGTAGCGACTAAAAATTGACTATTTTACAGAGAAATTGTGATAATTGTGGAACCTTGATGAGGTGGAGCCTTGTCAAAGTTGAAATTAGAAACTCAAAGCTAACGAACTGCTATTTTGCCCGTGCCAGGATTTTTAGTGTTGCTGCACCTCTTCGAAGAAAGTCCGACAAATCTACATGTGTATTTTCAAAATGGTGGGCGGATGTGTTTGGTGACCGAACAGAAATTACACACACAAACGGCCATTATATTATCCTCATCCAAAATATTCAAATTTTTAAAAACGTTGCTCATCAGCTACACCAAGTTGTGAAATGTGAAACTCGAAAGTTAGCTTATTGTGTAGCTGAGTACCAATATGTCCCATAATCCCATGCGTTGCATAGGTTACGCATTGTTTTGTGAAATCGGCTGCTGAACTTTTCTCAACTTTTCTCAACTCTTACCCTTCTTTCTACAGAGTCTGGGTGTTGTCCTGTACGTGCTTGTGTGCGGCGCTCTGCCATTTGACGCTAACACGCTGCCCCAGCTGAAGGAGAGAGTTTTGGCGGGAAGATTTAGAATACCGTTCTTCATGTCAACAGGTCAGGAAAAACCAACATTTATCGTGTCAGTATCGAGTGATATTTTGTAATGCTTATACAGCGCTTTCCATCGCATCAATAATGTCAAAGGGCTTTACAATTACATGTACATGTATTCCCTTGATCCGGCCAAGAAACCACATGGCAGCTGATATCTGCGCACTGTCAGTCCTCTACCCTCACAGGTGCCCATTTGTACTCCTGGGTGGAGAGAGACAATTGTAGTTAAGTGTCTTGCCCAAGGGCACAAACACCGTGTTCCCGGCAGGGTTCGAACTGATTTGACTGTGTCTTGTGATTTGCTCTAGTTTGTTTCTGCTTCTCAATTATTCCAAAGCCAGGCTTTGAAAAACCCTATCTTTATCTCGAACATTGGGTTTCAGAATGCGAGCAGCTGATCCGTAAGATGCTGGTCATTGATCCGGCAAAGCGCTACACCATCGAGCAGATCAAGAACCACAAATGGATGCAGATGGAGGGCGGGGAGCCGTCGCCAGTCACAAGCCCAGTCTCAGATATCCCAAAACCCGTCGGGGAATTCAATGAACAAGCACTGCGGCTCATGCAAAGCCTGGGCATCGACCAGCAACGGACAATAGAGGTAATAGCCAATGGGCTCCGTGCATAAACCACAGAGGGGGCTATGTAACCTGGGACAATTAGCTGGTTCTCGTGCTCCAACCCTTTATACAGGGTGGCCCCAAAAAAACCAGAATGGCATACTTCCACTACCTTGAAACTCAAACCAGACTCAAACCAATGGATGGAGAAGCTTTTTAGAAGAAATATGATACCAAGATCTCCTGATTCGGTTCAGTAGTTTTTGCTGCAGAGCCTATTATGTGGAGCACACCTCTTTCATCTTTCATAACAATTAATCCCTCTTAGGTTTAGTAATTCATCTGGACAAAATGACTCCCGACTTGTTGCACAAAATAGGCTCTACAACAAAAAATACTGGACCGAATCGGGCGATCGTGTTATCAGTTTTCTTTTAACAGAATTCCCCATGTATTGGTATAGATTGTTTGAGTCTCGGGGTAGCGGGAATATGCCGTTCTGGTTTTTGGGCTGCCCTGTATAATCTCTGCACAGCAGCATGTGCACGTATGTGGCAAGATGGCCCTCGAATGATCCTCCACTATAGATAGTTTGCATTGCAGCCATATTTGAGGTGTGTGCTTTTGTTCAACAGGGATACGCATGAGTAGACCTCTTGTGCATTCATTGTTAATAAAATAACATAACAAAACACTCCTCCAAGATGGCTGCTGAATGCAATCAGTCTATTGGCACTCCATGTCAGTGCACTGTTGAAGGGGTTTCTTGTGCTCAAAAAATGCTTCATTATTTTTTGATCTTGTTTTGTTTTGTTTTTTCAGTCATTGCGAAGAGATGCGTATGATCACTACACTGCTATCTACTACCTCCTGGTGGAGAGACTCAAACTCCATCGATGCAGCTTTCCCGTCGAGGGTCGAGTGGACAGCCGGTCCCGGCGACCCAGTTCCATTTCTGACCACGCCATTCTGCGGACTCAGGTCATTGGAACGGGGTCCCACATGCCGCACGTTGTGCCCGGGTCGCAACAGAGCCGGAGTCCAATCAGGCAGCATTCGTTAGGGAGTCACCCTACGCAGCAGCAGCAGCAGCAGCAGATCCTGGGCTTTAGACCGGTTCAGCCAGCACCGCAGCCGACTGGAGTGAAACCTGAAGCCGCACACGCCGCGCTTCAACGGAAACGCAAGGAACCTATCATGCAGCAGTCGCCGTGTATATTCAACGAGGGGGATGTGGTTAGCGTGCCGCAAGTCGTCAGCGGCACTCTGTTAGAACCTCTGCCTCGTATGACTTTTAGAAAGGTGAGGTCCATGTCCCCGAACCACATGGTTGTGACGTCCATTGACGAGGGCGTTGAAGTCGACATGCCAGAGAGCGAAGGCGAGATGGACAAAACGCCAACTGAGCAGCTGATGGCCCAGCGCAGGCACACACTGGGTGAGACGTTTGAGCTCCCACCCAGCATGGAGCCGACACTCTCGGACTTTGGCATCGAGCCTCAGGACCTCTCAGCCTCGTTTGATTCTCAGGAAGAGATGGAAATTGCGCAAATATCGCAGGGTTTTGCTCAGGGTTTGGGACAGGGGATGTTCCAGCTGGGTTCAGGAAGCCAGTGCAATTCGCCTGACTTGTCTCCGACGGTACAAGAGCAGCATGTGATCGGGGGCCAGCCTGTTAATCAAGGAATGACGGAGACGCTATTACGGACTGGCAGTCAATCCCCAACGAGCTTCAGGGAAGGCCGCCGCGCCTCGGACGGTCTCCTTCTACAGGAATCCTTCAACCGCCAGCACAAGAATTTGCCGCGCACCCAAGGCATGAGTGAGCTACATGCTAGGTTAGATCAGCAGCAAGGCAGCGATTTCACAGACTGCAAGATAATTGCAGAGCATGCCAAACAGCAGCAAATGCAGCAGCATCATCAGCAGCAACAGACTCGCCTGCTGCAGCACATGGACTCGGTGCAGTCGACAGACAGCGGTTCGTATTCGCAGTGTCAGGTGGGGCAACAGCCTGTCACATGGCGCCGGTTCCCAGCACAGGTCCAACAGAACCAGCGGCAGAACCACTTCCAGGCCATGAAACAAACCATGCACACGGAGCCAGCGCAGGGCACCGGTTGCAGCTTTGATGAGCTATCCCGAGGTGTCACGCCAGCCCGCAGCCTACAGCACCACCTCATGCAGCAACGACTCATGCAGAAGCGACAGCAGCTACACAAGCAGTCTCAACTCAGTCAGCAGTTCCAGCAGCTGCATCTTGAACGCCAGCCAAGTTTTGACGGCCGGCCACCACCTCCGAATCGGGCCGATTCCTACAAACAAGCGCAGCAACACCCTGTACTTCCACAATTCTCCATGAAAGAGGAGCCCATTCGCAGTGTCACTCCACCTGGGACGTTCTCCCAAGAGTCCAGTCACCATAGCAACCGGGATGCCTCCAAACTTCATTTTGGTCTGCCAATGACGCATCATAGCTTTGACAACTCACAGTTTGAGTGTATGGATACTTCCGAAGGACCCACTAACCAATCAGGTTTTTCATACACACCATGCTAATTTGCCATAGCAACCAACAAACAAAACTTGCCAAATGTTTCTAAAAAAATGCATCTCTCTGTAAAATCTCATGCTAAAGTATCCATTTTGAAACGGATATATCACTTTTATGACGTAATTTAGTGATGGAGTTTTGAAACAAATTTGTACTAACAAACAATAAACGATGGGGAAAAAAGGCAAAAAAACATGTAGATTTGGGTCGATTTGTTTTTATACAGGTGTGTATTCACAAAAAGCTTGCAAAATAAAAATTGTTCATGGTTTGGTTGCGTTTCTGCTCAAAATTAGCTTCCACAAGTGTACATTGATAACACTTCAACATGTGTGAGACCTTTAACAAGGAATGTCAAAAAATTTGCAGCAACGTATTCAGTGCTGAGAGTCGATTGTGTGTGCCCATCTGGGTCAAAATTTGTGTCATTTGAAAGTACATGGAAGAAACAACAGCTGTGTAATCTATAGACCAATTCACACACAGTTGAAATGGCTGTTCAGTTGTAGGATAAATTCACAGTATTTTCACTAAAATATTTTCAGTATTCTTAGGCAAATGTCGATTGCACCAACTGATTTAGCTGTGATGATACATGTAAGTCTGAGTAAAAGGACAAGCCTAAACAATTTTTGTAACATTCAGGAAAACAGCTGTGAATTGTATGAAGTTTGCTGATCTTTCTTGACTTATTACCTACACAGCATTGTCTTGCTACAGATGAGCGCACAATAAAGGCGCAGCCATTTTGCATAGCAGTTCACCACTAGGTATGGTAGCATTTAGCAAAGTGTTTGGATGAAAGTGTCAACGTGCTTGCACACTGAAGCAGACTTCCCATCATGCACTGCTTCTTTCCGCGAAACGTGTTAATACCTGTGAAAGACAATGTGGTGGACGTCATATGCCTTAAATTGACCTTTTATTGATTTTTTTTCAAAGCACTTGTGTGACCATCATTTTTCCGATGGCAAATTGTACAAGTATGTTGTCATAGAAACACGCCAACAGTGTGAATGTGTAGACATCCGTGAAGTGGTGTATATTTTAACATGCCACAAATTGACACATTGTTTTTTTTTATTTGCAAATGTTACCAGTGCCGTACTGAGTTTTGTAACATTGTTTTAACCAATCACAGTGTGTGTGAAAATAGGTACATTTACCAATTTTTTACGATTGGATTTTCGTAATGAAATTGTCTTTTGAAGAGAATGATTGGTACGTAAACCTGTCAATCATTCATTACGCTTCTTCCTCAGCACGTATCAATCCTGCACTGGTACCGGTATCTGCCATCCCAAGCAGGCACTGTATGTAGGATAATCTTGGACGTCTTGGACGCCGTTGTCATAGAGAGCATATGTTTTAGCTGGTTCCCCATGCAGGCGAGCGAAGTATGTTGCAGATGTACGCCGTGCACATATATGTAGACCCCTTTAACCAGTTCGCGTCGGATGACGTGTATACATGCAAAGGTTTTGCGGTATTCAGAACGGATGACAGATAAACATGCAATGAGTGAGGCCCAAAATATCTGTCAGTGACCCGCTCGCAGCGAGCGAGGCCGGAAAAATCAGGGTGTGCTACTCACAGATGACATCCATGACAGCCTGAACCCGTCTGGGATCGAGGTTCGTGAAAAACAATCCCGCGCCTGGGTCCGATCACTGTCAAAATATTCCCGGCGTGAACTGGTTAACCCTTAGTCACTGTATGTAGCACCTGAAACAGTCCTGCGCATTAATCGCTGTAGCGTCTGAAACTGCCTCAACACTCTGGTTTTATTGATTTTTCAGTGAAGAAATACATTGTAATACAGTGAAGTCCAGGTGCTAATGGATATAGGTTACAAAGGGAGAGTTGGGGGAGACCGCTGGGAGGGTGCTTTCCAATGCATTGCTGAAGACACTTCACGCCGACACGAAAATGCCACCGGTTTAAGCACGTTCAGAATATTTTTAGTTGTGCATACTTTAGTCATGGTTTGCCCTTCCCATGAGGCTTTCAGAAGAGGCCACAAAGCACCCTCTATTGTGTGTGCACGGAGTCCATACATTACAGCTAGTTGGAGACATGTAATCTCATGCTTTGTACATTTCGAGTCGCGGTAGGTTGGCTTTATTTCATCAGTATACAAATAATGAATGTTGATGAGTGCAATGGTAAGAATAATCTCATGAGGTAACATTGCACGAATATGAAACATTCATTATTTGTTTTATGAAACGCCTGAATATATCCTCATAAGTAAACTGATTGGTAACTTTGACAGTGGTACTACTAATGTACAGCAGAGCTGTGTGAAAGCACAGCCAATAGTGTGACTGTGCAATTGAAGTTCTATTTACCATAGAATGGAACTTCTATTTTTGCCGTGCAGCTGCGCCGTGGGAATAATTCAATGACACGTGATCAACAACCCACCAATCAGACGATTGGGGTTTTTTCAGGCGTTGTATAATTTTGAAGAACTCATGTCCAGAGGATAAAGACAGGTTCATACCGAAGTCTTCACGGGAATGTGCACGCAAAGGGAATGTGAATGCAATTCACATGTTGTTGCACAAAATACTGGTAGCAAAATCTACCAGAGCTGAATTTATTCAACTTAAGTGAGTTTGTGAAATCGATATTTTCACATTTGCTTCTGCACTGAGTTCCATCCATTCTTTGGTTTAGAATTCAGTTCAGTAAAGCTGTATGTTTAGTTAGGTTAAGTTATGTTAAGTTCAATTTTAATTCAAATTTGACACAACTCTTACATGTTACGGTATTGTACATGTTTTATTCTTACTTGTTGCTTTTACGTATTATCGACACAATCATTGCAACTCACAGGGGCTTGCAAATACTGAACAGAAAGTGAAATTTTAACAACTGTATAATTCTTATGAAAGAAGCTACAATGTAATATTGGGAATAGGTTTAACCAGTTCGCGCCGGGATTATTTTTACAGGAACGGAACGAGGCGCGGGATTTTTTTTTCACTTGACCTCAAACCAGGCGGGTTGCAGCCATCACCCTCAGGCAGCACACTCATATTTCCGGCCTCGCCCGCTGCGAGCGGGTCGCTGACAGACATTTTTGGCCTCGCTCCCTGCATGTTTATCCGTCATCCGTTCCGAATACCGCAAAACCTTCACGTGTATACACGTCATCCGGCACGAACTGGTTAAGTTATTGACCGATCCACCAAGCCCAGCCTCTGCCCACATGGGCAACGTATACGTGTCTTCCTGTTAAACGTGTAACTCTGCATATGCAGGTGTTCACGTTTTTATGTATGTGCAGGCATGTCGGACTTGTGCACGCGTGTCAAATATTATGCACCACTGGTCAAAATATCATGGCTGAGCTTTAGTGGATCGTTCTTATTGCCAGTTATTGTTGAGCACATGATACCATTCTCACTTGGCACGCAAAACAATGTCTCCTGCTTGGACTGCTACCATGCATCAACACATTATGTAGATACCAATGCAAACAATAGAAACAACCGTCCTTCAAGTTGTTGGCAATTTGGCAGCAAGCCAGGTGACCTTTCGGTGACCTCTGACCTTTCAGTGTGACCGTTTGGTGTGAACTGTAAGCGTAAACTGAGGCATGCTTCAAACGCAGGAAATTGGTCTATTTTTTTTATTCTGAGTATTTGTACTAAAATAAGTTAGTCGCAGAGAGTGCAGTTCATTTGAAAATAAAATGACTGAAGTTTGACAAAATTTTGATGAAAAGCAACTCAATTTTAAAACAAAGAAAAGTAATAAAGATGTATACATGTAATTTTTAAATTGCACCTACGTTGCCGAGAGTGACGTAATATATTTATTTCCAGTGTAGCTTAATAGCACATTGCCATGGAAAATTCTTCCAATTGTTGGAAAAAATACGGGCACATGTATTATAATCTTGTACTGTGAATGTGATGAAAAAACTTGTATATTTTTGCAAAAAAAAAAGAAGACAAACCAAGTTTGATTGATTAAAATTATGCATATTGATTTTAAATGTCTGACAATTGTATGTGATGCCCATGGTTAAATTATTTATGATTGAATCAATTTGATGAAAAAAAGAAATAGTTTTTCAGTAAAGCGGTCAAAGTGGTTGAAAACGTCAACCTTTTCCCCAGTGTTTATAATGAGTTTTTATGATTGACAGGTGGTTCAACCTCTATCCTTTGGATTCGCTTTTATTTCTTTGAAACTGTTTTTCAAATAGTCCTTGTTTTATGTAATTTCCCTCCGAATCCAATTTGATTACATATCAAATTTCCTTTAAAAAAAGGAAAATGCGTTGGGCCTCATTTTGTTACTAATTCTGTACTGAATACTTTTCAATTTTAAATTCTGTACAACTCCGACATCTTTTTAAAACTTGCAATAATCCAGTATCATAAGAAAAGTACATGTGTAATACTCGATCCAAATTTTGAAACTCTAAATTGAAATGATTGAAAAAGTTACAGCTCAATTGAACATAATTGTGATAGAAATCATTTCCAGGAACAAGGTTGGTGAGGTTGATGCAGTTGTTATGAGAAAACTGGGAAAGAGGTTGATGTTTGCAGATGTTATGAGACAACACGCCATTGGATAACCATCAGCCAATCAGGCTCCTTGGTGCATGTTCCTCCAAGAGGCTAAGGGTGAAAGGTCACATTAATTTTGTTCAGGCTGGTTTCATACATTACCAAATGTTAATTCAATGCCATTTTGACGTCATTAAACGTCTGCAGTGAAATTTGCCAGGATAAATCTGTGTTCACAAATTTACACTTTGTCCATTTTTTGTTGGACGGCAAAAATGGGGAAATCACAAATGATCTTTCTTTTGTACAAATGCGGCTTTTTTGGCCAGGAATTTTGGGCGACTGTGTCTGGAATTTTTGCAGAGTTAGTTTGTGGGCTTTTCCCTGGGAAAGAAATCCGATTGGTTTATCGTCCATACTGTGAGAATTATAGTTGATATATTTTTATAATGTAAATTAACGGACATTAAAACACTGCGTTGAATTTTGCCTAGCCAAGCATGTGTTACTGTGACAAATGTAATGATGGTTGGTGCTTTGAGGAACGTGGCTGAAAAAAAAACTAGTAGGTAACTTGGTCAGAAATCGAACCCATGACACGTAGTTAGGTAGTGCAGATGCCTCTGGCAGTGTTGTAGAGTCAATCACAAGTCCAGTCACAAGTACATGTAAAACACAAGTCAATTAACTTGTCCGGTCATATATTTTTAGCAACAGATATGAAGAATAACGGAATATTTTGCCTTCGTCACAACTGACCTATCGCCGTTCGCAGTTTCGTTTGTCTCAGATTTTGCGCATTCCGCGTCCATTTGTATATCATGTAATTGGACAATAATTTACAAGCTGTGTTGACGCGATGTTAAAACGCGATTCTACCGCGATAGGTCAATTCATTTGAATACACTGCAAAAAATGTGCTTAGCAATTAAACACTTTTCTAAACACTTTCTTGTTCTTGCTATCAGTTTGTAAACATGTTTAAATACAAATGTACTAAGCATGTTTAGAGTAAGGATGGATAGTGTTTAGCCATTGAACATTTGAGGTTTAGGAATTGGACACATGTTTACAAAGTGATAGCAAGGTTGTGTTTAATTACAGTGTAGCTTTGCCACAGTTCATTAGAATGTGCAGGGATGAGCCGATGAGGTTGTCAACTTAAGTCTGAAAATAGGATGAAAGGTCTGAGAGATGTATTGCTTTCAATACGGATAATGTCTTTCTCTCAGATTAAAAAGTCTGATTTCATATGAAAGTCTAAAAAATCTCATGCCTGAGAATGTGACATGGGACTTGTGGGGCTTGTGATGAACTCGACTGCTCATTTTAGTGTTGGTCTTTAAAACAGAAACTGCCGGAAAATCTCAAGTTCAAGCATCGTGTAGTGAGCCAAGTACCGGTATTATAACACCGGTGTGCAGCCTGTAGAGGCATGGTAACTCATGTTGGTCGAGTTTATACATTATTGCATCCAATTGTTGTTTATGTGTGTGCAGCTGCTCCAAAACATGGCCTAGCTCTGTCTTCTTGAAAGTTAAAGAAAGCCATTGTAGCATTTATGACTTTGTGAATTCATTTTTAAATCACAGAGATCATGCGTTCAAAAAAGTGATTTTTGTTTAAGTATTCACAGTTTGCACATCATGAATTTGTGAACAATACTTCAGCACCACAGGACTGCTTATAATGAAGATGTAGTAATAATTTTAAGAAGTGATTAAGCCATGTGTTTAATTATCTGTGTGAATAATTTTAAAACGGCCAAGTCTTTTGTCTTGGGCTGTGGATTGGGGAAAAAATTGAAATGTGTAACATATATAAATATACATGGGCTGGCCCATGATATGTATCAGTTGGAGAAATATTGTGATGGTTTTAGTTCCTATGGTCATTCGTGATGTCATTCTGTCATAGCATTATGGGATAGGACGTTCGGTCAACTCTGTGTTTAGGATCTAGAGCTGCTAGATGTCTGTGGAATATTAAGGACATAATGGGAAGGGATGAAAAAGTATACATTGTTCTCATCTTTGGCATGTACAATTTAAAAACCAAAGGAAAAAAAAAAGGTTCTCAGTTGGGGAGCTGTGTTCAAATACCATGGTAATTACTCCTCATTCCCTAGTGTAGAATACTTGGGTACCATCTGGATGCATATATTTAGAATTCATGTGTGTGTTCTTGGAACCAACTTGACTAGGGCTGTCCATTTACGAATAATTAGTATTCGATTACTCGAAACTTGATTTCACCAAATATTCGAATATTCGAAACTTGCCAAAGAAGTTTTACACGCGCCAGCTGACTGCGTGCCGCACCTGTGAAAGGTTGCACGTATGTAAGCGCGTTGGTCAAAATTTGCGTGTGGCAATTGATATTGGGCCACTGGAGTGTTTTGAAGTAAGTATTTTACAACTCTCAAGGGCCTTAACCCAGCTGTTAGGAGGACAAAAAAGTTACCATAAAGGTAAAAGTTACCTTTAAGGTAAAAGTTACCATCGACAAAAAGTGGCATCTGCTAATAAAGCGCCTCAACTTTGCAATTAAAATAACATCACGGGCGTGTGTCTACACGTGCATATTATTTTTTCTCCTCGAATATTTGAACTGGCAAAAAGCTATTCGATTATTCTGTTGGTCGAATATTCAAACATTCGGTAAAATCGGGACAGCCCTAAACTTGATGGAATATATTTTAAGCAAGCACTCTTACTAGTTAAAATCAGTCAACAGACAAAAGCAGGAAAGTTGTGGGCACACAGCTGTTGTATCAATCACATACAGTCAAAACACAGCTGTATCAAGTTGCATAAACAGTCACAGCCAGTCAATCCCACTTTGTGTAGGCTGGGAGCTCTTAATTGTTGAAAACAGTCACTTGATTAATTTTGACTGAAAGGGCTACTTGGTACAGAATGTATACTGCATAGGAGGGTTAAATATAGATCTTTGATCACTGTGCTCTCTATAGCTTTACTAAAAAAAAAAGGGAAAAACCAAGAAATGGTCCAGTATTGATAATTAGTGAACCTGTATTGAAATAACTGGAAATTAAAGAATGTTACTTATAATGTATGGATCAAACACGTAATCACAAGGTGGGAAACAAATTAAACCACGTGGCCTGAAAAATAAAATTATTTACAATTGCACTGTTTCACATGATGACAAGAAATATTGAGTCAAATCTACCCATTAGATAGTCGTTTATAATACAAAACAATTTTTTTTTGCAGGGGAAAGACATGAGCAAATTTGATGTTTTTTTTAATTTGCCTCAGAAGAATTTTTTAACCGTATTTCATAGCCAACTGAAGCATACACATGGAGTAAGGAAAGCACATGAACAGATTGTTGGTCAAGTCTCGATAAATTACTTACAGAAAAACTCTTTAAAAATTTCGATTACGCATGTATTCACCACTGTTTCAAAATCTTTGTTAGATATATGTTTTCTTATTATTGTTTTCTGTAAACCTTTCACTGCGTAAACTTTCATTCCCCATCAACATTCATCTCTGGCCTTTACTGTGCAATAATTAATTCTCTCTTAATGAGCTGCCCTTTTTGCTTTTCTTTTAACTCAAAATGTTGGTGAGAATATATATATTCTCTGACTGCTCTGGTGTCCGAATACTGGTCTTATTGGCACTATATGATGTGGAGTCCGAGTACCAGTCAGTGTTCACTCATTCGACATTCAGATCCATCTGAAAATTACTTCCCAGTAAAGCACCCACATTCCTAGAGTGGGCGTTGCTTAGCAACCACATGCAAAAAAAATATGGCCACCCATTGATGTCATTCGTTGCCACGGCGACATACCTGATGTGTCAAGATGAATATTAAGGGTGAAGTAGGGACGTACGTGTACAGCAGCTGTTCAGGGAATCAGGAGAAAAAAATGTGAGATAATGACCAATTTGTGTCAATCTGACTTGGTTGCCACGGCGACGTGAAATTCTTGAATTCAAGATGTGGATGAGACTCTGGTTAAAAATTGTAGTGGGAGAGATTTAAATGCAACTCAAATTCAATATAAATAATACCAAAATTTGTGTTAATATTATTCGAAGAAAGAAAATAAGAGTGTGTTTTACATACGTACACTTTAAAGTATAACACATGTAAAGTTTTAAATAATAACTGACTGAAGAAAAATGGTGTTTATTCTCAGTTGACAGATATTTGGAAATTGTTCAATTTGTTGCCTAAATATGGAGTAATTCAGCTCCTACTTTTCGATAGTGCTGTGTTTCACTGCATAACGCATTATGAACATAATTTTCTGAAGTAATGTATACATGTACATTGTGTATAATGTATTATGGAGGCATACAATAATGCATATTATATTATGCACAAGATGTCAAGCCAATATATATAAAGCTGGAATCTTCCATATACAGGAGTTATTTCTAATGGAGTTTTGAAAGCTATTTTCTAAACAGTATGAAGTACTCGCAAATATTGCTGATGATTACTAGCCCTATACCTGTCATGACAATGGAGCGATCCAAAAATTTGAGTTTGGGTCTTATTCCTGCCTCTGTCTACCATTGCTGGCAAAAGGGAGCAGACTAATATGTTAATTGTAATGGGCAATTCCATTGTACACAGGGGTCCTGTTTAATGTTTTAGAGATGTAAAAAGTTTGTACATGGTACTTAAATTAAAGAGAAGTTGTTCCAACTGCCATTTGATGTTCGTGAAAACTTGTTTTTCTGGGCGTGGTTGATTTTTGTGCGACTCATGTTTTCCCATGATGATGTCTAGCCAAATTAAGGATTTTTGACTTTAAAGAGTTTTTCTTTAATGATCCTGGTCACTTCTTTGTGGATTTTGGGGATAGGAACCAGTCTACTCGAAGAGTACTTAATTTTTGTCGGGCCGCAAATAATTCAAAATTTGCAAAGTAATTCTTCAACTCATTCGGAATAAAAAGTTCTTCAGGAGGAAACTCAATTTGCTAAGATAACTGAAAATTGAGTGCCAAAACTATTTTGAAAATATGCCAAATCAAGAAAATCGACTAGCTCAATGAAATAATTAAATGTTCAACACTTCTGCAGTACTGCACATAATCTGGTACCCAATCCTTATTTCCTATACATTGTTTCCACAATCATGCCACCAGACTACATTATCATGGTCCCTCTTTCATAAATGTTTGGTCTTATTCTTCATATTTTTAATCATCCGACTTCACTTTCTAGTGACACTGGAGAATATTGAAGTCTGCCGGGGTAGTCCAGTTGGCCTGCCTTTGTTTTGCATGTCTTCTATACTTCAAATCTCAAGTCTGAATAAACAGCAAGCAAAAACCTAAAACAAGATTCAACAGTTCAGTTTAAAAGTTGTGACTTTATTACCACAATGTAATTACATGTTGCAACTCCTTACGTACCAATATATTGGTACGTGCATATAGATATATTGGTGCGTGCATATTGCAATAAGCACGCACAGTTTTATAGTAATGGTAAAAAGGCAGATATACAGTGTAACGCCGCTATACCGAACACCGCTACACCAAACATTCGGCTATACCGAACATCATCCTTGGCTCCCGGACGGTTTTAATGTACAAAACGTACCGAACGTTGTTGTTGACAATAGTCCGCAGATTAACAAAAAACATACCGGTTGTACATGTATATGTATTAAACACTTTTGGGGCCACTTTTAATTCCCGAACATCCAACTACCCATAGTTACATCGTGTTTGAATGTTGAAGAGCGATAGATGGCTATTATTTTCCCAAGGAATAAAAGGGAAAACCACCCGTTGCTTATGTTTTGTGACAACTCCTCGTGCGGCGGCGGGATGTGAGAAATGCCAGTTCAGTGACTTCACTGTTGGTCAAAAGAGAGGGTACCGGCGGTTCAAAATCGCTATACCGAACGATCGTTATTAAGAAGACTTTCTGTGGATCCCTCGATGTTCGTTATTGCGGCGTTCCACTGTACCAGAGGTTTAGCTACACTTTGATTGCATTATTTAAGACCAAAAAAGAGTCCCGACATAGGGTTGACGCAGATGATCCCGAGTACCATTTTCAGGTTTGCAGCATTGCCTACATCATGATGTTGGGCTTTATCCCTGGCTACATGGCACTTCAGTTTATGTCTTCTGACTAGCACCCCTTGAACACAAAATCCTGACAAACTCGGAGACCACCTACATAGGGCTGGATAGCTCGGGCCCGTTCTAGATGCCTTGCTACTTCTGCCCTGAACTTAATGTTGAAATGAGTGCAGCAATAGCTTGTCTACAGCACTGCAGTACTCTAAACGCCGAATGTAATAGTAAAACTTTAACGTATCTGAAGTAATGGGCCAGGTTATTCAAAGCAGTCCAAAGTTCAGCACGATCAAACTATTCGCGCCAATTTCACTCCCCGTTTTGCAGACGCGAGAGAGGGTATTGTGAGCATGCACATTCCTAAAATGTTTGCTCCAACTTCGAACTGAATTGACTTTGGCACGGCAATGGCGCAGCGTTTTGAAAGGTGCCGTGCCGCTAACATTCGGAATGGCGATAGGGCAGCAGCCCTGTTGCCTTGAAGGATGGTGCCATGCCGAACTCAATTCGCCGAGCCAAATGGTTCTAAATGCAGTGCTATAGCTGTGCCATCGCCGTGCCGAATTAAAAAAGTCAAATTAATTGAGTTCGGCATGGAAGAAGCTCGGCATCTACATTTGTAGAACGGGTCTAAGTTGGCAGAGCACCGGTACAGTAACTCAGAGGTCCTAGGTTCAATTCCTCCTTCAAACAGTTTAATTCAACTTTATACACATGTATTGAGTAATGGTTGTCCATTGCACAGTGTGCAACACAATTACCGTAACGGAAAGAGTACCCTCTTCGGAAAGAAAAATCAAGAAGAAACATCCCAGCTTATCCCGAATTCGCAATCACATCCTGAACATGTGCACCTTGTGGGATACAGTAGCATCAAAAGTGGTGTTTAACCCATATAAGTCAGTATAACGCCCCAAACCACCCTGCTTGTTACTCCATGCAGTCCCTGAAAGTACCAAAGCACTCTGTGGTTTTATGGATTCATTAGTGAATAAACACAATGTAATACAATGTAGTACAGGTGCTAATGGGTTCAAAGCATATTGACATCAAACTTGGTGGGTGTAATATTTTATTTGTAAAGGGTGCATTCGAGTAGCTCACCCGGATCGACTCGGGTAAAGGCAGGCGGGTTAGCCACGACAGCCGGGCTAATCGAACGTTCAACCGTGGGCCATTACGATCCCCACGTGACGCCCCTAGCTGCGGCCGTAGCCACTGACAAAACGCCCGTTTCGAATTGGGTCTTAATTTGAGATGAACTACTTTTCAGTCAATTGCAAAACTCAAAAAAGTTGGGCTGGAATTACAGCCTCAAAAGTTGCAATGAACTCAATAAATAATTACCTTTAGACTTCAAATAAAGTTGATTTTTGGGTCCACTTGAGATTGCCGCTGTCCGGCCGCCATATTTGTCCGTTTCTTGGAATGAACAACGCATGCGTGTGACGGATTTCCACCACTGACTCTGCTCCACGAGTAGGGTCTGTGGTGGCTGACCCCGGTGAGCCCCAAGAATGACGTTAGAGCTAATTGAACGGCACGGGGCTAGCCCGAATCGATCCGGCTAAGCTAATCGAACGCACCCATTGATCATTGTAAAGGAGGAAATTGCAAGCAAATTTGAGACAACAAAATGTGCCTGTGGCTTAGGTGGAATTACACCATAGCAGTAAAGTTTCGTGAAATAGACGTCTGGCTCCATTGCATAATTTACAAACACAAAATATGTATACTAAAGTCATCAGCTCTTTGTGTCCTGACTGTTGTCGGTCTCTGTGCTGGCGTCGGAGTACTTTCCGGCTTTGAAGTCGGCCCTGACCTGCGGTGCGATACAGGCATCAAAGAGCTCCCTCGCAGTGATAGCAGGCTGCTCGGTGTCTGGGCATTTGTGGGATACGTACGGCTTCAACTGTCAAGCAAAAATTGTTAAAATAGGGATTTAACAAAAAAAAAAGGTATATAGTATCATTTGCTTTTCATGCATTTTGTTCGTTTCCAATAATAATACCACTCAAAATTTAAAGAAGAATGTTCAATACCTAGGTTTCAGCTCAGTGGATTTAACACTTTTCGAGAAAACGGTGAAAAGTATGTGTGACCTTCGTCAGCAAAAAAATTTCATAGCACTCGGTATTTCCAAAAATCAGTCAATTGACTGATCATTGGAAATCACCTACACGTCTCGATTTCTTCTGAAGTTTTAGTGAATGACAGCAAGCCAGACAAAAGAATTTCACGAAGTGTTTAATCCAAGCAAGCCTCTTGATAATAATTTGGTAAATACTTTTGGGATAACTGCAAATGATCCTACAAAAGCCTTTAAACTGATGCAAGTTACATCCCCATGGGGGTTGGGTGGGTAACCCACCCCCCCCCCCTCCCCCGGCCCCAACTCCCCCCAATGGGGATGTTACCTGCATCAGTTCAAAGGAGGATCATTTGCATTTATCCCAATTCAGTGCACGAGTACTCGGTTTTAACCTGACTAGTGATTTAGGTTATGACTCATGAACAAAGGGTGTTTAAATCCTGCAACTGGCCATATGATGTGTCCTTGGGCAACCTACTTAACCAGTATTTGCTCTCTCTCGCCAGAAGTTAAATGTGTACTTGTACATGTATAGGCTGGTGAAAAAATGCTATGGACTGGCATCCCATCCAGGAGGGGGAGGGGGGAGGGGGAATTGAAATTGATCAACACTCCTGGCGCTCCAATATTACCCGACTTTAGCACGGCTGCCATTACCTAACGTCCTAAGGGCTCTTTGGGGGTCAAGGACCAAATACTACAGAATGCTACATGTGTTGTGCACACTTGTATGGAAAAAAATATGCATACTACAGGTTACTACTCAGTAGTATTTTGGAGCTTAAGGTGGGGTAAGGGCTAAAGGAACTTCTTCCTACCAGATACCCATTTACTACACCTGGGTGGAGAGAGGCAATCGTAGTAAAGTGCCTTGCCCAAGCGCACAAGCACCTTGTCCCCCGTCAGGATTCGAACCCGTGTACCACGGCACACAAGTCCAACCCCGTAACCATTGGACCACAGCCCATCATGTAGGCCACATGAATGAAAGTTATCAGTGAATAACCATTTGGAATCACTTGAATAAAATGTTGTCTGTTTGGGGTGATGGTATGTTTGGCATATGCATGCCAAGGAAACAATTGACCAAAACATCCCCACTTACCGTGAATCCGTCCAGATTTGGAACGACAATCTCAGGAATCATCTCCTTCACGTTCTTGAATCTTACTGCAAAGTGATCAAGGAAAAAAAAACACCTTTGACTTTGAAGAATCTTGTTGCCTTAGACTCTTAGGTCTGATTTCTGTTAATATGTACATGTAATTGTAACTTCTTTGTGAATATAAATGTTTTCTACAACTGGAAAGTAAACGCAGGTGAAAAAATGGGACAATTTTGACATCTTCAGATATGACATCAAATCCCACGTATTAGTTAAATACAGCATGTGATGTATGCTAGGAATTTCCTGGGTAGAGCTGCCAATATTGCCAAGACTGATTTGACTCATCTTGTTGATAGCGACCTCGTTTGTCACTGACTGGCTTTTGGCTCATGAATATGCATGAGATGTATTGTAATGACCTGGTTTAATACTTACAGCCGACCTTTATTCCTGTAGGTTGTATTCCCCGACCTGTAACAACACAAAAAGTTGGGTTTCATATAAGTAAAATATTTGGATGGAGATACTTTCAGGCCCGACAGTGCCCCTCTTATAGGTTTTGATAGTAATAAGTGTACATGCAAATTCAAAAATCATGACATACATGTACATGTAGGTTTAATTTAAAAGGTTTCCAAGGGCCAAAATATAGGCATTTACATAATGTATGTTTCAGTGGCGGATCCAGAGAGGTTTGTGCCGGGGGGGGGGGGGGGGGGGGGGGGGGGGGGGGGGGGGCCAACAGCTCATTCGAGTGAAAAATGGTCTTTCTTTACCAAATTGTGGACACTGGGGGGGGGGGGGGGGGGAGGGGGGAGGGGGAGGGGGGAGGGGGAGGGGGGAGGGGGGAGGGGGGCGCACACCCCCGTAGCACCCCCCTTGATCTGCCAATGTGTTTAACTACATGTAGGGTGCAAGTTTCAGCATAAGGTATCAGAAACAGAACACAAGCATCCGACTGGAATTTTGGAGAAAAACAACAAGGAAATTCCAAACCACACAAGACTTTGAAAAGTATCTTTGACTTGATGCTTTGCATGGCCGATATTGATCAATTATAAAAGTTTGCGGGTAACACCATTTGTACAGCATTTTTCAATTTGTAATTGGGTGCAGAATTCTCAAACCTTATGCCTTACTGAGGTCACCTGAAGGATATTTTTTTATAGAGTTTAAGCTGTTTAGGGGGATCAAAGAGTTACAATCAGTTACCTGAAACATCAGCCGAAATCTTATGGAACAAAAACCCTGCATCGCCACACCACTTTTTTAATGCCTAACTAGGCCTAAACCAAGTGAACTTATAAAGGAAGCTTCTTTTTTGGGGGAAGGGGGGGGGGATTTTTGTTTGAGAAAGTGGAATTCTTGAAGTAAGAATACACTTGATATTTATGTAGGGGGGCTAGGCCTAGGCCTAGCCCTAGGCCTGGAAATTTGTCTATCAAAAAAATCAGTCACAGCGCGCCCAACCAAATCCCATCCATTTACGAAGACCCCAAAGATGGTAAATTGATATAGTCCGAGTAACTTGGACCCAACTTATCGCCTTTTTAAAAATTTGGACATGGTCTGGCGATAGTAGGGTCCAAGCCCATTCCTCGACCTAGACAACACAGTCACTGACAGTCCCAAAAACCAACATTTTCCAACAAAAAACATCAGATTTCACCTTCAAAACGGCCTCCAAATTACTAGATATGCCACCTGAGGTACAAGTAGACATCGATAATTAAGATAGTTGTACTGAAGTTTACTTACGATCCGGAAAAAAGTGAAATTTTCCGTTCATTTCGGAGAGCTCCCCTCGCGATCTTGAACACGTTAAATTTGCGATCGTGTTTAAAGTTTGAACGACGCGATTTCTTCTACATGCCCAGCGTACATTCGATGGTCCCCGTATCCCGTATGCGATTCCGTTACCGAGCGCGCGCGATGCATCGATTATGATAATGATCACGTTTGTAAACACATACATGTGCATTTCGAACTGTAAAAGGGAATCGGGAACCAGCTTGAACTGGTACCCGCTATAAAAGCTGCGCTAGTTCCCGACTCCCTATTATCGTTTGAAATGCACATGTGTTTACAAACGTGATCCAGTCTACTCATTATCATAATCGATGCATCGCGCGCGCTCGGTAACGGAATCGCACTCGGGATACGGGGACCATCGAATGTACGCTGGGCATGTAGAAGAAATCGCGTCGTTCAAACTTTAAACACGATCGCAAATTTAACGTGTTCAAGATCGCGAGGGGAGCTCTCCGAAATGAACGGAAAATTTCACTTTTTTTCCGGATCGTAAGTAAACTTCAGTACAACTATCTTAATTATCGATGTCTACTTGTACCTCAGGTGGCATATATAGTAATTTGGAGGCCGTTTTGAAGGTGAAATCTGATGTTTTTTGTTGGAAAATGTTGGTTTTTGGGACTGTCAGTGACTGTGTTGTCTAGGTCGAGGAATGGGCTTGGACCCTACTATCGCCAGACCATGTCCAAATTTTTAAAAAGGCGATAAGTTGGGTCCAAGTTACTCGGACTAAAATTGATACTGATAATGAGTAATATTGTGCTAGAAGGCACACGGGGTGCCTTAATTATGTCAGGTCTATCTTAACTAGTGACACCCCCCCCCCCCCCCCGCCGCCGCTGGGCTCCGCCCCCCCCCCCCCCCCGGCCGCCCCATAGTTTCTCAAATTTCTGCTTCACTTACTCGGGTGAAAGTGTTTATTAGCCCGTTTGCTGGTCATCTCTTTGTGTCTGTTTGCTCCTCGATACAGACCTCTGATCAGATCTTTCATGACTGGCATGCTGACTTTTAATTAGACGACAAATAAAGCTAGAATTTCGAGTTAAAATCGCATTCGCAACCACGTCCGATCACCGATGGGAGAATAGTGCGCCCTCAAGTGTTGATGACCCGTGCCTCAGTCTCAAAGGTCAAGATAAATATTCATAATTTGCTATTCTTTATTCATATATCTACGGTGACGAAATGCAAATGATGTAAACAGTGAAGTGGATTGTGGGAGATTCGCCATTTTGCGTGCAAGAACATCGGACATGTCGGAGGAGTTAACTTTCTGTTTCATGACTTTTCATGCTTTTGGGGATGTTGAGATGATTTTTCGTCATATTTCTGAGGCAATCAGTTCACAGTGCCTTTGCACAGTAGGGGCCTAAGCCGAAACTTCAGACTCGCTTCATTTTCAACTCATTTCGGTAAGTGGTTGCAGAATTTTTTTGGACATGACAAATTCGGCCGAAATTTGTGTGCCCAGTTTTGGGACGCACTTTTCTATTTCTAAACACTGAATTCATGATTTTTTTTTAGGCTAGCCTCACTTGTGTGGCCTCGGTATTTGCTGCGCTGTACGTTCATTGGCCTAACGTACAGTGCAGCAATACCGAGGCCACGGCGATCGTGAAGTCATGAAAGTGAAGGGCCCCTGTTTTGTTTAAATTATTTAGACTAAAGTCTAAAATCATGATTTCTACCCCAAAAATCTGTCCAAAATTGCAAACCGGGTATTATTAGAATTGAGAAAAGTCTGGTTTTGATTGTGTAGTGCCAGTTGATATTTCACCCGTACTAATCAATGTATCAGAATTATGCGGTCACGTGACCGATGATCAATTTATCGTTTTTCGTGGGCGCCGCCATCTTAGATCAGTCGTTGTTGTATGATAAACATTGTCACATGGTTGTTACCAAAACTCTTCTAGAACTTCTAGTGTTCTCGTGTTTCTGCACCAATCCGTCTCCTTTGCGTTCGAGACCCAAGTTGCCGGATCGGACTCAAGCCTGGGATTAACAGTAATCCTGCGGGCTTGTCTTTTTACGAGGAATTCGGACCCGTAAGAAGTGAAGTCGGCCGCGGCAAGCACCGTCTCGGTTCACGCTCCTGACGCACGTGCAGATACACCATGAAGCACTACATTGGCGACGAGGATAGTTCGGAGCGGCACAGCAAGTAGCCTTCAGTACATTTAGAGCTTATTGTTGGGCCATCTCTTGACCTCAGTATTGGGTTTGATAAGGAATTAAACCAATACAAAGAGAAAAATACAACATAAAAAAAAAATAAAAGGGGGAAAAATAAGCGGAAGGGAAAGTGGTTAAAGATAATAGTACTGTCAGCATGGTCAGTGTCATGACCGTCCACAAAACAAATTAACAACTGGTTAGCCCCTCACTTTGGGTACTTTGGCCGTTTACAATTTTGAGACCTTGGGTCACTTTAGCATACAGTCAGCTAGTGGGACGCCCCTCTTTACAGTTTTCAACATAAATTACCATGTTTACTACTGTCTATTTTTATTTCGCATCTGAATATAGAAATAGACGGGGCTGATTTTGGGGACTATATACTGTTGGACTGTGGTTAGAGATACATGTGTGTGTTCTCTGCAGTCTATTGCACTAAACAAATAAAGCACGTCTGTGGTATCTTGGGTAACTTAATACCGTAACAGGTATTATATAAGTAATATTCCTCAATTACTTTCCTTTTTTTTTGTGATTCCTGTTTTAGTCAATGCATGTTGCTTGTGTTAATAAATAATTTAAACACAACAAAATAAAAAGCAACAACAAGAAAGCGTTTATGCCTAGAACGCATTCAGCCTGTTTTTTTGTTGGTGAAGACAACGCATCCGTTGTATTTCTGTGGTATTTAAGCTAGGCAGCCATTGTAATTTTGTTTTGCGTTAATTTTTTCCAATTTATTTCTTGGTGAAAACAACGCATCTGTTGTATTTTTGTTTGGGATAATTTTTTGTTCATGACTGGAGCATTCTGGAGCTGTGTACATGTAATTTGTCGTGCTACCGAGAGCAACTTTGTACGCCGTAAATCTTTTGAGGGAAGATTTCTTTGTTCCTCATGTCCAGATTAGTTCCGATAAATTTTGCAGGGGAGGTTGAGTTGCAACAACTTCACGGGATAGGGTCTAGGATTGCTAGAAATATCGTCCAATACAGGGAGGAGAATTTTCCAATAACTCCCGATAACATTGAACACATACCCAGGTTAAAACCCTCGGAGAGGTTGTATAGGTCAATCGACTTCACCACAGACCCCACCTGTCAGCAGGCAACCATGCAGTCAGATCAAAGTCCGACTAGGGAGCCGGTGGCACCCGCGCAACAGGACAACCGCAACAGGTCGTCCAGTCAACCAAAGCCATCAGAACCCCCTCCACATTCCACAGAGGCCTTCGTGCAGAACATGTCGCACCACATTGACACTGCTCAAGCACGATGCAGACCTCAGGGTTATGTATCACACAAACCTGGTAGGCCGGTGTCGCAAGACATGCCCCCATGGTCTTTTTACTCGGACAGATACGCACCACCGTCCACGTACATGTATGCATACCCACCAATTCCACCCCAAAACCCAGATGTAGGTGCTTACCCGTACCTACCACCGCAGTCGGTGGCATACCGCCCTGACCCACCACAGCAATGGTATGGTCAACCTCCATATCCGTCACCAGATATGGTACCACCACTTCCGTATAGGCACCGTCCAGTGGCAATCCCGCAGTCGGCTGCTCGCGCACCCCAGGCTCGAGGTGTGACGCCAGAGGACCGGAAACCACGAGTGCTCCCCAAGACGCTGGAGTTTGATGGCAAACTCGATTGGTCTCTTTACAAACGGATGTTTGAGACCTACGCAATGTCTGTTGGTTGGACAGAAAGTCAGAAAAAAGATATGTTGATTTGGGGATTGACAGGGAAAGCTGCAGACTTCTACGTCCTTCTAAGTAAGATGAACGAAGACTTGTCCTACAGCCACCTCATCTCAGAATTTAACAAGAGGTTTAAGAGGGAAGAACTTCCCGAGACCCTACAGGCCCGTTTCCAATTGGAATGCCAAGAAGAAGGCGAGACCCTAAGAGACTGGGCCGATAAAATCCTCTCCTTGGCAGCCAAGGCCTACAAGGATTTGCCCGAGGCGTGGATCAGGAAGAATGCGATCATCAGGTTTTGCATGGGAAGCCTGGACAAGGAAGCTGGTCAGCATGCCTGCATACAGCAACCTAAAACATTTGACGAGGCAATGGACAAGATGGAGTGGTTCCGCTGCATCAGCAAATCAGCAGGTGCCAGACATGCTCCACAAAAGCCAACCAAGTCAGCACCCCCAGTTAGGGCATATAAATGCGCATCGTATGAGTTCGGCGAAAACGACCCTGGTTCCGAGGAAGAGGAAGAAGAAGATCTAAGGATAAGGAAAATGGAAGTGAGAAGGAAGCAGTCGACTCCCCAGCCTATCCTTAAAAGAGAAAGTGGCAACAAAACACCAGAGCCTACACAGGATGTAGGGATAGCAGGGTTGGCTAAGCAGATGTCACAGATGACAGTGGCTACATCAGCTTTGACCAAGCAGGTAGCTGCTTCTATCTCTGATCTTACTACAGAGATCAAGGGAATGTTCCGGGAGCTGGGACGACAGAGGAGCACATCTCCGAGTCGGCGAGCCTGCTATTTGTGTGGCGACGAGAAGCATTTTGCAAGAGAGTGCCCAACAAAGGACCTGAAGGGAAAAGAAACCAAGGTTCTTCGTTTCGAAGATGAGCAGCCAAAATCTCAAGGGACGAAGACGGAGGCCGGGTTTTCGCCCCAGTAGATTACGGCCAGGAGGACTCACCGCATCTGTTGAGCCCCCCACTATGCTACACGCTTATTGCCACAGTAAATAACCAACCGCACCAGGTTGTTAGCCATGCACATCAAAGTACAGAAAAACCACATCGGGACACAACAGAGGTAGAATATCCGCATCGGGATATTATCAGAGAAGAAAGGGAAAATGCGATTTTCGAGATGGCAGAGGATGAATGCCCTGCCAATACGGGATTTGCAAAGACACCTACAGAGACAATAGAAGACATCGTCACTGTCAACCAAATCCAGTCAAGTGCAGTTTACCATGTACCAGTACAAATAGAGGACCAGCATATCGAGGCAGTAATAGACACCGCGGCGGAATCTACCATACTGTCGGATCGTATTTTCAATAAATTACATCCTAAACCAGAGGTACTCTCTAACATGAAATTTCACATGGCTGGGAGAGACTTAACAATGAATGGGTACAAAATAGGCCCAGTGTCTTTCAGGATTGGCTCCACGGTACATCATGAAATAATACATGTCGCCCCAATTGAGGATGATATGTTGCTAGGGGTTGATTTCTTCAGGAGCCGAACTATGAAAATGGATATGGGGACAAATCTCATGATGCTGGGAGAGGACACAGTGTCTATTCAGTTTGGGAACAAACCCAGGGAAACTAGGGTTTCCCGAGTGATGGTAGGAAAGAGGAGAGTTATCCCTCCAAACTCTGTCACTGTGGTTGTTGGTAAGCTAGAAGGGACAATGCCGGACTATGTCCTAGAACCACTCCCAAACACGCATCTTGTAATTCCAAGATCTGCACACCGCAGCAAAGCCAGGCCGACATTATATGTTGCCAACGTCACAAACAGCTTTGTGGTGTTGAAGCCTGGGCAGGCTGTAGGAGAAGCTGTGGAAGCTGATGTACTTCCCGAAATTCATGACACCGCTTCTGGGTCAGAAACAGACTCACAAGGAACCAGTGCCGCACATGCACCGGTAGGTGATCAACACATTCGAAATACTAGCTCCGCATTCGGGCTAGCTGATGACCCATGTGCGAATGTACCTGCACACCTGAGAGACATGCTGAAAAGGTCCAAGGGAGAACTTACAGAAGAACAGTTCAGTCAGCTGAGAGATGTCATCTGTAACTTTTCTGATGATTTGCATCTCATATCTATGACATCGGGACAGTCAAAGAGATTGAACATGGCGTTGACACTAGAGATGCACCACCAATCAAGCAACGAATGAGAAGAACGCCAGTTCAGTTTGCTGGAGAGGAGGAGAAAGAGCTGGACAAAATGCTAGAGGCTGGAGTCATCCAACCTTCGGTCTCTGAATGGGCATCTCCGCCGGTTCTAGTTAGAAAGAGGGACGGTACAGTCCGCTTTTGCGTTGACTATAGGGCCCTCAATAACATAACTGTTAAGGACGTTTACCCTCTCCCACTGGTCGAGGACTGTGTTGACACATTATCGGGAAACCGTTGGTTCTCGAAACTTGATGCTATCTGGGGATACTGGCAGGTCAACTTGCGTAAAGAGGATCGCAAAAAGACGGCATTCATCACCAAATATGGCTTATTTGAGTTCACCAAAATGCCATTTGGCCTCTGCAATAGTCCTTCCACGTTTTCCAGAGTAATCAACCTAATCCTCAGAGGCTTGAATTGGAAAACTGCCTTGGCATTCCTAGATGATATTGTCACCCTAGGAAGTAACTTCCAGGAACATCTCCACAATCTAGCTGAGGCACTAGAGCGCTTCAGACAGCACGGACTTAAACTCAAACCCAAAAAGTGTGCCTTCTGTTCAAAAAAGGTGGAATTCTTGGGTAGAATTGTCAACGAAAACTCCATTGCAATCTCAGACGCAGATATAAGTGCAGTGAAGTCCTGGTCAACACCTCAAAACACCAAGGATGTCGAGCGATTCCTAGGCTTTGTGAATTACCACAGAGCCTTCATCCCCGACTTTGCGGAACTTGCGGTTCCATTGTATGCCATCACAGGACGCAAAGAATTCCGTTGGGAGGAGGAGCAGGAGACAGCCTTCAATGCCCTAAGAGACAAGATGATGCAACCGCCTGTCCTTGCTCTACCTAACACGCACGATGAATTTATCCTGGACACTGATGCGTCGAACATAGCCATAGTCTAGAACATAGTCTAGAAACAGAGATGTCATCAAGCCGGGGTGGCACATCACACCAGAACAAAGGAGTGCCATGGTAGGAATGTGCCGAGTGGCAGGGTGGCCAGTGCCGGTGGAATTTTCCCTGCACCCCGTCAACAGTGTAGCAGCATTGTCTCACTGGAGGTGCTTACTGGTATTGGCAGGAGAAATATCGCCTCAAGGGATGGGGGAGCTTAGACGACGGTATCCATCTACCGGACTCCGCTGTTCTTCGGAGACATCCACTAGCATCCAAGCATCATTGGAGCAAATTCCCCCCAGCCCCAGACAGGAAGTCCTGCAGCAGGACGAGAAACAGATCCCGCATTCGGGATCCACAGGAAGTGCCCCATACAAGAAGGCGGAGAAGACTCTCATCCGCAGCTTCGATAGCCACTTCCATCTTGACAGATTGTTGGCCAGAGGTTCCAGGATTCCGTTGACTAATCTGGCGGCTATTGAACAGGCATTTCCCCAACAGCCAGACAAGGGCTATGCGATGCCTGGACGTCATAACACCAATCATCAAGGGAAGTCAGAAGATCCAGCTGCACTGTTTCTCCAGCACCACAGAGGTAGTCCAGCAGTGGCTGGAGTCCTTCCCCAGTACCCACTTCAGCATAAGTAACATGGCGAACAACTTCAACAGTCGACAGAGGGCTGCCCTGAAGTCAGTTCCAAGGAACAAGCTGCTTCTGGAGACCGATGCGCCTTACTGCCCCCCAGTTGGCAAGAAACTGAATGCCCCATCTCTACTTGACTACACAGCTGAGTCGGTGGCCACCATTCTGGGAGACATCTCACCGGAAGAAGTTCTTGAACTAACCGAAACAAACGCGAGGGCATTCTTCCACTGAAACAGGACATAGAACTCTCTCAGCCTTTGCCGCTGTATAGGGAGCAATATGAACCTCTACCAATGCTTTCCTTCAGTTAGGAGGAATGGCACTTATTTAGTGTTGGGTTTTTTATGTAGTGTTTTTCCATGTTTAGTATTTGTAATACTTGTAGTTTTCACTAACTTATGTTAAGAGCCCCCCACACCATCATCCAAAGAAGAAAAGTGGGAGGAGTGTAGTGCCAGTTGATATTTCACCCGTACTAATCAATGTATCAGAATTATGCGGTCACGTGACCGATGATCAATTTATCGTTTTTCGTGGGCGCCGCCATCTTAGATCAGTCGTTGTTGTATGATAAACATTGTCACATGGTTGTTACCAAAACTCTTCTAGAACTTCTAGTGTTCTCGTGTTTCTGCACCAATCCGTCTCCTTTGCGTTCGAGACCCAAGTTGCCGGATCGGACTCAAGCCTGGGATTAACAGTAATCCTGCGGGCTTGTCTTTTTACGAGGAATTCGGACCCGTAAGAAGTGAAGTCGGCCGCGGCAAGCACCGTCTCGGTTCACGCTCCTGACGCATGTGTAGATACACCGTGAAGCACTACAATTGTATAGAAGTTGATTTTGAGCAATAAAAAAATGTTTTTGACTCAAAATTTTGAAACATTTTTTTATTGCTCAAAATCAACTTCTATACAATCAAAAGCAGACTTTTCTCAATTCTAATAATACCCGGTTTGCAATTTTGGACAGATTTTTGGGGTAGAAATCATGATTTTCCTGCACGGTTTGTTTGGGCCTTGCGATTCGGGGTCTGTGGTCGGTTCCCAGACTGAAAGACTCTGACGTCCCGCCAACAATGCTTCGTGAGCACGTTAGAACGTTAAAACTCAAGCTGTAGCTTCGGTACAGAACAGAGACTGTTTTCATCATTTTTTTGCACCATCGGGATCGATTTCAACCCTTTTAGTTTTAGCGTTTTGAGCATGAGTATGTCAAGAAGTACTGGGCATAGGTCTTGGGGTACAAATATACTGCGATCACTCCAAAACTCAGAGGACTTCATTCTGGCAGATTGATTGAATAATATTCGTGCACTATACAGCATGTTTGCGTTGATATGCCTACCTATGGGTATTACAAGTAATACCCATAGTTCCAGGGGTATTTATTGAGAATGTCGCCAACTAGTTTGGTTGGTCCAATGATTTTAAAGTGCACTTCAGAGTTCCTCATCCTTACTATAATTCCAGGAATCTCTGTCTGTCTGTCTGTCTGTCCGTTGATTATCTCCAAAACCGGGCACTGTATGGAGTTGAAAATCGGCGGGTGTATTGCTCGGGGCCACAGAATGTGCAGTGTCAAGTTTGAAGTGGTTTGGATGAGCGGTTCTCGAAAAAGCTGCAAAAAAAGCAGTATTTTCTGAAGCCTAGCGTGGTAGTGTATAGCTTTGAACATAACACCACGCACTGCCGTTCTTTTCAATTGTTTACGTCATGTTTAATCTAAAGCGCGCATGCTAAATATGACGCAAACAATGCATAAAGGACGGGCACGCGCACGTGCATTGTAGGGCAATACATTGTCCAGTATGGGTGAATAGCACTGCATACCATGTTTTCGTATGTACAAGGGCACATTATTTTTGCAGTCGACTGAGCGACCATTGTAGGTGGTCGAACTTCAAACTTGGCACAAACTTTGACGTAAGTGTGCGTTCAACCTGTGAAAACAACACCATTGAATCGCGTGCGTTGTTTTTTAGAGCAGTTCTCCAAAACTCTGCAAGTATGCAACCTATACCAGTGGCACAGCAATTTGCGTTTCCCGAACATGCACATTTTAGACGGGCACTGCGCTAGTGAATGCAATTGCCAAACCACTTTGTTGACAAGGTTCAAATTCACTCATTTAAATAATACATGTACTGGCTGATTGGTTTACGTGTAAGGCTTATTACCTCAATAACGTTTGCTGTTGAAACCAGTGAAACATTTTATTGTCCAGAAATTTGGTCGGAAAGTTACCCAATAAATGGTCGCCTCATCATGGCACAAAATCCACTGTAGTGTTCTCTGTAGTGCACTTGAACAAATCTGAGAAACTCTCCAGTGAAAATAAACAATTTCTTTGAAGTTGAGCTATTTTGACAAATTATTTCCTCCCCCATACAAATGTGCATACATTAGGCCTAATAAATGTTTGTTAGAAAACTCTTTCCTTGTTTTAATTGGCTTTTTAACTCCTGCCTGTATTTAGTCATGCATGTCATCACTATAAGGGCAATTCCATGGTTACTCGCGTTACATTTTTGATGTACTTTTGAATTTTCTTGGGCAGCAATTACCATACTTTAATAACTGTTATCCCCATGGTAGATAGAGTAGACCTAGACCTACATAATAATGTACCTAAGCACCAAAGATGACATCCAGAAAAATGTGTTATGTATGATAAACAAGACACACAAAATCAGTTACTCACGTTACAAAAATGTAATGTGAGTAAGGCCAAAAAAAAAAATAAGTCGGTCTCTGGTCAGCGCTCGCGTCGATTTTAATCATGCGCGTCGATCTTGTTTTTTTTCCAAAATGTTCCGCAGTAGCTCCAACAGCGCCCTCTATTTCGGCACCTCAATTTTGTTTTACCAAAGGGCACCAAGGAATGGGAAATTGCACCAAGGCAAATGATCGAAAGCACCAAGGCAAATTATGGAGGACACCAATGTACATGAGGACACCAAAAAAACAAAATCGTACCCCACCTTGTCTGTATAATCCAAGCTTGAAGAAAAAAAAAAGCCAAAAAAAAAAAAAAAGCCGCGTGGCCGCGTCAATTCCGGAACTTTGGTCTGACCAGAGATCGAATATTTTTTTTTTTTGGACCTAACAGTGGAATTGCCCTCGACCATACTTTACATGCTGATGATCCTGCCCACTTTAGGCTCAGCCCACCTACACATGCATATTGACCCAATACTTAACAATGTACAAGCATGAATTATTAATTGCAGTGTATTTCATCCAATCCTGAAAGCTGGACGAGTCTGAATGACAACAGTTTGTTAATAGTTTGAAACGTCAATATTGTTGCCTTGGGACTACATGTATACAATGTATGAGTAGTCAGCATATAATGAATGCAGACAGTGTACAAAGGTATTGCTTTGGAAAATCAGGTTTACAAGTGTGTGCATAAGTACATACAGGGTGAGTCAAAAAGAAGTTGACCGGGATTGGTGATGTTTTACAAAACAAACAAATGACACTCAAAACCCCAGTGAAGCACATATTAAACAAGCCTTCTTTTTTGCTTATCTGAAAAAAAGAATGAAACAAATTGATCATTCCTAAGAGAAGTTATGCCTGTTTTACTGAAAGCACTCATGTTTGTAACTGTCCATTGAATGTTAATGTACACAGCTAAAATGCTTACTTTACATTTGTTTGTTCAAGTATTCCGTGGACAGCTTGCAAAATGAGTACCTTTATTAAAATAGACATAACTCCTCTTAGGAATGATCAATTTGTTTCATTTTTTTTTCTAATAAGCAGGAGAGAGTGCTTGTTAAATATATGCTTTACTGAACTTTTGGGTGTCATTTGTTTGTTTTGAAAAACATCACCAATCCCGGTCAAGTTCTTTTTGACTCACCCTGTATATGTGAGGCATTCTGGCAAAATGTGACGGAAGCGAGCAGAGGTAGAAACCAGGGTTTGTATTGTATTAGGAAAGAAAAAAAAATGCTCCTTACAATAAGTACTGTTTGTTGCACTTCAATCAGACATTCCGTTGACAAGTTATGGCTATTAAAGGTTTGTATTTTATAGGCCCACTGACGTGTCAACAAAAGTAAAATTTGGGAAAATTTTGAAAGATGCCAATTGTTTTCCCACAACAACAACATTATTCCACGATTTTGATACTATTTCTTTCAAATGTGTTTATCAAAGATTACAAATGTCAATAAACCCCCAAAACGAGGAAAAAATTATCCCCTTTCGCTTTTTGGCATTTTTTTGCACTAAAGCCTGTGCAAAATCTTTTTGTGCCCTTCCGTCATTAGGGTACAAGTCATAGTCTGCCATTATAATTATTGAAAATAGTTCATCATAGATTTCTAGATATATTTTGGTAGCTCATGTTAAAGTTTGTCCGCCCATCTTGGGTAAAACTTTAAACTTTTAAAAAACTAATAATCAAACAAAAAAACTCATTTGCCATAGAATACAATGTACATTTACTTTTTCTCTTCCTGAAAAACAAAAAAACTTACAATAACACTTGCATTGTACATTGTTCATGTAAAAATAAATTCATAATTTAAAGTGTTTTTTAACCAAAAAAAATACATTCGACCATAGCTATTCCATCTCACACTGGCACATCATTGAAGGGAATATACAACATTTGCAAACATCGAAAAATAAAACTACCCAGTTTTTACGAAAAACTAGGATGTTGGTAAATGACAGTCTCAAGCATCTTGTAAAATTATTGCACCTGGTGTGAAGTCATTTTCAAGAAAATGGTATTTTTGCAACATTTCCAACGGTGGTCGGCCGACCAGCGTTGGAAAAACTATTTTTCAACTACTGCTCCAAATTTACCATTTTGTTCAGTCCAAATTTTGTTTGCTTTTGGTTACATGTTCATTAACGGGTGCAGGCCAGCTAGACTGGTTCCCTTGCTTTACAATTTTCCATCATCTATAAATTGATCCATTTTATCTTTTGTGGAGTCAGGGAACCAGACTACTTGAACATTTTTGTTTTTCTTGGTTTTTCCAACCTTTTCGAACACCAAACTTCAAAAATTTCAGTGTAACAATATTCGATCTATTATACTAACCTCTCAAATAGTTCATTTCTGAAAATTACAGCAAAAGCCAATGATGTACATTCCCTTTAAAATGAATGGCCTTGACGCCCCCTTTTATACCAGTACCCCTGATGTTATGGTGTAATTTTTGATGACTTTCTAATTTTTAAAAATTCCATTCTCATGGAACTTGCCAGTTAGCATTTCACTCATTACAGTTTTTTGTTCTCTGATCGCTTAGTGTTCCATTGTGATTAAAGTGTTAAAATATAGTTTCAGATGCATGTGAATGTACATGTTTCCCTGCATGTAAAGTTTAGAAGACAATGTACACCACAAGTGCAGGTACTTAGTTCTTGTACTAATCTTGTTCGTACTAATTTCTGTCTCTTTTTTCTTTTCCACAGTATTGTCAGCATCACACAGGTTATCAGCTTACTGTCAAGTAGAAGTCTACAAATTGTGATCCATGGTATCAACAGCCACCACACCGCTCCAGGGATCTAGCCACCGCCGCTCCTTCCAAGCCTAGCTCTGGTCGCATCATCTCATTGTCGCATCAATTTCCATCTCAACAACAATGATGATCAAGAAACAGGAAGCCTCCCTAACCAGCAGAAGCCTTTCTGTGATGCACTGTGCCAGGAAGACCCATTGTCCAATCGCGGTGGAGCAATGGAGGTAAATAACAACATGGGAGGGGAGTTGCCGGGCGTCGACCAGCCTGATGATGAAGGCAGGGGCTACCCGGATCAGTTCAGAGACTCCTTAGATGAGCGTCCAGCAAGCAACTCGTCAGCTGATAGTCGAGGTATGGATGACTCTCCTATTGACGAACCTGCGGATTCTCAGGATAGTCTCAATGCAGAAAAACAGTATCAGGATGACCTGAAGGAGCGGGTCCGGCAATCCTTCAAGGACCTTGGGATGGAGCCTGAAGGCGTCCTTAATAGAAAAAACCTTGAGGAAACCAATAAGAGTGCCAAAAGAAAGAAAAAACAGCCAGCGTCAGAGAGACAAACTTCTCACAAATCTGGAAGCAGTGGATCTCGGGACGATACCAGAGGGGGGAGTGTTGAAGATGTGGCATCTGATCACAGTAATGAACCTGCCAATTATGCAGATGAGCCTGCCGCGTATGGAGATGAGACAAATGCCTATTCCAAGGATCCCCAAGGACAAAGTGAACCTATTAATGGTTCAAATGATCCAATTGCAAGTAATTATCCTGATCCAGAAAGTGCATATGAAGATCAAGCCACACCAACCAGATATCCTGATGATAGGGGCCAAGAGAATGACAACCTCACTGGGGCATATCCCAATGGAGATGATGATCAGATATCACACCCATATGGGGATATAGTAAACAGTGAACCCACAGAGGAAGGAGACCATGCAAATGACAACACTGCAGGCCAGGTTGGTCTGTCCCCCATAAGACAGCCAGAGGAAGTCACAGGTGTTGAAAACAATGGAGCTCCTGTAAACTATCCAGATCAAGACCAATTTGAGGATACTGAGTATGAGAATAATCCTGCTGAAGATGAAGGCATAAGGAACAATTCTAAACCTGGTGTAGATCCCACGGCGGATAGTTATCCTAAAGAAGATAACTATCCGGAAGGTGGAAACTATCCTGAAAGGGATAGTTATCCCAACGAAGACGGATACCATGAGGATGCTCGGTATCCAGAAGAGAGTGGGTATCCAGAAGAAGGCAATTATCCTCAAGGAGGTAGTTACCCCAAAGGGGATGCTCATGACAATGTACCTCGTGAGAATGCCTACATGCCAGAAGACGAAAATAACTACCCAAAAGGTCAAACCCCATCGATCTCCTCAAGTTACCCCAGGAGATATGATAATCAAGATTATGCAGATGATGAGGAACAATATGATGACAGAAATCAGGCACCACATGAGCAACAGGAACCCTTTGATCAAACACCAAATGATTCGCTTGATTATGGACAACCCACTAGGGATTCAAATAATGCTGTACCACCCGATTCATTGGATTTTGAGGAGCCTGATAATGCTGCAATAAATCGTACTGCCCTAGGTTTCCCAAACACCCAAGTTTCTGAAACTTATCCCCAAGACTCATTAGATGATGGGTATCCAGAACAGGCACGTGAGCCAACACATCCTAATGATACTCATGAAAAAGATGATACAGATGACAACGGTGCCGAGGATGCACCTTATGATTCCTTAGAAGAAGAGGAGTCGTACAATGTGCCAAATACTATCCCGCCTCAAAGAGAAGATGAGTCGGCTAATGCTCATGCACCAAAACAAAACAGTCCTCAGGAAGAACGGCCAGGAAATAAGCAGCCACTTAGCATCTCGCCATTACATAGTGATGTAGCTCTAAGGAGTGGTCACAGTAGTAATAACTCGTCAGCCAATTCTAGTAGGGAGATTCTCGGTGGCTTGGGATCAGGGAAGCATTCAAATTCACATGGATCTCCTAGTGCTGGGGGATCTGCAGGATTGAAAGACCTTCCTCCTCAAGGTAGAAGGAAGACCCCCTCAAGGTCTGGAAGTCGTGGCTTGGGATCAAGAGGATCCAATCGTCCTAATTACTCGGACCTTGCAAGACAGCGTGGTTCAGCAAATCAAAAAGGGTCTGCTGGGTCAAACAGTAGCAACAAAAGGAGATCACCACAGCAAAATCCTCAAAGTCAAGGGAACACGGTGCAAGGAAATCAAACCCGTGTCAGAAGTCTGAGTAATAGGATAAAGGCAACACCCATCCCTGCTGATGAGCTTTCTGCTAAGGAGCTCCTTAAGAGAACAAGGTCTAAATCAGATGCTGCAGTTGAGGTGCCAAGAGTTGAACACTCAGACTCTCAAATTGTCAGGAAGAACGGAGAAGAGGTCCGGGTGGCTTACATATCTGATGATAGTGGAGACGAAGGAGAACACTTCCTTGATGAGAAGGGAAGCCCTGTTGATCACTTTGGCAAACCTCTTTACAGGGATCTCCATGGAACGCAGACGAAACCTGAAGAACCAAAAGTTGAGTTCCGGATTAAGCCAACACCACCAAAGGAGAAAAGCCCGCTTGAGTTACAAACCATCAATGCCAGAAGGACATCTGCTGATGATGGAAGAAGTCCCAGTGGCAAGAAATCCCATGGTGGAAAAATTACAATTGCTAAGCCCTTTCCAGTGGAGGAACCAATTGTAAAAAATGAAGTGGGAAATCAAAATGGTCTGTCAAATGAAACACTTCCACCACGGCACAGCACACCAAAACATATCTCAGAACCTATGATACAGAAAACTGCTGCACAGCAAGAAGGGGTTAATGAATCAACTCGCCCTCCTCCCTTTCAAGATAAGACAGAGAGTCCTAGCAGCAGTGCTTCAAAATCAAGGACACCCTTTGGAGAGGTGAGACTTAGAAGTGTTGGCACAGTAATGTCTGGAAAATCCATGGGTCGGGGTAGGACTCCACCTGTTTCAGAGACCAAAGAGGGAGACCCTTACAGGGATCTGAGGTTTGAAACAGATGCTGCCCAAAAGCATGGTAGAGATAACAAATCTGCTGTTCAGAGAGCCATCAACAATGATTTGGAAGTTGAGGAGAAGAAAAGCATAACAAATCACACTCCTCCGAAGACCAGGAAGCCACTAAGCAGCACGTATAAGAAGGAAGACTTTGAAAAACCAGAAGATTACCCATCTGTGTCAAGGGGTGCTTCTGGAGCAAGCTACCAGGATAGGGGCATCCAATATACACCTCAGGCAGGTCAGAACAGGGAGCGGCAGACTTCGTCTAAATCCCAGGGCACACAGGATCCTATGTTTCAACAACCCTACAGTGCACAACAAGGCCATCCAGTCCATCATCAGGACGAGTTCAATAACCAGCATCAGCATTTGTATCCAAATCCCCAGAGCCAGAGTACCATGAATCAGCAGCCAGGATTCCCTGGTGCTGCACCACAACATAGCCAGGGTAACTCAGATGGCTTTAGGATGCAGCAAGGCTGGGAGCAGCAGGCTCCTGGTGTTCCTTGGAGTAATGCCCATCCATCACAAGTGCCTCAGCAGTTTTACGGGGCTCAGCCAGCACCACAGTATAATCCCCAGCAAGGAAGCCACAACCCTCCAGAGGAATACTTCTATAATCAGCAGTACTCGGGTTACAATGTTCCAATGGAGAGATCGGATGTCCCATATCAAGACCAAGCACAATACTATGATCAGCAGCATCCATATGATACAGGTTACCAAAATAACCCAGGTCCTGCCACACAACAGGCAAGACCTCCAGGTCCTCAAGACTACATCAACCATTCCCAAAACCCAAGCAGGGTATACCCAAATCAGGGCATGCAACCTGCACCGGGGCAGTATCCTAATCCAGGCCTACCAGCACAGAATGAACAACCAAGGCAACGTGGCCCACCAAAGACAAAGCCAAATTTCATCGACCTGAACAAGACCAACCTAGCCCGCGGTCCACCTAGGCGGAAATACTCAGAGATGCAAAAGAAGGTTCCTACTCCGACTCGCATCAACCCCAAGAAGCCCTTGCCAGACATTTCTAGGGAGAGTTCACAGTATGATGACCCTTTGGTGGAGGATGCACATTATCCAGGAAGTGCCCAGACATGGGCTCATGAAGACTGGACCCATCAGCTGATCCAAGATCAGCGAAACCTACCTCTGAGACGTGGGCACTCAGACACCAACCTGTACATCCAGAACCAAGGACCTGGTCCCATCCCACAAGGGTATTATCCACAGGGAGTACCTGCCATGTCTGGATACAATGAATCTGGTCCAGGATACACCCAAGCTCCTCAAGCCTTCCAGCCTGGATACAATCAGACCTACCCACAGGTCCTTCGCAGCATGAATGGCCAACCTTACAGCTACTCGGCCGATCATGCTACCCAGATTGCCCGGAACAATGGGTTTGCACGTCCTCAGATGAGTGGGCCTCCTAGGGCCAGAGTAGCTTTCGCAGATGACTACCACGACAGCTTTGATTCTGACATGAACCCCATGGTTTATGCTAATGAAGGGACAGGCGCAGGGTACCAGCATGCAACCAGGAGAACAAGCCCATACCACGTGCTGCCTGATATACCTGGACATTCCAAACCTGGAGAGGGTAAGTGTACAATTGAAATCGAGTTTGAAATGTTCAAAATCTCAGGTTGTGGATTGTTGGGGTTAACCTTTCAGTGGCCATAGATGAAATGACCACAGTGGCTCTAGACGACTAACCTAATGTGTCAATCTTGAGTTCCAAAACAGGGTCACAGAAGCTATGTTCAGTTACAAGAAGGCAGCACAAGAGTCTCTGAAACCCAGAGTTGTTACCTAGTCCTGACCAGTCATCACAAATCATAGTCAAATTAATTTTTACGTGGCATTTCTTTGTTCCTCCCCTGTTACTTGTGACCTTAATTGTGATTACCTTGTGATTAGAATTGTGATCTGACTTTCTTGTCTGCTTGATTCCTCTGAATCTCTGCTTTAACTAAGTCTATGTCCATGACTGAAGTTTGGGTTGTTTTTCCCTTCCAGAAAAGTGTAGCTAAGCCATCACAATGGTTGAAGGCTTATCTCCAGAATCTCTGCACTCCCATATGAAAATTCCAGTTGAAAGCAGTTCAACTGGTTCAACTAATTTCAGCTGGTACATGTACCTGATAACTGGAAATTGGTGACTGGTTTTGAACTGGTTTAACTGGTTTTAAACCAGTTGAAAACCATTTAAACCAGTCACCAATTTCCATTTGAACTGGTTTCAACTGGAATTTTCATCTGGGAGCTCACACCAGAAAATCTCAAGCACGTAATTTAGCATTCATCCAGTGCATGTGAGATGTGCTCAGAATTTCTCTAGTCCAAGTGCCCAGATTCTCATGACTGGATTTTATTCATATTGTTGTTAGAGTCTGTGTGGCTTGGCTACGCCTGCCAAAGATTGGCTGCATTGGGGGAAACTCTAAAGCCTGTCTTGGGCCAAGACGAGATTAAACTTGCATTCAAACCATTTAGTGGGGCAGATAGGGGAAATATTTGGGGGAATTGTGCTTATCTTTGGCTATAGGGCCATCGCAGGTTTGTCCTTTGAAAAAATATCTACAGGTAGAATAACAAGCATTTTTCCAAATTTTTAAAATGGCTGCCATTGCTTGTTACATGTATTTCTCCAATTTTTTTTCGAAGGACAAATCTGCGATGGCCCTATAACCAAACATTGTTCTCATGACATACTCTGACTGTGTGCCAAATGCCATTCTTGTATCATTAAAGGCACAATCCCATCACCTACAGGTATCTGCCGACTAATTGCATTATCTGACCCTGTACCTTCACACCTTCCCACACAGATGGCACCTCGCCACTGCGCAAGAGTGATCCAGACAGCTACACAGCCCGGCTCCTGAAACAGAAGCAGCCGCCCCAGTACAAAGAGTACACCATCAAGGACTATCGCAACCTTAAGAGCGACATCAGGCTGGGCGGACTGGGACCTGACCCAGATCTCATCACAGAAAAGGTGCGAGGGGTTTTCTCTACCAAAAAAGTCCTCATATTGCAAACAATATCGGGAAATAGAGTTTCATTTAGCTTGTTGCAAACAACACACACGTGCCATGCCCATGGGGGATTGGAACGGGCATCCACACCCCCACACCTCCCTGATGATGTCAGGTTTTTGTTTTGTTTCGAGTTTGTAGGGTTTTCTTAATACCTGCATACGTGTGGCCGCATAATGCCTTGAAACTATTAGTACGTTGCCCTTTGTACACCCCAAAACATCTTTCGGTAGATTGACCATGTATTAACGTGGTTATTTACTCTGATCTTGATGTGATTTGCACACTTGCCTTTGTGATTGAGAGTCTTATTTACCCTCACATCCATCGCTTTCTCCAGTTCGCTTCATTGAAATTGTCACATGGAATATGTAAAAAAGGAACAGCATGTGCATCTACAAAAAAATTATAGTGGCTTTACACATATTTATTCCTTCATCACTTGTATTAAATGGGAGACTTTTGAGACGTTGGTGGCAGCAAACACACCGGTCCTTTTCAATTGTTTACGTCATGTTTAAGCTAAAGCGTGCATGCTCAATATGACGCAAACAATCGAAAAAGGGCCGGTGTGTTTGTTGCCACCAACATTCCAAAAGTGTCCTATTGTATTACATTGTATTTACTCCTTCATAAATCAATAACACCATAGAGTGCTAGGGAGCGGTTTGAAGTTGTATGAGAAGTACCAGACAGGGCGGTTTAGGGTGGTATGAGGGCCAATGGGTTTATTACAGGGCACTGCTAGGGAACCAGTGTGCCAATGCGTTGTGTCCCGCACATGGAACTACTAGTGGTCATATCTGCTGGTCATGCACGTAGTCCATGTGTATTGATTTATTATCCGCTCCGTTCACAAGTACCCCCTCACCGACAAAGGAAGTACAGTTGGGAGTGACCGACTGACGCCATCTAGCCTGACTGCAATTCATTTGCTGCGAAGCGCGGCCACTGCCTGGTGTACGCGCGTCACACACAAGGAACGGTGCGCGTCAACCAGCGAAATGTCCCGCCCATGGGACGTTGTTGCTAGGTAAAAGGGCGCCCTCTTTGTTAGCGCACGGAGCTCATAGACTGTAATCATTCAGTACCGGTATCTCTCTCATTGTCGCCATTGGAGGGCTAGTATTGCACTTAAGTCCAATGAAATATGAATTTCCCTGCTCAACAGCAAGAGAAGGTGAACCGTCAGCGAGACTATGCTAAGACTGTCATGCAGCAGAATAAGAAGCAGCTGCAACAGACAAAGAGACTGTGGCCCCAGGAGTCTGTCACGCCTAAAGATGCCTCACCCTCCAAGAGAGACATTGTAAGTATAATATACCTCTAGGAAGGAGTTATGGGACTGGGAGTTATCTCACGAAATATCTGGGTTTTCCTCTCATACTGCAAGTGCAGATGACCTACCATTGGAGTTGAGGTTGCTGTCAACAAGATGAATCATATGCAGTCTTGGTAACTTTTGCAGCGCTACCCATGAAATTCTGAGTTATGCTCGGAATTTCGTGGGTAGCGCTGCCGTAGTTCCCAAGACTGGATATGATCTACCAGCTTCTCAGGTATATGCAGCTTTAGGGTAATAGGTGGGCTCGGACATCTATGAATTTGTTGGCGTTAGAAAGTAGCATCCATGTTCACATTTGTGCCATGTATAAACCAGCAATGCCAGCCCTTACAGGAAGTTAAAACTGAAATGCCATGCATTACAGACATTTTTTGTTGATAGAATTAATTGCCTTTATAAAACAGAATTAAAAACAATGGACTATAACATTCAAGCGTAGGTACCAATTTGCAGATATTTCAGCTTGAATACATAGAGTTCAGATGCGCTTTGTGAAATCGGTGCACGTCCGTTCATTTTCAACCCGTGTTTAAATAATTCAATTTCACCATCCTTGTACCCATTTTTATCCCTACTTCATCCCCATCCCGCCTCCCAATTTTGTTGTATCTATCTGTCCTGCCTGGACCCAGCCAGGCCCTGGCGTATTCCCAAAGGGTTCCCAAGCCCCAGGTCAGGTCCGATTCACCTACTGACGGAGACGACTGGCCCAAAGATTCACGGACATTGGTCAGTTGAAAGTTCATTTTTTCCCTCACTGCCCTGAGCACCCTTCAATCGTGGGCCTACTTTTCAGGGAGCTGCTTTAAAATAATTTTCATAATAAAATGCTTTAAAATGATAAAATGCCAAAATAAAAAGTCATCTCAATAATAATCTGGGGAATTTTGCAGGGAAGTTTTCTCTAATTGGCTGATTGGATCTCGATCAGTGATATCTGGGAGTTCTGTTGCACAAATAGTGCTGCTCAGCCAAGAAGCGGATGATAAAGATTATCCTTTTGAGATTTCCACAAGCTATGAAGAGTTTGTACGACACAAAAGGAAGCAGATAGGGGAAATTTTATCTGCACCTTTCGCAGGATTGTATTAAGGGGACTCTATGTTTATCGCACCTGTTACTAAAACCCTCTTGAGGTGCAGTGATACATGCATGTGGGAAATTACTACTGAGATATGAGGTTTCTCGAATCTTGAATCTAATGACAACTTTAGTGATTCCGAATCCTACATTCCACCATCATTAGAAATTAAATACCAGTGCTGTGCATCTGTACAAATTCAGTTAACGTTGCATTCAATTGAATAGTTGTATATTTGAAAATACTACATTCATGCCTAAATTCTGATGAGTGCCAGTCGGGACTTGCATGTGCCAGTACCTGTTATGAGCAGTCATGAACTAAATTAAATGGGCTGCTGGACTCTATGAACCTCCGACAGTCAACATGCATTGCCATCGGGGATGTCTTTTGTCCTGTGCACTCACTTGGTATGGCATCACCATCGCAAGTCTGTGCAAGTCCAGGTGGGCCAGCAGTAGGGAATGTCGGGCTGGTGACCACATCTTCCTCTGATCTGGGTCACTTAACAACTTGGCCCGAGGTTGGGTCATCCTTGCTATTATGCCACTGGCATGTCGGGTCCTTGTCAGCTGGGATCCAGTAGGCTGAGAATCACAGTGTGCCACACTACAGACCTGGTGGATGATGACGCAAAACTCAATCATTTCATTCTACGGTCTGTCTACACATGAGCTCCTTGGTCCTCACGGATGCCAACTCAACCTTTGCGTGGGACAAGCATCAGGTTGACTCTCATCGGACTGCAACAAAGGCACACCATACATCACGCTCTCCCATGGCCGTTCTGATCTCGGCTGCAGAGGCTAGTCCAGCGTCCCGACGCAGCTGGTCCACGTAGGTTAACATCTGCCCACCTCGAGAGGCTTCTCCATGTGTGGGTTCCCATAGGATGAGTTGGCTTGCAGCTTTCCTCTGGATGTCGTACGCAGTGTCCAGCCAATCGCAGACGCCTAGTTCTGATAGTTGTGGAGATTCTTGGCAGGTTGCCATAGAGCACCTCATTCCTGACTTTGTCTCTCCAACTCACGTCTAGAGCCATCCTCCGCATGCGAGTATAGCAGCCATAGAGTCGAGCCTCTTGCTTTGTAGTCCATGCCTCAAGCGTGGGACAAGCGGGAGGACTAGAGCAATGACGTCGGCATATCCTTAAAAGGCTACACCAAAGACAGTGGTTAGCCTACCATCTTGCTCTATCATGAAACTGAACGCTGACTCCTAAAGAAGAGCATTCACAAGCATGACAAGCTGACATGGTATAGCATTGACGGTAGCAAACAAAGCCTTAGATCACATGTTCATCTAAAGACACTGGCTAGATTCTGTCCATCATGCTGCATTTACTGTGGAGCTAAATTAGGCAAAACCCACCATTGCCTACTTGTTACCCACATTCAACTGAAGCCCGCAGTACCAGAGTAGAGTGGATGGACTCCATCCGCCTGCAGGTTCCAACTGTCTCTTCCATCGCATGCTGTGAGGTAGCAAATGGCTTCAGTGCCCTAGGGCTGGAGAACACCACCAATTTTGATGTATTCAAGACCAACGTTCTACATGTAGTGGCATTTTAGGCAGTCATTGGTTCCACCACCAGACAGTCTCGTAAACCTTGGAAGCACACACTCGACAACATATTGCAATGCCATTTAGCCTGTCTGAACTTGACAGAGTATAGATGCCTCAATGCTCTCTGAAGATCGGCCATCTCAGAGGACCAGGTAAATTCAGGGACAATAAAGCCATGACCAGAGCCGTTCCTCCTTGAGGTCTGCAAACCAAGGCTTGTCCCCCAAAATAAACACTTCCTCAAGGATAACGCTGCAAATGACCTCATCCGAAGCAGACTGCACCAGAAGCTGGCAGGAACACTTCCAAGCTCTCCTTCCATCCCTCCACTCAGACTTCCTGATCCGCACCTGATGAACCCTAGCTGCCACCTCTACCCCAATCTCAGAGGAAAATTCTTAGGGTTCTGGTCGAAAATAATGGCTCAGGCCTTCAGCGACTTCAGCAACCTTTCCACGGTAATTATTGAGACATCGGCTTTGTAGATAATTCTGTACTAAGGCTCTGAGCAGCTTCCTAAAATTGGCCCATATGATTTGTTGTGACTAATGGTGAGTTTTAATAGACAAGTTAGACACCTCCTTGTGGAGTCTATTGGGGGCACTGTTTACATGTAGCTCACATGCATTTGAGAGATACAAAGACAATTACTTGCAAATTATGAAGCTAATACCTTTCAAATAAAATTCAATACTTACACATTTGAAAGTCATGGACAACTTTATTAAAATGACCTACCTTGTGTCCCTATTTCCTAGTTTGCATGTTTGTTTGAATGTGTGAGCACTAATGCACTTTTTGAAATTTTCTCTAACCTTTCAAAACAATACACCATCAGTGCACGTACTACATTGAATAACACTAACAGTAAACTACAATGAATGAGTTACATGACTAAACCTTTTTTTCCTTAAAATTGTTGGCTCTTACCTCAGGAACTTTCTGTCCCTCCAACGTCTGTGAATTTTGCCAGTTGTCACGCAATAGGTTTAACTTTAATGGTGGATTCCACAGATTAAGAAAACTTCCAAATAAGCCAATATTATGATTTTTTTTCAGGAAATATACAACAATTGTTGGTCCCTCATTAACAACATCCTGAAAGAATAAATATTGGCTCATTAGGAAAATTTTGTTAATCCAAGGAATTGACAAATAAGTCCTTAAAGATTAACTTTTAAATTTGGGACAGTGTACCTTTTTTCTTTTTGTACAATTTGTTTTTGGTGTGTCAGAATTTAAAGTTTGAGACAGCAGTCTTGACTTACAATTAATTTAAATATTAACACCCAAAATTAAACTAGTATTAAGATTGCGTAAACAAAATGATAAATCTGTGCCAGTGTTGTAGTCGAGTCCATCACAAGCCCCAACAAGTCCATCACAAGTCCTTCAGTCTCAAGTCAAGTCACTAGCTATTCAAACGAACTGTTTAAAAACAGCATTCCTTTGTCATTGTTCATCCTGCTACTTGTGACTGGACTTATTATAAGGACTTGTGAAAGGATTTGTGAAAGGATTTGTGATGGGCTAAAACACTGCTTTGTGCTGGGCTCCAGTTAGTAATAAAGCACATGTACTATAATCCAAGGTCCTAGTAGCTCAGGCTTGACCTTGGAAAATAAAGAACATGCTGTAAACAACTTTGGTGTTTGAACCCTTCGTAAAGTCAGATTTTGCTGCAGCTACGAATGTAATAAGCCAATTTGGTATTCAAACTGTGCATGCATTTAATATGGTGCAAAGGTCATTTGGGATGAGCATAACTGCAATTTCCATGATAATGGAACCTTACTGGTTCTTTGTGGTACTTTCTGCAATTGATTTTGTCAAGTGTCACATTTAACAAATTCATTAAAGGTACGGTACTCAGCAACCTTTGTTTTTTGTCGGTTGTTGGACATCTTTATCCCCAGTGAGCTTTGATTTGAACTACATGTACATACGTGTACAATGTACTTCATCGGCGTGCTGGAATGAAATACCTGATTGGCGTATATTCAATGATTTGTTTCTGTTGCAGGCCATGGAGTATTCCAAGAAGATCCCTAAGCCTCGCATGCCCACTCCGCCTGAGGTGTTGCATGAGCGCATGTACGGGGCCTTGTCCCGGCAACATGGGGCATCCTCACGGCAACTTGGAGCATCCTCACGGCAACAGGCCCAGGAGGAGGAGGAGCATGAGGAGAGGGCGGCGTCTGAGATGGCCAGGCTCGAGGAGCTGAGAGCTCGTCATATGAAGGAGAAGGAAGAAGTGGAGAGACTGAAGATGGAGGCACTGTCTTGAAGAATGACCTACTTAAGACATCAGGCTGAGGAAAGAAAAACTTGCTCTTCATTTCATGCATACCAAGCAAGTGTAAATACAGTGCAGGAATTCAGGTCCCATGATAATGAGATCATGTGTTTAAAGCGAAAAGATACACGTGACTTGAATCAAGTCTAGCACTCTAACGGGTTGTTTTCGAGCACCAAATATGTGCATCCCAAAATTCCTTAGCGTGATGAAAACAAAGTGCAGATTTCCAGGAGATAGTTGAGTGCATGTTTATTTTCAGCTGTTTAACTCAAACTCCCTAGGGATTTTTACTAGGATGCACTCTTAATCCTGCAAAATCCTCCTACTGCCTCCATGTATAAATTGCATACAGCCTCAATCCTCCAAAATCTTCCATTATTTATTGCATGTGGTCCTTGGAAGGGTGACCACTGCCTCAATCCTGCAAAATCATCCGGCAATTACTGTCAATATGTTGAAGCAGAGCCAGTGACTTCCTGGAGCAGTGTGGATGATTACAAGTTTAATCTAGGCCTGGCTGAGCATAAACAGCACAAGGTCCGGCCTAAAACCTTGACACGGGGAATCCTTCAAAATTAACTACATGTTTTTGCCATATACTGGTAGCCTCAATCCTACAAAATCCTCCATTTTTTTAAGGAGGATTTTGGAGAATTGTGAAGGCTAGGGTTAATGATCTTTCACATGTTTTAAAGTAAAAAAAAAAAATGCTTTCTGGTCGAAAGTGCTTCTGAAATCAAAGGAAAATTTGATTTCTTCTTAAGTATTTTGTTGCGGTGTTGCAAAGTGATGCTTCCTGTATTTGCTCTTTTTCAATTTGCTGAAGAATTCCGTCCATTTGTGAACTCTTTTCCAACCGAATTTCACTATTTGCAAACATCATGGTCATCTTATTATTGAAATTTGAATAGAGTTAGGGGATACATATACATGTACATGTCATCCAATTTGAATCAGATACATTTCTTGATGGAATTTTTTGTATAAAGAAGATATCATTTATTGTAAAGTTTTGCCGTTTCGTTTGCCTACATGCACCTGAAATGTTTGCCTACATTGCACTGTTTTTGTTTGTACATAGCCAGAATCGAGTGCTTGCAACCTATAAAGAAATATTATATTTTGTGTAAACTGTTTTAGGAGGTGATTTAACCAGTCCATAATGATTAAGTAAAATATTGGTTGTATAAAAAAAATGTTCTGGAATGTTTGTAAATGAAATTTACCATTAAAGCATTTTAAACTAATATACAAGTACCTGTATTTAAGGGAATTGTTAACATGTGTACATTTTTAAAAGGTTTTACTTTGTGTTAAGAGGGGCAAAATGTGTGACAGAGAACATGATGTAACAACCAAAGTTGTTTGAAATTGAATAAGATCTGAAACTTTGCATGGCGGTATATCACTATGAACATCTTCATCCCTTAAGAATTCTTTAAAGAGCCATTTTCCCTTGAAATTACAGTTAACTAATTTTTCACGGATTTTTCAACATATTAAGCCAGATTAGGAGTCCGTGAAAACACCCTTAAGAAAGTCCTTTGTTTGCCCATGGAGATAGACCCAGTGTACCTTTATAACCAATGATAATCCTCAGTGGCCAGGGTCATTAAAAAAATGTGAAAATACCTTTACAGGATTAGTCCTATATAATTATAAGCCCCATGTAAATGTCCGTGAAACATCTCTTAAAGATTCTTTTCACGGAGAAGAGGACTTTTAATGAATTTCCAAGGGATGAACATAGTGTAGTGTAACCTGGGTTTAATGGTAACACCATGTGGAAGAATTGCCTTTGTAAAGATGTGTGGTTCTGAAAAGAAAAGAAAAGAGTTTCGCCGCACATCTTCTCAAAAGAGATTCTTCCACATTGACTGGAAACCAGACTATTCTAAAAGCTACAAAGGATCATTTGCAATTTCCTATAAAATGATCCACATGCACGAATTTAATGACATTATCCTTGCTTGAAGGGATGTCACATAGATTTCATACATTTCAGAGTCGTGGAAATTTGCACATAATATTTTCATATGTGAACATTCATTTCATGGTCTTTTAATTACAGATATTTTGAACTTGTTTGAAATATACTACATTAAATGTACCGGAGGGCAAGAAGAAATGGGTATAGTTTTTATAATTCCTGTAAAAAAAATAGCAGTAACTGGCCCCCCTCCCTCTATAAAAAAACACGATTTGGGAATTGTATGCTCTTTGTTCAACATTCTTGTTCAACAACATCCAAGGTGCCATTTTAAAATCCGTCCATCGCTGGCCGTCCAAAGGCTTGTCTTTACACTGAACAATGTGTTTCTTTTTTAACTTAAGCTTCCAGTTCCAGCATTTCCAATTTATAGTTCAGAAACCAGTATAAGAGGTATGAAGATTTGACATTTCATTACTTTGGCTTTGATACTTGCTGACGTTTATATTTTGACTAGTTGAGATTTTTGTGCTGTGTTGCAAAGACACTAAATAGTTAAGCCTAGTTTCCATATCGACGTTAAGCTTATGCAGACAGTGTACGAAAACTGTCGACAAGGTTGAACCAGGTTCAACTTTGCCGACGGGGTGCACGGTAGCCTGCGTCTGTCTGGATGGTCGGTGACCGTCAAATGAAATGTTTCCATGTGTCTGCATTGCAGTTTGGGTCTCATTTACGTTGCTCTCTGCGTTTATTATGTCGATTATGTCGACCTTTAACTATGATTTCTGATACCAATGTGCTAGTTGTTATCTTCACAAATTTAGGTTAAAGGGAATGTACAACATTTGCTTTTGCTGCAAGTTTCAGAAATAAATGAATTTGGAGGATTAGCTTGTTATAGCAAATATTGTTAAACTGACTTGTTTCACGTTTTGGGCTTGTTTTTGCTGGAAAACCAAGCAGACCAATCATTTTCTTGAAGTCTGGTTCCTGATCCCATTTAAGATGAAACGGAAAAACGTAAAGACTTTGGGGAATTGTAAGGTCAAAGAATTACTCTAGCAGGTTTGTACCCATTCACAGGTGTGTAATCTATTGCAAAGAAAATGCGGAATAACTAAATATGAAAAAAATAGCAGTTTTTGAAAAAGCCAGCGTTTTCCAACGCTGGTCGGCCGACCAGCGTTGGAAAAATACATTTTTTTTCTTCAAAAATGTCAGCACACCAGGAGCCACGATTTTACAGGATACTTTAGACTGTCAATTCCTAATTCAGTACAATTCAGTGAGGTATTTTGTGATAATTTGGTCATTTTCTTTTTTGATGTTTGCAAATGTTGTATCTTCCCTTTAAATATGAGACTACAGCTTTTGTGGTGTTGTGTGTGGACTGTGGAGGACATTTTAAATGTATTAAATTGGAATGTTTCACAGTATACAACCTAATTTTGTTCTAAAGACAAGTAACAGATACGACAAATATTTTGTTTTACTTTGTAATCCATGCAACCGTATCCTGCCTTATGTCCAATTCCGTCCAATATTATTGTGCAAATAGCAAATAATCAATTTAAAATTTCAGACAGAAAGTTATATTTTCTGTGACATGATAAACTGGTGAAACATTGAAATAAATTCTCAATACATGTAATGTGTTTCAGAATGTTGAATGTTTTTACTTTCTTCAGATTTTGCAAACTACATGCAAGGCTGAAATTAACAACCTAGGACATATACATTGTTCAGGCAAACAACACTTTACCTCGCACAAAATGAAATTGACATGAAAAGGTTATTAAAAAGAGACAATAACATTTAATTGACATTTTGAATTTGTGCTAGCTTGCTTGTCATGTTAGCTAGCATGCTACTTACCACATAATTCATGTCGGGCCTACATGAACATGGGGTGAGGCAACGCTTGGCCCCCAATGAAGCCCAGGACAATGAGCTTCAAGATATTGCGGAAAGAGCTGCACATCATTGCCGAGGAATTTCGTCAAGCACGAGAGTAAAGGCGACAACACAACACATATAGAATCCAGCAACACTCTACTTCACCAGTTGAACTACCAACCGAGCCTAAGACTGAAGTCCAACCGGAACCAAAGATCACATCTACCCAGGCGAACCAGGAGACTACAGGAGATGTTTCCAGTCAGCTTGCAGAGTTGTCTACATTGGTCCAACGGCAGCTGTCAACAATGGACCACGTCATCATGGAGGGGCAGCGGCGGCGCATACAGTACCTGAAAGGTGTTGTCACGCTGCCCCCCTTCCAATCCGGAGATAAGATGTTACAACTGCGGAGAGATTGGCCACTTCCCCAGACAGTGTGCACGACCAGAACGTAGAGCACAGATGCGCAGAGGGCAGAGAATGCAGCAGCTAAACTAGAGAAGCCTGCTGATACTGGGCATTCAGCGGGCAAATTGGAGGACAGCCCTAATTGTGTAGACAATCTAGGTACAAGTGCGACATAATTAAGCCAGAAAAGTGAAACAGAGGAGCAGCTAGTGGGACCGGTGAGCACCATGTTGTTGACGTCTCGGGAAAGAGCTGCAAAGCACTGCTAGACACTGGTTCGCAGGTAACCACCATCACTGATGAGTTTGTGTCCACACACCCTGAGCTTCAACATCAAGTCCCGAGAGAAACGGACGTAACCATATATGGAGCTGGAGGTCATGCTGTCCCTCATAGGGGTTACATTCTGCTGAACATCAAGGTCCTTGTATTGGCGAGTTGTTGGAAAATGTCCCAACCCTCGTACTCCCAAACTTCAGGCAGTCTAGTCCTCTCCTGATTGGTGCCAAATCCAATCTTGCAGTTCGAGGTAATTTGCACACCAAGTACAGATGGGGATTTATGTCCAAGGTTAGGAAGATGTTAAATCTATATGGTATTCGGCATTCCAGTACCTGAATGATGATGGCTTGGACTTGGCTAGACATGATGGAGAAATCGGCCAGTTGCGCTATGTCGGGAGAAACAGCATGAGGGTCAGACCTGGAGAAGAGGTGGTTGTGTCTGCCCGGGCACGCGCACCGAAATCAACTCAGACACGGACGTTGGCGGCACGAATTCCTTCGACATAGGATCAACTCAGACAGTGGCACACGAAATCCCCTTAGTAGACCCGACACCCTTCCGTATGCCATACAGACGTATTCCCCAAGCAGAATTTCGGAAAGCTGACATCATCAAGCCAATTCAGAGTCCTTTTGCGTCGCCCATTGTTGTAGTCTGGAAGAAGGATGGCACCATATTAGACTGTGTGTTGACTACCGGAGTCTAAATTCCAAAACAGTCCGAGACGCCTACCCGTTGCCAAGGATAGAGAAGGCACTTGATGCGCTAGGCAAGGCCAAGTATTTTTCCTGTTTAGACTTGAGTTCTGGGTATCTTCAAGTCGAGGTTGACGGAGATCAGCCCAAGACAGCTTTTACATCACCAATGGGGTTATTCGAGTTTAACAGGATGCCGTTCGGCCTAGTCAACGCGCCGGCCACGTTCCAGCGATTGATGGCTACTGTGTCAGCGACCTGAATTTCGAGAGCGTCCTTCTCTACCTTGATGACATTATTGTATTCAGTTCCAGTATAGAAGCGCATTGTCACCCGGCTGTCTCAAGTGTTCCATCGACTCCGTGAGCACAACTTGAAGTTGAAACCTTCAAAGTGTTACTTTCTGAAGAAGAGTGTCCAGTACTTGGGCCACGTTGTGTCAGCCGAAGGAATTGCTACCAGTACAGAGAATGTTGAGGCGGTAAGGAGTTTGCCAACGCCCAAGTGCAAGAAAGACGTTCGTGGCGTTCTCGGTATAACCGGCTACTACCGTAAGTTCGTCAAGGACTATGCCAAAATTGCTCGCCCACTCTTCGCTCTGAAAGGAGGGGAAAGAGGTGCCAAAGACCCCGTTTTTGCATGGACGGTTGAGTGCGAAGATGCGTCAGACCCTGATCTCAAAGTTATCGACGGCACCTATCCTGGCTTACGCCGAAGCCGTTTGTTGTGCAGACTGATGCATCTCGCAGTGGCCTGGGAGCAGTACTTGCACAAGAACATGATGGGAAGGAGCGTGTGGTAGCGTAGAACTCGCACTCAACAGACTCAATGGGGATTAATTAACCAAACTAAACTAAACTCAGGATCTTTGAAAGGAAAAGTCGTGAGGAAATTGAATTAATAGAGACAAGGGACACAATTCTAGATTTCAAACCAAAAACGACCAAAAAGAATTTATTTACCTTGAAACCAAAAAAAAAAACCCAGAAACTAAGAGCAAAGAATAAAACCTTAAATCGAAAGACTGAAACCTGCACAGTGTGTGTTCGTAAAGTATACGCTCTGACAATATCAAATGACTCCAACAGCAGATTAACTTCAAGCAGAAAACACTCTCCAGGTAGGAGGAACATAAATGTATATATAACTCTGCTGGTCTGCTGGGTAAACTGAATGTGAACTGGAACATGTGGGCTAAAGTAAACAAACAGAGGAACACACTACCAACAAAAAAAGGGGGGGGATCTTGAGAAACTAAAATTATTTCTTTTTGTAAGGGGAGCTTCTCCTATTTAATACACTATACCTTAAATACATGAAAATATACAACTAAAACTGGGCCCTGCCACATTCACGCCATCTTAAAATCATTGCTGTCCCCAGCAATGGCAAATACAAGACTTTATACAATTAAAATGATTTCAACAAACATGGAAAAAAAATAAACAAAACACTTCAATAAATAATTAATGACAATGAACTACCTGGCAATCAACCACACTGGTAGGACCCTTCCACATCCTGGAATGCAAGGGAGGTGGGATGACACAAACATCTTCTGTCATAAGGGCTGTTATCTCGTCACTTGGTATCTCAAAACTCGACTGGAGGGGAATCTCTGGTGGACAACCTCCCACAGTGTTGCCTCACTCGCTTCTTGTGCAGTCTCATGTACTCCATTGTTTCATTGTGGAGACCGGGCCAGAAGTTTGTGGGCCCTGCCACAAACGCACAATGTTTCTTACATATCCGCTGGACTATAATAATGCTTCTTTCCGCTAGGGTGATTGGACATGTGGCTCACAGTCACCCCATTTAACAACAATAAAATAACATAAGAAAAAGTACATAATTATGTTATTGACTAGTTATTGAGGAAAAGTTACGTAATTCGCATGCTCTAATCACAGCTTATTAGAGGGAACATGAGCCAGGGGAAACGAATCAGGAACAAAAAGCATATGAGCAAGATTCCGGGAAGCAGATGCCATGTGCCAACGGCCAGTACCAAAAACCAAGAAGCCAGAGCCTATAGCCTTGGGCAAGGGGCCAAGAGGCAGGAAGCAGGAGGTGCAGAATCAGTGGAATAGGATGTGTGTGTCAACAAAAATCCGAACCCTCAAAGCGTCCTCTTTTTCACAGCTTTAAAAAAATACATCGCAAATAGTATACCTATTAAGAGAATCTTTCTAATCTGGTAAGTATTTATTATTGTTATGGCCAATTCAAAATAAGTGCCGATTTTAAATTTCAATCTGTCCACGGTCGCAGTATTTTAATCTTTCTTTAGGTTATGTACTTTGTCTTTGTTCATTTGCATCTACTCTGTGGCCCTTTTCACAAATGTTAGTCTCGGTCCTTCTTCTTGTTGCGGCAGTCAAATTATCAATCGTGCGCCGTACGTGGACAAAAAGTGGTACATGTACTTCTTTTTACGTAGCCATAACTCAATAAATACTTACATGTATTAAATTAGAACAGAAATCAAATCTAAGGTCACGAATACTGAAGAAATCCATGCTCTAATGAAATTAAACCAAAAGTTATAAAAAACACAAATTATAACATAGTATATTAATAATTTAAAAACAATGTATAGCCTAATAATTGTAATATATAGCCTAGTACTCAACAAGCAAAAATAGTGTGTGCAAAGCTACGATAAATGCAGTTTAAGGGAAATCAAAAACCCTCATTTGATACAATAAGCAAGTAAAATATTCTTCTAACACAGATCAAACACATTAGTTTCTTGCTGTTAATTTAAATCCACCGAATTTCTAACAACCGTCTTAAAACTCGACAGTCTACATGTGACATATTTTGTATGGTCATAATTCTGTCGCAAAATCTGATTCACTATGCGGAGTGTTGTGTTTGTAACTTGCTTTAAACTTGTTTACATGTACCAGTTAAGCTCTCATGAGGGCGCTGTTCATACCCACTGTAACCTTGCCGCTTCTGGCATCCATGTTGGTCTTCGGATTACAATATGAAGTAACACGACAGTTTAAGCTCGTATTTTATGTCCATTTATTTCACAAACCTAACATAATTTGGCGACGAGGATTAATCAGATTAACCTCCCTACACCTCCGGCTTTCCTTCCAACGCCTGGGGATCCTGCAATCCCGTGGACCAGGTGGAAAATTAGCTTCGAAACGTACATCACCGCGAGTGAGCGCTTTGGACAGCGACAGCGTGACATCGGCTCGGCGCAGAGCGATACTGATCCACTGTCTCGGCACCGGAGGTGTAGGGATTAACCTCCCTACACCTCCGGCTTTCCTTCCAACGCCTGGGGATCCTGCAATCCCGTGGACCAGGTGGAAAATTAGCTTCAAAACGTACATCACCGCGAGTGCTTTGGACAGCGACAGCGTGACATCGGCTCGGCGCAGAGCGATACTGATCCACTGTCTCGGCACCGAAGGCCAGCGTGTTTTCAGCCAGTTCGAAGACACAGATACCTACGATAAAGCTGTGAAAGCTTTGGAGAAATACTTCGGCCCAAAGAAGGGCGTCATGATGGAACGGTATAAATTTCGCAAACGGGGACAAGGCAACGGTGAGCCAATCAAGCAATTTGTTGTAGCTTTGACTGAACTTGCATCCACTTGTAACTTTGGGGCATTGCATGAAGACATGATCAGGGATCAGATCATTGAGAAAACGTCCATCCCTTGCGTTAGAGAACGCCTACTCATGGAGGATGACACTGGACAAAGCCACTAAACTGGCTATCCAAATCGAATCAGCACTTACCGATTCCAAAGCCATCAGATCTCCCGCCCCTACTCAACAGCAGACCACTACAGCTACGGCTCAAGTACAAGGTGTTCGCCCAAAGCGTCAACCACAGCGTCGACCCAAGGCTACAAAACCACCCACTACTGCTCGCGGACCAGACTTCCATTGCTTTAACTGTGGGGACAAATCACACTCGGCAAAGAGCTCCAAGTGCGGGAAAAAGTGCTCCGCATGTGGCAAATTGAACCATTTTGCCAGCGTCTGCCGCTCATCGCAACGTGATAACACTCATATTCGCCATGTGGACAACCCCGACAGTGACGAATCCAGTATGGTTTACACAGTTAGCGACCCTACCTACACTGGTTCTGGTAACTTCAAGGACTGTGCACTCATCATCGATGGCAAACCTACACGCCTCCTCATTGATCTCGGGGCAAAGGTTTCCATCCTGAGCGAGGCTACATACAAGCAGCATTTCGCACACCACCCGCTATGTCCAGCAACCTCCACCCTTCACTCATACTCCGACTCCAAAATCGAGGTATGTGGGGTCATTTCTGTTCCAGTTCAGTACAAGGACATAACATTGGATAACTTCTCCTTTCACGTCGCTAAAGGCAGAAGTCTTATGGGTGTTGACCTGTTTGACAAGCTCGGCTTCAAGGTGTTCGATCCTACTGGCACTCCCATGCACATGGTGGACATTGACAAGCAGTACCCCACCATTTTCAACGGCTTTGGAGAAATCAAGCATTTCTGCCACCCAGCTGTCAAACCAGTTTCTCAACGCCTTCGCTGTCTCCCCTTCGTGGTTCACGACCAAGTTTCCACAGAACTTCGCAGACTCGAATCACAGGGTATCATCGAGCGCATCAACTCTTCTCCCTGGATCAACTCTTCTCCATGGAGAAATTCGCCTCTGCGTTGATCTGAAAGAGGTGAATAAGGCTGTCATTCCAGACAAGTACCCATTTCCCACCATCAACGAGTTGTCCAACAAATTCCACAGCGCCACAGTCTTCTCCAAAGTCGACATGCGTCGTAGTTACCTGCAAATTCCACTCGCCGAGGACAGTAAACAGCTCACAGCATTCGTGACACATGACGGGGTATTCCAATATCGCCGAATGCCCTATGGACTCTCCTCAGCACCAAGTGCGTTCCAAAAGATCGTCACCAGTATGCTCACAGGGATCAACGGAGCCATCAATCAACTCGACGACATTGTTGTCCATGGACGGACCATGGACGAACATGACTTGCGACTCCATGCTGCGCTTGCTCGACTTGCCAAGCACAACATCACACTGAATGCAGACAAGTGTGTATTCGCAGCCAAAGAGATTGACTTCCTCGGCTACCGAGTTTCAGCCGAAGGAGTCATGCCTACGCTCGCAAACATGGACGCTATCCTGAAACTACAGGCTCCAACCAACACCAAAGAACTTGCCTCGTTTCTCGGCTCCTGCAACTTCTACCTGAAGTTCGTACCATGCTACGCGGACATCGCAGAGCCATTGCGCAAGTTACTACGCAAGGACACGCCTTGGGAGTGGGGTGACCCCCAAGTCCAAGCCTTCACTATGCTCAAGGAGAAAATCACTTCTCCACCAGTCCTCGCACACTTTGATCCCGCTGCCATGACATACCGACGCATCCGGCACTGCCATTGGGGCCGTGCTTTTGCAACAAATCAACGGCAAAGAACGCCCAGTAGCCTTCGCTTCTTGCACGCTTTCCCCAGCCAAACGAAAGTACCCCACAGGAGAACGCGAAGCCCTCACTTGCATCTACGCATGTGAACATTGGCATGTCTACCTGTACGGCAGAAAATTCACTCTGCGTACAGATCACCAGGCGCTGACTACAATTCTCGCAACAACTGAATCCGGCCACAGACCACTACGAATCAGCCGTTGGTCTGACCGTCTTCACCAGTATAACTTCACAGTGCAGTACAATGCTGGCAACCGTAACCATGTTGCCGACATGCTCAGCCGCCTGACACCTGCTTCAGACTCTAACTCTGACCTCTACACTGATGATGACGCTTATGTCATGTCGCTCATCACCGGTTCCCTCAGCAACCTTGTGTCTTGTGAGGAACTCAAAGCCACATCACAAGACGACGTGACACTACAGCAGGTATGCCACTTCCTCCAGACAGCGTGGCCAAAACAACTCACGTAAGAACTCAAGCCCTTCCACAGACTTCGGGATGAACTCTCAGTGTGGAACGATTGCTGCCTAGCAAGTGGGGACAGAGCAGTAATCCCAGCTCCCTGCAGCAACGCGTTCTGTCACTCGCACACGACGGACATCCAGGCATCGTCCGTATGAAGCAATGATGTCGCGATGCAGTATGGTGGCCTGGAATTGACACTCGCATCGAACAGTTTGTTTCCACTTGCGAAGCATGCCACTTGAGCGAAAAGGCCATCAACATCCTACCAGCTCCGCTGCAACCCATCCCATGGCCACAGAAACCATGGCAACAACTTCAGCTGGACATCTTCGGCCCAGTTGAGGCAGCCCCAGCCAACCAGCGTTTCCTCGTTGTGGTTCATGACCTGCACTCCAAATGGCCAAAGATCGCTACAACAAGTACAGTCACCTCTGCCACAGTGATCAACATTCTTCAGCGAATGTTCACGAAATGGGGCCTTCCAGAAGTCATCATAACTGACAATGGTCCACACTTTGTGTCAGACCAGTTTGCTGACTTCCTCACCAGCCACGGTATCGAGCACCATCTCACTGCCCGATACAATCCACAGAGTAACGGTGGCATTGAGCGCTTTATTAACCGCGTTATCAAGGACGGGTTGAAAGCCAACCTTGCAGCAGGCCAAAAATTCGACAAGGCCATTCAAACCATTCTTCGCACTTACCGCTCGACCCAACACTCGCTGACAGGGAAGATGCCTGCAGAACTCATGATCGGCCGCAACCTTCGCCTCCCACTGGACATTCTCAAACCTCCAGCCAAACCTATAGTGAAGGTAACCGCCCAAGCATCTGCAATCGCAAAATGCCAACAGAAGACCAAGTCCTACACCGACACTAAGCGTCGTGCTCGAATGCCACAGTTTCAGACCGGTGACTGGGTCAGAATCAAACGCCCAAACCGCAGTCACAAGCTGGCATCTTCGCTCTCACAGCCGAAGCAAATCGCTCGTCGGTTCAGTCCTAGCACCTACCAACTTAGTGACGGCACCCGTTAGAATACACGCCAACTTATTCCAACCCCTGCACCTACAGCCACAGGAAATATAAACTGCTTGAAGTACAGTAAAAATGTTACATGTACATGTACATGTATCCGTATTGAATAGGTTTTTTTTAATTCTTAATTCCTCTCTTTCAACTGATCATTTTATTATCATGAGGTTTAAATCAAAGCCCCACATTGACAGCTCCAAATATACATGTATGTACCTGTAAATACACGATGAAATTAAGACACACAATCTTCAACCCACTACAGTTGTGACCCGAATGGATCGCTTCATCAAAACATTCAAATACAACAGGTAAATTAATCTAGTGCAATTTTACAGGTAAGATTAACCGCTCTATCTTCATTTTTTAACGACATGCCTCCAATGATTGACATGACTGATTACAATTTTGTATCACACCTGGTGATACATCTTGACAGATTGTCTGTCAGCCACTGCCAGCTGCCCTTTTGATGTGAATGTTATATCCATGGGCCAGTGCAGACCCTGTGCGATGCACTTTAGGAAGCCACCTTGAGGGTCATAGTGGTGGATATGACCCGTGTTCTCAATGTTATGCATTGCAACATAGATACCTGAGCCATCAGTGCACACACCTTTGCAGTATTGTACTGGTTGCCCATGGATGGTGGGCTTAATTGTGCGTTTTGTAGCACCATTATCATCAGCAACATGTACTACATGCTGTGAAAAATCACTGATTAAGACTCGATCATTGCTGTTCACGGACAGAAAGTAAGGATCAATCTTGACTGGTATGGTATGAAGGAGTTCACCATTAGTGGGGCTGTGCTCAGTCAACACCCTCCTCTTGATATCACCCACTACGATGGTATCATCATTCTTGACAGCTACACTGTGGAGGTCAACTGCGGTCTTACCGGCCTCAATAGGTGGCACCGTTGGGAACTCGTATGCCAGTGTGTTGTCGCTGTTAAACACCTTCACGGTGGGATTGTTCATCTCAACAACCACCAAACGATTGTCGCCACGTGTAGCTGCGATGCAGCGTGGACCTGTAGGAATTAATATGTAAAAGAAAAAAAATCGGGATCAACGTTTTGTTTGGATGACAACTTCATTAATCCTAAAACATAATACTTCCTGTATTGTACTCCCCCCCCCCCAATAAATATTTTATTACTCGACCCAAATCACAATAATATTTTTCTAATCTTACTTTCATTTTCGAAAAAAAAAAAGCAAACGAAATTTATTGGGTTAATACTCTTCTTGTGCAGTCCACTTAATATTAAAGAATGAAATAAATTGGGTTTGTGACGCGGTCTATGCATTTATATCAACAATATGCAGTTTATATTAACATCGCATGTTAAGAATACATTTATGTACCTGGTTTTTCTTCAAAACGTTTCGTCTCACAATTTTATGTGATTCATTTTAATTAGATGTTGATTGTGTAAATAATTCGGCATGTTGCATGGATATTTAACTCACATCTTGGCATCGGGATTGTGCTTTTCTGGTTGCCATCGATGTTGCAGATTACAACTTGTGTGTGGTTGGAGTCAGCCACTGCAATCTCATCGGGTTGACGAACAGCAATGCCCCAAGCAACATCAAACTCTCCTTGACCGCTTCCCTTTTTACCAAACTCCCGACACAGCTCCCATTTGCCTTCTGTCACCACCTCACCCAGACTGATGCTACCAACCCCCTCACTCTGCTTGAAATTCAGAAAAGCGAGCCTGTTGTCAACTCTAGGAATACTCTGACCTGCCAACAATTTTAAGTCTTTGCTGATTGTGGGATAGAGTGAGAGAAAGTCACTATCTGATGCAGTCTTTGTCACCTCTCGTGCTGTGTCTATTGAATACTGAAATCTCTCCGCTGCCAAGCCCATATCTTTCTCACATTCATCCAGTTTTTGTTCACGATCTGTTTGCATGTTTTTGATGTCATTAAGGATGCGAGTTTCTTGAGCCGTAACCTCTGCTCGGAGCTCAGCTGCTCTGTCTTGCACTTCTGTCATGACCCTTTTAACTGTGACACCTAAATCTTCTTTCATTCTTGAGACTTTCTCTCGTGATTTCTGGAGTTCCTTCATTGTGTTTTCCAGCGGAGAAAACAGTTCAGCCAACGATTGCTTGTACGTTGATGTTGCCAGATTTCTGTCAATGTACGAGTGTTCTGGCTTACAGTGGTCAATGACAGTACAATCTCGGCAGATCAACACTTCACACGTCGTACAAAAGAACCGTGTCACTTCACCTTCATGGATCAGACATTTTGGATGTTGTTTCTGATGTTTCTTTGTCACTGTAACCTTTCCCTCACGAATTTCCTCCAAAGGAACTACATTGTGATTGGATGAGGAAGGGAATCGAAGATGTATTCTGCTGCAGACTAAGCACGAATTGTGGCCACAATCCAGACATCGCTGCGTTGCCTCGTTGCCCCCCTCACATACATCACACAAAAGACAAGTATCACTCGATCCCACTATCTTTTCCTGAAGTTCAAGCTCCTCAACCAGACCAATCAGATGAAAGTTGGTTTTCAGACCCTTCACCCCCGTCTCAGGAAGTTTCGTCTCCTGTCGACACAAAGGGCAAGGAATCGCTGTAGAGCCCTCGTGCTTCGTGCTACGATATTTCAGCAGACATTGCTCACAGAAGCTATGCAGACATTCCAGTATCTTGGGCTGTTGGTATCTCTCTTGACAGATGCTGCACTCAAGATGATGTCTGCTGATCGTCTCTAGCGCTGAACTTACCGCAGGTCCAGTTGCCATGTTTGTCTAACAAGAGTGATAAAAAATTAACATAAGTTTATCATTCACATGTCTTCTTATATGGGTGGGGACCAATAGTAATTGGCAGGGTGTGTTTTTGCATTGAAACGAATCGACAGGTACAGGGCTCTCCAGATGTGAATTTAAAAAAAGAAGTGCAAAATCACATCGTTATCAATAAACTGCACAGCCTCTTCAAAATATTATAACTTTTATTCATCAGTGATGCTTCATTGGATTTGTTTGCACTGTGGGTTAATCCGGGAAGGCAAAGAAATATGGAATTGACTTTAGTCATATATTGTTGCAATTCATCATTCACGTCCAGTTTCTAAATGCTAAATATCAATTTACTTCAATGAATGGGAGGTTTGCGGTAACACAATGTGATCAATGATATATATTCGTGAGTGGCGTGGTTCTGAGAAGAACCAGTTGGTTTATCAATTTTGTAAAAGTTAAGAGATGTACGATGCTAAATAGTGCTCCCATATACATGTTTATGTGCCTCAAATACTGAACTTTCTTCTTTAGAGCCACACAAATTATCACGCTACATTTCGTGAAAAGGAAATTAACTGAGGAAACTGTTTTGCTAGTTAATAACCAGGGGAAATTTGGAGTGTGTTTGTCCGGAATAACTGCATGGTTTTCCTCGAGGTCATAGACATGAACCTTTGACCTTTTTATTTGTCCTTGTAATTTAGCAGGTAAGTAGCTTCCATGGCACCATTTAAAAAACAGTCTACATTTCAAACTCAAGAAACACATCGTTGGATGAAATTTAGCACAATCGGAGGAATCAGAGGAAGGCCAGTATTTGTGACACATTTATTGAGCTAACAACACGTACATTCTAGTTTACAGACATCAATTTGTGTAACAGCTTTCCACAGGCCTATACTGTCAAAAGAAGTGTCACACTCATGGGCGTTGCCAGGATTTTTTTCCGGGGGGGGCAAAGGCAATTTTCCCTAAAATTCCTTACCTTTTTCATGATATTCTCAATTTATCATTTTTCCGAGCGTGAGCAAGGGAGCATTTGCCCTCCCCCTCCCCCCCCCCTCCATCAAATTAACACTAATATGGCTTCGCATCTCGTCTTCCAAGACACTACCTTCTCTCTAATTCAATTTTCTGAGATAACATGACATGGTTTCCTCTTTACCATGATTTAATTTTCATCGGATTACTTTTGTTTAAGCTGTCATTTAATTGTTTTTAAAATAAGTAAAAATAATAAAACGGCAGTGGGTGAACGTTATTTTGAGAAAGATTTTCCCAGTTGGCTAAAAATAATTAGGAGGATGCACAGGCTTTTCCTGGAGGAATCTGAGACCACCTTTGCCAATTAACGTACTAAAACAAACAAAACGGCGCGGGCCAAATAGGACTATACACGTATTGCCTTCTAAAAAAAAAAAATCAGTAGCCAGGTTAAGTCTTAACATGGAGGAATAAGACAAATACACAGACTTTTTCATAAAATGTGTCATATACATGTACTTTCTTTTAGCATACGCTAGTTTGCAAGACATGAGTCTACCTCAGCAGCCAAATTAACATTTAATAAACGAAAACGGCACACAAAAAAAGGTAAAATTAAGAGAAGCCATGAGGCCGTGTCCACGTGAAGAAGCGAATTCACAGACATTTTAAAGGTTTAATCCAATCTGCCATATACGTCCATCAAAATATCGCTAGTAATAGTTGGGGGATCGTCGGCCCTACACTACACGATCGCCGTATTTTGCAAGTTTGCATCGAGTAATGTCACTCGATACAGCCAGCATGTCACTCGATACAGCTAGCATGTCCAGTAGGCCGAAATGGCATCATAACAAATTTAAATAACACTAACAATAACAATACATCTGTATGCCTACATCAGTACATGCTACACCCCCAGCTACCCAGAACGATCACATGAGAATTTTACGACAAAATGTTTTCTCCATGATTCAATTACATAAATATTGTTTGCTCACATTTTTCTGACGTTTCTGGTTTGTATGGTAAACAATTTGAGAGTTGCTGATGAGTAGGAAGAAGCGAATATTTCGGTTGGTTTCCTCTAAGCAGTAACACGGAAGTGGAAGTCGACGTGGAAAAGTATACATGAAGAGCGCCTCCAAGAGACAGCACGCCCTGTGCGCTTTCGTGTGCTTCTGGTTGTTGGGTACGTCGACTCTGCACAGCTAGTAGATCATGTTCGCGACCAACTCAACCTCGTCCCCAGGGTCTCGAGCAGTACGCGCCCACCACTACCTGCTCTCTCACCCTGGTATTGGATCATTTGCATGTGCAAGATTTTTGCACACGTATGCAAATGAGGAACAGTCTGGTGACTGGATATGCGTTACACATTAGCGTTTGTTTTTGTATGGGGTGTCTGGGGTAAAAAACAGAGTCAATTCGTAGCAGCGCGAGCACGGCGTGATCGAGTTACGAAAACACGATTTTTGAAATCAAACTGTTACGATCTTATCGAGACAACATGCAGTATCATATTTCATATTAATATGAGCAAATTGGAAAGGAAATTAGTATTTTCGAGAAGGCGTGGACGAATGATCGCGAAAACACGTACTGCATGCACGTTGTGAATATATAGCACCAAGTACGTACACGATAAAAATCCATTACTAGCCAATTGCGGTATGAGGAAGAAAGTTTCCTATCCAGGGTTTACTATTGGAAACGCGGTTGGAAATAAAGTAATCACTGGGGACGAGGTTGCGACCAACTGTTCAACATGTTCTTCGCGATCTGCACGAGGGAATCACTACTGAGGCGTTAAAGGCAATAAGGCCTACTAAAAAAAAAAGTCATAATTATATCTCACATAATTATGACTTATTATTTAAGCCATATAATTATGACTTATTATTAAGTCATAATTATGACTTATTATTAAGTCAAAATATGACTTATATATCTCATAATTATGACTTATTATTAAGTCATAATTATGACTTAAATCTCATAATTGTGACTTAGTATTAAGTCATAATTATGACTTATATCTTATAATTACGACTTAGTATTAAGTCGTAATTACGACTTAGGATATCTTATAATTATGACTTAACAATAATTAAGTCATAATTATGAGATATAAGTCGTAATTATGACTTAATACTAAGTCATAATTATGAGATATAAATCGTAATAATGACTTAATAAAAAGTCATAATTATGACTTAATAATAAGTCATAATTGTGAGATATAAGTCGTAATTATGACTTAATAATAATTATGAGATATAAGTCATAATTATGACTTAATAATATTCATAATTATGAGATATAAGTCATAATTATGACTTAGTTCTTTTTTTTTTTAGTTTGTATTATGTCCCTTTAACGCTTCCGTACTTTCCCATCTCATTCTACAAAACGGAATTATATTAACTTTAAAAAAAAGTATTTCAGTAGGCCTAGGTTTTGCCTTTTTTTTCCTTTCTTTTTTTACATTATTACCATTTTTTAATATCCATTATAATGAGAAGTAGCGCGCATCTGCCGGAAATGTCCACACAAGCTTTAACGTGGGGAAATGAACACGAAGATTAAATTCCTTGTATCTTCAGAACGGACGGTCGCACAAATCTGGGGGTTGCATATTATGAAATTTCGTTCTTCTGGCTTTAAATTTATTTATGTTTGGCTTGGAAAGACAAAAAAACCACTGATCATGTTTTTATTGAAAATGTGGGGTATGAGGCAATTGCCTGTGGAGCAGAACAGAAAATGACCGTTTGTGACAGGCCTTTGGTTGTTTATCGAGAACCCAATGTCAGAGCACACTGGGGGTATACGGTTTTGTAAAGAGGATGAAGTTCTCTTTCCATTCATATAAGACTCGATTTCATTGGATAAGAAACCACTGATCATTTTTCGTCAAAGTTTTCCCCCAATGACTGGATTTCTTGCAGAGGTCAGTTGTGTGAGTGCACGTGGCCAGCGTGTTGCATGTGATATGCAAATCGCTTGGTCAAGTGGGCAAGCTGTGGAGCTGTCTCACTCGCACATTGATCTTTTGCGTATTCAGTTGGGCCCTAAACTTTTCAATATGTTTGCAATTTTCCAATGTCCATTTGTTTGTATAGACATATTATGTTTTAAAATCTATTAATTGTCAGTGATTTTTTTTTTCGAAAAGGGGGGTTGGGGGCAGGGGGATAGATGTGTTAGGGAGGGGGTAGGAGGGTTCGAATGTACCTCCGGCCTTTAAAACAATGAGGGCGGTATATATTATGCATCCGGAAATTTTCCTTTTTTCTTAAAACCGGAGTCATCGACGTGCCCGAAAAGGGATATGTGAGCCCCCTTTACTTCATCAACTGCATGGCAGCCAGTGCAGAAGGGGCATGTATTCATGCATTGAGAGTAAAAGTCTTCAAGTCGAGTCAAGTCTCCAAGTCGAGTTTCGTCAAGTCAAGCAAGTCCGTCAAGTTCCTTCAAGTTCCGTCAAGTCAAGCAAGTTCCGCCAAGTCAAGCAAGTCCCGTCAAGCAAGTCTACAACAACGGATCAAGAAAGGACCTTTAGTCTCCCCTTTTTTATTCATTGCATTAATTGTATTAATTGTTTTGTAATTATTAGAACCCTGGGTTTTCTTTTTGTAATATAGATATTCTTTATTGAGGATATTTATATTAGATATGCAACGTTTAAAATCTTATCCCTTTTTAGCCGGAAATGAAATAAAACTCACTGGTTTCAAGCAAAATACACAAGCGTATAACCGGTAAAAATTAATTGTGTCGGCGTATGCATTTGACTATATCATGCCCGCTAGATATTCAGTTCCAGAAAGGGAAATGTAAATGTAATTTCTGACATGTGATGACTTGTTGACCACTCTGTTTCAATTTTTTTTACTCTCCCTTAATTGCTCCCTCTTTTTTCAGTTCATAAAATTCGTGTTGTCATAATTAAGTGTTTCTGACCTTGGTTTCCAATGTTTGTATTTACTGCTAATAAATTAAAAGCAGAAAGTAAACGAATTCCATCAACATTCTATCGACGTGATCTTTTAAAGAAACACTTCAGCTTTTAAAGGGTCATAGAATTGGAGTATAATGTTGTATGAGAAGTTATTGTTCATGCGAAATTTCATAAAGGAAAAACTGCGGTGACATTTTGTGGTAATAATTGTTTTGTTAAAACTGCGTCTATGCTGGCAGTCGTCAGAATCATTTTCAGCTTTTGTTTAGAGTATGTATTTGTCTGCGGTGTTTCCTTTCTTACCTAACCCCCAATTTTCAGGAATTGCATATTGGTTTTTGAGAACCAGATTGCACTAAAAATGGTGACACATAATAAGAAATAATTAGAAATGGATATTTAAAAAGAAAGGTTTAATTAAAAATGGAAGTCATAACCACTCTAGCTGAGATATCCTATTTACAGGAATAACTGTTTTAGGTAAAAAAGAAAAAGAAAAGAAAGGTACATGCACCTTCGGTGCCGTACTGAAAAGTGTTTTAAGTGAGTCATCCCGGGGGATGATTCAAAATTAAGGTTGTAAAATAATTACTCCTCCACTTAAAATAGGCCAACTTCTGTTTCCATTTCTAATTTAAATTGAATACATTTGTTAAAACACAGCAAAAATAAACAAGATCAAAACCGCGTGATTACTTTGCTATTAATTTGCAGGGGTTACATTTATTTAGCATTGTGAAAAAAATGTTCTGGCTAACTTGGGGAATTCCTATTTTGTGTAATCAAATACAGTGTCGATAGCAGAACTATTTAAGGACTAATTAGAGGGTTGTCGGCGTAATGAGTAAAACCTGCTGCGCACGCCCCATGTAACTCACTTACTTTTAACAAAACTTCATATGTAAGCAAATGATTAGTAAAGAAATCCTCGTTTAACCAGCCAGCGTCATTGAAAAGGACCCCAAAGCTAGAGAAACAAAACTGTCGATGTAAAAATGTGTTTTAAAATTGGACTCGGAGAAAAACATTCTTCTTGAAGTTGATCGACATTATCAATATGGAGAAATTCAAGGGACGGATTACAACTTATTACACTGTACATCGGTTGGTCGGTCAGTCGGCCCGGTCGGTCGGCGGTCGGTCGGTCGGTCGATCGGTCAGTTACAGACGTTGATGACATTGTCTTGCCCTCCTACATATTTTCACCAATTTCTTTGTCAAACCACGAATCCATGCAGCCCCACTATACAGTCATGTGGTTGCTAAGGCAAAGCGTCTGCCGTTGTTAAGCAAAACTAATCCGATTACGTACTTAGAACATGGCCTTTTGAACGTTGTGTTTCTCGGAAAATATGCTTAGCATGATTGAAAAGTTAAATTATAACGGAAGAAGAAATTCTTAGCTTCATGTCAGTGAAAAAAAATCGCCGTCACTGGGCTGGTTACTGTTATAGCTGACTATCAAGTCTGGAAGAAATCGCTCGAAAACTTCCCCAACTCTCTGTATTTATATATATTTCTAGGAATTTCTCAAAATTTATATTTCACAAGTAGTTGAACACCTTACCTTTATCATCGAAATATATTCCGAATTTCAGCTTAATCTGTTGTTGCAAACGCTAGTGTTACAATTTAAAACATCTCCATGGAAAATTTCGACGATGATTTCTGCCGAGCCAAGTCACTTGCATTGTTCAGCAAAGCACCTTAGGCGCTATACGTCGGTTGATCGATTTCGGCCAAGCCACACAATATTGTGGATTAGCATATTCATTAGCGTCACTAGGCGTGTTTTGGCGTGGGTCTCGGTATCGACCAATGGAAGCCCGCAAAAAAAGGTGATATTTATCAATTAATAACTCGCAAAGGAGGCTTAAAATACTCAAAATGTTTACTGCACACCATAATGGATAGGAACCTTTTCAATATTCCTGAGGCTTGAAAGGATTGACAACTATTGCAAACGTCAGTGTTACAACTTTCAATGATACACGTAGTCTGGACTATTTTTCCACTTTCAACGAAAAGTAGTAGTAGTAGTAGTAGTAGTAGTAGTAGTAGTAGTAGTAGTAGTAGTAGTAGTAGTAGTAGTAGTAGTAGTAGTAGTAGTAGTAGTAGTAGTAGTAGTAGTAGTAACATTTATTTCAATGATGTCATTCATTACAATTATGTACAAACATGTATACATTACAAAAAGTCACTAGTATAATATTAGATAGATATTGTTACGAACCCAGAATGCTTGATTATGGAAATCTAGCGCCCTCTGGATTCACTCTGTCCATGAAGTACACAATCTTATTGTTGTCTTTTGCTGTTCATTTATTTTACCTAATTATCGTAAATTGCCAACTTGCACTTTTATTCCCAGGGTCTCTTACCATGGAGGAATAAGAACACACACAGCGCATGATGCAATACCACGCGCGCTACTGTATGCATTATTCATGTAGCGATGTACATGTGCGCGACTGACCACACCTCCCTTCGCCCCAGCGAGCTAAGTTCCTTTCCCCATAGCATGCGTGCTTTGGCGATCTCCGAGAGACTGCTCAGCGGCACGGAGCATTTCTCTCCCCCGTGCGTTACCCATGAACACTAACTGGAGTTCTCGGTCCAGTTTCCCAGTCCCGTACTTAGCTCGAGGGAATGGAATGTTACCCTTGCGTGGTCGCGTAGCTGGGCGTGGTAAGACATCCTGTGATGTAAATAACCTGTGACATAGTAACCTTTTAGCTTGTCACTCACTCCATCAAGGTTGCTCGAGATGTTGTGTAAACACTTTTGCACTCTGATCGCACTATTTGCACACATCTCTCTCTGTATTTGCACACTTCTCTCTCCATGTTTTCCCTCATGTAAATGCACACGTTTCTAGTCTCTTGCACTAGGCACTCTTAGTAAATCATGTGACTAGTCATGTGACCCTTAGACATGGAAGATTACTATTGGTTAATTCCTAAATCAGTGATCATGCATTATTTAATCCCGATACTTCTACTGCCTATAAATACCGGAGGTTTTCCTAACTTTCGGCAGTGCGGCGAACCAAGAAACCAATGAAGTGCGAACGAACCCCAAAATTCAAAGTTGTGAGGCGAACTTATATGTTGTGTGGTAAATCGTATGATGTGCGGCGAACTCGACTCTGACAGACCAATGACCAATTGTTGTGCGACTCTAGTCACTACGAAGCATCGGCCTCCCTCGGTGGTTGAGGCGCGGTGAAGTAATAGTGCAATCACTAGTACTAGTGTTATTATGAAGCATCCTTCTCCTAGATCCCTCGAGGAGTGTGTAGAAGCTGGTGAAATAGTAATACACTAGTCTCAATGGTGCTGTGCGGTTTCGAATGGCCATTGGACTGCTAGTCTTAGCTTGAACATGTTGTGCGGTTGTCTGGTGTTCTAGCCCAGCCAGAGCTAGTTCATCCCCGTCACCACAGCGGACCGCTCCCGCTGTGGCCAGCCGGCTCCCCGTAGCCATTTCCCCCGTAGTTCAGCTATGCTAGCCCGGTCTTGTCATAAACACTATCCTTGGTGCATAGTGCCTCGATTGACCTTGTATACCCGATACGCCACATGCACACTTTGGTTCGAACTGTAGTGCGGCCTGGTACACGTGCTGGCCCCGTCCAGTTGCCGTTTCCTCCCCGGTCACCGTAGCGGACCGCTCCCGCTTCGGTCTGACCGTCGATAACCCGTACCGTGCCGGTGCCCACTCAGTTCGTATTGGTTGACATGGTTTTGCCATTGTACATAGTACATGTATAGACTTTGTAGACGCCAACCTGTTATCTCTATAACGCTACCAAAGACTACCAAAAGGAGAAACCCTATAGGTTGATGAAATCTAACAAAGTTATGCAAAGTGAAGAGATGAATAAATCAGTGTATTGACATGTGTGACTGTCACCCCAAAGCTCTGTTTCCCTCCAACTTATTGAATTATTGTTGACTCTAATAAATGTTTCACGAACTGCTATCCGGTCACAGCAACACTGGTGGCAGCGGTGAGATACAGACTGATACACTCCGCCGATATATGAAAAATCGTTTATCTGATTTTTTTCAAACCTTTGAACACTGAACTCTGAGTTACACCTTTAGTAACTTCGACTTAGCCAGCCATTACAGCTCGACCGAGGTTATACACGTTATCTTCGTGGTGCCATACCCCTGTATACACCATGCCAAAAAAATATCGTAAGTCGCGTAGGCTTAATGCCTCTGCAGAAGCAGATGACCTTGAGCTGTCATTCGGCTCCGTATCATTGCGGCCTGATGAAGCAGACCAGCTGGACACTCTGAAACGAGAACTTAAGAAGGCAGAAAAGCGTGCTGTTGAGGCAGAGCAACGGGCAGCGTCACTGCTTAAGGCAAGCACGCCCTCTATGCCATCGCCAGGAACACCCCAGTCGTCAACCGGCGTGTCACCAAGGAGTACGCACCGACCATAGTGCTCCACGGCGGACCGTGTCCTTCCGAGTCGACAACGTAATCCCCCTATCAACCCGAACCATCAAAACTGACTCTGCTGAAGTTCAAATCCCTCGAACCAAGCCGACTGATGTCCCGCCCCCGTGCAGTGACGTCATCTCCGACACGGTCAAGCCCGTATCCTTTGCGACAGTCCTCGTGCTGATGGCAACGATGGTAACCCTCCTACTGGTTCCTGTGTGCAGCTTAGGTAAACTCATTTGGCGCTCGTGCAGTGAGTTTACCGGCGACTTTGACGATGGAAAGTTCAATAGTCGTTTTACGCACACAGCCATCCCTATTGGAGAAACTCCCGGACACCCCACGTCCGCCGCCATTCGGGCAACACGACCAAAACGTGCTAAAAACTCCCCTGACTCAGTGAGAAAAGAAAAGAACTGCGACTCGCCCTGTGTCCCCGATAAAGATGCAGAATCCGGTTCAAGTGCCGGATCGCAAAGTGCAGAACTATCTAATCTTACTGACGAGCAAAACGACCAAGAAAATGATGGTTCAAGTGATCGTGCCCCTATGGTCGCTAACACCGGTTCCAGTGCTGGACATCACTCATCTTGGGTTAACGGTTACACATCAGAGGAGATTGCTGCAATGCAACGAGCAGACCCCGGACTGAAAGTTGTACTTGATTGGTTAGACCAATCACCCCATCGACCACCGTGACCGACTGAAACAGTACCACAGCGATGATGTTCCCAAATGGATGACAGACTTGCAAAAGACTTTGCGCCTAAACTGTCCTCCGCCTGAGACACCGTCCATTCCTTCGACAGCCCAGAACAACATCCCAGAACTACCTGTTGCAGTCAACGCTCCCCCCCACAAAAACTGCAACGAACACTTCCCCCATCCGCCGAAGTTCTCGCACTCAGCGTACACCAGCGAGATTCGTAGATCTCAACTAGCCCTCTACGAGTCCGTTTTCTGTTGAACCCGCTAAGGTCAGGAATGCGGAAGTAAACAATGCAGTGACCGTCCATTCATAAATCCGGACGCAACAGCTGTGTTTGCGATCACAGTGTGTCTAACCAAGGACAATGTCGCTGACACTCGAAGAACTCGAACAGTGTACTCTTGTTTTGTTTATGTTATTTTCCTTCTTGTATTTCCGAATTAGTAGCTTTTAGTCTCCGTAGAATTTAGTTCTATTACAAGTAGTTTAGATACAAAACATCAAAAAGTGACAGTCACCACGAACTCTAGAAGAACTCTAGGCTTTGCTCAACGAATTATATGCTGTGCCCTGCGTAATTCGTGTTTTTTTGTGTTCACTACTCTACCTCGATCTGAACTCATGAACTGGAGTTTCTACGAGCCACCTTCAAATAACTGTATTGACTCTACTGTTTTCCTCTTGGTTACAACGAGGACGTTGTAAAAACTTGAGGGGGAATAGTGTTACGAACCCAGAATGCTTGATTATGGAAATCTAGCGCCCTCTGGATTCACTCTGTCCATGAAGTACACAATCTTATTGTTGTCTTTTGCTGTTCATTTATGTTACCTAATTATCGTAAATTGCCAACTTGCACTTTTATTCCCAGGGTCTCTTACCATGGAGGAATAAGAACACACACAGCGCATGATGCAATACCACGCGCGCTACTGTATGCATTATTCATGTAGCGATGTACATGTGCGCGACTGACCACACCTCCCTTCGCCCCAGCGAGCTAAGTTCCTTTTCCCATAGCATGCGTGCTTTGGCGATCTCCGAGAGACTGCTCAGCGGCACGGAGCATTTCTCTCCCCCGTGCGTTACCCATGAACACTAACTGGAGTTCTCGGTCCAGTTTCCCAGTCCCGTACTTAGCTCGAGGGAATGGAATGTTACCCTTGCGTGGTCGCGTAGCTGGGCGTGGTAAGACATCCTGTGATGTAAATAACCTGTGACATAGTAACCTTTTAGCTTGTCACTCACTCCATCAAGGTTGCTCGAGATGTTGTGTAAACACTTTTGCACTCTGATCGCACTATTTGCACACATCTCTCTCTGTATTTGCACACTTCTCTCTCCATGTTTTCCCTCATGTAAATGCACACGTTTCTAGTCTCTTGCACTAGGCACTCTTAGTAAATCATGTGACTAGACATGTGACCCTTAGACATGGAAGATTACTATTGGTTAATTCCTAAATCAGTGATCATGCATTATTTAATCCCGATACTTCTACTGCCTATAAATACCGGAGGTTTTCCTCACTTTCGGCAGTGCGGCGAACCACGAAACCAATGTAGTGCGAACGAACCCTAAACCCAAAGTTGTGCGGCGATCAACTTATATGTTGTGTGGTAAATCGTATGATGTGCGGCGAACTCGACTCTGACAGACCAATGACCAATTGTTGTGCGACTCTAGTCACTACGAAGCATCGGCCTCCCTCGGTGGTTGAGGCGCGGTGAAGTAATAGTGCAATCACTAGTACTAGTGTTATTATGAAGCATCCTTCTCCTAGATCCCTCGAGGAGTGTGTAGAAGCTGGTGAAATAGTAATACACTAGTCCCAATGGTGCTGTGCGGTTTCGAATGGCCATTGGACTGCTAGTCTTAGCTTGAACATGTTGTGCGGTTGTCTGGTGTTCTAGCCCAGCCAGAGCTAGTTCATCCCCGTCACCACAGCGGACCGCTCCCGCTGTGGCCAGCCGGCTCCCCGTAGCCATTTCCCCCGTAGTTCAGCTATGCTAGCCCGGTCTTGTCATAAACACTATCCTTGGTGCATAGTGCCTCGATTGACCTTGGATACCCGATACGCCACATGCACACTTTGGTTCGAACTGTAGTGCGGCCTGGTACACTTGCTGGCCCCGTCCAGTTGCCGTTGCCTCCCCGGTCACCGTAGCGGACCGCTCCCGCTTCGGTCTGACCGTCGATAACCCGTACCGTGCCGGTGCCCACTCAGTTCGTATTGGTTGACATGGTTTTGCCATTGTACATATTACATGTATAGACTTTGTAGACGCCAACCTGTTATCTCTATAACGCTACCAAAGACTACCAAAAGGAGAAACCCTATAGGTTGATGAAATCTAACAAAGTTATGCAAAGTGAAGAGATGAATAAATCAGTGTATTGACATGTGTGACTGTCACCCCAAAGCTCTGTTTCCCTCCAACTTATTGAATTATTGTTGACTCTAATAAATGTTTCACGAGCTGCTATTAGGGAACGCAACAATATGTACACAGTGATTAATTATAAAGTGTGAAATTAAATGACAACATTTAGGTATAAGGTTAAGCAGAACGCTTTTGTGCCCTTACCTATGGACAAACATACGACCAAAGGACAAACAAAACAATACGTGAGACAGACAGGACAAGCGTGAGACAAGGCCTAAATATTAATACACAAAATAATGGAATTTCAATTTATGAATATGATTCGAGAAAATGAGTTTTTAAATTTTTTGACAAAGACAGATAGTGAAAGTAACGATTTTAGAGTATCATCTAAACTATTCCAGTACAAATTTAAAGTGCCTCGGTGAATAACACTATTTTTTGACATTGACGTTCTGTTAAATTGGACAAACAAATTTCCCCTAGCACTACTTCGAGTATTATATACATGAACGCTAGATGCTAAGGTAAAACAAGAATTAAAACATGACGGAAGTAAATTATGCATACATTTATACATTAGTTTTCCTAAATTAAGGTAATATAAGTCATTACATTGTAATATATTTAATTTAGCAAATAATGGAGCAGAATGATCACGATAGCCAGCATTCGAAATTATACGAACTGCTCGTTTCTGTAAAGTAAGTAATTTGTTACACTTAGATGGCGAACTACCCCAGGTCAAGATTGAGTAGTTTAAGTATGGTAAAACAAATGAATTATACAATGTTAATAAAATCTTACTCGGAAGGTAATATTTCAAACGGTTCATTATTCCAATGTTCTTTGAAATTTTTGTTGCTTCTTCATCAATATGATTTTTCCAAGTGAGATTTTCATCAATAGTTACACCCAGGAATTTAGTTATCTTAACCTGATTAAGCCTTGAGTTATTCAAAATCAGAGGAACAGATTGTGTGTACTTAAACTGATTGGCACAAAAAATCATATAATTTGACTTGACGACATTAATACATAATTTATTTGCGAGAAGCCATGTACTGATTTTTTCAAGTTCCACATTTAGGTTACTAATTGCTTCATCTACATTATCGTAAGTATACAACAAACTTGTATCATCTGCAAATAAACAAAATGTTACAGTGTCTGAAGTATTACATATATCATTAATATAGAGAAGAAATAGTAAAGGACCCAATACGGAACCCTGAGGTACCCCGCACGTAATGAATCGGCTGGTTGAAGTTATAGAGTTAAATGACACATATACTGCTTTCTGTTACACACATAACTTTTCAGTAGGTCCAAAGCTGTTCCCCGCATTCCGTAATGTTCTAATTTACTTATAAGAATATCGTGAAGTATCAAATGCTTTAGATAAGTCCAAGAAAATGCCTATGGAGAAGTTATTTTGATCAAGTGCATTACATAATTTACTAATTACATACGGTATCGCTAATTCAGTTGAACGATTTTGTCTAAATCCAAATTGAGACTCGGAGAGAATATTATTTTTAGTGATATTGTTTGAGTCTTGAACACATCACAACGATTTTTAGCACATACTTGAATCATTATGAGGAAAGTAAACCCCGAAAGTTGCATGAAGATACGGTCTTCCAAACGGGAGAAATTAATTTCAAAGATTAAATTTCGCCCGCCAACGTGAACATGTGTGTCCACATGTAGTTTCATTCAAAATGAAGTGTTACGTAACCTTTAGAAATCGCCTTCGTTTTTCAACCGCATGACTGTATGTCACATCACCAAATTGTATGGGGTGCAAGGTCAGCATGGGGTCATGTAGGGTCAAAAGCCTGATTTTTGTATTAAAAATGCAACTCCTTCCAGAAATTACATGGCATAACGTCACTCATGCATTGGCTTGCAGCTTTGGAGATAATTGTTTCCCCAGTAATTGTACATCGGGGTTCAGTGAACTTATTCAAGTGAGAATTTCTACGCGAGCTGATTGAGCTGATTAGCATAAAAAGTGACCCCACAGTTTCTTTTGAAAACGGAGACCAAGTTGGCTTTAAAAACGGTGGAATTGTGTAAATGTAGCCATGGATCAACTCCCTGGTTTTTAGGCTTCCATCTGAGGGCAGGTTTGACAAAATTACGGTTGAAAAATGGGTCCTATTTGCCTGAGAAAGTGGAAGGATGCCACTTGTAAAACGGCTACATGCAGGCTTGGGAACTATCACTTTCGGGAGGTGATTTGTTTTGGTGTGAATATTTAAAAATGTAGTCAGCTATAATCCACCCAAAATTGAAAAGAAATGAAAAGATGAAGTACAAGACAATAATTTAATTTTTGTTTGAGAAACCCCAGTGATGTCGGCTTGCATGTTATTAAGTGAACTTTGTTGATTTTACACTGTTTTCAATGGGGCTTGAATTAGTTCAGTGCACCTATATCGATCTTTTACTCACCATTAATTGAGAAGGGCGCCCTCAAACGTGAGACTTTTAATTATGTCTAACTGCAGAGGGCGCAAGTCAATTTTCTAAATAAAGCGGCACGCAGCTTTTCCATCGAGAGAAAGTAAATAAAAACGCAGTGGCTATTGTTACGGCAGCCGTAACGCATTTCCCATTTTCTATCGTTACGGTAGACTGCAACCTGGCAACTTTTATAAAAAAAACATGACAAGAAAATATAAAATTAGAAGGAAAAAAGTGAATTTGAACTTTATGAAATTCGGACTTTATTTCCCTTTTAAAAAAAATCCTCCAAAGCCTCAGGTTAGAAAAGGAAAAAAATTCGAGTGCAAAACTGAGATCCGAACCCGCAACCTCGCGGTGCAAAATCCTACCCTCTATCGGCTGAGCTGGCGCACTGCTCGATAAAACATGTGGAAACAAATAATTATATACCTGCGTGCGTACCAAAAAAATATCGTAGAGGGCGCTAAACAACGAGTGCCGTAACGATAGCCACTTCGAAATAAAAATGCTCTGCTGGATCAAACTCCTGACAGTTCAGCAGAAAGGGAAAGTTTTGTCGTTGTTTAAGTCTGTGAAAGCTTCCAGAGGAAGAAGTTATTCTACGGGCAGTACACGAGTTGTTGTCACTGGCGTTGGTAAGAATTTTGTATGCCCGTAATTTGCCGTAAAAAGTTGCTTTCGACTTAAAATTCGAGTCAACTCGTACCTTCACCTTGGGCAACTCGTACCTTGGACAACTCGTACCTTGGACAACTCGTACCTTGGACATCTCGTACCTTGGACATCTCGTACCTTGGACAACTCGTACCTTGGACAACTCGTACCTTCAATTAAGACGACTCGTAGTACCATCAGAATAAAAAGTAGAGTACGTGCGTGACTAAGTATGCACAGTGTGGTTCCTTGACTCCGAAACGATACGATTCTTTTCAAGTCAAAGTTAATTTCTATTCCACAGAACTACATTCAAGATCTAATGGCTTTGCCAGGCAGCGTGATTTTCCGCGTTGGGCCTGGCGCAGGGCAATGAAATTGAAGGCTGAGCCGACCTCCGAGGGCGCGAGCAGCGGTCGGTCGGGCGCGGTACCAATGCAGGTGACTCGGAAGCGGCCGGCCTGCGCGGCGGGCGTGGCACTGATATTCTGTTTTTAATGGAATTACATGTACTTGTAGTTGTACATTCCTTGTGCATATTCAACGTTTGATTGGAAACAGGTCAACTCGTACGCGAACCAACTCGTACGCGAGACAACTCGTACGCGGATTGGTCAACTCGTACGCGAGACAACTCGTACGCCAGCCAACTCGTACGCCAGACAACTCGTACGCGGGCCAACTCGTACGCGAACCAACTCGTACGCCAGCCAACTCGTACACGGACGATCGCCAACTTGAAGTTTACCCCAAAACACACGCCAAAGTTAACGATTTATCACAGTGGTCTGATTGTACGACTGAAAGACTGGGATTGTAGCCTTATGTATTTTCAACAATTTTAAATTCCATAAATGCAATGATGTTCAGGTTCAGGTTCAAAAGTTTCAATGATAAATTAAAAAAAAGCATGATCCATTTTAATTGCGATCGATGTGTAGTGCAATGCCGCGGCATGCACTTCCAACCACGCAGCTAGTGTGGAGAATTTGTCAAGATATACAACGATTTGATTTACACATAGTGCGGGGCCACTATAACAGTGTATTGTTATGTTGGGAAGTCTACAAATGCAGCGGACATTATACGATTTAAATTCTCACTACGTGGCATTATCTTGTATAGCGTACGGTGTGTGTGAGCAAGGAACGGACCGGACATCGACAGTGTGCGAGTGCGGGTCCAGGAAAACAAATCATAACCTTTTTGTTATGAGCAAAACAAGCTGATTTAAAGATGAACTAATTGGGACTACTCAGTAACACAAAATAATCCCCTTAACTTAAGGAAAAAAGAATGTGCCGGACAACTGACTGACCCTCATTTCCTACATGTACACGCCCGAACATACGGTTTCAGTAAAATCCCTTGTGCTACGGCTGCTAGTCTATACTCACGCGTACGAGTTGGTCCACGTACGAGTTGGTCCGCGTACGAGTTATCCCGCGTACGAGTTGACTCGCGTACGAGTTGGTCCGCGTACGAGTTGTCCTGCGTACGAGTTGGTCGCGTACGAGTTGGCTCGTGTACGAGTTGACCTGTATTCGTTTGATTCGGTAACTAAGAAGTAAGATAACTTGTGAAGTAAATTTTAATATACTTTTTTTTTTCTTTTTAGGTTCTGGATTTGGCAAGGACCAGATGACATCGACGGTTTATTCTTTTAGTGTATGGTTCCTTGACTCCCACATGATACGATGTTTTGCAATTTAATTTTTGTTCCAAAGAACCATATTGCAATGGCTTTGCACGTGCTTTCCGTGTCGGGCCGGGGCATACAAATTCGTACATAGTCTAGCATAATTAATCAAACTATGAATTTAAATTGTTATCTAAATTTAAATCATATTATTTTCTTTCTTTTCTTTTTAGGTTCTGGATTTGGTAAGGACCAGGTGATATCAAAAGTGATTATTTAGTTTGAGTGTGAACTGATTACTGGCATAGGCTTGGTTGTATATTTGGTTATTGCATGGAGGTAGGAAACAAGAGGTCATTATCAATATCATTCAATATTATTGGGAATGTTTGTTTTCTTTAAGTCTTTTTTTTGGGGCGGGTCCTTGTGTTGTTTTTTATTAACGGAGAAATGTAATTTTGTTCATACTCTGCATAATTACCGTTTGATTTGGTCATATCCAAAAATGTAATATACTTTTTTGTTCTTTTTAGGTTCTGGATTTGGCGTGGTGACGTCGTCAGTGATTATTCAGAATCATTATTCGTGATCATTTTCAGAAAATCTGGTGGTAACATGAATTGGCAGATATACTTATTACTTATGCTGCCACGAAGTTTTAGCGATTATTTTGCAAAATAATTTTTTTTTTTTTTTTATCATCAGAATTTGTTAAAATTTCAATATTATTTTTTGGTACTTTTCTTCGGGTTACCTTTTTTAACAGAAGGATTCATAATTTTTTTGGGGGGGGCGGGGAATTTTTTATTTATAGCTAGCTATAAGTCTGAAAGTCTAAAATGTAAAAAAAAAATCAGAGTTGGTTTATTCATCAACTGGTTTATTCGAAATATTTACAAATTGTGGGGGCGGGGGTTTAGCCAGAGGTTTCGTCATAGTTCGACTTGTTGAAATGAAATCGATTCACGATGAACTGCAGACAAGCAATCATCTCTTGAGCAGCGCAATGGTTCATCAGAAACCCGCAGGTTCATCTGTAAAAAAAAAAAAAAAAATTGCGGTAAACACATAGTTTGGGATGAAAATTAGTATTTCCTAACAAAATTGGAAATATTTGTCAGTCCAAGATTCACGTCTTATCATTTTTGCGGTGATAATATATATGAAGAAAAAAGTAGTTCAGGTGATTTATAGGGATCAATAATAGGAACAATGTTGCAACCTGACGCCACTTTTTTCTTCATTATATCTCAATGATGGTCATTCATTGCAAAAATGATGGTAAGACGTGAATCTTGGATAAAAACATCAGTTCCATAATATTTGCACGTAGCCTAAGTCTCTAAATGTAACAGCAGACTGCATCAATGTCACCGTGCACAGACGTCCATATTTTGACCGGTCTGTGCGGCGCAAGAACCGTGTCACTTTGCACGGATGGCTGCCGTAGGTTGACCGCAAACGTACCGCGTGGGCCTGTGCATGCCGCGCACACAGTGCGTGTAACCTGCCGCGGCCGGCTTCGCGCTAAATAAATTCCTCTTTTGGGGGTGAAAGAGAGCCCATACCAAAAAGAGATTCGCCTTTATTTAAATAAGCCACTTTCAATGAGTTACGGTCCACTTCATTCAGCCTCGGATCATTATCCTGACTGACGGTACGACTTGACTTATGCGTGATGGTACGAGTTGTCTTAACTGAAGGTACGACTTGGCGAAGGTACGAGTTGTCCAAGGTACGAGTTGCCCAAGGTACGAGATGACCTGTTACCGAACGTTTAACATAGCGTCAATCGTTCATGTGTGTGCAGCTGTGCAGATGTCAGTACTGTCATGACTGTAGTGTCTGTATCTGTTGTGTAAGCTACACATATTGTTGATGTACCCTAACATGGCGCGGCCCCTATACGTGGCGCACTGATTTTTCGCCGGTAGCGCCTTGCTAGAGCAAAAGTTTTAACTGAAATTCCACAGAAAGTGAAATTTCATCAAGTTCTAAACACTCCCGTTTGTAAATCGCGAGTTTATTTACCTGTTACAAAGTTAAAAGAAAAAATAATTTTGGCGTGATTTTGCAATTTTATTTTCAAGTGCAAAGTGAACCCTTTGAAAATGCCCCGAAAAAATAAGAAAATAATTTTCTGACAAACATCTGGCAGGGTTTGTAAGTAAAGATAATAATGATTTATCAGAATTTATCAAGTTTACAGAAATTCTTATGTAATTTTAATGTTAATTTGGAATTTTCCGAGATCTTTTCAAGTGCCCCAAGTTAGGGAACACTCCGCCAATTTGTGCCCAATTTCCGGACGCGACCTTTTTTGCATTTCGGATTAAATTTTATGAAACCGAAATTGTTCACAGAGGTTTAATAGCAAGCATTAAAAAGGTAAAAGTACCAGTATTTCACTGCATGAATTTGAGGTTGCTCAACAAAGAGATTTGGCAACACTACACAAGGAAAGTTGGGTAAGCTTCGAAGTACGCCATGTTAGGGAACACGACTATATGGTGCTGGTCGATCACTAAATTTTGAAGTGCGCATGGGTGGAAAGTTGGCCGATATTTATCTTGTCTAGTTGGGTTTTGAAGGCGTTTAGTGTGGGTTGGTTTTTATTTTAGTAGAATCAGGTAGCTGGAGTTACCCAGCCCTAAATTTTATCATTGGGTTGTCATTTAGGGCTGGAGGAAGTTTTTCACTCGAACCAGCAGCATTGGCAGGTCCAAAAAAAATTTTGTCCCTGTTACACACTAATTGCAACTGCAACTCACCCAAACCTTGCCTGGAATAACCATTACACAGGTCCTCGAAGTAAAAAACGATCCACGATAAAGATTCAGCCTACAATTGCAGTGAAAAAAAGAGGAATAACCGACAACCTTGCAGGCATGGTGAGGACTGCAATTGGATTTGTGCACAAACAAACTTTGTGTACAATGAATGGCGGTCGATTACCATGCACAGCGCGCTGGTACTAGTTGGCGCATGACGTCATGCGGAAGCGTAACACCCGACGACTGTTTCATGCACTTACATGAGGTTTGTAGAGTCCTAGTTACTCGGACTAGTAATGGCATGTACTAAGGCCCCCCAAAAATAGTTCTGCTTCCGATGACATGCCTTTCAAAAATAGGGTCGGTCGGTCGGAAATTTCTTTTTTTTGCCATTTTTTTTTTATGCAGATTGAATGGGTGGCCACAAAAAGTGAATAAAACCTACCTTAATTATTGTCAATATATTTGCGTTCGATAATTCGTAAACAATGATGGAAAATTCAGGTCGTTCGCACCATATGCACAACGCTAGTCAAGACGGGAAGCTGGCCAAAACTCCGAAGTATGTGATGCACTGTGCATGTGTGGCCCACGGCCAACAGACTTCGTTTTACGGTCGAAAATTTCGGGAAACATGCTGCATGTATCACTCCAAATACGAGTAGTGCGATCTCAAAATGAACTCTTGAACACTGAAAATACATACACAGACAAGCTAGATTAATTTTGTGAATTAACTTGCAAAATTGTTCTTTCTCCATCGGTGTTTTCTTGGCATTTCTACAATGTCGAATCCAACCAGTTGACAGTGCACGTGCCCAATGCATAGCCATGCTAGCGCTATCAATCGCATAGCCGTGCACAGACTAGTAACCGCATTTCCATCATGTCTTCTAAATCGGCCCCTGCGCGGCACAGCGGGAACCAGTCGTCGCTGCATTGAGCGAGGTTTATGCACGTGATTATAGTCACCGTGACATCGAATTGCGAAGTAGTTATACATATCGCGAAGCGAATATGTAAAAATAATGGAGGTTTCTTTTGAAAATAGTAGCGAATGTAAGTAAGAAAACAAATAAATACAAACATTTTTTTTTATGCAAAAGGCTTGTTGAGAGGTATTTTGTGAAGACAGAAAAGACAACAGGTTTTTATTTTTATTTATTCAATCATTATTTTTTTTTTTTTTTGGAATTGCCGATAAATTTTTTAGGGTCGCAGCCTAAAAATAGGGTCGGTCGGGTAACCGGAAGCAGAAGTTTTATTTTTTTGTTGGCCTAACTAACACTGTATAGTTAATAGTGATTATACGCGTGCACACAGTACATGTTCCGTGTTACTGCATTGTGTGGAGCGGGATAGGAACTGTAGGCCTATTTTGTTCATGCTGTGACGGCGGGCCATCTGACATTGTCTGGTCGCATCGCTGAGAGGGCCCAGTGCATGCCTGGACAGTGCGAAGGACCGGGGGGAAAAATCATTTACTTTTATATTGTGACTGTGAGCGATAAAAATCTGATTCAAAAGTCCAGTTATTGTTTATTCATATATTGTAAATACCTAAGACAGCTTACCCATTCCTATTGGTTGAGAGCCCGTCACGTGGCCAGTCTTAAACGGATGATAAAGACATGGCTACATGTAGCTCATGGTGTCACATGAAATTTGGACTCCTAAAAATCCAGTGCCTCAACCATTTTATTGGATGCACAATACTACCAGTGAGTCAGTATTTTATAGTCCTAAATTCACAACGCAACGCCCCAGGTGCATTCTGCGCGACATCGCGCAGTACGCACGATGCGTGCGCCAATCTTCATAAAAGGTAAGGAGTTGTAGAGGGACATTCCATATTGAGTCCGAGGGGTGTTTCATAAAACATGCAGTAAAATTGTTGAGCAAAATGGTTGGACCGAAAAGATTTGTTTTTTGACCGAAAAGGTATTTATGAAAGGGAATAAATATGTGCTTGGTCGGTATTAAACACTCTGTAATTACATGGAGATATAGCTCCATGGTAATTATCACCCACCCCAGACTCCAACCGGTCTTAAACAGAGTGTTATAGGCCTAATACCTCCCAAACACGCATTTTTTCCCTTATTTAAAATGGATTTCTATGAAGTTTAAAACATATTATTGGAAGTAATATGGCCTAATGCAAATCTTACAGAATTGAAACTTTTGCATAATTTGGCAATTTGCATACATGTAAATTGTTGTCCAAAATGCAAACACCTATAAAGCTGCTTTAAAATGCCATTGACTTTGCTGTGTGATTCTCTCTTTATAACATTTCTTAAAAAAATATATTTGCTGGACTCTATAATTTGTCAGAAAGTTACAGGGACCAAATATTGCTTTTGCTTTGGCCAGCAAAACTCAATAATGAAGTTGTTTGCATGTTTCAGGTGTTGTGTGCCCTCTGGGTGTTGGGGTGCAGCACATTTGGCCCAAACTTATTGATGGAAACTGCGGAATATCGGAAGTCGAAGGTCCCGGTTACGAGAAGATCCCGTGTCAAGTTGGTAAGATTTGGCCTTGTTTGAAGTTCAAATAGAATGCAATATAATGATGGCTTTTTTGTCAGTATCGATGAACTCGGTGATTGGCAGCCGTTGCCAAAATAAAAAAAAAAGAAGAAAACCACGAAAGCTTGTGAACTGAAAATCGTTTCCAATTCTCCTGAAGATGGGCACAGCTTAAAGGGAGGATACAACATTTGTAAACATCTAAAAACCAAATGATCAAATTATCACAAAATATCTTACTGGATTGTTAGGGAATGACAGTCTCAAGCGTCTTGTAAAATCATGGCTCCTGGTGTGTTGACATTTTCAAGAAACGTTGTATTTTTCCAACGCTGGTCGGCCGACCAGCGTTGGAGAAAACTGACTTTTTTTCAAAAAGTGCTCCTAATTTTTTATATTTAGTTATTCCGCATTTTCTTTGCAATTGATTACACACCTGTGAAGGGGTGCAAGCCTTCTAGACTGATTCTCTGACCTTACAATTCCCTAAACTCTATAAATTGCTCCGTCTCATCTATAGTGGGGTCAGGGAACCAGACTACAAAAACATGGTTGGTTTTCTTGGATTTTCCAGCATCTCCGAACCCAAAACATGAAACAAGTCAGTTTAAAAATATTTGCTATAACATCCTCCTGTCTATTTATTTCTGAAAATTGCAGCAAAAGCAAATGTTGTACATTCCCTTTAACCCCACATGTAACCCTCCTCAATCCACCAAAATCCTCATTGCAGTTTTGGAGAATATTTGAGGATTGAGGATGAATGGCAAAAAGTGCCAGTTGATTTTGGAGAATGCAATGGCTCGAGGTAGGCTGTACGTCTACCCAGCATTCTTTTTAATATGTTCAGTCATGCATAATGGAACCCTGCATTATGCTGGATATCATCCGCACTGCTTCTGAATGTCATCGGTACTGACTCAACCCATAGCAGTGAATGGAGGAGGATTTTGAAGGATTGAGGCAATGGTCACCCCTCCACTGAACAAATTCAAGAAATGGGATGATTTTGGAGGATTGAGGATAAATCCAATTTTTACATGGTGGCAATTGGAGGATTTTGCAGGATTGAGGATGGTTCCTAGCCAAAAGGGCCTAGTGGGTTAGGGTTAATAAACTTTACCCTAACCCCCTAGTAGTGCCCCAGGACCACCCTGCTAAATCCAACAGAGTCCAACGGTTACCCATGTGAGTTCCCTGCACAATCTGACACAGTCCCACACAACCCAACTTGCCAAGTTGCTGGGTACCTGAAACGCTAACACGACTGGCATGCTCATTCCAACTGAATCCAACTGTGCCTTATTTTTCTGTTTGCTGCTGGATCCAACAGAGTCCAACTTGGTGATATTTACCAGAATCCAACAGAAGCCGACTCTGAATGTTTTTAGTTGCCTACTGAATCCAACAGATTGCAACAGGAATATTTAAAGGGTTTAGGCCAAAAAAAAAATAAGTCGGTCTCTGGTCAGCGCGCGTCGATTTTAATCATGCGCTTCAATCTTTTTTTCCCCCAAAATGTTCTGCGGTAGCTCCAACAGCGCCCTCTATTGCCGCACCTCCTAAATTTTTTTTACCAAAGAGCACCAAGGAATGGGAAATTGCACCAAGGCAAATTATGGAGGACACCAATGTACATGAGGACACCAAAAAAGCAAAATACATGTAGTACCACACCTTGTCTGTACAATCCAAGCTTGAAGAAAAAAAAAAAAGCCGCGTCCCCGCGTCAATTCCAGAACTTTGGTCTGACCAGAGACCGAATATTTTTTTTTTTTGGCCTTACTAGTACTGCTCAATCTAACAGGACCCAGCGGGTATGTCAAATAGTTGGATCCTGTTGGATTGAGCAGGGTTAGGGATTTGTAACATGGAGTGGGTGTCAGTTGTTCTCAAAACCAAGTAATCTCACTAATCCTGGGATTAAGCGTATTACCCTGTAGGCCCTTTTCCTCCAAAAATTTTGCACTTTATGTTCAAATGAAGGATACCCAGCGCTTCAATCCTTCAAAATCCTCTGACAGTACTGCCTCTCAAAATGCATTCATCCTCAATTAATCCTCCAAAATCCTCCACTTCTTCAAACACTGGTCATCCACAATCCTTCCAAATCCTCCTGTGCTTCAATCACCATTGATCCTCAATCCTCCAAAATCCTTCAAAACCGCCAGAAAGATTAAGGAGGATTGAGGAGGATTAGGGTTAAAATCCAGATTTTTTAAAATTCAGTTTGAATTGCACTTTCCAGTTTAAATTTTTGAAACTGGATATTCGAAACCAACCTTTAAAATATTCAGCCTTCCATGTCTTTTTTATGGCTAAAGAAAACAACTGGAACATCCCCCAATTCACTCCATGGTCTCTGATAAAAACTGCATCATCACTCTCTAGCAGTCTTCTTGGTTCATGAATAGCCTGCCCATTCGTCTGATCAGAGAATTTCTATTTGTTTTTTTTGGGGTTCAACTTTACAGTTCTCTCAAGGCCAAGTGGTCATTCAATCCTGCAAACTATAGGGCCTACCCATTAATTGTGGGGAGCATTGCATGCAGCACCTCACTCGTCACTTTTTGTTGGCATGACCTTGAGCTGAACTTCCCGTTAATCAGATAACTGTTATTCGGGTTGGGAAAAAAAATGAGCATTTTGAAATCTGTGTTTTCTCCCACCAGTATAACTCACAAAAAGAGATCCTTGCATACGATACGACAGCAAATTTCTCTCATAACTGACTTCACTGTACAGACCACCAAATTCCCAGTTTCGTTAGAATGACTAAGAAAAATGTACGCCACTCATTGGCAATTTTTTATTGTTATGTGTTATTTTTTTTTTTTTCAGCTGGATATGTGCCTAAAGGGGATGGAGTCGGACAATTCCAAGCATCGAAGACTGTGTCTTCCTCGGTAATTTTTAAAAAGAGTGGTATTTTTCATTAGCAACTGCTTGACTAACCAATACTGATAACTTCATTGCAGGAAGATTGCGGGGAAGTTGTTCAGAATCCTGCAACTTTTACCCAATATGATGTCTTAAACCTATCCAGAACGCATCCCAGATATGAATTGAGATGGGGCCCTAAGTTTCTTGTCTATGAAATAGACCCTTGCGAACTATCATGTGTGAGCTGATTTGCAATTTGCTGATTAATGATACAAGATAACCGCCTCTGGACCTCTAGATTTTGAGCAATCAGCGGGCGCTCTCCGTATCGGGGTCTCGTCAGGTTATCTAAATGTAAATAAAACTGAGACACGCTGTGGATTGGAGAAAAAAGTCTACAGTCATGCGCTCTGTGGCGATATGTAGCGCGATATGTGGGCAATAATAGAGCCGCCTGATCACGGTCATGTCTATGTTTTAGTAGGTCATGTCTATTCTAGATTTCTAGATGCGGTTGATGTATTTTAAAAATACTGCACCTGAATCGACCAATCACAGTTTTAGTCCTGATTTGGGAATGAAATGATATCATGAAGTAGTAATGTTGACTCCAATTGGCTGACGCGTGGCATCGCATAAATTTGCATTTCTAGATATATCACACGTTTGACTGGAGACAGGAAGATGGAAGATACTCAGACTATTACTTTCTGGTCAGTAGATGAAATTAGCAGGCCTTTCGTGTTGCAGTCAGGTCCTTTTATTATCCAAACTAAAATATCAATTCAAATTTGCGTTTTTCAGGAGCAGAGAACAATGAGTGATGCTTCCGTATTCGCCTTAGCAGCAGCCGAAGAAGCCTTGACGCAAGCAAAATGGACGCCAACAAACGAAGACGACAAACGAGAATCAGTGAGCAGATTTTCAAGCAAACCTTTTCATTTGATGCCATTTTGGATAGAGGGTGTAAAATCAATATTGCTTGCGGTACCTGCTGTTACATCAGATTTGAACTATATATCAGAATCATCAGATTCGAACCAGCCAGCCGACCCCGGCAAGCTCGGTGGTCGAGGAAGAAGAAGCCTGCGCTAGTAAGCAGGAGGTCGTGGGTTTGAGTCCCACCCGAGTAAGCTTGTGAAGTGTTTCTCACAAAGCCTTGGACAACATGTGCCTATAGAATTACATCACTCAGTGTTCTCCAACCTGTAAAAATAACCTGGTGCCCGCCATGCTTTCTGAGGCACCCGCCAAGCTTCAAGTTGCCGCCATGCTTTCAAAAAAAAAAGTGAAAAAATAATTAAAAAAAAAAAACTGTAAGTGGGACAACCTTACCCTCCAGGGTATATTTTGGCCAGAAACTCTGCCAAAAGCAGTAACATGCAACACTTGTCAAAATCACAAGCCTGCCCATTGTAGCAGTCTATCAGGTCAAGAGTCTCAAGGCCAAACTGCCTCAGAGTCCCTGGACACTGATGTATTAAAAAAAGATGATGCTGAGCAAAAGCTGTTATCCATACATAAATTACATGTTCATCTGCAAGTAGCGCGCCGTAGTATAAAGAAATGTATGACTGCAAATAGCGCACCTATAATGCCCCCTTCGCTTTTTGACGGCGCACTGACCTTTAATTTTTAAAGTAGGAGAACACTGATCACTTATGTACGAAAGCCCATTAGCGCCACTGCAAGTATATAAAGTTGTGGATTATTTAATTCGTTATTACGGATTATTAATTCGTTATCACGGATTACTAATTCGTTATAATGGATTATTAATTCGTTATTACGGATTATTTAATTCGTTATTATGGATTACTAATTCGTTATAACGGATTATTTAATTCGTTATTACAGATTATTAATTCATTAGTACGGATTATTAATTCGTTATTACGGATTATTAATTCGTTATTACGGATTACTAATTCGATATAACGGTTTATTTAATTCGTTATTACGGATTAATTAATTCGTTATTACGGATTATTTTCGTTTTAACGGATTATTAATTCGTTATTACGGATTATAATTCGTTATTACGAATTACTCATATGTTCTGAGTCATTACTTGGCAAGTATGGCACAGGGGTGCAAACGTTGTATACAAAGATATAGCGCCGCCTAGCGGCCCTATATACACAGGCCCCTGGTCACGTGCTCTCCACGTGTGAGAACATCAGACCTAATTCGTAATAACGAATTAATAATCCGTAATAACGAATTAAATAATCCGTAATAAAGAATTAATAATCGGTAATAACGAATTAATAATCCGTACCAACGAATTACATAATCTGTAACTTATATACTTGCAGTGGCGCTAATGGGCTTTCGTACTTATGGGCAAAACCCAATGTTGAAAAAGAAATTTGAGTTTCGATAAAAGATTCTGCTAGGCCTTGCCACAAATAGACAGTTATCTTTTATTAACCCTCCCTCTCTGGCTGGCAATTTCAACGAGGCCAGCCCAGCAGTTCAAATAAATCAAGTGACTATTTCTAACAGTTGAGTGCGCCCTGCCTTCATAAAGCAGGATTGACTGTCTGTGATGATTATTATGAAACCTGATATAGCTACGCTTTGACTGTAGGAGATCGATTTGCCAACTGTGCCTACCAGTCACCTGCTTTTGTCTGTTGATTGAATTTGACTGTCACAGTGCCTACAAGAAATCTGATCTGACTGTTGGTGACTAGCCTGCGTGAAAGGCATGGCAGGGAACAGGATTGATTGCTTGACTGTCTGTGACTGCTCAGATAGCAGGAGGGTTCATCAAACTGTCAGTTATTTAGTTACATTTTCTTTGACATAAGGGAATGAGAATAAGTAAGCTGTATTTTTGAAACCATGGCTTCATTTTCAGCTGTGGCTTCAGGGACTCGTTTTCAACATGGATGTTCTTCTTCCTGTAACATTCAATCGTGCATTATTAGGCCGAAGTTTGGAGTATATGTGACCCGCTCCACAAAAGTGAGTCTGTTGTGGCAAAACTGAAATTTTGAGTTAACTACATATAAAATGGGAATGAAATAAGCTTTCATTTGGTATATCATGGGCCTCTCTAGGGCGTTTGGTTGCACTGTTGTGCCTTTTTTAATTCTGTCAAGTTTTTGAAAAGCAAGAAATGTCTCAATGAAGAAAAAAGGGTTGAAAAATTACAAATACACTGTAACTAACCAAGAAAAGCACCAAAAATCATAAATTTGTTAGTCTTTTTCTTACAATATTTAAATTTCTGTGTAAGATATCTGAACTAAAACAACCAAAATAAAACAAAATAAAACAATCCAAATTTTGAGCACATTTTCACTGTTTCCATTTAAAAGTGGTAAAAGCTGGAATTCAAGCTATGCAACATCAGACTCATTTTTGCAGAGCGGGTCACATATGTACTCCCATTCAATATGCTATTGAAGTTTTGTAAATACTTCAGAAGTCAGAAATGAAGCCATAGCTGGAAGGGAGTCCAAGGTTTCGAATATGCTAGGTACGCAAAACAGCACCCTCTACATTGCATGAGAAGAACTGATAGAAAGTTGTACATGTATGTGATTTTAATACACATTATTGATTTTTCTTCTGTGCAGGGTGTTGCTGTTGGTATGGGAATGGTCGGTCTAGAAGATATTGTAAACACAGGAATAACTCTCCAAAATAAGGTAAGAAAAAAATGTACTTCACTGTCTGACTGACTGACTGACTGACTGACGAAAAGACTGTCACTTGAGCGTGCGAGTCTCACCGGGAGCACGTTTTGGTGGCCCTTGAACTGGAACATGTTTCTGACGTCACAGCCGTGAACTGAAACATGTTTCCTGTGCACCGCGAAAACGACTGACCGGAAAATCGTTCATGACGTCATGTTACTGCCTACGTGACTGCACACAACCCCCAAAAAATCACGCGGCGACCGGACATGATTGTGACAATAACATTCAAGGCAAAAGTGGGAGTTTTTTTTTGTTTTTTTTTATAGCGTTACCCCTAAAGTTCTAAAAAGAGTCGGCCTGATATTCTGTATCAATTTTCGTACCAATTGAAGGTAAAAACCCACTATTTAAACCCTGTTTATGGTAAAAAGTAACGTCGTCTGCTAAGCTTGTTTACCTTTCCGCCATCTTGAAACATAAGTGAACCGACCGGAAACCTCGGTTCAACTTTGGTCGAAACAATGACGTAATTTCAGTGTAACCGAAGCGGCAAAACGACCGCGAACCAGAAACATGTTTACGGTCACAGCGCCAAAACGTGCTTCAGATCAAGGTTCACTTTTTCTTTGAATGTCTTGGTACCAAACACTGACTAGTCTAGTCACAGACTCCCGTGTTTGAACTTACCCGATTGTTGTATGCGTGATCCATTGCATGGAAGTTGAGGTCAACAATTGTAATTTGATAATTGTCATCATTCGCAAAATGTTCAATATGTTGTAAATCGTAATGCTTTCTTTTCTTTGGAAATACCGAAAATTTATTTCCCTTGATTGGATTGGCCCCTTCAGGATACAAAATAAATGCAAAAAAAAAAGGATGTTACACACGTTGTAGATCCTGTACATGGTATTGTCATAAAATCTCGCAGGATTCTGAGGTCAACTTACACTCTCTCTTGTGATGCAGCCTGGTTGTTAGCTGATGATGAGAACCGGGCAGTGCTATTGTATAGGATTACCCCATAATGGACTCAATATGGCCAATGTGTGGACCAGATACATGAAAAGACTTTCTGTGAATAGTCATTCTGAATGGATAGAATGGAATTTGTGCGCTCGGGGGTCATCTTAACTTCACTGGTCTTGTTGCTTGGAACATTTTAAATTTTTACTCTGTGGTCCACTTTTATTTATGGAATTTTGTGATGGTTTTTATCTGTTTACAGGGTTACCGGAAGGTTAGCCCTTACTTTGTTCCTCGTATTCTGACCAACATGGCCGCCGGACACATCAGCATCAGGTACAACTTAAAGGTGACTGTTCAGAAACAATCAACAAATTTGATTACGGAATTGTTGCGGAAAGTTTAAGCAACTTTGGGCCAATTTCCAAAACCAATATACGCCATTTTGTTACCTTTTAGAATCGAACTCTCTTTTGGCTGCCCAAAGTCAGTTTGGATATACAGGCTGAGTAAACAAAAAACCGAAACCCAAATGTCGGGACCATTGTTTTAGTGAAGTTCTACATGTAGCATGGATATGAAAGGATATCTAGGATATGAAAGCCCAGTTCATATGCTTTCATTTAGTACAAGAATCATTCAAATCACTCATGTACTTTTCAAGTTACGGAGTTTTAAACACAACCACCGTTTTAAAGGTCTGTCCACAGATCACCAAAAAAGTGTGTGTTCTTTCAGCAAAACGAAAACAATTCACACACATCCTAATGTGATTTGTTTTCGTTTTGCCGAAAGAACACTTAGCTTCTTTGTGTGCGGTGGACAGAACCTTGAAACAGCGGTTGTGTTTAAAACTCCGTAACTTGAAATATACAGAAGTGATTTGAATGATTCAGGTACTAAAAGAAAGCTTATGAATTGGGCTTTCATATCCTAGATTTTGAAAGTGCTACATGCAGAACTTCACTAAAACAATGGTCCCAACATTTGGGTTTCGTTTTTCTTTACTCACCCTGTATATGGGTTTTATGATAGTTAAACACAATTTCAGATGACAATCAAGCACAAAATGAAGTTTAAAAAACTGCTGTTATATTCATAAGGTGGTGCAAATTTGTCACTTTTTTTTCAACTGAATAAATCGCATTTTGTAAACAACCATTCAATGCTTACTTTGTTTTTTAGGGTCCCAATCATGCAGTATCCACAGCGTGCACGACCGGCGCCCATGCCATCGGTGACGCATTCAGGTTTATCAGAAACGGAGACGCTAATGTGATGGTCGCCGGTGGCACTGAAGCTTGCATCAGCCCGATCGCCATCGCTGGATTTGCGAGGTAAGTAACAGACTCTGAACCACTCAACGGTTGGATTATTTTTTGGCCGAAAAATCCTTTTTTTGACAAAGACAAGACATATTGGCCAAATTTTAGAATTTAAAAAAAAGTCACACCCCCCCCCCCCCAATACTGACTCTTGAGTCTATTCATAAGATGGAATTTGTGTCGGGGTGATGTACATGTAAATCAATATTAGGTTTTGCCCTTCACCGACGTAAAAACACTGTACATACTGAGTGTGTTACCTCCCGAGTGAAAGTTGGAAAAATAATCACTCGGGCGGGACTCGGACCCACGACCTCCTGCTTTCTAGTGCAGACATCTTACCACTTGACATTGCACATTGTTGTTTGAGACACTCTATAAAAGGGAAAAAACCATGCGGGCTAGTGAAAATGCCCGCGGGCTAGTTAAGAGTCTGTTTCAGTAGCCCGGCTGGCTAGTGAAAAAAACCTGTTAAGTCGAACCATGGTTCAGGCCATGTCCAAGATGGTCTTTGTATGGCTTCGGCTAGCTACTGTATTATGCCAATGGCAAAAACCAAAGCCAAAGATCCAAAATACCCAATTTCGAAATGGCAATATTTTTTTAATTTCTTCAGGGCTAGAGCGTTAAGTAAGAATTTCAATGCGACGCCTTCATCTGCCTCAAGACCATTTGATAAGGACAGGGATGGTTTTGTTATGTCTGAAGGAGCAGCCATCGTAGTATTGGAGGTAAGTATTCTTATGGGCTGAACGTGCAATCAATAGAGGGCGCTTTTAACCACTTTTGAGAGCCCCATAGACGGGACATACTACTTGTGCGTGTTTGTTCACGCTTTTATTGCACAAAGTACGCCAATGTATTTTATTCTGAATGTGCACAAAGCCCCAGCGTCTTTACGTCAGCACCAGGCGTTTTCGGCAATGCGTTCTAATGTCTGTCCATGTGATCTCCCCTAAAGTCTCTCCTTTGTACCGTTGAGGGGGTAATTGTGCATGCTGTCAATTCTATCACGAAGGCCCCCATCAATGGCCAAAGCATTGAGCTAGCTATTTAGATAATCCATCTTAACCCTAACTCCCTAGGCCTTTTTTGCTAGGATGTAGCCTCAATCCTGCAAAATCTTCCAATTGGCCTAATGGAAAAGTAGCATATATACATGTACAATGTATAGCCTCAATGCTGCTAATTCCTCCCATTATTTCTTGAATATGGTCCATGGAAGGGTGACCACTGCCTGAATCCTGCAAAATCCTGCAGCAGTGACTGTCAATATGTTGAGGCTTGGCCAGTGACATCCTGGAACAATGTGAGGATTTCAAGTATAATCCAGGCCTATATTTATGCATGGCTGAGCAAAAGCAACACAAGGTCTGGCCCAAGACCTTGACAAAGTGCATCCTACGAAATCAGTAACGCACTTTTGCCTTGTAACCTCTATCCTCCAAATTCCTCCACTTTGGCAAAGAAGATTTTAAAGGATTCAGGGCGGTTAAGGCAGTGGGTTTGTAAAATAGCCAGCACAGCATTTTCACCATTGAGGGGGATATATACAGTGATCACGCTACATGGTCTGTACAACAGTCACTGTGCCCTTTAGTGGCTATTGTGCGAATCCCTTTTTGAAGTGGTAATTTTGCTCATTTAGAAAGTTGAAAATTTGTCTCATAATGGTACACTTTATTGTGACTCACAATAAATTGATTCGGCTATAAATATTTTAAATAATTTTTGTGCAATCTTTCATATGTTGTCCTAATCTTTTTCTGTTTTTCTTTTTCCAAGGAGTATCAACATGCTTGTAATCGTGGTGCGACGATTCTTGCCGAAATCCTTGGCTATGGTCTCTCAGGTCAGTTGAGCAATCTTGTCCGCAAATGCCAAGTTCATTAGACAACTTGTAGTTGATTTGTGACGTATTAAACGTGTGCACTAACAGCAACATGTGAACACCTCATGTCAAACGCTGGTCAAAACGTAGCCTTTAGTCAAGTCCCACGCGCTTACCCGGACACGTGATGCACCCCAGATGCTGACACGTAAAAAGACTAACACGAGCGGCGTAGCCGCGAGGACCTTTACCATCTCGTGGAGAACGCTTATGTTTTTCTTTACATTTGTCTACCGATTTGGTAGACATGCATAATGCATTACCCGTTGTGAATTGACCAATGAAAATGCAGAATTACTAACGTAAATCAGCCGTCGTCTGGCGCCAGACGTCGTCTGGTGCCATGGCGCGTGTGCTGTTGCTGGTAACCGCAAACCACCGTTAGATGATTGGTTTATACTGCTTGATTTATATTACGTGAATAAATGAATAAGTGATTAGTTCCATGAGATAGTAAAGGCCCTCGTGGCTTCGCCGATCGTGCTTGTCTTTTTACGTGCCAGCATCCGGGGTACGTTACGCGTCCGGATGGTCCGGGTATAGGCGCGTGGGACTTGATTAAAGGCTAGTCAAAACGTAATCCCGAAACCTCTTGATCCTGGCTCCCTGCTGTGTATTATGATGCGTGGCTATTGGTAACCAGTGATGCAAACGTGCCCTGTGGTCCAGTTCCAAATATTCGACTAGAGTAGTCCAACTATCCTGTGTTTGAGTGAAATTAGTTCTTAGCCATAGTCCTTTCCAAAACTTCTGTTTTATTCCCATTCAATTCAATCGACCTATCGCCAATTGCAGGTTAGCCATGCCCCTTAGACAACCCTATGGAATTGTCTACATTAAGTTTTATTTGTTTCAGTTTTTGTGCGATCGACGTCCATTTGTGTATCATGTCATTGGACAACATTTCACAAGCTTCATTGACGCAATTCTACCGTGATAGGTTAATTCTGGGGTTGTGTCTACGAAATTGCCAACAAACGACTGTTTACCGTTAGTAACATAACCAGAAACTACGACCTGGTTATCTTTCAACTGGGCAATTTTGTTATTTAAATGCGGATGTACATGTCAAACACTTTAATGAGCTGCTGTTGGAAAAGGGAATGTACTATATGTGACATCTAATGAGTAGAAAACAGGTACAGACTAATTAGATACCACCACCTTCAACGACCTTGTACATTATGCGGTCGGACGTACGCAGAGAATTTGATTTTACGGAATTTCCCAAACTTGTGCAACATTGCGGAAAGGGGAGGGACTGGACATTATCTTCAATCTGGACAGTACTCGACATCACGCGACACTAGGTTATATTGACATGATATAGCAAACAGTGATATATTTTTGCTATTTTGTTGATGACTTATTTTTTTTTTTTTTTCTCATTTGACAATCCCCATGGATAGCTTACAAGATACAATTCTCATAAATATAACTTATAAGGTTGTCAACATCCCCCCCCCCTCCCAGGCGACGCCCATGCTCATTGTCATTTTTGGCATCGAGTGTCCAATTGTACATGTATTCAATTGACCAATGAAAGAGGAGCATTTGCTCATAAATATGTATGATGTCATGCTCATATAATAGGTGATGCCAATCACATGACCGCACCACGTGATGACGGTGAAGGAGCCGAGCTGTGTATGAGAGCTGCCCTGAGGGATTCTGGGATAGCTGCAGATGAAGTGACGTACATCAATGCACATGCAACCTCAACGCCGCTTGGTAAGCGGGGAAAACAATCGCTTAACAAATTGTTAGCATGAGGTCGTAGTTAGAGTCTCGTCTTGCTACTTAAGGTTGTGAAATACTTTCTTGTGTGCTCTCGAAGAGCACTGAGCATATGTGATGTGATCAAGCTACCGGTACATGAGTCATTTGTCGACCCTGGTAAAAAAAAAAAGCGTATTATAGATTTGAAAAGAGCACAATCTCAGCATTACTGCTGTGAAAACCACATGCTGATACCATCTTTAGGAAAAAAAATTATTGAAGTTGGATAACTAAGAGATGTGATGAAGTGATGCGATGAAGTGGCCCTATTTTGGCCTGTATCAACAAATAAAACTTCCCGACAAACGACTCATTTAGCTTGATCGCATCACATATAATGGTCATTAATACAACAGTGAAAACCAAGGAAATCTAATATTTAAAGAATTTCCTCTTAACCCTCGCCCCTTGAGTGATTTACTTGGAACCTCCCTCACTCTTGCAAAATCCATCATCATCATCTAGCGGTCATTACCGAGATCTCATTCACAATGCCACGCCAGGTGTCTTTATCCCTCATTATGTACGGAAGGTCTTCAATTTCACATTGGGTGTCTCTGCCAATCACATCAATGTAGTTGAAAGGTCTTTGTCCTCTATTAGGGCATGGAAGTCTCCAACATAATACATCAGATATGACCTGGTTTACAGCACGGTAGCAGAGGCCAGCAAAGCGAACTCGTCGTTGAGCAACAATAGCAGAGATAGGTGGAATGTCTCCGTAAATCTGTTCTTTAGTCTTGTGCTTACGCCATGAGATGTTCTGCACCCTCATAAGAAGCCTGGTGTAAAATCCAACACCATAATATTATGGTAAACTCTACACCCAAACTGTTGGACTCTGATTATGGTGGTATGCTTGACCCCACGTAACCCATAGTCAGTTTACTAGTACAGTCCTCACACCAACAGATTCCCACAAAACATGCAGTTGGATTTTAAAGGGGTTGGTGAAGGTTTATGTGAAATTCCCATAAAAAGTTGTGTAATAATGGTAAATATAAAACTAATGATATAGTCTTGTTTAAAATACACTTCATGTGTGACTGTTCCTGACCACAGTAGCCATGTAAATATGGTAAATTGTATCCATTAAGTTAAACAACTGAAAATCTTGCATTGAGTCCATTTCTTCCACACAAATTTTGATTTGATTTAACTGAGGATCAGATATTCACGTGTGCAGAGCCATGGTCAAACGTATGATGTATCCTAACATGCCAATTTTATGTCACCCGCGTGCCAGCCATCCAATCGGAGTCGACTTTAGAAACTGTGACATCATTTTAATAGGAAATGTGGACTAATCTATTGATTGGTCAATTTGGATGCTATGTTGTGTAACACAACAACAGGTTACGGAAGACCCGATATAGAAGGCGCCTGCTGAATGGTCAGAATCTCGAGGTCAAGCAGCTGTCTTGTTTTGCATGATTAATCGCCAAATCTGCTCACATATCATAGACCCTTGCTGTGCAAGGCGATATTTGGTAGATTAGGGCTGAACCTGCGTCCTCCGGAATACCGTTCCGGTGCTCTACCAACTAAGCCACCATTCCTATGTTGGAATTTCCCTATTTTGTGTTTTTTTTTCTATTAAAGGTGATGCAGCTGAGAACCATGCCATTAAGAGACTCTTCCGGAACCAGACTAACAATCTCGCGGTATCGTCCACCAAAGGTGCTACTGGTCATCTGTTAGGTGCGGCTGGGTCGTTGGAAGCTGTCTTCATGGTCATGGCTTGCAAAACGGTGAGTAGTTATCCGGACTTTTTTCAATCAATCATTAACCAATCCGATCATGACTTTTGGTCGGGTGGAGTGCCATTGATCACATGTGCCAAGGTCAAAGGTTAAAGGCAGGGCCTATTATAGGGGTTAGTTTGGTGTGGACCATTAGTTAATTGGTGGTTGGCTCGTGGCGTAACTTAGGGCTGTGCACTAATAGCAACGTGTCAGCGCCACTCGGTAAACGATCGACAAAACTCCTGGCGCCCCGTTGTCCATCATGATGTGCGTAGGGCTGTGCATCGGAACCGGGTGCCCGAGTGTCTGACCGTTGATGTCAGGAACCGGTTCCAGACTATGGAATCAGGTACCCTTAACCAACTTTACAAAGTATTTAGGAACTTCTCAGACTCTGAAAAATAAAGATTTTGAATGTGATTTATGGCGAATTTTCAAAATGAAAACCAGGCCTCATAGGAAAACAAACAAATTGTTCACGTTAATGACTATTGCGGAAGGTTGCAGTTGACACCGTCAAGATTTAAGCTCACTGTACACACTTGTATCTTGCTGTATCGACACTCAGTCCTCTACCCTCACAGATACCTGGTTGGTGAGAGGCAATTGTAGTTAAGTGTCTTGCCCAAGGGCACAAACACCATGTTCCTGGCAGGGTTTGATCCCACACACCATCGTACATGAGTCAAACACCGTAACCACAGAACCATAGCCAACATTCGCTTTTAAAAGATGTCTCTCTTTCTTTGTGTCCTTAGAAAACTCTTCCACCGACGATAAATTTGCATACAACAACCGAGGATTACGATTTGAACTATGTGCCGCATCGTGCTCAGAACTGGGACTTGACGAACAAAACAAGAAGAATAGCTCTGACGAACTCGTTTGGTTTCGGCGGAACTAATGCTTGCTTGTGCATCGGCGAGTTTACAACATAGAGATGAAACTGTTCCGATTTTAATCGGAAATCCGACTTTTTGAATTTTCCAACGAAGTTTCCGATTTTTTTGCAATGTGTCCCACAAAATTTGATTTTGTAGCGATTTTTTCACAAAATGTCATTTTATTTCAATAATAATTTCGAAGAAAAGTCGATGAAAAGTCGATGGAAATTGCACGTTAAAATCATTGCAAAAGTAGTTTTAATCTCTTTCACCAGTCGTTATTGGAGTGTTTCAACGGTAGAAACACAGGCCATAACACGGATCGTAGCCTTTTACCGGCTGGACAAAAGGTTAAACATTGACAGGTGACATGGAAATATCGCTGTGTCGCACATGCGTGCATTGTACTGTACAAAGAAGATACCGTACCGTACCGTCCGATAGCACATGGCCGGTCGGGATCGGGAACGGGCAGCCTTGTTAACGATCCAGTGGATAAAATCATTATGTTGTGCGATTTTCGGAGGTTTCAGATTTAGTTGTACAAAATGCAAGCAGCTTTAAAAATCATGATGATTATCTCGAGGATAGCAAAGAGAGCATTAGCGAAACATTTCACTGGCATTTGTTGGAAGATTGATTTTTCCCCACGTACGAATGCAAGTGGAGTAGTGGAGTTGTGTGGTTGAATCATGAAGCACCATGAACGGTGCCCTTGTCTTTCGGACTTTTTCCTCGACTTTCTCAAGTAAGAAGTGAACTTCTTTGTTGATGATTCCATTACTCTAACCGTACTTCAGGCGTGTTATGCAATGAAAACACTGACCTTTTTTTTTCATCGTAAAATTTTGTTTGAATCGAAAATATAGCAGCAGTTGGTGTCCCGAAATTGGGCATGAAGTGTATTGCACATGCATACATGTGTGTAACTGCTGTGCGGCCCAGATTTCGAACACATATTTTTGTTCGGCCGATTTTCCGATTTTTTTGCCATATGCCAGTTTCATCTCTTACAACATGATGCAAATGTTTCAGGCAAGTATTAAATATGGACACCATGCACGGACAGTAGAGGGGGCTCTATATGACCACTTTAAAAGGCTTCATTTTAAGGGTAGCACGCATATCGTGCAAAGTATTATATTTTGGAAAGAATCTTGCATCCTGACACCACTTTTTCATCATATAATTTATCTCAGTGAAGGTGAGTCATTGCAAAAAAAAAAGTGTTGAAAAGACAAGAATTTAAGACTGAAAAATGTGTCAAATTTTGTGAGAAAATACTTCGAAAATGCTCCATACAGTGAGCTCAATGCATGTAGCTTTACGGTGTAAATGGCATTTTCGCAAGCGTCATAAACATGAATCTGTCTTGTGTTTCCATGTATTGAACGAAGTCTGGTTTTATTTTGAAAATTCTCCACAAATGACATTCAAAACATTTTTTTTTCATTGTCTGCGAAGTTACTCAGCATTAACATGTAAAGTTGGTTACGGTTCCTAACATGAGTGGTTCGGTACTCTGTAGGTTGGGGGGGGGGGGTTCAAAATTTCTTGAGCCAGTTCCGGTTCTCTAAAAAAGAACTGGTTCCGAGTCGGGACCGGCTCCCAGAAAATTCAATGAAAAACATAAACTCTTGAAATTACATGTAAAGAATAACAGTGTCACCTTGTGAGGCTTGTGCTCCTTGGATTTTGACGTGCAATACATGTTATTCCACTACGTATTTGGTTTCAAATGTGTGTCCGTACTCTTTTTCCTGTGAAACTACGGATATTGTGTTATTAAAAGCAAACTTAGCTTTGCTGTTTGTTTCTTTATTCTCTGTTCCTTGCCTATGATTTTATATACCGCAACAACCGCCGTGCCGCAGAGAATAGAATGATTCACTGCACAATTACACGTGCACGCAGTAAACACGTCCACTAGTACCCTGCCTTGAATGTACATTGCATGTAGAGTTGAACCGGTCGAGTGCTGGAATCGGCACTGAAGGACCTGGGTACAAAATATCCGGCTCCGATCCGAATGAGTCGCGGACGGGCCGTATCTACTGGGCTTAAGTTGCATATGGACATGAAGTGCTGTTATCTAGCAGCCCACGTATTGTAGTGCGCAACTGCGCAAATGTTCATTCTTAACCATGTGCACCGATCAGAACGAACCGAAGCAAGGGATTAATACATTTTCATGCAAAGGTAGATTCGTGAATCATGACTCGTTTGGAGCTGGGTATTTTGGAGCTGTACGTACATTTTTACTCGGGTGAGGGTTCGTAGGGCCAATTCCTGCGGCACTCGGAGCTGGGTCCAACAGATCCTATTCCAGCACGCAGAGTTGGTGTGATATGAAAATCGGACTCCTGTGAAAATCGAACTCCTTTACGTTTGATTGGTTAAACCCTCTCACGTGATTGGTCTTTTTCCTAATTATCTATGCATGAGCATGCGCAATACCACCAATGAGTCCGTATTTCATCAAACCTAAATTCACACCACCGCTTGTCCGAGTAACCCCGATCAGTCTGGCCTCGCCCCATGCAATTATTGGGTAATTCAAAACGTTTATTATCCATGGTACAGGGCCAGTACAGTATTGGGTTCAATGCTCTATGCTCTATACCTTGTGAGTCGTGACCGAAAAGCGCTCAGTCGAGTGGTTTGTCTCCGACACTCCATGATGCGTGGGAGAGTCTGTGTGTTTTTTCTGCCGTTGCTTTGACTAGCCAGAGTGAATGTCCGGGGCCTTCGCGCAATTGAATTCCTTGTAGTAATTGTGAGGCTGATTCTCGGCTCTGGGCTTTGTGCACAGAGAATGGGTAATTTACTCTGGAACCAATTCTTTTCGAGTTGGTACCCGGTTCTTGAAAAGATTGGACTTGTGGTTTCGGTTCCCATCTTGGAACTTGTTCAAACCGGGGAACCGCCGGAACCTCGTAGTTCATTATACTTAGAAAGCTACTTATAGCGTTTTTTAGCCAAATCTGTGTTGGTCATCATGAGACCACTGGTTGAGTTCATATGGAATGACCGATTGAAGCTGAGTGAAAGAAAGTAATCTGGATAAATTTTTTTCTTCAAAAGAAACGCCCATGAAGTATAACTTCAAAAGCGTGTTCTTCCACTCGTCTGAAATAAAAAGAATTACTGACATTGATTCAGGTTTCTGTCGATAAATAATAGGTACTCATCTGGGTTCATTGCTGTAAGGTAGTAAGGGACACAGAAACGAATAACAGCACATGAAGCTTGAGATGACTTCAACCAATTTATTCTTGTTCTTACGCCTTATATTCAACTTATTTACAAAGATCTCAACTAATCAATTGTGAACGTATTGTGGCAAATAGCCAATGAGAAAACAGGAATGTGGCCATACATATCTTGTTTTACTTGTAATCCCAATTGATCCTATGTGGCTTTTGAAAAAGTGAAGTTATTGGAAGAATTAATATTTAAGGGAGTTTTCTTGTGACTGATAAGATCTACATGTAGTGGTAATTTAAACATTGAATAACTGACAAGTTACAAACACTTTTTTTTACCCAAACTAAAGTCAGGATTTTGTTTTCATTATTCTTAAGTTTGCTGAAATGACAATCAAACATTGCAAAGCAATAAAAAAAAAGGTACAAAATTTATTTCTTTAAAAGGAGGAAAACAATTAATTTGATCAAATGTTTGTGGGACTATTTCAAGGAGGCAAACAGGCTAAAATCAAGGCAACAGAGGCCATAGCATCCTGAATTTCAAATGTTCAAAATGATCTCCAATCTTTCAAACTGAAAAAAATATTGGACTGTTCGGGGACAAAAATATACATGTTTATGCATAAATACACAATTTTGAATCAAGATAGTAACATTGTTATAAACACAGTCGTCTCTATTTTATGAATTCAAACAGGTACCAAATCAGTACAATGACCATTGTCGCTCATCTTTATCAAACATTTCAATATGTATATTAACCTCAGTATAAGTGTAACGTAGATTGATACATGGAATTAAAGTAAATAAAGGCTTATATTGAACAGTAATCTTACTACTAACTGTCACTGTGACGCATATGCTTAAAAAATAAGTTCAGGGAACAATTGTAATGTTCAGTGATGAAATTTTGTGAGTAACCCATGTTGTGCAACTTTCTACTCTTAGATTTATGAAAACTATTTGAAATCCCTTTTTGGTTAATTTCTTTGAAATGTGTTTTTTTTTTTAAACATTTAAAATGTTCTATGCTTTTCCGTACAACTAAGGGCACTGTCACTGTGATGTCATTTCAGGAAGACAATCATAAATTTGCCTGCATTCACTGTATTTATGTGTCAAAAAAAGATAATCCAAAAAATAATAAATTAGTGGATAAATTTTGTAATTGCGGAAACTTGTAGAAAACAAAAGTATTCTGAATAAATGAATGAAATTATTTCTGTTCATTTCATTTCAGAACATTCAACTGTAAAATTCAATTTAACAATTCAATTTAAATAATTAATTGTTAACAGAGTTTGGAAAGTGTCATCAAAATTTGGTAATCTTTTTTTGCTGAAACTCACACTGTATGTGAGGGGTAATTCTTTCATTGTTTTGAAGTTTGCTGGAATTGCAACCAAATAGGTAAAACAATGAAAACAGGTATGGAATTTAATTATTGAAAAGGCAAGGACATTTCAAAGAGGCATTCAAGGCAAAATCAAGGCAACAGCGTCCTGAAATTCAATACCATTGATTTGAACATTTGTTAAAATGATTGGTAACCTTTCACACTTGAACAATTTTAACCTTCAAAGAACAAAGTAAATATTTCCATCAAGATTATCCCTTGTGAGTAAAGTTTACACAGGAATTTATTCTGTGAATTCACACAGCCTAAACCAAATTAATAGGATAAGTATTTTTGCTCATCTTTAACAGACATTTTGATGATTAAATGATCATCCACATTTGTGTCTCATTTATATCAATGCAAATGTACAAAGCTTGTAAATAATAACAATAAACATGATTTCTATGAAAACTACGAATGAGGGGGAATACGAAAACGCCTGTTTTTTTTTAAGAAACTGAGTGAATATTAAAAGACTAAGTTTTAATATAATCTTGATTAAAGCCAGAGTCCATCATTTGCAGCTATCCAAAAAATAACTGGCGTATTTATTGTTGAAAAACATACTTGGTTGAAAGATAGTAAGGGGACTATTAACTCCCTGTGAAATTATTCTTTCTGGCAAGCTGTCATTTTGAAGAAATCAACGAAAGAACGCCTTCCCAATGGTGCGTCTTAAGAAGCACCGTTGGAAATTCCTTTAGTAGTTCGTTTTTTTTCAATAGGCAAAGTGCGCGCAAGCGTTGGCACGACGCTCAAGCGTGCGGTTGCTATAATTTGTCGGATCGCTGCGCGACATCGCGTAGCTGCAATCGGCTCAGTGAGAACGTGTCTCGGACGCTGAATTTAGGCGCAATTCAAAACATGATTCAGCAACTTTTGATTTGAAATCGAGATTCTAGAATGTTGTTTTTCTCGAAATATACAGCTGAAGCTGAGCTGAAACTTCATTAGATTAGCTGTTCAGCACCCTTCTTTAGAATTTGAGCACTATTGTTGCTTCAAATGAACAAAATGCACAAATTACAAATGATGGACTATACCTTTAACTTTCATAGTAATTTTAATGCTTAAAGGTACATTTTGTATAATGATCATTTGCTTTTTGCAGGGTTTTTTCCCGAAGCAACAAAAGTGTTCAATATTTTAAGTACCAGTACAGTGCATATTAAGGTATTCTGTTCAAGTCTAATCTTAGTGGCTGCTATACATTTTGGAGAAAACAAAGCACAAGTCTGGATTTCGTACCTGGATTCTGTAGGCATCCCATTTTGAAACCACCTTCAATGATTGTTTTCTGACAATACCATTTCACGGGAATTATTTCACAGGGTATTTGTTTCACTTTGAGGTTTCTGTCATTAAATCGGTAGGTTCTCTTATATAATTGCAAATGATCCTATGTGGCTTTAAAAACTGAAGTTAACAGTAAAACAGAATGATGTTTTATGAAACATATGTAATGTACAGATAGCACAGTATAGAATGAGTATATGTACATGTACTTTTAGGAACAATAATTAAAGGGAATTTACAAGGTCTTGTGACTATTACATACCGGTAAAGTGGAGAACTGTTAAACACTTAAAACTCTACTTGAACATTTAATTTTTACAATTAGATTATTTATTGCGAACAAATTAATACTTTTTGTTGAATCCGAAACTGCAATGAGAATTTTTTCACCATTTTCAGTTAGCTGAAATGGCTACCATGCAAAGTTTTGAATCTTACTTGAAACTATACAAACAAATGTATAGAATTTAATTCTGTAAAATGCCGATTGGTGCTGTAATGACTGGACAATTTCATCCTCAACATTTGCAGTAGGGATGACAATTGCTACATGTATGTGCATGCATTGTTGTCAATGTTATGTTGGATGGCATCACACCTTGCGATACATCTTGACTGAATGCCAGTCATCCACTGCCAGCTGCCCATCCGATGTGAATGTCATTGCCTGTGGGAGATACAGATCCTGTGCCAGGCAATCAAGAAACCTGCCATCTAGGTCGTAATGGTGAATATGATTAGTGCCAAACCCAGATTGCTTCACTCCAAGGTAGATACCTGACCTGTCACAGCATACACCCTGGGTGCGCAACACTGGTTGACCATCAATGGTTGGCTTGATGGTGAAAAGCATAGTCCCTTTGCTATTGGCGACATCTACTTGATTTGTTAGACCTCCACTGATGAAGACTTTATCAGTGTCGTCATCAACAGCCAGGAACCAAGGTTCAGTCTGTACTGGTATGGTGTGTAGGATCTCACCATTAGTGGGTTTGTGTTCAGTCAACACATTCCTTCTTGTGTCGCCTACTAAAATGGTTCCATTTGTCCTGACTGCTATGCTCTGTAGCTTCACAGGTGTCTTGTCTACCTGATGTTTAGACACCGTTGGGAACTGCATAACAAGAGTGTTGTCCTTCATGTTGAACACCTTGACATACTTGCTATCAAGTTCCAACACAATCAAGCGTTTCTCAGGATTGTGCGTGGCTGCAACTGCCTGTGGATCTGTGGGTAAAGAAGAACTCAAATGTAACAAATGCATAGTATATAAATGCAGTGTCACTATTCTCAGTCATGAAATACCCAATGAACACATGACCTACCTGTAAGCCCTGTCTAGTATTGATAAACATCGTGCAGTTGCCAACATGATTAAATGTAACATCTTGGAGGCACACAGTTTCGCAAATACTTTTAAAGTTGTATTTGTACTCTCTGTGCTATTCTCATGGTTCAAATCTAAAAATAGATGTATTCTTATATCTACCTTGATTATTTTTTACGGTTTTTTTAGCAATGTAAAGATGTTCAATTATGACACCCCGATATCTGGTTTGATGACCTCACAGTGCTAGGGTGGTAGGCCTAATCATTGACAATGAAGCTGACATTGTCATTTTGCAACAATGATCACTAAACAGGTAGCGAATGATGATTTTAATTTTAAAATGGATCATTTTCAAAGTCTTCTGACAATACCTTTCAGTTTGATGAGGTCATCTTCATGAAACTTTGGAAAGATTTTTTTCATTGTGCAAAGAATATTTATAAGCAATTTGGTAGATTTTTGACAAATATTCTTTAAATATTGAAAAAAAAACCCAACTTTTTGACATGTTGCTAGAAAGAGGGTGCCCTCTTTTACAATTACACCATCATGAGTTTTATTAAGTTCACTTTTAGACACTGAATATATTCTGAATATTAGAATTATTACTTTTGTGCAATGCTTCAGTTTTCAAGTTGTTCATTTATCATATTGCACCTTCGCTAACCTCGGAAGTAAAGCGCAAATGGTTTTGTGCCCGGAAGTCAAAACTGTTGCCCAATAATGATAGTAATACAGCAGCATCCTGATGTTAACGAAGAGCACTGTCAATACAACATCCTGCTATTAACAGGGAAAATGTTTGACCCCAAGTCTTTGGTGGTTTTTTGTTTTGTTTTGTTTTCCATTACTGATAATGCAAGGTACCTGTTTTAACACAAGGTACCTGTCAAACAAGGTAACTTGTAAAGCCCCAAGGACCTTAGCCTAGAAGTGTTCGACTAATAATAAATGTTTTATAATCATCATCATCATCATCTAGCGGGTGCTCCCGAGATCTCGTTCACAATGCCACGCCAGGTGTCTTTATCCCTCATTATGTACGGAAGGTCTTCAATTTCACATTGGGTGTCTCTGCCAATCACATGTAGTTGAAGGGTCTTCGTCCTCTATTAGGGCATGGAAGTCTCCAACATAATACATCAGATATAACCTGGTTTGCAGCATGGTAGCAGTGGCCAGCAAAGCGAACTTTCGGTTGAGCAACAATAACAGAGATAGGTGGAATGTCTCCGTAAATCGTTCTTATCTCCAGTTCTCACGCCATGAGATGTTCTGCACCCTCATAAGAAGCCAGGTGTATGTGCCATCAAGGTGATCTTGAAGCTCCTTCATTGTCCAAGTTTTGGCTCCATAGAGAAGAATGCTCTCCACACAGGCTCTGAAGAAGGCCAGCTTTGTCGATTGTGCTATACTTGATTGCCAGATGTCATGAAGCTTGTTACAGGCACTCCAGGCTCTTCCTTTGCGAGTGAAGAAGTCCTTACTGTTGGCAACATAGGACCCAAGGTACCTGGAATCACTGACCTCTCTAAGTTGGGTGTTGTCACTGGTGTATATGGGGTAGTGGCTCTCATACTCATTGATGGTGATGTACTCGGTCTTCTTTGCATTGAAAAACAGGCCGACCTAGGCTGCAGCATTCTCGAGAAATGTTAACAGGTCTTGAGCATCATACAGTTGATCAGCCGTGCATGAGGGCCAGATCATCCGTGTAGTCAAGATCAGTGAGATGCAGGCTTTGATGACGTCTTGATTTCTTCTGCTTGATGGGTAGACCTTTAATTTGTCGTGGATGGAATCCAGACTTTGCCTAAGGATGTAGTCCACCACAATCACAAAGAGGAATGAAGCTAAAGTGTCCCTGAAGGATTCCTGCTATTGCTATGAAGGACCACGTATTTCTGAATGTTACAGACCCCCAAAATATACAAAATAGTTTGTCTTCCACACAAGCTGATTTGCATTACTGAAACTCAACTTCTCTGTCAGGGCACCCAGAAGACTAGCTATCTCTGTAAACCCTTTGATGAACTTTCTATAGTAGGATGCAAGGCCTACAAAGCTCCTTACATCCTGGACACACTTACATGTAGGCACTGGCCAATCTCTGATGGCCTCGACTCTCTTTGGGTCTGTGGCAACATCTGAAGAAATTATATGGCCTAAGTAGGCCACCCACTTCTCAAAAAGGTGATACTTGCTAGGCTTAAACTTTAGCCCAGCATCTCTCAGCCCACTCAGCACTATTCTGCTCTTAACCAGTATCTACTGCTCCTGCCATTAAGAGCTGTCTGTTGTTTAACCTTTTCGAAGTGCTCTGTTTCTAGTGCAGCTTAAATATGGCTTCATATAGATTCTTCGGATGGGCTCTTTTGATGCCCTCTCTCACTGTCGGACTCTCTACTATGTCTTGGAAATGATTTTGTGCTAGATGGTCACGTAACTCTTCCTGTATGTCAGGATATGCTTTTGCAGTCAGCTTTTGTATAGTTTGACCCAACTCTTGTAGGCTTTCTTTAAGTCCTTGTCAGTGGTACCTTAGCTTGACAAAATAGTTCTTCCGCTGCCTGCCTGAACCAAATCTTCTCTCTAGCAAACTTGAATGGCTCACTATACGCCTGTCTCTGTCCTGCAGGAATGTCCCTAACAATCTAAGGGCGCTCCCATGCAGATAGCTAGCAACCTGTTGCTCACTCATTGATTCACCACTTTGCAGGACTCAAAGTGCAGGAAGTACTCTCTCCGTAACACTTTGCAGTTATATGTATCTGTGGTAATAAATGGTCGTCTTTTGGACCACTCCAAACCCTCCCCACTCACTTTGACAACTCTTGGTTCTCTCTCAGGAGCTACTTCAAAGGGTTGAAACATCTGTGGGAGAAGTTGGTCTGAAAATGAATGCCAGAAAAACGAAATTCATGACCTACAACCACGAGCAACCAATCACCATCAAGACAAATAACAGAACAAAGCTTGAGTGAGACGAAGACTTCAATATCTGGGGTCATGGGTGACCAGCACTGGAAATTCGAGACGAAGACTTCAATATCTGGGGTCATGGGTGACCAGCACTGGAAAAGATGTCAAAGTTAGGAAGCTGCAGCTTGGAGAGCTTTCAACAGACTGGATGAAAACTGGAAGTCAGCTCTACGAAAATCAAGCTGCGGGTCTTCTGTGCAACAGTGGAATCTGTGCTGATGTACGGTTGTGAAGCTTGGACAGTCACCTCCGCCATCGCTAAAGAGCTTGGTGGATGCTACACCGGTATGCTCAGGAAGGTTCTAAATATCCACTGGAAACAACACATCACAAACAATAAGCTGTATGGAGACCTTCCAAAACTCATTGACAGAATTTGCAAATGAAGAACACGCCTTGCTGTTCACTGCTACAGGAGCAAGAATGAATCTGTAGCCAAGTTGATAGTTTTGACACCGAAACACGGCCACAAGAGCAAAGGTAGACCTCCCACCACAAACAAAATCATCAAGTTGATTCTCGTTGGACTGCATCAAAGGCAAGCCACATATCAAGGTCTCCCATGGCCGTCCTGATCTCGGATGCGGAGTCTAGTCCAGTATCACGACGCAGGTGGTCCATGTAGGTTAGCGTCTGCCCACCTCAAGAGACTACTCCATGAGTGGGTTCCCATAAGATGAGTTGGCTTACAGCTATCTCTGGCTGCCGAACGCAGTGACCATGCAAGCCTGATAGTTGTAGAGATCCTTGGCAGGCTGCCAAAGTGCACCTCATTCCTGCCTTTGTCTCTTCAACTCACATCTAGAGCCATCCTCAGCTTGCAAGTGTAGCAGCCATCAAGTTGAGCCTCTTGCCTTGTAGTAAGGGTCCATGCCTCACAGCCATAGAGTAGGATGGACTCTACAAACATTGACACACTGAAACGTAACACGGGGCTTGAAGCATCAGATCTGGGGACTGCCATGCAGGACAGAAGATACTGGTGCACTGTCCTGACACTGCCATGGTCTGTACCTGTGTACTCTGTGTCGGGTTCTTCACCTTTGTGCACACTGGATGATTGCAAAACCCAAAAGGTCACTATGTGATCTTTTCGGAAAAATAGTCTCCTTGACCACTCTTTTCATCTGCAATGCCGCTCGGAGTCGACCGAAAAGACTGGACTTTTTTGCACTGCATTCTTTTACTTATTCGTTTGGGGAATGCCCGAAATGGTTCTCTGCAGTGGTTACTTTCCCCAAAGTGTACTGTCTTTCCGGAATGACGGCAGGTCCAGGCGACTTTGTAATCGCCAAGGGACTTGCCTCCCCTGTGGAAAGATAACCTGAACTCTCTACTGGCAACCTCAAGCTGATATCTGATCGATTGTGCACTTTTCATCTCTAATTTTCCTAGCCTTGAGGTCTTTGTCCCTTTGCAAAAATGTCTCTTTACTCATCTTCTCTGTACTGTTCACTCACTCTTTATTTAACTCTGCTTTACTCTGATTATAAGTTTTCTCTCCGAGCAACTCTCACCTAATCAGTACCAATCATACCACGTCTGAAACCATTTGTGGCAAATTTTTCCTGGGAGTCGATTTCAAGCCTGGAGCCATGGAAATTAATGATGTGCATTGTGTCGGGTTGACCCGAAACATTAGAGATATAAACCGAATTCAAACTGAAACCAATCTTAACTCCCTCAAACCAAAATCGACCCAACCCGACACAAATAAGGTAATACCGACCCGACCAAAAAAAAAAAAAAAAAAAAAAAATACCTCACTTGGACAAAGTGATCACTTTTTTGTGCCTACCCTTACCCAGGTGACATGAATTTTTTTGCAAAACCATCATCTCTCTCTCTCTCTCTCTCTCTCTCTATCACACTCAGTGGGTTGATCGAGAGTAGCTCCGCTTATTGAACAAACGCATGGTATCATAACGTGGTATCATGAAAACTTTTACAATGTACATGTATCTATTTCACTGTCAGTCCCATCCGACTGGAAAAATTAATACCATGGAAACTTGAAAGTGCGCTCAGTGGCCACACCACACTAGGGCTGCGGTCACAGTGACTGTCAAAAAAATTGCATCACCTAAATTTCTCAACTGTTTCGGTTATTTTGGTTTATTTCGGGGTTTTTTTTAAAGATGGCTGAACTGACCCAACCCAACCCGAAAATGAAAATGCAAAACCAAAAAAACCACCCGACCCGACTGAAAAGATGGACAACCCGACCCGACCTGAAGTCGGTTTCAGGTCAGGTCGGTTTCAGTTCAGATGGGGTTTGCACATCATTAATGGAAAGTACTTGAGCAATCTAAAGGCCTTAGTCTCAAAATTGGAGGAAATAAACTTCCGACTGGTTACTGATAGTCTGTACTTTGAATTCCTGTGAAATAAACTCTTAGCGACCACAATCTTCTTTGATTCTGAAAGATTATAGCTGGTTCATTCACAAATCTGACACAACTGAAAACCCGTATAAAATAGAATGACTGAAGAACCTCTATAAAATAATTATCTAACCGACAGTCTCACACTAGCCAGAACACCACTGTTTACACGCGAGGTCATGCCCCACACCGGCCTCGGCACAACCGACCAAATTCGCACTGGAATGACTTTGAACTTCCTAAAAAAAATACAAATACAAACAAGCTAATTTTTCCGCCCTGCGCACAGCTTCTTAAACCGTGGCCACAAATAGAAGGCATGGGTAAAAGCCCTGCCCTGCGACAGCATACGCACTACAGATTTAATCACAACCGCGTAGACTTGCTCTCAGTCTACACAGTCTCTACTCTGAAAACACTGAAATAACATAAGCCCCTAGAGCACATTGTGGGCTACCCGTTACTTTATGATTAGGATAGACAAAACAATTTGGTCATGTCTAGACCTCTCATTCAATGAACCAGACTTGCTCCCTGTCTCGTCACATTAACATACATGTAGGCGTACATGTAAAAAAAATGAACATTTGTCAGGAAATAAAAACAGCCAGCACATATCGATTCTTTGCTAGTATTTTATTGGTTTTCATTTTCAGTTGTCAGATCTGCATATGCGCATGGGAGACTGACTTGTAATTACGTGTACCACAAGATTATAAAATTTGCAGAGTTGTAACGACTCGAGTCATTGACTGAGTCACAATTCTTGGTGACTCGACTCGAATCAAGTCCCTAAGGGCAAATGACTCGACTCGTGTCACTGCAAGCAAATGGCTCGACTCAACTCGAGTCCCTCATCAGAATGACTCTACTCGACTCGAAGAAGGCTAATAAGACTCGAGTCCCAAAAATAAAATCAAAAATTTGCGAAAAATATTTACAATGACTTAACGTCGGTGCCGGTTTTTGTTCACGTCACGTTAAATGGTCGTGAATATTGTATACGTACAGTATACATACGTGGTTTGATCAGGTTCCCCACTAGTTGAATGACGATCAGCTGGCACCCCCTTTTTATTTACATTAAGAGTCAAATGTGGTGTCGCCACATGTAGTAGCCCAAATGCAATATTTGAAAAGCCAAAAAATGACTTTCTCTTTTGTGTTTTTTTTATTGTTTAGTGCTCAAATATTTGTGACTCGAATTGACTCGAGCTAAATACTTGACTGGACTCCACTCCACTCCACTACACACTGTGACTCGACTCCACTCGACTCGACCTGCTTGACCTAATGACTTGACTCGACTTGAGTCACTTCTTTAAAATGACTCAACTTGACTCTACTCACAAACATCAGTTACTCGTTACAACTCTGGAAATTTGGTGTTGATGAATATGAGCATGAAAGAAACTTACGTGATGTTAGGGGAATGAGTCCCTTACGTTCACCCTCATTGCTGCAGAGAACCACTCGCTTGTGCAGAAAGTCTCCCACGGCAATTTCACCAGGCTGAGTAGCAGCGATACCGTGAACCACATCCAACTTTCTCTTAAATGTACCCGTTTTACCAAACTCGCGACACATTTCCCACTTAACTGCTTCTTCCTTAATTTCACCCAGATTGATGTCACCAATTCTCTGACCGGGGGTGAAGCTCAGATATGAATGCTTGGGATCAATCTGGGGAGGATTTTGACTCTTGAGTGATTTCAAGTCTTTGCTGATGATAGGGTATTGCGACAAAAAGTCACTGTCAGATGCAGCGTTAGTGATATCCTGAGATGTCTGTAGCGAGCATGTTTTACTTTGTAGCATCATTGACAGTGTGTTCTGATGCTCATGATATGTTCTGTTGCGATCCTGCTGGAGCTGTTTGATTTTGTTAATCATCTTTGTCTGTTGAGATGTTATCTCAGCCCTCATTTTATCCGCCTTGTCTTTCACAGCTTTCACCGTCTTTGTGACGTTCAGTGTAAATTTCTGCTGAGCTTGTGATGCAGTGGCAAAATCCTGTTCAAGTGTTGTGATGTCTGTTCTGACATCTGCAAACAAAGCTTTCAGTGATATTTTGTATTTGTGGGAAGCCTTTTTAGAGTCAATGTAGTGATGGTTTGGTTTGCAGTGGTCTACTACAGTACAAGCTCGGCAGATTAGTTCTTCACAGGTCTCACAATAAAACCATTTTACTTCCCCCATGTGTTTCTGGCATTTAGACTCATCTTCTTCTGGTGTTTGCTTCCCTGTTACCTTCCCCTGACGAATGTCCTCCAAAGTAGCTGCTTCTTCTGGTGTTTTGACCACTGAACAAAGCTCATTTTCTTGGAATGAGACCTCCTCGACTATTCCCATCAAATGGAAGTTTGTTTTCAGGCCTTGAATGCGTGTCTCCGGAAGTACCATCTCCCGTCGACATACCGGGCAAGGAATCTTTCGTTGACCTCCATACGTAGTTTTGTAGTATTGCTCCAGACATTTCTCGCAAAAACTGTGCTGGCAGTCCAGCACCTTGGGCCGTTTATATTTTTCTTTGCAAATGTCACACTCAAGATGGTTGCTTATCTTCTCAAGAGCCGTGGCCATTTGTATCTGTATTCAAATAGTATTTAAGAAGAAAAAGGCATGGTTACTAAAAATGATGAAAACAAAAACTTGACTAAAAGGTGTTTTGAGTTCTTTCTTGGAAAAAGTGAATATGTATGAATATGTTCTTTTCAATTGCAATTTTGTAGCCAGACAAAAGATATCCACTTTTTTATTGTTAAATGACCCTGTTAATTCCTTTTGGAATTCCTGTTCAAGTTTTGGAGAGCACTGAGAGTACATCTTTAATGATCTTGTGAACTGATTTCAAATATTGAAATGGACAAAGTCTATTTTAGATCACCGTAGATTCTCCCTGCTCTTATTACTGCATACATGAAGGCGTTGTTGGAACTCACTTTACGTCACTGTGATTTCACAGTACACAGCTAGCCTTTAACCTCGTTCAAAATAACTGACAATATTTTCTTACCTCTTTATAATGCAAGGCAAATCACTTATAGAAGGTTCTTTTTTGAAACTGAAGTATTTTTTCTCCCCTGTAAGAGCACAGTTGAGTTTTTTGATAAGGCAGATCTGGTAAAGATGGCGCTGGACAAACACAGCATCGTCATCAAGCCATGTGACATGGTTTATATATAGAGCTTGGGATTTTTGTTTTGCTCCATACATGTACATGTACGTCACACATGCACAGTCTATATATATCTGTTTATCTACGTAGGTACATATTTACTTTACACTTGAGTTTTGGACCCTAGATAGTTTCGTGTATTCTATCTACATGTACATTATGTACTTGGCTAAATTTCAATTGCATATACACCCCAGCAAAATATGTCCCTCAAATTTCTTTTTATACTCCACACACTTATTGCAGTTTTTGTTTCTCCTGTGTTATACTGATGAGAAATGTTCAATCAATTTGAAGTTTAATTTTGACCAAAAAAAAAATCTTCTCAGTTTTAAACTTGTCAACATATAGGCTTAATACTAACGTGCTACCGTGGGAAGTGCAATGGTGTACTGCATGGTGGGGCTGTCTGGTATGAAGCATGTGAATCTTTTATTCAGATCCTTCTTCTTGTTTTCTTTTCTGTTGACCCCTGGTTCGATTCCTGTTTATTTCAAGGTGTGACCTAAGTTATCCTGGAAGGAATTGAGGAGTCTTTGTCAGATCCTTCTGTGTGTCTTCATTTCTGATGGCCCCTGGTTAGATTCCTGTTTATTCCCAGGTGTGACATTGGTTACCCTTGAAGGAATTTAGGAGTCAAGTCAATGAAAGACAATGTCAAATGTTTTCAACTTAGATTAGAGTGTGCATAGTCGTAACCGTTAGAGGGAGCCTTTTCCCAGAGACTTGTAAAGTTCATTATTTTGTTTGTTTGCTGACATACTCTACACTTGAGTTTTTGTATCTCGGACCTGAGTTAATTTTAAATACTTGCATAAATGTACACGTACACCGTAAGGTTGCAGACCAGTAAATAAACTGCCATAGACTCCAGTGATAGAGACACCCCCCCCTTCTAAACTTGAGGGGAAATACAAAATGCTCTAACAGCACCAAAAAAGAGGGCGTGCTTATCCTGATTTGGCCAGTGTAGGCGATTTTTGGCCTCTTAACTGGCATGCAACCACCAGTGTCCATACATCTGTGCATTGTACATGTCATTCTTAACTTGTAAACTAGTTTCATCAAATGAGGTAATAATGTACCTGTACCTACTTTTTCCTTCCATTCTTTGACATAATGTTCTCATTTATGGTTCTGTTTGTAAAATATCCCCAAATGAACAAGTTTGAATTTCTATAATTCCTTTGACCTAGCTCACAAACTAGCGTCATTCAGAATTTTCAGTCGTAAAATTGGCCACTTGTTGAATACGAGTTGCCAAGGGTCCATGATCAAAAATTGACCAAACATAGTCGTTTAAAATATGTATAAGGCCCATTCCCATGGTAAGAGGTCACATGTTTTGTAATTTTCGGCAAATTTTGGGGCTCGTTACAAATGTATATATGTGCTTTCTTTAAAGGTCACCCAGCCAAAATGCTAAACAACGTCACACAGTTAACTGTATCACTACGGTACACAGCCTCATGTTATATGTACTTTTTAAAATCCATTTGTTTTCACAACTAGAAAAAAACATGCATTTAATGCTATTTTACCACCCCACAAACCTTTCCCCTCTAAACAAAAAAAAGCAACTTGCCAGCTGGGAACGCAGAGTACTGTTCAGTTGGCTGTGATGATTTTTTCTTTAATATTTGTCTTTTTAATATTTGATGAGAAAATTTCAGGCAACTGTTTGTAGCTCTTTCTGCGGCATCAATCAAGAAATGATAATAGAGAAAACTATTTTGTGTTTTTTCTTTGATTTAAGTTAAAATTCAGGAAACAAAAAAATTTCTAAAGCTAGCATAGTTTTACAAGCGCAAATAATTTGTAAATTGCTTTCAGACAAGTGCCACCAAATTCAGATTTCCTTTGCTTTTTTAAGAGTTCGTTTTGTTTTACCGTGGACACTGATATGAAGTATTTATATGAACTGACTCTTACATTTTGTTTTAACTAATTATCTATTCAATTCAATTCAATTCAACATGGTTTATTAACAAATCCGAAATGGCAGCCACAGCTGAATTGCACGTGATTTACATTTTAAAAAAATACATTTTTTAAAAAGTTAAAGGCCTACCGAGTTAAAAAACAAAATACGACATTAAATACTAATATTAGAAAAGGTTTAAACATTGTGCATACAGATCTGACTAAAGAAAATTGTCTATATAGAGAAATACATATTATTGTTACAGACTGTGTTGCAATCAATTTATCTTACTTTAAAAAGGGGGCATTGAAATTGCGTTAAAACCTATAAAAGACATTCAAAAAGGTTGCAGGTAAAACATTTATAGTTTCATTTAGGATTAGAATCATAAAAATGAGCCAGATGAGGAATCTAATTGGTCTTTTCATATTTGGTGTAATAATATGTACAGTTGTGTATATACTCTTTGTTCCAGTGTAGTATATGTAGTACTCGTACTCGGTACTGGTACTCAAGTACTACTTGAACTCGAGTTCTTTTTTTTTTTTTAGAGTACTCATACTGGTACTTGCACTCGTACGAGTACTCAAATGTCAAAATGTCGCACTCGAAATGACGGAACTTCCGAGTCCCGTCTGTATCTCAGCTGTAAAAAAATATTATAATTACAAATAATTGAAAAATTGGAGCATTTCAGCAAATGTTGGTGATAGGATACAGGGAAAGGGAGTAACTGTCTGATGCAGTATTTGTGGAGAGAGCGCAATATTAGTTTAATCAATTATTAAATAGTATTTTTAGACAGTCATTTTACTTGGTGTATCTGCAAACCCTCTCCTATTATATACATGTAGTTGTATTCACAGCTACACAATGCCCCCAAAATTACAAAAGCTTACCAAATAATGAAAAACAGTTATAATCATTATAATGTCATATTGTGAGTTTTTTTTATAATTTCAATTTCATTTAATTTGCACAGCTCACCCATATTTCATTGAGCTTGATGCTTCATGCACCTACCACCGCACCTAGTTTGGTCACCATGGCAACTGAACAGATCGCCGCATACCAATTCCAGTTAGCAATGAGCATAGTCAAGGGCAACGCAAGACACTTGTCAGCTTTGATGTTGTACCTGTCAATGATCTGGGCTACCCTGTTGGTTCACCAGGGAGTAGCATCTGGGCTTATACACCAGGTAAGCTCAGTTTTCATTTGCCACACACTTTCATTAGATGCAAGGAAATTAATAATATCTGGAGCATCAAGATAAAGGGGGTGTGAAGTATTTTTTCGGCGTGGAGCTTAAAGATTCTAATTGAAGAACTCAGCTAAAAGTTCAAGCCATGAAATTTAACTTGAAAATAGACGACTGTGATTTCTAAACTCAGTGGACATGCAGGATGTTCAAATTAGCAGTATCAGTTAAGAGAATGTTTTCCTAAAAAAAAACAACTTTGTCTTCTGAATTTTTCCCCCAGGGAGTAGCAGTGACTGGATCCCAAGTAGCAACTTATTAGAGGACATACCAGGCACAGCCGCTAACAGGATGCCTAACTTCCCCATCAAGACAGTGTCCAGAGAGGATGGCTTCCAAAGGAACAAGTAAGCATCTCACCTGCTCACCACCTCTACTACACTCAATCAGCATGAATTCAGGACTTAAAAACAGGTTACAACATCACAAGGCAGTTAAAGTTGGTTCCAGAGTACACACAGTCCTATTTAATTGATTTTACCCATTGATGTACGTTACAGGGTAATCCTATACATCAGCACTGCCCAGCTCACAAGTGACAGCGAGTCAACATGGCCATTGGAGATGGGGAAGGATGACAGCTCATGGAATGAACAGTCTGGAACCCTGTAGCCACCACGCAAGTTCATGGCATGAACTCAAAGGTGGGTCCTGTCTCAATTAGAGCTTCATGTCTTCAATATTATTGGTAGTAGCTTGTACCATAACACATGTGTCTATGGGATGCGGATTCAGCTGCTTTCATAGACGCATGTGTTTTGCTAGCCGTATCCATTTGGAGATGGTCTTAAAGTCTGTTATATATTTCTCTATACTTTTAATATGTACTGCAATACATGCAAGTCCAATTTAAATGTATTCCTGATGTACTGTGTGAAATTTGAAGTTGCATAATAGTCATCAAGTGAAGATTAAGAACACGGACTGTATTGCAGGGTCAGGGTTCTAGCTGGCAAATTCCAAGTTACAGCCAAAGTTGTAGGAACATACATATTTTAACAGCCAACCCCTAAAAGCCAACTTCAAGAAGATAATTTTCTATGAAAAAAATGCACAAGGCGGCACTATTTTTTAATCATATTCAGTTTTTAAGTAATCATAACAGGTGTCGGCACAATTACAGATACTCAATATTTAATGGAGGGATCGAGAGTCATAGTAAAGGGCGCAGTGGCATTTTAATTGTTTGGGGGGGTCTGAAGAAAAGGTGTAACCATTGACCTTTTCATGCGGCTATGAAGACTGGTCCAAGAAATCTGGAGTTTACTTGTCCGGCTGGAATCCACTAATAAAATTGTCAGCATATTTATGTGTCAATCAAAGGTTACCCCAAAAAGTTGATGAATATGTAATTGCCCAAATTTGTAGAAAATAGTTCATAACACAGCCATTGACAGTTAACCACGTGTGATAGTTTCAACCCGATTCCACAGTAGCAGTTTTTGTTGTATGTATCGGAGTTGTGGGATTCTGTTGGATTCAGGAGACTTCACTTTGTGGGTTTCTTTGGGGATTGAGGTTTCCAAGTGGAATAACAGTATAGTTATTTTAAGGCATGATTTTTGTTTTTAATTTTTAGATGAAGAAAAGAAGTTTTTGATATGGCAACCAAATAGGTAAAACAATGAAAATAGAGGTATGGAATTTAATTCTCGAAAAGGCAAGAGAATCTTCAGGAGGTAGTCGGGCCAAAGTGAAGGCCACGGAGGCCACAGCTTCCTGAAATTCAATAGAGCAATTGACTTGAACATGTGTTACAATAATTTGCAACCGAGAATGTGTTTACCATTAAAAAAAATAAAACATTTCGTCAAGACAATCCAATTGTGAGTATAGTTCACATCAGTCTTTATTCTGTGAATTCAGGCAGATAGGCAAATTAGGCCAAAAAAAAATATGTTGGTCTCTGGTCAGCGCGCGCGTCGATTTTAATCATGCGCGTCAATGTGTTTTTTTTCCAAAATGTTCCGCGGTAGCTCCAACAGCGCCCTCTATTGCCGCACCTCTTCAATTTTTTTAACAAAGAGCACCAAGGAATGGGGAATTGCACCAAGGCAAATTACGGAGGACACCAATGTACATGAGGACACCAAAAAAAAGCAAAATAGTACCCCACCTTGTCTGTACAATCCAAGCTTGAAGAAAAAAAAAAGCCGCGTCCCCGTGTCCATTTCGGAACTTTGGTCTGACCAGAGACCGAATATTTTTTTTTTTTTGGCCTTAGATAAGTATTTTTGTTCATCTTTAGCAGACATTTTGATGATTAAATTATTATCAACATTAGTGTTTCATTGATGTAAATGCAAATGGACAAGGCTTGTAAATGCAAAAACTACCAAAATCCTCCTCTTTTTCAGTGGATATTAAAAGACTCATTTTGAAAGAAATCTTTATCAACTTTCATAGTGATACATTTGCTTAACGGTATATTGTACATAGGATCATTTGCCTTTGGCAGGTTTTTTTTAAGCATCAAAAGTGTTCAACATTTAAAGTATTACTTTATTATTCTGTTCAAGCCTTAGCTGAGTGTCTACTATACATTTTGGAAAAAACAGAGAAAGCGTAATGCAGAATTCTTTGGATCTCGTAAACTGGATTCTGTAGGCACCCATGTTGAAACCAACCTCAATGATTTTTTTCTGACAATACCGTTTCAGGCAGAATTATTTCACAAGGTTTTTTTCACAGGCTACCAGTCCTATCTTCACTTTGAGGGTATTGTCATTAAATCTGTAGGTACATGTACTTATCTGGGTAATTGCAAATGATCCGACGTGGCTGCAAAAAGTGAAGTGAACAAATAATTAAAATTATCCATTACTAGAAAATGTAATGTACATATAGCACAGTAAGAATCTAAGGGAGTTTACCAAGTCTTGTTACTTATAAGATCTACATACAGTGGTGCATTGTTAAACACTTAAAAATTAAATTTAAACTGTATTGTAACTGATAAGATTGACTATGCACACAAATGATATTGTTTTGGTTGGCACTTAAAACTGAAGTGAGGATTTTTCGTTGTTTCCAAGTTTACTGAAATTGCAACCAAAAACGTAAACCAATTAAAACATCAGTATGGAATTCAATTCGTGAAACGGCAAGGAAATCTTTTTTTGTTTGCTAATTAGAAACAAGCTTGCATTAAGAAATTCCAATTTGTGGGACCATTCAATTGTTCAAGGTGGCGGTCAGGCCAAAATCAAGGCAACGGAGGCCATAGCTTGTACACTGATTTGTACATTGTGCTTAAAATGATTTACAAACTGATGGGATATTTGACAGTCCGAGAAAAAAATAAGTACCAAATTTCAAATCAAGATAAAAGCATTCTTATAAACACAGTCACCACCAGTCTTCTTTCTGTGAATTCAGACAGGAAATTAAATCAAAAGAATGAGCATTGTCACTCATCTCTCGCAAACCTTTGAATGAGTAATTTATCTTCAGTATAAATGTATTGTAGATCCAAACGTGTGAACAGAAACTACAAAAAGTAGTACAAAAACTGAGTAAATAAAGGCTGATATTGAGGAGTAATATGAGTACTTACTATCATGGTGATGCTTATGCTTAAAATGAATTTAAACGATATTATCTTACAAAATACTTGTACATGTAGTATGGCTACATCTCAAGTGGTTGTAATACTCAAAATTTCTATTTCTATTTTACTATTAAAAGCCTCTTATTTAAGGTGCGGAATGAACAATAGAGACAGAATTGTGCAATTTGTGATAAAAGCGTGAAACTTGGCATGTGAGGTCTTCATACCATGCCAAAAAATTCAGATATTGAGGCATTTCATATCTGAACATTGGTGACCTTTAAGGAGTCAATAACCTTTGAATACTTTATTTATACCTATTGTTCTCAAAAATCACTTTCCTATAAGTCTATGTATAGTCTAATTCATACAATGTAGATAAAACCAAATACAGAAAAAAAAATCACAATTGACCTCTGATGACCTTCCAGAGGTCAACGACCTTTGTATTAACTGCACTAACTCTAGTTATTTATACCATTTACCCCTTTAAGGCCCAACGTTTTCAAGACCAAAGTCATAATGTTAAGTTGCTCATGTTATGAAAGAATTTCATATGCAGGGAATCTTATGTCTGACCTCTGTTGACCTTCAAGGGGTCAATAAACTCTGTGCATCCTATTTAAAGATAATAAGAGGATAAACTATTCAAAACACCACTTTTTATTATCCATATCGAAATTTTGGGTATTCTTGCCATAATATTAATTTTCAGATATGTAGACATTTCATAATTGACCTCTGATGACCTTTACGAGGTCAGTGAACTTTGTGTACTCTGATTGCCATTATTTATCATGTTTAATCTTGCAAATGGCACTTTTTCATGACCAAAGTCTATTTAGAGCCAAAAAAGTGTTTTTTAAATAATAATTCTACAACATTTCATGAAGTCTAACCCCAAAGAATTTTTTGCATGACCTCTGATCTAAATTTTCCTTTTTATAAGGGCAAACGCAGGTGCAACAGAATAAAAGAGGCACATCGGACAAGCATCACTCTCTAACAGTGACCATTGGACTTGGTTAAAAGGTTAAAAACGTGGTTATCCAAGTCCATCTGGATACAGCAGGGTGTAATAAATACACAAGAGTGAATGTTCCTTGACACATGTACATTTTCCATTACAAAACAGACTGACAAATGTAAGTTCCAATCTCACCATATTGCGTCTGCCAATAAAACAAGGAGAAACGAGGTCAGAGGTCACCTCAAAATTGTTTGTGGGGTCTGAATTCATCACGACATGAAACTGATTGGTGCAGTACCATTCTTTGGCACTATTGAGGCTTGGGTCATGAAAAAAATGGCGTTTTGATGAATAATATGATAAATAACGGCAATAAGGCATACAAAGTTCATTGACCTCTTCGAGGGTATCACTATGTCAAATATGATATCCCCACATCTGAAAATTCTTTTCATTGCACAGAAAGTGAAATTTTAGAGTTGGGTCATGAAAAAGTGACATTTACAATCGTGTTAATCGTATTAATATCCATAGGTAGGCTATTGTTTTACACAGGTCATGACTCTCGTAAGGTCACCAGGAGTTGAATATATCATGTTCTATACATGTATATGACAATTCTCTTAATAGCATGAATTGGTCAGATGTGAATTGTTCCAACATCTGATCATTATTTCCATTGTACATGTTGTATGAAGACCTATGTCATAGACTTGGGTCATAGGAAAGTGAAGGTTTGAAGAACAAAAGTTATAAATACAGTGTGTAAAGTTCATTGACCTCTCAAAGGTGCATGAAGAACCACCATGCGAAGTTTCATGCTTTAATCCTTTAGAATATTAGGGCTATGCCCCACCACTACCTGATGAGGTCAAGATATAAACCTCATGAACGCTGTCAACAAAATTTGTTAAGATTGAGTGAAGATGTGAAAACACATTAATGGACTGATCTTTGTCATTCTCTTCAGGATATATTTTGACAAATCACTTGACTTGTCAGCATTTCGGTGACAAAGGCTTTTCTTGAACGCTAATAATATAGCACCAAATTCAACATATAAGTTATAATTTATCAAAGATCACTTTAAAGAATATTGCATCTCGCAAGAACAAAATGATTCCATTAGCTTCTCAAATCTTTGTTATGAAAGATAGCAGCATGTACAGCAAGTTTCATGAGGAACATATAAGAATATTAATTGTCCCCGTAAGGAACAATTGGAGAATCTTAATTGTGTTTGTGAAATCTTGGATTTGTCCCTGGCTTTGGCTTCACGCTGCATGTTTTTTTGTCCCCTGATGTAACTCCAGTACAATATTGGTCCATTTTTTTCTTTAGGGACACCAAATCCTGTCACACAAGGCCAAAGGATAGTTGGTGTATTTTGAATGTGGTAGGATTCTGAGGAATCTTGGGGTGGAGATGAAGCAGAAGCCTTAGATGAAGTTGGGGTTTTGTAAACAACACAAAAAGTTGGTTAGTGTTGGTTTATGGCAAGCCCATTCTGGCTGATGGGGTGGGGAGATGATTTTTGAGGAGATTGTGGAATAAGTGAGACATGAATGTGGATTTGTGCTGTCGCATGACTGGACAATTTCATCCTTAACATTTGCTGTTGGAATGATGATGATTGCTAGTCATGTCATGTTGGATGACATCACACCTTGTGATACATCGTGACTGACAGGTTGTCAGCCACTGCCAGCTGGCCATCCAGTGTGAATGTGATTCCACGTGGGGTGAAATGACCCAGAGCCAGGCAATCAAGAAACCCGCCATCTAGGTCATAGTGGTGAATATGACCAGTGCTAGTCACACCGTGGAACACTGCAAGGTAGATGCCTGAGCTGTCACAGCATACACCACGGCCCTCCACTGGCTCACCATTCATTGTTGGTTGGATGGTGGCGAGCGAAGTACCTTTGCTGTCTACAACATCAACTTTCTTTGTGTTACCTCCACTGACCACAACTCTATTAGTGATGTCATCAACAGCCAGGTAGTAAGGTGGAGTCTTCACTGGTATGGTGTGTAGGATCTCACCATCAGTGGGTCTGTGTTCAGTCCATACCATCCGTATTGTACCACCTACTAAGATTGTACCATTCTTGAAGACTACACTGCGTAGGTCCACACGTGTCTCGTCAATGTGACTCTGTTCCACTGTTGGGAACTGCATAACAAGAGTGTTGTCCTTCATGTTGAACACCTTGACATACTTGCTTCCTCGTTCCAACACAAGCAAGCGTTGCTCAGGATTGTGGATGGCTGCAACTGCCCGTGGACCTGTGGGTAAAGAAGAACTAAAATATAACATATATATGCAGAAGTACATGTATATAAAGCACTGCCACTTTTCTCAGTCCTCATGAAATATACGATAATGAATCATGGATTTCCTTAAAAAAAGCCTGGTCATGTAGAATAAATACATGAACATTGTGCGGTCTTCAACCACCATACATTTACAATTGTAACTGCAACGTCTTGGAGACACACAGTTTTGCAAATACTTTTAAATTTGTACATGTACTTTCTGTGCTTTTCTCATGGTATAAACCTAAAAATAGATTCTTTCTAATATTTAACTGTTTTATTGCTGTTGTTTAGCAATGCAAAGTTGTTCAATTTTCAAACGAGGCATTGAACAACAATATACACCCATTGCTGTGGATTGCAGCTCAACAAATCGTCGTGCCTTTCTGCTAGTTAGTTAGTTAATTAGTAACAAACGGTCCAGCGCAGGATTTTATGGGCTGGCTGAGTGCTGACGGCGGTAACCGCAGCTCAATAAAAGGTAATAACTCGGGGAACAATAGCCACATGTCTGCTCTATAGCAACACTCGAAATGTCATTCATAGAAAACGGATGCCTGCATGTACACATTCCACATAAAGTACAACACAAATTAATTGGCATGGTTGGGAGTCCGCAGCTTCCGAGATCATTTTGAGCTGTAATTCTTTTCTAAAGGTTACAGACCCCCCAAAATTACAACTTTCTTTCCAAACAAACTGACATCAGTAATGAAATTAATAGACTGCGTCACTCTACTTACCTGTAGAGCAATTTAATTCACTTATGCATATCCCCCATATAACAGCAGTTATTTACGCTAAGAGTTTTAAAGCCCGAGTCCATCATTTGCAGCTATCCAAAAAAGTAACTGGCGTAATTATTGTTGAAAAACATACTGGTTGAAAGATAGTAAGGGGACTAAACTCCCTGTGAAATTATCCTTTCTGGCAAGCTCTCATTATGAAGAAATCAACGAAAGAAGGCATTTCCAACGATGCTTCTTAAGAAGCACCGTAGGAAAATTTAAATTAGTTGTTCGTTTTGTTATTCAGCGCAGTGCGCACAAGCATTGGAACGACGCACAGACGCGCGCGGTTGCTATAATTTGTCGGATCAGTGCCCGACATCGCGAAAAAAATGCAATTCAAAACAATTCAAAACATGATTTAGCAACTTTTGATTTTAAATTGAGATCCTAGAATGCTGTTTTTCTCGGAATATGAAGCTGAAGCTGAGCTGAAACTTCATCATGTAAGTTGTTCAGTATCCTGAACAACTTACCTGATGAAGTATCCTGTACAAACAAAAGAGGGACAATAGGGTATACATCCACGATTGCAGGTAAATTCACACCTGTGGGTGTGTGTCTCTTTGTGTGATTTTATAGGCCTACGTAGGTGTAGATAAACATTTGAAGATTTGTCAGGAGAACAAATTTATATTTGTTGGAGAGCACAGCCAGCACATCAATTCCTTGCCAGTATTGTGTATTGGTTTTCATTCTCAGTTGACAGACTTGTTGCATGTTCACATGGAAAAATTACTTGTAATTTCCCTACTGTAATGAGTGTTTGTGTTAGTTGATGAACATGTACATTTACATGACAGAAACTTACATTGTAGAGGAATGGATCCCTCGTGTTGTCCCGCATTGCTGCAGATGACCAAACGGTTGTTCCTCGAGTCTGCCACAGCAATCTCACCAGGTTGAGTAGCAGTAATGCCTACAGCTCCATTGAACCCTCCTGGACCAAACTTATGGCACCTTACCCACTTAAATGATGCTACCTCCATCAGCTTTCCCAGACTGATGTCACCAATTCTCTGACCTGGGTTGAAGCTTAAATATGAAAGTTTGGGATCAATCTGGGGAAGATTTTGACTCTTGAGTGACTTCAAGTCTTTGCTGATGATAGGGTACAGGGACAGAATATCACTGTAAGATGCAGCGTTAACGATATCCTGAGATGTCTGAAGCGCACGTTCTTTACTTTGTAGCGTCATTGTCAATGTGTTTAGATGCTCATTAAATGTTCTGTTGCGATCCTGCTGGAGTTGTTTGATTTCGTCAATCATCTTTGTCTTTTGAGTTGTTATCTCAGCTCTCATTTTATCCGCTTTGTCTTTCACAGCTTTCACAGTCTTTGTGACTTTCTGTGTAAACTTCTGCTTAGCTTATGATGAAGTGGTCAAAGCTTGTTCAAGTCTTTTGATGCCTGTGGTGAAGTCTGGAAACGTATCTTTCAGTGACTGTTTGTATTTGCGAGAAGCCTCTCCAGAGTCAATGTAGTGATGCTCTGGTTTACAGTGGTCTACTACAGTACAATCTCGGCAGATTAACTCTTCACATGTCTCACAGTAAAAGCGTTTCACTTCCCCCTTGTGTTTGTGGCATCTAGACTCATCTTCTTCTGGTGTTTTTTTCACTGTTACCTTCCCCTGACGAATGTCCTCCAAAGTAGCCACTGTGTGGCTTGATGTAGCAGTACATCGCAAGTGTGTCTTGCGACAGTTTGGGCAGATATTCTGTGCACAGTCCAGGCAACGATGCATGGCCTCATTTCCCTCATCACAAATCTCACAGATGACCTTTGTGTTTTCTGAACAAGCCACCTTTTCTTGGAGTGAGACCTCCTCAACTATTCCCATCAAATGGAAATTTGTTTTTAGGCCTTGAATGCGCGTCTCTGGAAGTACCGTCTCCCGTCGACATACAGGGCAAGGAATCTTAGGCTGACCTGCATACCTGCTAGTGTAGTATTTCTCCAGACATTTCTGGCAGAAGCTATGCATGCAATCCAGCACCTTGGGCTGTTTATATTTGTCTGCGCATATGTCGCATTCAAGATGGGGACCGATGTTCTTTAGAGCTGTAGCCATTTTATCTGTATACAAAGAGTATTTAAAAAGAAATTGAAATGGTTATGATACAAAGATGTAACTTCTTTAATACTGCACTGTCTGTGTGAGTTTCATCTGGGCTGAAAAAAAACCAAATGTTATTTTCATTTGCTATTTTGTAGTTACATGTATCCGCTTTCAAACAAGACATCAATTTTCTTTTTTAGAATTCCTGTCAAATTACTTGAACCGGTAAGCTAGCATTTAAACTCATTCAAAATAACTGACACTCTTTTCTTAACTTTTAAAAATTTCAACCAAATCACTTAAAAACAAAGTTTTTCCAATTTGACGCAAAGAGCATGAAGAGTTGAGGCTTTTGATGGGGCGGATCTGGTAAAGATGGCGCTGGACAAACACAGCATCGTCATCAAGTCGTGTGACATGGTTTATATATAGAGCTTGGGATTTTTTGTTTTGCCGCAAACATGTACACCTCACCGTACCTTTAATTCCACTTGATTTATTTTCAACCATCAAATAAAATAAGCTGTAAAAATATTTTCATCAAATCTTTCATATTTCATACACAAAAAGTTTCTATTATCTTGTGCTATAATTACTGATGAAGAATTTTCAGTTCATTAATTTGAAGTTATAATTTCGGCCAACCAAAAAAGTTTCAACTTTGTGTTGAAATTATCAATGCAAATGAAACATATATATATGCTACGGGGAAGTACATTTAGGTGTAATGGAGTACACTGAGGACAATGAACGTCATAATTGACTGTACATAAGAGGACACTATGTCCTCAGTTGGAAACCATCACAAATCAAATGAGAGGAGTTGCCAAAAGTTACCCAAACCAAAGCCATCAGAAGGACAGTGGGAAGTCCGGATAATGTTGAAACACTCAACAGTGTATTGAAACTTCAATTTTTTTTATTAATGCGTAATTTTTTAGTAATTTCTCCAGGCATACTGTGCTGGTTATCCAGCACCTTTGGCTGAGTCTATCTGTCTTGGCAGATGTCACACTGAAGATGGGGCTGATGATTTTCGTCAGAGCTGTAGCCATTTTTATCTGGACCCAAATAATTTTTAAAACAAAAATGAATTATATAATAGAGTAAAAAACTTTGAAAAATGGATGGTATTTAATTTTTGAACAAACAGTTCGTACTTGCCTTCCAACTTGATTTTTGCACTTTTGGATTGGAACTCAAATATTTGAGATCAGTAAGTTTCCCCATGAATCAAATTACTTTGTAGAACAAATACTGCACAATCAGCAGTGTATAGCAAACTGCAATTCCTCTGGTCTTGAGGCTGCACATTCAATAAATATCAGTTAATCAGCTCACCTCACAACTGCAGATTTTTCCTTTCAAATCCCAACAAATTCCTCCAAGTCAAGTTGTTCACTCTGATTTCACCCTTTCTTACCACAGGCGACTATGTAGTTGACGAGGAAATAACATACTAAACACCCTCAACACAGATATTCACTGTGTTACACCAAGCTGGCATTGCTGGTAGGTTTGCCGCACCCATGCATACGTCATCAACCAACTGAAAGAGAGTTTTTCAATCCATTGTGGTGTATTCAGATTGGTCCCTTTACAAAACATTGAGTGAACTGCTTCAGAGTTCAATTTGAGGTATGGAGTGCCTTTGGTCGTGTGGTGAAATGGCTTGCAGTTTGATAAAAAGGAACCAGATAAAAGAACAGACATAATAATTTTCTTATCTTGGAACATACAGTCTTGATTTTGGTATCACATGAAAGAGTAAATTCTGAGGAACAAACTTTACACACAACGCCTTTGATTTTAATCACTCCTTGACAGTGCAAATCTAGGTTGAAAAAAGTGAGTTTGTTTCCTGCTGTAGTGATTTCCGTCTGACTGAGCAAACAGTTTGGTTCTGTTGAGTGCCAAGTCAATGGTATCCCTAGGTATCCCTGGTTCACGTTCATGGCACCAAATACTGGAGTCACAGACTCCTGTGTTAGAATTGACTCAATAGTTATATGCACCACCGATTAAACAGAAGTTGAGGTCAGATTTTTGCAATAATCATCAATCGGCAATATTTTCAATAGGTTGTAAATTATAATGCTTTCTGCTATTTCACACAGCCCATTTTTTCCCTTGACTTGATAAGCCTAGTCCTTCATTCTCATTACGATCCTGTGTCATGTGATAATTGTTTTGCTTTCTGTACTTGGTGAGGTCAACAAACCCAACTACATTCCTTGACAATTTTTCTGGTCAAGCAGTGACAATTTTGCGTAATAGATTTTTTCATCTCAGGGATAAAATTCAGTGTGAATCAGATTTCACAGGCCAGACAACAAGGAGATTTTATATTTAATTGGTTGGAGATTTTGAGGTTGGATAAACATGCAGTTCCTAGCAGAAGTGAACATGAAAGTCACACGATTTCTATTCCATCTCAAAATGCCCATTCATGTTGATTTCAGTCAAGAAGCCTGTATGTAACTCCAGCCATATTAAAGAGAAACAATCCGAACTGTGCAAATGGTTTATGGCTTACATGTACATGTACAAGTCACAGCCAGCAACGTGCCAAAGTACCTGCCAAATGATCATTTCCAAACTATAAACTTCCAAACTGCCAATGATGATTTTGTTGGTTGATTTTTGTTTTCAGAATTGAATAGATGTCGTTTGACCAACATGAGACTTTCATCTCTTCTGACCATTGATGACTACCTGTCTGTCAGTCTGTCAGTCAGTTTGCCAGCCAGTGCAATCCTACAAGCCAACTCAATGTGAAACCATACTGAGTGGTTTTGAACTATAGCCTGATGAACAAGCCAGTGAATGCCTGACTGTCAGCCAGTACATGTAAGTGACTTTGCCTGACAGTGATCATTGCATATGATTTGATCTGATGCCTCATTTTCTCAAGATCTTTGCGGCTCTTTTGAGAGCCCCAGTGGGAGGGACATACTGCCTACACGCGTTCATGTGCGGACTGCGTAAAGTATGCATGACTTATTTTATTCTGAATCTTATTAACATATTATCCTCGCAGCGGATACAGTTTAGCATTCGTTAGAACGCAAGTTTGAGACCGAGATACAACAACTAACGGACAACGGTACAGTTCTGCGATGTCTCTCCGATGAACTTTTATTGCTGACAGGAAATTTGATGGACCTAGAGTCTAATGGACTCTACAGACGTTTAATGGACGGTCCCTGACAGAGTTTACAAACGGTCCTTGACGGACTTTACGGACGGTCCTTGACAGACTTTACGGACGTTCCTTGACGGACAGACCTCTGTACATTAAGAAATAATGCAAAACATGGGTTTAAAATACTACTACTACAGTCATTGTACAATAGACCACAACACACAGTTCAAAGGTCATAGTACTGGTAACCAAAACACTATAATTTATAAAACAGTACAACAGCTGGTGCTTAATAGATGGAATATGACAGGTTACATAACACTGTTTGGGCTAGACAGAGATTTGTCCTTGTCCTCAATTCAAGGTATTTAAAGTGCCAGGAGCAAAACATTGATTGTGCCATAAGATCAGAATAACATAGTGCATTAGCTACAGCACAACTTTGAAAACAGAAACAAATAAATACACTGTCTTGACTTATCAATTGAGTAAACATCGTTTCCAAAAATACAGTACTCAATATCTGAGATTTAATTGTGGATCAAGAACACAACGAATCAAGAGCTAACCTGGATAAAGTTAAAGAACAGCCTGCACAGCTACATGTACATCATGTACATCAACTTCAACTCCAGTTGCGTAGCTGGAAGCTATATACAAAATAATGACATAATGCTTGAACAAATGGATCCATAATATTATCAATGATACACTAATTAAGATACATGTTCAATTCACATTATCAATTGAAGTTGACTGCCGAACTTATTATTGTAAATTTCTAAGTTCAAGGATGGTTAGAGTCAATAAAAGTGCAACAACTATTCACACAATAATGGCTCAGGCTGCAGATAACTTCGTGCACAGAAATGCAAACAAATGATTGAAACCATGAACCACAAATATAAGAATGAACTTCAAACAACATTTCAACTACAGAACACAAATAGCTCTCAACTAGAAACTGAGTCTCAAAATTACAACTCAAAATAACAAGGAACAAACCCCTCTATGGCTACGACATTGGCTTGGCTTCAGCTCCTGCTGGGTGTGGGTGCAGACTGGTCTTTTGGCCCTGATGCGGGATCTTAAATGGATGGATACTTACATCCATTTGCCGATTGGCTAGATATTAAATTGACTACTCCTTCCCCGTGAAATAATTTGAATATAAACTTTTTGATTGGCTAGTTTTTCAGGGAGTCCTGGGTGAATCTGCTGATCAGCAAGATTTCTTCCAGGTCCCAACAACCTCCAAACCCTAATTGATTTGTCTCCAAAGCTAGTGAAAGTGACATTCTTGCTACCAAAAATAGCTAGACAAGGGCATGGGAAGATCTCTCTAAAACAAAGCGTTTGGTTAGACCCAAGAATGAGACAGTGGTCTGCCAGGAGGTCATACCAATTACCAGCTCATTTTGGTGGTGAAAGGCTTCATGTATCCTTGAGGATAGGAAGCAACATAAAGAAGCCAATTACATGTAACATGAATAACACCTATTTTTCATTTCCCGACATTATCAAACCTGTAACATCTTCACTTGAGTGCCAGGTGTTATAAGTGATGCATTCAAGTGGTCTCCCCCAACTCTCCCTTGTAACCGTTGAGGGGGTACTTGTGCAAGCAGTCCATACCCAGAGATGCTACCCTTGATAAAGAGCTGTAGAAATGCCACCAATGTCACTTTTGTTCTTGATTGTCTGTGTTTTCACAGTTTCAAGACTTTGCCTGTATTTTCTGTATTCAAGTTCAACATGAGGCTAGTCAAGGCAGCTAGAGTGTAGGAACCCAAGCTGCCTGATGAAAGCCCAGAACAGTGACATAGGAAAATGTAATAAGAATGCATCATGTGATCTAAATGAAACTCTGCATAATGAAACACTTGAAACATGTCTAATTTTATTTGACAGTGTGCTTCTGTCCACACTTTGGGAACAGCGCCCAGTCCATTGAGGGTTGGGAGTAATTCATATGGAGAATGATAACCCATTGAGCTGGGCTTTGACAGTGGATTTCTGAAGAGATTTCCATGAGAGACATCAGAACCTTACATCCTAGATGATGGCAACCTTTCAACAGTCCGTACTCACCCAGCCAGGGAGAAAGGCAGATACAGCCAGCCTGCTACCAGCCATCTTTGTCAATCTACTGCAGATAAACAATCTCATGTAAGTACAACTTCAGTCGAGGAATGTAATCAGGGGGTGATGCACAGTGGTGGATCTTGGGGGGACGGGGTCACAAAACCCTCCCCCCCCCCACCCAACTCATTCAGCTACTGAAAAATGTTATGATACTAGTGGAATGAGGCCAAAAGTAATGAAATTTTGCCCAAAGTTCCCAAATATATTCTAAAATTGCCTTGGAATGAGGAAGGGTGCATGCCCCCAGACCGCCTAAAGCATGGGCATATGCACTTAGTAACCACACTGCCCTCATCTCCATGCATTTCCTGCAAGCTAGCTCCCCCCCCCCCCCCCCCCCCCCCGATGCATTCAGTGATGCAGTCCAGACTAACTTTGTGCAAACCCAACCCCAAACCGACCCAACCCGAAACCGACTGAGGTTCCAATCGGGTCGGTTTTTCGATCAGTTCAGTAGGGTCAGGTGAGTTGGTGATGCATTAGCGATTTTGACTTTGGGTCGGTTGAGCCATCTTGTGAAAAACCTGAAATAAACTGCAAAACAACAAAACAGTTCCATCACACACGGTATACAACATGCAGGTCTACTAGTAGGTCATGTTAGGAGTGTTCACCATACTGTACAGTATATTTCGTAACTGCAAAACGACTGCATAAAAATTCACCCAACGAGGGTAAGTTCAGGCACAAAGAGCAGTGCTCTTGAGATTGCCAAAGACAGATATATTCGGTTTTTCTTTTTTTTTCTTTTGGTGGGAGGGGTTAAGTTCAGTTTGGTTGGTTCATTTCGGTTCAAAGCAATTTTTCCCTGAATAATTGTTCGGGTCGGGTCAGATCAGGTCGGGTCAGGTCACAGGTCGGGTCAGATTTGGGGAGTCTGGATCAGTTTTGGTTTATATCTGTAATGTTTCAGCCAAGTTTGGCCTGCTACCCCGACCCGATGAACAACATTTGTCTAGACCTCCAACTCTGAGACCAAGACATTTATCGAGACCGAAACGTAGACCAAACAATGAAGAAAAGATGAATGATTTGTTTAAGTTTGAACTTTTGTTTGATGTTGGGGGGAGTTAAGGGGCTGAACACCATCTGACTATTGGGGGCGGTGTTCAGTAAGTATAATTTTGTGCACATCACATAATAGGTAGCACTGCATTCAACGTTGCATGATTTGGCCAGCAGCTGGACAATGATTTCATAAAAAAAACACCAGAAATGGCGCTCATTATAGCAGCTGTGAGGAGCTGGCATCTCCTTTCAAAATGAAAAAGCAAAATATCTGAGGGAGAAACCTCACCCTGCTGCCCCAGTGGATGGTCTACTCATCTGAAAATTAAAAAAAATAAAATTGAGTCCAATTCATCAATACTCGCATATGCACTCCCTAATTAATGCAGTTATAGTTTTCAAGAGTGATTATGTAACAAACTACCTGCACCCAACAAATAAACAATGGAAGTCATTTGTAATGATACTTGAATGGCAAATTACAAAGTTCAGAGGTAACAGGCACAGGAATGATGTCACACTTTGGACCCTCATTGTCTAGAATGACCCATATTAGTCATCAGGTGAAGATGACTAACATTGACCGTATTGCATGGTCAGGGTTCCAGCCTGGCAAATTACAAGGTACAGCCAAAGTTAATTTGTAGGGAAACGAAAAAGTGGCTTTTAAAATCCTTTTCACAGAACAGATTCTGAAAGAAATTTGTTGGAATTTCTATGAAAAATGGCCAAAGAGGCAATAATTTTCTTATTTATATCATCAGTTTTTAATATAAATGCAGAAAAATCACAGACACTTAATAATTAAGGAAGGGAGAGCCATCACCAATAGAGGGCGCTGTGGCATAATAATAATTAAGAAAGGGAGAGCCATCACCAATAGAGGGCGCTGTGGCATAATTAAATGTTGGGAATCTGATGAAAAGGTGAAACCATTGACCTTGTCATGCGCCTATGAAGACTTGCACACTGGTCCAAGAGATCTGGAATTTATTTGGCCAACTGGGAATCCACTCATAAAATTGTCTGCGTATTTATGTATCAAACAAAAATTTAAAAGGTAATCCAAAAATAATTGATGAATGTTTTTATTGCCGAAACTTGGGAAAAATTAAAGTTATTCACACATTGAACCACATGTGATAGTTTCAAGCAAATTCAACAGTGGTCCATTTCTGTTGTATGGTTCATCTGAGTTGTGGGATTCTGTTGGATTCAGGAGACTTCACTTTGTGGGTTTCTTTGGGGGTTGAGGGTTCCAAGTGGAATAGCAATATAGTTATTTTAAGGGATGATTTTCGTTTTAATTTTTAGATGAAGAAAAGAGCGACTACAAAGAACTTCAAAGAGTGGTGAGTGAACTCTTATTCTGAATAAATGAATGAATTTATTTCTGCTCAGTTCGTTTCAAACATTTGATTTTACAAGTCAATTTGAATATTTAATTGTTGCAACAGAGTTTGAAAAGTGTCATCAAAATTCAATAATTCTTTGCTGAAACTCAAACTGTATGAGGGGGTAAGTCTTTCATTGTTTTGAAGTTTTTCTGAAATGGCAACCAAATAGGTAAAACAATGAAAACAGAGGTCTGGAATTTAACTCTTGAAAAGGCAAGGCTTTTCAAGGAGCTGTCAGGCCAAAATCAAGGCAACGGAGGCCATAGCTTCCTGAAATTAAATACCATTGATTTGAACATGTGTTTAAATGATTGGCAACCTTTCACACTTGAAGAATTTGTTTACCTTCAAAGAAAAATAATAAAAATATCCTTCAAGATAATCCCTTGTTAGTAAAGTTTACACAAGTTTTTATTCTGTGAATTCAGACAGGAAACCAAATTAATAAGATAAGTATTTTTCTCATCTTTAGCAGACATTTCAATGATTAAATGATCATCCACATTAGTGTCTCATTGATATAAATGCAAGGTTTTAATAATAACAGTAAACAGATTTCTATGGAAAAACTACAAAAATGGGGGGAAAATACAAAAAGCTTTTTTTTTTTTAAAGAAACTGAATGAGTATTAAAAGACTAATTTTTAAAATTATCTTGATTACCTTTCATAGTGATGTGTATGCTTAAAGGTACATTTTGTGTAGGATCATTTGCTTTTTCCAGGGTTTTTTTCCCGAAGCAACAAAAGTGTTCAATATTTTAAGTACCAGTACGGTGCATATTAAGGTATTCTGTTTAAGTCTAATCTTAGTGGCTACTATACATTTTGAAGAAAACAAAACAATGCACAATTCTTGATTTCGTACCTGGATTCTGTAGGCATCCCATTTTGAAACCACCTTCAATGATTGTTTTCTGACAATACCATTTCAGGGGGAATTATTTCACAGGGTATTTGTTACTAGTCCTTTCTTCACTTTGAGGTTTCTGTCATTAAATCGGTAGGTACTTATCTGGGTAATTGCAAATGATCCTACGTGGCTTTAAAAAGTGAAGTTAACAGTAAAACAGAATGATGTTTTATGAAACAAATGTAATGTACAGATAGCACAGTATAGAATGAGTAGATGTACATGTACTTTTAGGAACAATACAGAGGGAATTTACAAGGTCTTGTGACCATAACACACCGGTAAAGTGGAGAACTGTTAAACAATTAAAACTCTACTTGAACATTTAAATTTTACAATTAGATTATTTATTGCAAACAAATTAATACTTTTTTGTTGAATCCGAAACTGCAATGAGAATTTTTTTCACCATTTTCAGTTAGCTGAAATGGCTACCATGCAAAGTTTTGAATCTAACTTGAAACTATACAAACAAAGGTATAGAATTTAATTCTTTAAAATGCTGATTGGTGCTGTAATGAATGGACAATTTCATCCTCAACATTTGCTGTAGGGATGATAACTGCTACATGTTTGGGCATGCATTGTTGTCAGTGTTATGTTGGATGGCATCACACCTTGTGATACATTTTGACAGAATGCCAGTCATCCACTGCCAGCTGCCCATCCGATGTGAATGTCATTGCCTGTGGGAGATACAGATCCTGTGCCAGGCAATCAAGAAACCTGCCATCTAGGTCGTAATGGTGAATATGATTAGTGCCAAACCCAGATTGCGTCACTCCAAGGTAGATACCTGACCTGTCGCAGCATACACCCTGGGTACGCAACACTGGTTGACCATCAATGGTTGGCTTGATAGTGAAGAGCGTAGTCCCTTTGCTATTGGCGACATCTACTTGATTTGTTTGACGTCCACTGATGAAAACTTTATCAGTGTCGTCATCAACAGCCAGGAACCAAGGTGGAGTCTGTACTGGTATGGTGTGTAGGATCTCACCATTAGTGGGTTTGTGTTCAGTCCACACCATCCTTCTTGTGTCACCTACTAAAATGGTTCCATTTGTCCTGACTGCTGTGCTCTGTAGGTCCACAAGTGTCTTTTCTACCTGATGGTTAGACACCGTTGGGAACTGCATAACAAGAGTGTTGTCCTTCATGTTGAACACCTTGACATACTTGCTATCAAGTTCCAACACAATCAAGCGTTTCTCAGGATTGTGCGTGGCTGCAACTGCCTGTGGTCCTGTGGGTATTAAAAGAAAAACTCAAATGTAACATATGCATAGTATATAAATGCAGCGTCACTATTCTCAGTCCTCATAAAATACCCAATGAACACATGACCTGCCTAAAATAAGCCCTGTCTAGTATTGATAAACATCGTGCAGTTGCCAACGTGATTAAATGCAAAATCTTGAGGCACACAGTTTCGCAAATACTTTTAAAGTTGTATTTGTACTCTCTGTGCTATTCTCATGGTTCAAACCTAAAAATAGATGTACATGTATTCTTATATCTAACTTGATTATTTTTTACTATTTTTTTTAGCAATGTAAAGTTGTTCAATTATGACACCCCGATTTCTGGTTTGATGTCCTCACAGTGCTAGGGTGGTAGGCCTAATCTTTGATAATGAAGCTGACATTGTCATTTTTACAACAATGATCACTAAAAGATAGCGAAAGATGAATTTTGATTTTAAAAATGGATCGTTTTCAAAGTCTCCTGACAATAACGTCCAGTTTGATGAGGTCATCCTTATGAAACTTTGGAAAATTCGTTTTATTGTGCGAAGAATATTTATGAGCAATTTGGTAGATTTTTGACAAATATTCTTTAAATATTGAAAAAAAATTCAACTTTTTGACATGCTGCTAGATAGAGGGTGCCCTCTTTTACAATTACATCATCATGAGTTTTATTAAGTTCACTTTTAGACACTGAATATATTCTGAATATTAGAATTATTACTTTTGTGAAATGCTTCCGTTTTCAAGTTGTTCATTTATCATATTGCACCTTCCCTAACCTCGGAAGTAAAGGGCAAATGGTTTTGTGCCCGGGAGTCAAAACTGTTGCCCAATAATGATAGTAATACAGCAGCATCCTGATGTTAACGAAGAGCACTGTCAATACAACATCCTGCTATTAACAGGGAAAATGTTTGACCCCAAGTCTTTGGGTTTTTTGTTGTTGTTTTCCATTACTGATAATGCAAGGTACCTGTTTTAACACAAGGTACCTGTCAAGCAAGGTAACTTGTAAAGTCCCAAGGACCTTAGCCTAGAAGTGTTCGACTAATAATAAATGTATTATAATCATCATCATCATCATCTAGCGGGTGCAACCGAGATCTCATTCACAATGCCACGCCAGGTGTCTTTATCCCTCATTATGTACGGAAGGTCTTCAATTTCACATTGGGTGTCTCTGCCAATCACATGTAGTTGAAGGGTCTTCGTCCTCTATTAGGGCATGGAAGTCTCCAACATAATACATCAGATATGACCTGGTTTACAGCATGGTAGCAGTGGCCAGCAAAGCGAACTTTCGGTTGAGCAACAATAACAGAGATAGGTGGAATGTCTCCGTAAATCGTTCTTATCTCCAGTTCTCATGCCATGAGATGTTCTGCACCCTCATAAGAAGCCAGGTGTATGTGCCATCAAGGTGATCTTGAAGCTCCTTCATTGTCCAAGTTTTGGCTCCATAGAGAAGAATGCTCTCCACACAGGCTCTGAAGAAGGCCAGCTTTGTCGATTGTGCTATACTTGATTGCCAGATGTCATGAAGCTTGTTACAGGCACTCCAGGCTCTTCCTTTGCGAGTGAAGAAGTCCTTACTGTTGGCAACATAGGACCCAAGGTACCTGAAATCACTGACCTCTCTAAGTTGGGTGTTGTCACTGGTGTATATGGGGTAGTGGCTCTCATACTCATTGATGGTGATGTTCTCGGTCTTCTTTGCATTGAAAAACAGGCCGACCTAGGCTGCAGCATTCTCGAGAAATGTTAACAGGTCTTGAGCATCATACAGTTGATCAGCCGTGCATGAGGGCCAGATCATCCGTGTAGTCAAGATCAGTGAGATGCAGGCTTTGATGACGTCTTGATTTCTTCTGCTTGATGGGTAGACCTTTAATTTGTCGTGGATGGAATCCAGACTTTGCCTAAGGATGTAGTCCAGCACAATCACAAAGAGGAATGAAGCTAAATTGTCTCCCTGAAGGATTCCTGCTATTGCTATGAAGGACCACGTATTTCTGAATGTTACAGACCCCCAAAATATACAAAATAGTTTGTCTTCCACACAAGCTGATTTGCATTACTGAAACTCTCTCAACTTCTCTGTCAGGGCACCCAGAAGACTAGCTATCTCTGTAAACCCTTTGATGAACTTTCTATAGAAAAATGCAAGGCCTACAAAGCTCCTTACATCCTGGACACACTTACATGTAGGCACTGGCCAATCTCTGATGGCCTCGACTCTCTTTGGGTCTGTGGCAACATCTGAAGAAATTATTATGGCCTAAGTAGGCCACCCACTTCTCAAAAAGGTGATACTTGCTAGGCTTAAACTTTAGCCCAGCATCTCTCAGCCCACTCAGCACTATTCTGCTCTTAACCAGTATCTACTGCTCCTGCCATTGAGAGCTGTCTGTTGTTTAACCTTTTCGAAGTGCTCTGTTTCTAGTGCAGCTCAAATATGGCTTCATATAGATTCTTTGGATGGGCTCTTTTGATGCCCTCTCTCACTGTCGGACTCTCTACTATGTCTTGGAAATGATTTTGTGCTAGATGGTCACGCTTTTGCAGTCAGCTTTTGTATAGTTTGACCCAACTCTTGTAGGCTCTCTTTAAGTCCTTGTCAGTGGTACCTCAGCTTGACAAAATAGTTCTTCCGCTGCCTGCCTGAACCAAATCTTCTCTCCAGCAAACTTGAATGGCTCACTTTACGCCTGTCTCTGTCCTGCAGGAATGTCCCTAACAATCTAAGGGCGCTCCCATGCAGATAGCTAGCAACCTGTTGCTCACTCATTGATTCACCACTTTGCAGGACTCAAAGTGCAGGAAGTACTCTCTCCATAACACTTTGCAGTTATATGTATCTGTGGTAATAAATGGTCGTCTTTTGGACCACTTCAAACCCTCCCCACTCACTTTGACAACTGTTAGTTCTCTCTCAGGAGCTACTTCAAAGGGTTGAAACATCTGTGGGAGAAGTTAGTCTGAAAATGAATGCCAGAAAAACGAAATTCATGACCTACAACCACGAGCAACCAATCACCATCAAGACAAATAACAGAACAAAGCTTGAGCGAGACGAAGACTTCAATATCTGGGGTCATGGGTAACCAGCACTGGAAAAGATGTCAAAGTTAGGAAGCTGCAGCTTGGAGAGCTTGCAACAGCCTGGATGAAAACTGGAAGTCAGCTCTACGAAAATCAAGCTGCGGGTCTTCTGTGCAACAGTGGAATCTGTGCTGATGTACGGTTGCGAAGCTTGGACAGTCGCCTCCGACATCGCTAAAGAGCTTGGTGGATGCTACACCGGTATGCTCAGGAAGGTTCTAAATATCCACTGGAAACAACACATCACAAACAATAAGCTGTATGGAGACCTTCCAAAACTCATTGACAGAATTTGCAAATGAAGAACACGCCTTGCTGTTCACTGCTACAGGAGCAAGAATGAATCTGTAGCCAAGTTGATAGTTTCGACACCGAAACACAGCCACAAGAGCAAAGGTAGACCTCCCACCACAAACAAAATCATCAAGTTGATTCTCGTTGGACTGCATCAAAGGCAAGCCACATATCAAGGTCTCCCATGGCCGTCCTGATATCGGATGCGGAGTCTAGTCCAGTATCACGACGCAGGTGGTCCATGTAGGTTAGCGTCTGCCCACCTCAAGAGACTACTCCATGAGTGGGTTCCCATAAGATGAGTTGGCTTACAGCTATCTCTGGATGCCGAACGCAGTGACCATGCAAGCCTGATAGTTGTAGAGATCCTTGGCAGGCTGCCAAAGTGCACCTCATTCCTGACTTTGTCTCTTCAACTCACATCTAGAGCCATCCTCAGCTTGCAAGTGTAGCAGCCATCAAGTTGAGCCTCTTGCCTTGTAGTAAGGGTCCATGCCTCACAGCCATAGAGTAGGATGGACTCTACAAACATTGACACACTGAAACGTGACACGGGGCTTGAAGCATCAGATCTGAGGACTGCCATGCAGGACAGAAGATACTGGTGCACTGTCCTGACACTGCCATGGTCTGTACCTGTGTACTCTGTGTCGGGTTCTTCACCTTTGTGCACACTGGATGATTGCAAAACCCAAAAGGTCACTATGTGATCTTTTCGGAGAAATTGTCTCCTTGACCACTCTTTTCGTCTGCAATGCCGCTCGGAGTCGACCGAAAAGACTGGACTTTTTTGCACTGCATTCTTTTACTTATTCATTTGGGGAATGCCTGAAATGGTTCTCTGCAGTGGTTACTTTCCCCAAAGTGTACTGTCTTTCCGGAATGGCGGCAGGTCCAGGCGACTTTGTAATCGCCAAGGGACTTGCCTCCCCTGTGGAAAGATAACCTGAACTCTCTACTGGCAACCTCAAGCTGATATCTGATCAATTGTGCACTTTTCATCTCTAATTTTCCTAGCCTTGAGGTCTTTGTCCCTTTGCAAAAATGTCTCTTTACTCATCTTCTCTGTACTGTTCACTCACTCTTTATTTAACTCTGCTTTACTCTGATTATAAGTTTTCTCTCTGAGCAACTCTCACCTAATCAGTACCAATCAAACCACGTCTGACACCATTTGTGGCAAATTTTTCCTGGGAGTCGATTTCAAGCCTGGAGCCATGGAAATTAATGATGTGCATCGTGTCGGGTTGACCCGAAACATTAGAGATATAAACCAAATTCAAACTGAAACCGATCTTAACTCCCTCAAACCAAAATCGACCCAACCCGACAAATAAGGTAATAACGACCCGACCAAAAAAAAAAAAACCTCGCTTGGACAAAGTGATCACTTTTTTGTGCCTGCCCTTACCCAGGTGGCATGAATTTTTTTGCAAAACCATCATCTCTCTCTCTCTCTCTCTCTCTCTGTCACACTCAGTGGGTTGATCAAGAGTAGCTCCGCTTATTGAACAAACGCATGGTATCATAACGTGGTATCATGAAAACTTTTACAATGTACATGTATCTATTTCACTGTCAGTCCCATCCGACTGGAAAAATTAATACCGTGGAAACTTGAAAGTGCGCTCGGTGGCCACACCACACTAGGGCTGCGGTCACAGTGACTGTCAAAAAAATTGCATCACCTATTGCATCACCTTTCTCAACTGTTTGGGTTATTTTGGTTTATTTCGTGTTTTTTTTAAAGATGGCTGAACTGACCCAACCCGACCCGAAAATGAAAATGCAAAACCAAAAAACGACCCGACCCGACTGAAAAGATGGACAACCCGACCCGACCTGAAGTCGGTTTCAGGTCGGGTCGGTTTCAGTTCAGATGGGGTTTGCACATCATTAATGGAAATACGACACCATCTGAGGCGACCAATCCCTGATGCTGATACCCAGCCCAAATTGTACCCAAGACCCTAGAGAGTACTTGAGCAATCTAAAGGCCTTAGTCTCAAATTGGAGGAAATAAACTTCCGACTGGTTACTGATAGTCTGTACTTTGAATTCCTGTGAAATAAACTCTTAGCGACCACAATCTTCTTTGATTCTGAAAGATTATGGCTGGTTCATTCACAAATCTGACACAACTGAAAACCCGTATAAAATAGAATGACTGAAGAACCTCTATAAAATAATTATCTAACCGACAGTCTCACACTAGCCAGAACACCACTGTTTACACGCGAGGTCATGCCCCACACCGGCCTCGGCACAACCGCCAAATTCGCACTGGAATGACATTGAACTTCCTAAAAAAAACACGAATACAAACAAGCTAATTTTTCCGCCCTGCGCACAGCTTTTTAAACCGTGGCCACAAATAGAAGGCATGGGTAAAAGCCCCGCCCTGCGACAGCATACGCACTACAGATTTAATCACAACCGCGAAGACTTGCTCTCAGTCTACACAGTCTCTACTCTGAAAACACTGAAATAACATAAGCCCCTAGAGCACATTGTGGGCTACCCGTTACTTTATGATTAGGATAGACAAAACAATTAGGTCATGTCTAGACCTCTCATTCAATGAACCAGACTTGCTCCCTGTCTCGTCACATTAACATACATGTAGGCGTACATGTAAAAAAAATGAACATTTGTCAGGAAATAAAAACAGCCAGCACATATCGATTCTTTGCTGGTATTTTATTGGTTTTCATTTTCAGTTGTCAGATCTGCATATGCGCATGGGAGACTGACTTGTAATTACGTGTACCACAAGATTATAAAATTTGCAGAGTTGTAACGACTCGAGTCATTGACTGAGTCACAATTCTTGGTGACTCGACTCGACTCAAGTCCCTAAGGGCAAATGACTCGACTCGACTCGAGTCACTGCAAGCAAATGGCTCGACTCGACTCGAGTCCCTCATCAGAATGACTCTACTCGACTCAAAGAAGGCTAATAAGACTCGAGTCCCAAAAATAAAAGCAAAAATTTGCGAAAAATAGTTACAATGACTTAACGTCGGTGCTGGTTTTTGTTCACGTCACGTTAAATGGTTGTGAATATTGTATACATACAGTATACATACGTGGTTTGATCAGTGTCCCCATTAGTTGAATGACGATCAGCTGGCACCCCCTTTTTATTTACATTAAGAGTCAAATGTGGTGTCGCCACATGTAGTAGCCCAAATGCAATATTTAAAAAGCCAAAAAATGACTTTCTCTTTTGTGTTTTTTTATTGTTTAGTGCTCAAATATTTGTCACTCGAATTGACTCGAGCTAAATACTTGACTCGACTCGACTCCACTCCACTACACACTGTGACTCGACTCAACTCGACTCGACCTGCTTGACCTAATGACTTGACTCGACTTGAGTCACTTCTTTAATATGACTCAACTTGACTCTACTCACAAAAATCAGTGACTCGTTACAACTCTGGAAATTTGGTGTTGATGAATATGAGCATGAAAGAAACTTACGTGATGTTAGGGGAATGAGTCCCTTACGTTCACCCTCATTGCTGCAGAGAACCACTCGCTTGTGCAGAAAGTCTCCCACGGCAATCTCACCAGGCTGAGTAGCAGTGATACCGTGAACCACATCCAACTTTCTCGTAAATGTACCCGTTTTAACAAACTCGCGACACATTTCCCACTTAACTGCTTCTTCCTTAATTTCACCCAGATTGATGTCACCAATTCTCTGACCGGGGGTGAAGCTCAGATATGAATGCTTGGGATCAATCTGGGGAGGATTTTGACTCTTGAGTGATTTCAAGTCTTTGCTGATGATAGGGTATTGCGACAAAAAGTCACTGTCAGATGCAGCGTTAGTGATATCCTGAGATGTCTGTAGCGAGCGTTTTTTACTTTGTAGCATCATTGACAGTGTGTTCTGATGCTCATGATATGTTCTGTTGCGATCCTGCTGGAGCTGTTTGATTTTGTTAATCATATTTGTCTCTTGAGATGTTATCTCAGCCCTCATTTTATCCGCCTTGTCTTTCACAGCTTTCACCGTCTTTGTGACGTTCAGTGTAAATTTCTGCTGAGCTTGTGATGCAGTGGCAAAATCCTGTTCAAGTGTTGTGATGTCTGTTCTGACATCTGCAAACAAAGCTTTCAGTGATATTTTGTATTTGTGGGAAGCCTTTTTAGAGTCAATGTAGTGATGGTTTGGTTTGCAGTGGTCTACTACAGTACAAGCTCGGCAGATTAGTTCTTCACAGGTCTCACAATAAAACCATTTTACTTCCCCCATGTGTTTCTGGCATTTAGACTCATCTTCTTCTGGTGTTTGCTTCCCTGTTACCTTCCCCTGACGAATGTCCTCCAAAGTAGCTGCTTCTTCTGGTGTTTTGACCACTGAACAAAGCTCATTTTCTTGGAATGAGACCTCCTCGACTATTCCCATCAAATGGAAGTTTGTTTTCAGGCCTTGAATGCGTGTCTCCGGAAGTACCATCTCCCGTCGACATACCGGGCAAGGAATCTTTCGTTGACCTCCATACGTAGTTTTGTAGTATTGCTCCAGACATTTCTCGCAAAAACTGTGCTGGCAGTCCAGCACCTTGGGCCGTTTATATTTTTCTTTGCAAATGTCACACTCAAGATGGTTGCTTATCTTCTCAAGAGCCGTGGCCATTTGTATCTGTGTTCAAATAGTATTTAAGAAGAAAAAGGCATGGTTACTAAAAATGATGAAAACAAAAACTTGACTAAAAGGTGTTTTGAGTTCTATCTTGGAAAAAGTGAATATGTATGAATATGTTCTTTTCAATTGCAATTTTGTAGCCAGACAAAAGATATCCACTTTTTTATTGTTAAATGACCCTGTTAATTCCTTTTGGAATTCCTGTTCAAGTTTTGGAGAGCACTGAGAGTACATCTTTAATGATCTTCTGAACTGATTTCAAATTTTGAAATGGACAAAGTCTATGTTAGATCACCGTAGATTCTCCCTGCTCTTATTACTGCATACATGAAGGCTTTGCTGGAACTCACTTTACGTCACTGTGATTTCACAGTACACAGCTAGCCTTTAACCTCGTTCAAAATAACTGACAATATTTTCTTACCTCTTTATAATGCAAGGCAAATCACTTATAGAAGGTTCTTTATTTGAAACTGAAGTATTTTTTCTCCCCTGTAAGAGCACAGTTGAGTTTTTTGATAAGGCAGATCTGGTAAAGATGGCGCTGGACAAACACAGCATCGTCATCAAGCCATGTGACATGGTTTATATATAGAGCTTGGGATTTTTGTTTTGCTCCATACATGTACATGTACGGTACACATGCACAGTCTATATATCTGTTTATCTACGTGTACATATTTACTTGACACTTGAGTTTTGGACCCTAGATAGGTTCGTGTATTCTATCTACATGTACATTATGTACTTGGCTAAATTTCAATTGCATACACCTCAGCATCCGTTTAATTCCACTCAGTTTTTCAAATGCCGAATAAATAACTTGCAACATACATGCATGTCCCTCAAATTTCTTTTCATACTCCATGGACTTATTGCAGTTTTTGTTTCTCCTGTGTTATACTGATGAGAAATGTTAAATCAAGTAGAAGTTCAATTTTGACCAACAAAAAAATTCTTCTCAGTTTTACACCTGTCAACATATAGGCTAAATACTAACGTGCTACCGTGGGAAGTGCAATGGTGTACTGCATGGTGGGGCTGTCTGGTATGAAGCATGTGAATCTTTTACTCAGATCCTTCTTCTTGTTTTCTTTTCTGTTGACCCCTGGTTCGATTCCTGTTTATTTCAAGGTGTGACCTAAGTTATCCTGGAAGGAATTGAGGAGTCTTTGTCAGATCCTTCTGTGTGTCTTCATTTCTGATGGCCCCTGGTTAGATTCCTGTTTATTCCCAGGTGTGACATTGGTTACCCTTGAAGGAATTTAGGAGTCAAGTCAATGAAAGACAATGTCAAATGTTTTCAACTTAGATTAGAGTGTGCATAGTCGTAACCGTTAGAGGGAGCCTTTTCCCAGATATGAGACTTGTAAAGTTCATTATTTTGTTTGTTTGCTGACATGTTTACTCTACACTTGAGTTTTTGTATCTTGGACCTGAGTTAATTTTAAATACTTGCACACATGTACACGTACACCGTCAGGTTGCAGACCACTGAATAAACTGCCATAGACCCCAGTGATAGAGACACCCCCCCCCCTTCCAAAATTGAGGGGAAATACAAAATGCTCTAACAGCACCAAAAAAGAGGGCGTGCTAATCCTGATTTGGCCAGTGTAGGCCAGTTTTTTTGGCCTCTTAACTGGCCTGCAACCATCAGTGTCCATACATCTGTGCATTGTACATGTCATTCTTAACTTGTAAACTAGTTTCATCAAATGAGGTAATAATGTACCTGTACCTACTTTTTCCTTCCATTCTGTGACATGATGTTCTCATTTATGGTTCTGTTTGTAAAATATCCCCAAATGAACAAGTTTGAATTTCTATAATTCCTTTGACCTAGCTCACAAACTAGCGTCATTCAGAATTTTCAGTCGTAAAATTGGCCACTTGTTGAATACGAGTTGCCAAGGGTCCATGATCAAAAATTGACCAAACATAGTCGTTTAAAATATGTATAAGGCCCATTCCCATGGTAAGAGGTCACATGTTTTGCAATTTTCGGAAAATTTTGGGGCTCGTTACAAATGTATATTTGTGCTTTCTTTAAAGGTCACCCAGCCAAAATGCTAAACAACGTCACACAGTTAACTCTATCACTACGGTGCACAGCCTCATGTTATATGTACTTTTTAAAATCCATTTGTTTTCAAAACTAGAAAAACATGCATTTAATGCTATTTTACCACCCCACAAACCTTTCCCCTCTAAACAACAAAGCAACTTGCCAGCTGGGAACGCAGAGTGCTGTTCAGTTGGCTGTGATGATTTTTTTTTTTTATATTTGTCTTTTTAATATTTGATGAGAAAATTTCGGGCAACTGTTTGTACCTCTTTCTGCAGCATCAATCAAGAAATGTTAATAGAGAAAACTATCTTGTGTTTTTTCTTTGATTTAAGTTAACATTCAGGAAACAAAAAACTTTCTAAAGCTAGCATATTTTTACAAGCGCAAATAATTTGTAAATTACTTTCAGACAAGTGCCACCAAATTCAGATTTCCTTTGCTTTTTTAAGAGTTCGTTTTGTTTTACCGTGGACACTGATATGAAGTATTTATATGAACTGACTCTTACATTTTGTTTTAACTAATTATCTAAGTGGTCTTTTCCTATTTGGTGTAATAATATGTACAGTTGTGTATATACTCTTTGTTCCAGTGTTGTACATGTAGTACTCGTACTCGGTACTGGTACTCAAGTACTACTTGAACTCGAGTTCTTTTTTCTTTAGAGTACTCATACTCGTACTTGTACTCGTACGAGTACTCAAATGTCAAAATGTCGCACTCGAAATGACGGAACTTCCGTCAATTCGAGTACTAAATTTTTGAGGCACCTAATTAAGTACTCATACTGGAAATGTCAAAATTGTACTCGATCATCAAGGTACTAGCTTGTACTCGAATAGCAGTACTAAAAAAATAGGTATAGCTCGACTCACCACAGCCTTATTTTATCGATACTTCAGTTTGAAATGGTCGATTGGCTTGCGAATAAATCAAAGATCCCTGACTTTCCAATGTTTCCTCTGCGCACGTCCGGACAAACACAATTAACAGCTATCTGTGAGTGGGTCTGTACATGTATCGGTCTAGCAGGGCCTGGGCCAATTACGCACAATAACCCAATTGCCGTGTCCAGGCACAATGGCCAATCATGTACGTGAAACACTGAGGTGTTCCTCAAAATGATCCTAAGATTAAGTTGGCTGATTGGAGCAAGGCCATTTTCCGAACCCCGGTTTTGGCTCCCTCACTCCAAGAGACGGGGACGAAACCAGGGTTTCAAAAATGGCGCATAGACTGGTTGCAGCGTCATGCCCACAGACTTAAACATAGGCCTAGGATTATCATGTCATGGAAGCAGACTAAGTATGTAGTACACGTATGTTCACTTGTCAAAAAGTGTTGGCTTGTGAAGAATTTGTGGCACTTTTTTGCCTAAGTTGTAACTTGTTCGTGACTAAAACAACAAAATATGTCTTCTGTATACTCTGTGGTGCAATTTGGCCTAAACTTTTCTGTCTGTATGTAAAAAAAATATTATAATTTCAAATAATTGAAAAATTTGAACATTCAGCAAATGTTGGTGATAGGATAGAGGGAAAGTCTGTCTGATGCAGTATTTGTGGAGAGAGCGCAACATAAGTTTAATTAATTATTAAATAGTATTTTTAGACAGTCATTTTACTTGGTGTATCTGCAAACCCTCTCCTATTATATACATGTAGTTGTATTCACAGCTACACAATGCCCCAAAAAATTACAAAAGCTTACCAAATAATGAAAAACAGTCTATCATTATAATGTCATATTGTGAGTTTTTAATCATTTCAATTTTATTTAATTTGCACAGCTCACCCATACTTCATTGAGCTTGATGATGCTTCATGCACCTACCACCGCACCTAGTTTGGTCACCATGGCAACTGAACAGATCGCCGCATACCAATTCCAGTTAGCAATGAGCGTAGTCAAGGGCAACGCAAGACACCTGTCAGCTTTGTTGTTGTACCTGTCAATGATCTGGGCTACCCTGTAGGTTCACCAGGGAGTAGCATCTGGACTTATACACCAGGTAAGCTCAGTTTTCATTTGCCACACACTTTCATTAGATGCAAGGAAATCAATAATATCTGGAGCATCAAGATAATGGGGGTGTGAAGTATTTTTTCGGCGTGGTACTTAAAGATTCTAATTGAAGAACTCAGCTAAAAGATCCGATACGATCATAAAATGCTGTTGAACCAATTCAGAAGGATATGATAACATTTAAGTTCTAGCCATGAAATTTAACTTGAAAATAGACGACTGTGATTTCTAAACTCTGTGGACATGCAAGATGTTCAAATTAGCAGTATCAGTTGTCTTCCACTCAAGAGAATATTTTCCTCAAAAAAACAACTTTGTCTTCTGAATTTTTCCCCCAGGGAGCAGCAGTGACTGGATCCCAAGTAGCAACTTATTAGAGGACATACCAGGCACAGCCGCTAACAGGATATGCCTAACTTCCCCATCAAGACAGTGTCAAGAGAGGATGGCTTCTAAATGAACAAGTGAGCATCTCGCCCCTCCATCACACATACACAATTGGCAATTAAAGTTGGTTCCAGAGTACACACAGTCTTATTCTGTTCATTAAGTCTGTTCATATGTGTTACAGGTAATCCTTTAAAACAGCACTGCCCAGCTTACAAGTGACAGTGAGTTGATCCGTAAGGTAAAGAGGACTGTTGGCTGGCCCCTTGGGACCAGCAAATGCTGAACAGCAATCATTGAGAAAACTAAATAGAGAAATCAGAACCTCATCGCGAGGTACCTTGTGTATCTCAAGACATTACTGAAGTGTCATCATGCTTGCGAGCGCTAACTTTATACCCCTGTTTATTTCCTACAGACACCTGTGGGCTGGTTTGGTGAGCAACATGAGCCAATGGGAGGAGTGACAGCTCGTGGAATGGCAAGAACGCCTGGAACCCTGTAGCCACCATGGAACTTCATGGCATCAATCCAACTTCTTGGCACCAATCCATAGGTGGGTCCTGTTTCACAGCTTAAGGATGTGTAGATATTATTGGCCATAATTATTGGCTATGGCCAGCAGTAACGCATGTGATTGCTAGCTGTAGCCATTTACACGTGTTTATAGGGTGCTGATTCAGCTGCTTTCATAGACCTGTGTGTTATTGCTAGCCATAGCCAGTAGCACGTTTCTATGGGATGTGGTTTAAGTTGCTTTATATAGATGCATGTCTTTTTGCTAGTCATAGCAAAACATGTGTCTATGGGACTGGGATTCAGCTACTGTCAAAGACACGTGTTATTGATAGCCATAGCCAGTAACACGTGCCTATGGGATGCGGACTCAGCTGCTTTCATAGACTCATGTGTAATTGCTAGCAATAGCCAGTAGCACGTTCCTATGGGATGTGGTTTAAGTTGCTTTTATAGACGCATGTCTTATTGCTAGCTGTAGCCAGTAACACGTGTCTATGGGTTGCGGATTCAGCTGCAAAAATGAAAAGAATGAAAACGCTGAATTCCGTAGCAATTCAAAACATGACTCAGCAACTTTTGATTTGAAATGAAGATCCTAAAATGTTGTTTTCTCAGAATATACAGCATTCAAGAACTAAAATCATCAGGTTAGTTGTTAAGCTTAGTTTAAGGAACTGGTATGATAGTGGCAGTCTTCCACAATTCAGGAAAATTACCCTCCCTCAAGAAAGAATTGAATACACATGTAAGTGGAAGAGCTAATTCGGGAGCAAATTCTTTAATCAGTCTGATAGGTAAGTCAGAAGGATGACCAGCCTGGTCTTTTTTTATACCTTTAATTATGATTATTAAAAATGCATTGCAGCCACATTTATTTGTTTGTATAGCCCATCTATGCGAATGTTTGCATCATATGCATTCCCACCACGTTTTAGTCAGTTTTCTTGGTCGTGGTACAAACGCCATGCCAGAACTTGACAGTGTGACAGGGCCTTAAGATTGTCAGCACTTTTGTTGCTTCAAACGAACATAATGCACAAATTACAAATGATGGACTTGATATACACCAAGGGAGGGAGAGTCATCCTCAATAGAGGGTGCTGTGGCATTTTCCATTGTAGGAGATCGGATAAAAAGGTGAAACCATTGACCTCATCGTGCGCCAATGAAGACTTGCAAACTGGTCCAAGGAATCTGGAAGTTCTTTGGCCAGCTGGGATCCCTATATAAAATTGTCTGCATATTCATGTGTCAAACAAAGGTAATACCGAAATAATAAGTTTCCGGAAACTTGTTGTAGATAATTAATGTTTGTCACATTTAACCACAGCTAGGTGATAGTTTCAATCCAATTCCATGGTGGTCAATATCTGTGTGGTTCATCTGAGTTGTGGGATTCTTTTCGGTTCAGGAGACTTCACTCTGTGGGTTTTAGGGGGGTTAGGAGTTCCAATTAAGTGGAACAAAAATACAGTATTTTTTTTAGCTGAAGAAATGAGCGACTACAAAGATCTACAAAGAGTGGTGAGTTCATTCTTATTCTGAATAAATGAATGAATGTATTTCTGCTCATTTCATTTCAAAATATCTGATTGTCAATATAAATATTTAATTGTTACAACATAGTTTGGAAGTGTCATCAAAACTTATTAATTCTTTGCTGAAATTGCAACCAAATAGGTAAAACAATGAAAACAGAGGTATGGAATTTATTTTTTGAAAAGGCAAGGAAATTTCAAGGAGGCTGTCAAGCCAAAATCAAGGCAACGGAGGCCACAGCGTCCTGAAATTCAATACAATTGATTTGAACATTTGTTAAAATGATTGGCCACCCATCAAACTTGAAGAATTTTTATCCTTCAAAGAAAATAATAAAAATGTCCATCAAGATAATCCCTTGTGAGTAAAGTTTACACAAGTCTTTATTCTGTGAATTCAGACAGGAAACCAAATTAATAGGATAAATATCAGTGCTCATCTTTAGCAGACATTTTGATGATTAACTGATCATCCACATTATTAGTGTTTCATTGATATAAATGTAAATGTTCAAAGCTTGTAAATAATAACAATAAACATGATGTCTATAAAAACTACAAAAATGAAACAAAAACTACCAAAACTTTTTTAAAGAAACTGAGTGAATACTAAAAACAGGACTAATTTTCAAAGTACAATGTAATCTTGATTAACTTTCATTGTGATGTGTACGCTTAAAGGTTTCATTTGCTTTTTGCAGGTTTATTTTCCCTGAAGCAACAAAAGTGCTCAATATTTTAAGTAGGGTGCATAACAAGCATTCTGTTCAAGCCTTAGCTGAGTGGCTTCTTCACATTTTGGAGAAAACAGAGAAAACATAATGCACAAGTCTTTGGATCTCGTAACTGGATTCTGTAGGCACCCCATTTTGAAACTACCTTCGGTGTTTGTTTTCTGACAATACCATTTCTGGTGGAATTATTTCACAGGGTATTTGTTACCAGTCCTATCTTCACTTTGAGCTTTCTGTCATTAAATCGGTAGGTACTTTACAAAGTCTTGTTGTGACTACTAAAATCTACATACAGTGGTGAATTGTTAATCACTTAAAAGTATACTTTAACATTTCATTTTTCCAATAAGATTGATACTTTGCAAACAAATTCATAATTTTTTGCTGAAACCCCAAACTGAAGTGATGATTTTTTTTTCATTTCCAAGTTTTCTGAAATTGGAACAAAAAATGCAAAACAGAGGTGTGCAATTAAATTCTTGAAAAGACGAGGCAATCTGTTTGTTTGTAAGGAAAAACTTGGATTAGAAATTTGCTATTTGTGTGGGACCTTTCAAGGTGGCAGTCAGGCCAAAATCAAGGCAACTGAGGCTGTATAGCTTTCTGAAATTCAGCTTCAGTCAAATTGATTTCCTATCTTTTGGTGGGAGGGGTTAAGTTAAGTTTGGTTGGTTCATTTCGGTTCAAAGCAATTTTTCCTTGAATAGTTGTTCGGGTCGGGTCGGATCAGGTCGGGTCAGGTCACAGGTCGGGTCAGATTTGGGGAGTCTGGATCAGTTTTGGTTTATATCTGTAATGTTTCAGCCAAGTTTGGCCTGCTAACCCGACCCGATGAACAAAATTTGTCTAGACCTCCAGCTCTGAGACCAAGACATTTATCGAGACCGAAACGTAGACCAAACAATGAAGAAAAGAGGAATGATTTGTTTTAGTTTGAACTTGTGAAATCTCACTTTTGTTTGATGTTGGGGGGAGTTAAGGGGCTGAACACCATCTGACTATTTGGGGCGCTGTTCAGTAAGCATAATTTTGTGCACATCACATAGGTAGGTAGCACTGCATTCAACGATGCATGATTTGGCCAGCAGCTGGACAATGATTTCATAAAAAAAACACCAGAAATGGCGCTCATTATAGCAGCTGTGAGGAGCTGGCATCAACTTTCAAAATGAAAAAGCAAAATATCTGAGGGAGAAGCCTTCCCCTGCTGCCCCAGTGGATGGTCTACTATCAGCTGAAAATTTAAAAGAAATAAAATTGAATCCTATTCATCAATACTCGCATATATGGGGCATTCCATACATTTGTGGCTAACTTTTCCTGTCCCTCTTCCACCTGACATGTATTTTTATAATTTTGCATGCACTACCTAATTAATGAAGTTATAGTTTTCAAGAGTGATTATGTAACAAACTACCTGCACCCAACAAATAAACAATGGAAGTCATTTGTAATGATACTTGAATGGCAAATTACAAAGTTCAGAGGAAACAGGCACAGGAATGATGTCACACTTTGGACCCTCAATGTCTAGAATGACCCATATTAGTCATCAGGTGAAGATGACTAACATGGACCGTATTGCATGGTCAGGGTTCCAGCCTGGCAAATTACAAGGTACAGCCAAAGTTAATTTGTAGGGAAACGAAAAAGTGGTTTTTAAAATCCTTTTCACAGAACAGATTCTGAAAGAAATTTGTTGGAATTTCTATGAAAAATGGCCAAAGAGGCAATAATTTTCTTATTTATATCATCAGTTTTTAATATAAATGCAGAAAAATCACAGACACTTAATAATTAAGGAAGGGAGAGCCATCACCAATAGAGGGCGCTGTGGCATAATAATAATTAAGAAAGGGAGAGCCATCACCAATAGAGGGCGCTGTGGCATAATTAAATGTTGGGAATCTGATGAAAAGGTGAAACCATTGACCTTGTCATGCGCCTATGAAGACTTGCACACTGGTCCAAGAGATCTGGAATTTATTTGGCCAACTGGGAATCCACTCATAAAATTGTCTGCGTATTTATGTATCAAACAAAAATTTAAAAGGTAATCCAAAAATAATTGATGAATGTTTTTATTGCCGAAACTTGGGAAAAATTAAAGTTATTCACACATTGAACCACATGTGATAGTTTCAAGCAAATTCAACAGTGGTCCATTTCTGTTGTATGGTTCATCTGAGTTGTGGGATTCTGTTGGATTCAGGAGACTTCACTTTGTGGGTTTCTTTGGGGGTTGAGGGTTCCAAGTGGAATAGCAATATAGTTATTTTAAGGGATGATTTTAGTTTTAATTTTTAGATGAAGAAAAGAGCGACTACAAAGAACTTCAAAGAGTGGTGAGTGAACTCTTATTCTGAATAAATGAATGAATTTATTTCTGCTCAGTTCGTTTCAAACATTTGATTTTACAAGTCAATTTGAATATTTAATTGTTGCAACAGAGTTTGAAAAGTGTCATCAAAATTCAATAATTCTTTGCTGAAACTCAAACTGTATGAGGGGGTAATTCTTTCATTGTTTTGAAGTTTTTCTGAAATGGCAACCAAATAGGTAAAACAATGAAAACAGAGGTCTGGAATTTAACTCTTGAAAAGGCAAGGACATTTCAAGGAGCTGTCAGGCCAAAATCAAGGCAACGGAGGCCATAGCTTCCTGAAATTAAATACCATTGATTTGAACATGTGTTTAAATGATTGGCAACCTTTCACACTTGAGGAATTTGTTTACCTTACAAAAAAAATAATAAAAATTTCCTTCAAGATAATCCCTTGTTAGTAAAGTTTACACAAGTTTTTATTCTGTGAATTCAGTATTTTGCTCATCTTAAGCAGACATTTTAATGATTAAATGATCATCCACATTAGTGTCTCATTGATATAAATGCAAGGTTTTAATAATAACAGTAAACAGATTTCTATGGAAAAACTACAAAAATGGGGGGAAAATACAAAAAGCTTTTTTTTTTTTAAAGAAACTGAATGAGTATTAAAAGACTAATTTTTAAAATTATCTTGATTACCTTTCATAGTGATGTGTATGCTTAAAGGTACATTTTGTGTAGGATCATTTGCTTTTTCCAGGGTTTTTTTCCCGAAGCAACAAAAGTGTTCAATATTTTAAGTACCAGTACGGTGCATATTAAGGTATTCTGTTTAAGTCTAATCTTAGTGGCTACTATACATTTTGAAGAAAACAAAACAATGCACAATTCTGGATTTCGTACCTGGATTCTGTAGGCATCCCATTTTGAAACCACCTTCAATGATTGTTTTCTGACAATACCATTTCAGGGGGAATTATTTCACAGGGTATTTGTTACTAGTCCTTTCTTCACTTTGAGGTTTTTGTCATTAAATCGGTAGGTACTTATCTGGGTAATTGCAAATGATCCTACGTGGCTTTAAAAAGTGAAGTTAACAGTAAAACAGAATGATGTTTTATGAAACAAATGTAATGTACAGATAGCACAGTATAGAATGAGTAGATGTACATGTACTTTTAGGAACAATACATAGAGGGAATTTACAAGGTCTTGTGACCATAACACACCGGTAAAGTGGAGAACTGTTAAACAATTAAAACTCTACTTGAACATTTAAATTTTACAATTAGATTATTTATTGCAAACAAATTAATACTTTTTTGTTGAATCCGAAACTGCAATGAGAATTTTTTCACCATTTTCAGTTAGCTGAAATGGCTACCATGCAAAGTTTTGAATCTAACTTGAAACTATACAAACAAAGGTATAGAATTTAATTCTTTAAAATGCTGATTGGTGCTGTAATGAATGGACAATTTCATCCTCAACATTTGCTGTAGGGATGATAACTGCTACATGTTTGGGCATGCATTGTTGTCAGTGTTATGTTGGATGGCATCACACCTTGTGATACATTTTGACAGAATGCCAGTCATCCACTGCCAGCTGCCCATCCGATGTGAATGTCATTGCCTGTGGGAGATACAGATCCTGTGCCAGGCAATCAAGAAACCTGCCATCTAGGTCGTAATGGTGAATATGATTAGTGCCAAACCCAGATTGCGTCACTCCAAGGTAGATACCTGACCTGTCGCAGCATACACCCTGGGTACGCAACACTGGTTGACCATCAATGGTTGGCTTGATGGTGAAGAGCGTAGTCCCTTTGCTATTGGCGACATCTACTTGATTTGTTTGACGTCCACTGATGAAAACTTTATCAGTGTCGTCATCAACAGCCAGGAACCAAGGTGGAGTCTGTACTGGTATGGTGTGTAGGATCTCACCATTAGTGGGTTTGTGTTCAGTCCACACCATCCTTCTTGTGTCACCTACTAAAATGGTTCCATTTGTCCTGACTGCTGTGCTCTGTAGGTCCACAAGTGTCTTGTCTACCTGATGGTTAGACACCGTTGGGAACTGCATAACAAGAGTGTTGTCCTTCATGTTGAACACCTTGACATACTTGCTATCAAGTTCCAACACAATCAAGCGTTTCTCAGGATTGTGCGTGGCTGCAACTGCCTGTGGTCCTGTGGGTATTAAAAGAAAAACTCAAATGTAACATATGCATAGTATATAAATGCAGCGTCACTATTCTCAGTCCTCATAAAATACCCAATGAACACATGACCTGCCTAAAATAAGCCCTGTCTAGTATTGATAAACATCGTGCAGTTGCCAACGTGATTAAATGCCACATCTTGAGGCACACAGTTTCGCAAATACTTTAAAAGTTGTATTTGTACTCTCTGTGCTATTCTCATGGTTCAAACCTAAAAATAGATGTACATGTATTCTTATATCTAACTTGATTATTTTTTACTATTTTTTTTAGCAATGTAAAGTTGTTCAATCATGACACCCCGATTTCTGGTTTGATGTCCTCACAGTGCTAGGGTGGTAGGCCTAATCTTTGATAATGAAGCTGACATTGTCATTTTTACAACAATGATCACTAAAAGATAGCGAAAGATGAATTTTGATTTTAAAAATGGATCGTTTTCAAAGTCTCCTGACAATAACGTCCAGTTTGATGAGGTCATCCTTATGAAACTTTGGAAAATTCGTTTTATTGTGCGAAGAATATTTATGAGCAATTTGGTAGATTTTTGACAAATATTCTTTAAATATTGAAAAAAAAATCAACTTTTTGACATGCTGCTAGATAGAGGGTGCCCTCTTTTACAATTACATCATCATGAGTTTTATTAAGTTCACTTTTAGACACTGAATATATTCTGAATATTAGAATTATTACTTTTGTGAAATGCTTCCGTTTTCAAGTTGTTCATTTATCATATTGCACCTTCCCTAACCTCGGAAGTAAAGGGCGAATGGTTTTGTGCCCGGGAGTCAAAACTGTTGCCCAATAATGATAGTAATACAGCAGCATCCTGATGTTAACGAAGAGCACTGTCAATACAACATCCTGCTATTAACAGGGAAAATGTTTGACCCCAAGTCTTTGGGTTTTTTTGTTGTTGTTTTCCATTACTGATAATGCAAGGTACCTGTTCTAACACAAGGTACCTGTCAAGCAAGGTAACTTGTAAAGTCCCAAGGACCTTAGCCTAGAAGTGTTCGACTAATAATAAATGTATTATAATCATCATCATCATCATCTAGCGGGTGCAACCGAGATCTCATTCACAATGCCACGCCAGGTGTCTTTATCCCTCATTATGTACGGAAGGTCTTCAATTTCACATTGGGTTTCTCTGCCAATCACATGTAGTTGAAGGGTCTTCGTCCTCTATTAGGGCATGGAAGTCTCCAACATAATACATCAGATATGACCTGGTTTACAGCATGGTAGCAGTGGCCAGCAAAGCGAACTTTCGGTTGAGCAACAAAAACAGAGATAGGTGGAATGTCTTCGTAAATCGTTCTTATCTCCAGTTCTCACGCCATGAGATGTTCTGCACCCTCATAAGAAGCCAGGTGTATGTGCCATCAAGGTGATCTTGAAGCTCCTTCATTGTCCAAGTTTTGGCTCCATAGAGAAGAATGCTCTCCACACAGGCTCTGAAGAAGGCCAGCTTTGTCGATTGTGCTATACTTGATTGCCAGATGTCATGAAGCTTGTTACAGGCACTCCAGGCTATTCCTTTGCGAGTGAAGAAGTCCTTACTGTTGGCAACATAGGACCCAAGGTACCTGAAATCACTGACCTCTCTAAGTTGGGTGTTGTCACTGGTGTATATGGGGTAGTGGCTCTCATACTCATTGATGGTGATGTTCTCGGTCTTCTTTGCATTGAAAAACAGGCCGACCTAGGCTGCAGCATTCTCGAGAAATGTTAACAGGTCTTGAGCATCATACAGTTGATCAGCCGTGCATGAGGGCCAGATCATCCGTGTAGTCAAGATCAGTGAGATGCAGGCTTTGATGACGTCTTCATTTCTTCTGCTTGATGGGTAGACCTTTAATTTGTCGTGGATGGAATCCAGACTTTGCCTAAGGATGTAGTCCAGCACAATCACAAAGAGGAATGAAGCTAAAGTGTCTCCCTGAAGGATTCCTGCTATTGCTATGAAGGACCACGTATTTCTGAATGTTACAGACCCCCAAAATATACAAAATAGTTTGTCTTCCACACAAGCTGATTTGCATTACTGAAACTCTCTCAACTTCTCTGTCAGGGCACCCAGAAGACTAGCTATCTCTGTAAACCCTTTGATGAACTTTCTATAGTAGGATGCAAGGCCTACAAAGCTCCTTTCATCCTGGACACACATGTAGGCACTGGCCAATCTCTGATGGCCTCGACTCTCTTTGGGTCTGTGGCAACATCTGAAGAAATTATTATGGCCTAAGTAGGCCACCCACTTCTCAAAAAGGTGATACTTGCTAGGCTTAAACTTTAGCCCAGCATCTCTCAGCCCAATCAGCACTATTCTGCTCTTAACCAGTATCTACTGCTCCTGCCATTGAGAGCTGTCTGTTGTTTAACCTTTTCGAAGTGCTCTGTTTCTAGTGCAGCTCAAATATGGCTTCATATAGATTCTTCGGATGGGCTCTTTTGATGCCCTCTCTCACTGTCGGACTCTCTACTATGTCTTGGAAATGATTTTGTGCTAGATGGTCACGTAACTCTTCCTGTATGTCAGGATATGCTTTTGCAGTCAGCTTTTGTATAGTTTGACCCAACTCTTGTAGGCTCTCTTTAAGTCCTTGTCAGTGGTACCTCAGCTTGACAAAATAGTTCTTCCGCTGCCTGCCTGAACCAAATCTTCTCTCCAGCAAACTTGAATGGCTCACTTTACGCCTGTCTCACCACTTTGCAGGACTCAAAGTGCAGGAAGTACTCTCTCCATAACACTTTGCAGTTATATGTATCTGTGGTAATAAATGGTCGTCTTTTGGACCACTTCAAACCCTCCCCACTCACTTTGACAACTCTTGGTTCTCTCTCAGGAGCTACTTCAAAGGGTTGAAACATCTGTGGGAGAAGTTAGTCTGAAAATGAATGCCAGAAAAACGAAATTCATGACCTACAACCACGAGCAACCAATCACCATCAAGACAAATAACAGAACAAAGCTTGAGCGAGACGAAGACTTCAATATCTGGGGTCATGGGTAACCAGCACCGAAACACGGCCACAAGAGCAAAGGTAGACCTCCCACCACAAACAAAATCATCAAGTTGATTCTCGTTGGACTGCATCAAAGGCAAGCCACATATCAAGGTCTCCCATGGCCGTCCTGATATCGGATGCGGAGTCTAGTCCAGTATCACGACGCAGGTGGTCCATGTAGGTTAGCGTCTGCCCACCTCAAGAGACTACTCCATGAGTGGGTTCCCATAAGATGAGTTGGCTTACAGCTATCTCTGGATGCCGAACGCAGTGACCATGCAAGCCTGATAGTTGTAGAGATCCTTGGCAGGCTGCCAAAGTGCACCTCATTCCTGACTTTGTCTCTTCAACTCACATCTAGAGCCATCCTCAGCTTGCAAGTGTAGCAGCCATCAAGTTGAGCCTCTTAATTGCCTTGTAGTAAGGGTCCATGCCTCACAGCCATAGAGTAGGATGGACTCTACAAACATTGACACACTGAAACGTGACACGGGGCTTGAAGCATCAGATCTGAGGACTGCCATGCAGGACAGAAGATACTGGTGCACTGTCCTGACACTGCCATGGTCTGTACCTGTGTACTCTGTGTCGGGTTCTTCACCTTTGTGCACACTGGATGATTGCAAAACCCAAAAGGTCACTATGTGATCTTTTCGGAGAAATAGTCTCCTTGACCACTCTTTTCGGAGTCGACCGAAAAGACTGGACTTTTTTGCACTGCATTCTTTTACTTATTCATTTGGGGAATGCCTGAAATGGTTCTCTGCAGTGGTTACAAAGTGTACTGTCTTTCCGGAATGGCGGCAGGTCCAGGCGACTTTGTAATCGCCAAGGGACTTGCCTCCCCTGTGGAAAGATAACCTGAACTCTCTACTGGCAACCTCAAGCTGATATCTGATCAATTGTGCACTTTTCATCTCTAATTTTCCTAGCCTTGAGGTCTTTGTCCCTTTGCAAAAATGTCTCTTTACTCATCTTCTCTGTACTGTTCACTCACTCTTTATTTAACTCTGCTTTACTCTGATTATAAGTTTTCTCTCCGAGCAACTCTCACCTAATCAGTACCAATCATACCACGTCTGACACCATTTGTGGCAAATTTTTCCTGGGAGTCGATTTCAAGCCTGGAGCCATGGAAATTAATGATGTGCATCGTGTCGGGTTGACCCGAAACATTAGAGATATAAACCGAATTCAAACTGAAACCGATCTTAACTCCCTCAAACCAAAATCGACCCAACCCGACAAATAAGGTAATACCGACCCGACCAAAAAAAAAAAAAAAAAAAAAAAAAATACCTCGCTTGGACAAAGTGATCACTTTTTTGTGCCTGTCCTTACCCAGGTGGCATGAATTTTTTTGCAAAACCATCGTCTCTCTCTCTCTCTCTGTCATACTCAGTGGGTTGATCGAGAGTAGCTCCGCTTATTGAACAAACGCATGGTATCATAACGTGGTATCATGAAAACTTTTACAATGTACATGTATCTATTTCACTGTCAGTCCCATCCGACTGGAAAAATTAATACCGTGGAAACTTGAAAGTGCGCTTGGTGGCCACACCACACTAGGGCTGCGGTCACAGTGACTGTCAAAAAAATTGCATCACCTAAATTTCTCAACTGTTTCGGTTATTTTGGTTTATTTCGGGTTTTTTTCAAAGATGGCTGAACTGACCCAAACCGACCCGAAAATGAAAATGCAAAACCAAAAAACGACCCGACCCGACTGAAAAGATGGACAACCCGACCCGACCTGAAGTCGGTTTCAGGTCGGGTCGGTTTCAGTTCAGATGGGGTTTGCACATCATTAATGGAAATACGACACCATCTGAGGCGACCGATCCCTGATGCTGATACCCAGCCCAAATTGTACCCAAGACCCTAGAAAGTACTTGAGCAATCTAAAGGCCTTAGTCTCAAATTGGAGGAAATAAACTTCCGACTGGTTACTGATAGTCTGTACTTTGAATTCCTGTGAAATAAACTCTTAGCGACCACAATCTTCTTTGATTCTGAAAGATTATGGCTGGTTCATTCACAAATCTGACACAACTGAAAACTCGTATAAAATAGAATGACTGAAGAACCTCTATAAAATAATTATCTAACCGACAGTCTCACACTAGCCAGAACACCACTGTTTACACGCGAGGTCATGCCCCACACCGGCCTCGGTACAACCGACCAAATTCGCACTGGAATGACTTTGAACTTCCTAAAAAAAACATGAATACGAACAAGCTAATTTTTCCGCCCTGTGCACAGCTTTTTAAACCGTGGCCACAAATAGAAGGCATGGGTAAAAGCCCCGCCCTGCGACAGCATACGCACTACAGATTTAATCACAACCGCGTAGACTTGCTCTCAGTCTACACAGTCTCTACTCTGAAAACACTGAAATAACATAAGCCCCTAGAGCACATTGTGGGCTACCCGTTACTTTGTGATTAGGATAGACAAAACAATTAGGTCATGTCTAGACCTCTCATTCAATGAACCAGACTTGCTCCCTGTCTCGTCACATTAACATACATGTAGGCGTACATGTAAAAAAAAGTGAACATTTGTCAGGAAATAAAAACAGCCAGCACATATCGATTCTTTGCTAGTATTTTATTGGTTTTCATTTTCAGTTGTCAGATCTGCATATGCGCATGGGAGACTGACTTGTAATTACGTGTACCACAAGATTATAAAATTTGCAGAGTTGTAACGACTCGAGTCATTGACTGAGTCACAATTCTTGGTGACTCGACTCGACTCAAGTCCCTAAGGGCAAATGACTCGACTCGACTCGAGTCACTGCAAGCAAATGGCTCGACTCGACTCGAGTCCCTCATCAGAATGACTCTACTCGACTCGAAGAAGGCTAATAAGACTCGAGTCCCAAAAATAAAATCAAAAATTTGCGAAAAATATTTACAATGACTTAACGTCGGTGCCGGTTTTTGTTCACGTCACGTTAAATGGTCGTGAATATTGTATACGTACATTATACATACGTGGTTTGATCAGTGTCCCCATTAGTTGAATGACGATCAGCTGGCACCCCCTTTTTATTTACATTAAGAGTCAAATGTGGTGTCGCCACATGTAGTAGCCCAAATGCAATATTTGAAAAGCCAAAAAATGACTTTCTCTTTTGTGTTTTTTTATTGTTCAGTGCTCAAATATTTGTGACTCGAATTGACTCGAGCTAAATACTTGACTGGACTCCACTCCACTCCACTACACACTGTGACTCGACTCAACTCGACTCGACCTGCTTGACCTAATGACTTGACTCGACTTGAGTCACTTCTTTAAAATGACTCAACTTGACTCTACTCACAAAAATCAGTGACTCGTTACAACTCTGGAAGTTTGGTGTTGATGAATATGAGCATGAAAGAAACTTACGTGATGTTAGGGGAATGAGTCCCTTACGTTCACCCTCATTGCTGCAGAGAACCACTCGCTTGTGCAGAAAGTCTCCCACGGCAATCTCACCAGGCTGAGTAGCAGTGATACCGTGAACCACATCCAACTTTCTCGTAAATGTACCCGTTTTAACAAACTCGCGACACATTTCCCACTTAACTGCTTCTTCCTTAATTTCACCCAGATTGATGTCACCAATTCTCTGACTGGGGGTGAAGCTCAGATATGAATGCTTGGGATCAATCTGGGGAGGATTTTGACTCTTGAGTGATTTCAAGTCTTTGCTGATGATAGGGTATTGCGACAAAAAGTCATTGTCAGATGCAGCGTTAGTGATATCCTGAGATGTCTGTAGCGAGCGTTTTTTACTTTGTAGCATCATTGACAGTGTGTTCTGATGCTCATGATATGTTCTGTTGCGATCCTGCTGGAGCTGTTTGATTTTGTTAATCATCTTTGTCTCTTGAGATGTTATCTCAGCCCTCATTTTATCCGCCTTGTCTTTCACAGCTTTCACCGTCTTTGTGACGTTCAGTGTAAATTTCTGCTGAGCTTGTGATGCAGTGGCAAAATCCTGTTCAAGTGTTGTGATGTCTGTTCTGACATCTGCAAACAAAGCTTTCAGTGATATTTTGTATTTGTGGGAAGCCTTTTTAGAGTCAATGTAGTGATGGTTTGGTTTGCAGTGGTCTACTACAGTACAAGCTCGGCAGATTAGTTCTTCACAGGTCTCACAATAAAACCATTTTACTTCCCCCATGTGTTTCTGGCATTTAGACTCATCTTCTTCTGGTGTTTGCTTCCCTGTTACCTTCCCCTGACGAATGTCCTCCAAAGTAGCTGCTTCTTCTGGTGTTTTGACCACTGAACAAAGCTCATTTTCTTGGAATGAGACCTCCTCGACTATTCCCATCAAATGGAAGTTTGTTTTCAGGCCTTGAATGCGTGTCTCCGGAAGTACCATCTCCCGTCGACATACCGGGCAAGGAATCTTTCGTTGACCTCCATACGTAGTTTTGTAGTATTGCTCCAGACATTTCTCGCAAAAACTGTGCTGGCAGTCCAGCACCTTGGGCCGTTTATATTTTTCTTTGCAAATGTCACACTCAAGATGGTTGCTTATCTTCTCAAGAGCCGTGGCCATTTGTATCTGTGTTCAAATAGTATTTAAGAAGAAAAAGGCATGGTTACTAAAAATGATGTGACATGGTTTATATATAGAGCTTGGGATTTTTGTTTTGCTGCATACATGTACATGTACGTCACACATGCACAGTCTATATATATCTGTTTATCTACGTAGGTACATATTTACTTTACACTTGAGTTTTGGACCCTAGATAGTTTCGTGTATTCTATCTACATGTACATTATGTACTTGGCTAAATTTCAATTGCATATACACCCCAGCAAAATATGTCCCTCAAATTTCTTTTTATACTCCACGCACTTATTGCAGTTTTTGTTTCTCCTGTGTTATACTGATGAGAAATGTTCAATCAATTTGAAGTTTAATTTTGACCAACAAAAAAATTCTTCTCAGTTTTAAACTTGTCAACATATAGGCTTAATACTAACGTGCTACCGTGGGAAGTGCAATGGTGTACTGCATGGTGGGGCTGTCTGGTATGAAGCATGTGAATCTTTTATTCAGATCCTTCTTCTTGTTTTCTTTTCTGTTGACCCCTGGTTCGATTCCTGTTTATTTCAAGGTGTGACCTGAGTTATCCTGGAAGGAATTGAGGAGTCTTTGTCAGATCCTTCTGTGTGTCTTCATTTCTGATGGCCCCTGGTTAGATTCCTGTTTATTCCCAGGTGTGACATTGGTTACCCTTGAAGGAATTTAGGAGTCAAGTCAATGAAAGACAATGTCAAATGTTTTCAACTTAGATTAGAGTGTGCATAGTCGTAACCGTTAGAGGGAGCCTTTTCCCAGATATGAGACTTGTAAAGTTCATTATTTTGTTTGTTTGCTGACATGTTTACTCTACACTTGAGTTTTTGTATCTTGGACCTGAGTTAATTTTAAATACTTGCACACATGTACACGTACACCGTCAGGTTGCAGACCACTGAATAAACTGCCTTAGACTCCAGTGATAGAGACACCCCCCCCCCTTCTAAAATTGAGGGGAAATACAAAATGCTCTAACAGCACCAAAAAAGAGGGCGTGCTAATCCTGATTTGGCCAGTGTAGGCCAGTATTTTTGGCCTCTTAACTGGCCTGCAACCATCAGTGTCCATACATCTGTGCATTGTACATGTCATTCTTAACTTGTAAACTAGTTTCATCAAATGAGGTAATAATGTACCTGTACCTACTTTTTCCTTCCATTCTGTGACATGATGTTCTCATTTAATCTCTCTTTTTTGTGGTTCTGTTGGTACAATATCCCCAAATGAACAAGTTTGAATTTCTATAATTCCTTTGACTTAGCTCACAAACTAGCGTCATTCAGAATTTTCAGTCGTAAAATTGACCACTTGTTGAATACGAGTTGCCAAGTGTCCATGATCAAAAATTGACCAAACATAGTCGTTTAAAATATGTATAAGGCCCATTCCCATGGTAAGAGGTCACATGTTTTGTAATTTTCGGCAAATTTTGGGGCTCGTTACAAATGTATATTTGTGCTTTCTTTAAAGGTCACCCAGCCAAAATGCTAAACAACGTCACACAGTTAACTATATCACTACGGTACACAGCCTCATGTTATATGTACTTTTTAAAATCCATTTGTTTTCACAACTAGAAAAAAACATGCATTTAATGCTATTTTACCACCCCACAAACCTTTCCCCTCTAAACAATAAAAAGCAACTTGCCAGCTGGGAACGCAGAGTACTGTTCAGTTGGCTGTGATGATTTTTTTTTTAACTTTGTCTTTTTAATATTTGATGAGAAAATTTCAGGCAACTGTTTGTAGCTCTTTCTGCAGCATCAATCAAGAAATGATAATAGAGAAAACTATTTTGTGTTTTTTCTTTGATTTAAGTTAAAATTCAGGAAACAAAAAACTTTCTAAAGCTAGCATATTTTTACAAGCGCAAATAATTTGTAAATTGCTTTCAGACAAGTGCCACCAAATTCAGATTTCCTTTGCTTTTTTAAGAGTTCGTTTTGTTTTACCGTGGACACTGATATGAAGTATTTATATGAACTGACTCTTACATTTTGTTTTAACTAATTATCTATTCAATTCAATTCAATTCAACATGGTTTATTAACAAATCCGAAATGGCAGCCACAGCTGAATTGCACGTGATTTACATTTTAAAAAAATACATTTTTAAAAAAGTTAAAGGCCTACCGAGTTAAAAAACAAAATACGACATTAAATACTAATATTAGAAAAGGTTTAAACATTGTGCATACAGATCTGACTAAAGAAAATTGTCTATATAGAGAAATACATATTATTGTTACAGACTTTGTTGCAATCAATTTATCTTACTTTAAAAAGGGGGCATTGAAATTGCGTTAAAACCTATAAAAGACATTCAAAAAGGTTGCAGGTAAAAAATTTATAGTTTCATTTAGGATTAGAATTATAAAAATGAGCCAGATGAGGAATCTAATTGGTCTTTTCATATTTGGTGTAATAATATGTACAGTTGTGTATATACTCTTTGTTCCAGTGTAGTATATGTAGTACTCGTACTCGGTACTGGTACTCAAGTACTACTTGAACTCGAGTTCTTTTTTTTTTTTAGAGTACTCATACTCGTACTTGTACTCGTACGAGTACTCAAATGTCAAAATGTCGCACTCGAAATGACGGAACTTCCGAGTTCCGTCTGTATCTCAGCTGTAAAAAAATATTATAATTACAAATAATTGAAAAATTGGAGCATTTCAGCAAATGTTGGTGATAGGATACAGGGAAAGGGAGTAACTGTCTGATGCAGTATTTGTGGAGAGAGCGCAATATTAGTTTAATCAATTATTAAATAGTATTTTTAGACAGTCATTTTACTTGGTGTATCTGCAAACCCTCTCCTATTATATACATGTAGTTGTATTCACAGCTACACAATGCCCCCAAAATTACAAAAGCTTACCAAATAATGAAAAACAGTTTATCATTATAATGTCATATTGTGAGTTTTTTTTATAATTTCAATTTCATTTAATTTGCACAGCTCACCCATATTTCATTGAGCTTGATGCTTCATGCACCTACCACCGCACCTAGTTTGGTCACCATGGCAACTGAACAGATCGCCGCATACCAATTCCAGTTAGCAATGAGCATAGTCAAGGGCAACGCAAGACACTTGTCAGCTTTGTTGTTGTACCTGTCAATGATCTGGGCTACCCTGTTGGTTCACCAGGGAGTAGCATCTGGACTTATACACCAGGTAAGCTCAGTTTTCATTTGCCACACACTTTCATTAGATGCAAGGAAATCAATAATATCTGGAGCATCAAGATAATGGGGGTGTGAAGTATTTTTTCGGCGTGGTACTTAAAGATTCTAATTGAAGAACTCAGCTAAAAGATCCGATACGATCATAAAATGCTGTTGAACCAATTCAGAAGGATATGATAACATTTAAGTTCTAGCCATGAAATTTAACTTGAAAATAGACGACTGTGATTTCTAAACTCAGTGGACATGCAAGATGTTCAAATTAGCAGTATCAGTTGTCTTCCACTCAAGAGAATATTTTCCTCAAAAAAACAACTTTGTCTTCTGAATTTTTCCCCCAGGGAGCAGCAGTGACTGGATCCCAAGTAGCAACTTATTAGAGGACATACCAGGCACAGCCGCTAACAGGATATGCCTAACTTCCCCATCAAGACAGTGTCAAGAGAGGATGGCTTCTAAATGAACAAGTGAGCATCTCGCCCCTCCATCACACCCACTACACTCAATCAGCATTGGTTCAGGACATAGTTTACATTCAACATATGGCAATTAAAGTTGGTTCCAGAGTACACACAGTCTTATTCTGTTCATTAAGTCTGTTCATATGTGTTACAGGTAATCCTTTAAAACAGCACTGCCCAGCTTACAAGTGACAGTGAGTTGATCCGTAAGGTAAAGAGGACTGTTGGCTGGCCCCTTGGGACCAGCAAATGCTGAACAGCAATCATTGAGAAAACTAAATAGAGAAATCAGAACCTCATCGCGAGGTACCTTGTGTATCTCAAGACATTACTGAAGTGTCATCATGCTTGCGAGCGCTAACTTTATACCCCTGTTTATTTCCTACAGACACCTGTGGGCTGGTTTGGTGAGCAACATGAGCCAGTGGGAGGAGTGACAGCTCGTGGAATGGCAAGAACGCCTGGAACCCTGTAGCCACCATGGAACTTCATGGCATCAATCCAACTTCTTGGCACCAATCCATAGGTGGGTCCTGTTTCACAGCTTAAGGATGTGTAGATATTATTGGCCATAATTATTGGCTATGGCCAGCAGTAACGCATGTGATTGCTAGCTGTAGCCATTTACACGTGTTTATGGGGTGCTGATTCAGCTGCTTTCATAGACCTGTGTGTTATTGCTAGCCATAGCCAGTAGCACGTTTCTATGGGATGTGGTTTAAGTTGCTTTATATAGATGCATGTCTTTTTGCTAGTCATAGCAAAACATGTGTCTATGGGACTGGGATTCAGCTACTGTCAAAGACACGTGTTATTGATAGCCATAGCCAGTAACACGTGCCTATGGGATGCGGACTCAGCTGCTTTCATAGACTCATGTGTAATTGCTAGCAATAGCCAGTAGCACGTTCCTATGGGATGTGGTTTAAGTTGCTTTTATAGATGCATGTCTTATTGCTAGCTGTAGCCAGTAACACGTGTCTATGGGTTGCGGATTCAGCTGCAAAAATGAAAAGAATGAAAACGCTGAATTCCGTCGCAATTCAAAACATGACTCAGCAACTTTTGATTTGAAATGAAGATCCTAAAATGTTGTTTTCTCAGAATATACAGCATTCAAGAACTAAAATCATCAGGTTAGTTGTTAAGCTTAGTTTAATGAACTGGTATGATAGTGGCAGTCTTCCACAATTCAGGAAAATTACCCTCCCTCAAGAAAGAATTGAATACACATGTAAGTGGAAGAGCTAATTCGGGAGCAAATTCTTTAATCAGTCTGATAGGTAAGTCAGAAGGATGACCAGCCTGGTCTTTTTTTATACCTTTAATTATGATTATTAAAAATGCATTGCAGCCACATTTATTTGTTTGTATAGCCCATCTATGCGAATGTTTGCATCATATGCATTCCCACCACGTTTTAGTCAGTTTTCTTGGTCGTGGTACAAACGCCATGCCAGAACTTGACAGTGTGACAGGGCCTTAAGATTGTCAGCACTTTTGTTGCTTCAAACGAACATAATGCACAAATTACAAATGATGGACTTGATATACACCAAGGGAGGGAGAGTCATCCTCAATAGAGGGTGCTGTGGCATTTTCCATTGTAGGAGATCGGATAAAAAGGTGAAACCATTGACCTCATCGTGCGCCAATGAAGACTTGCAAACTGGTCCAAGGAATCTGGAAGTTCTTTGGCCAGCTGGGATCCCTTTATAAAATTGTCTGCATATTCATGTGTCAAACAAAGGTAATACCGAAATAATAAGTTTCCGGAAACTTGTTGTAGATAATTAATGTTTGTCACATTTAACCACAGCTAGGTGATAGTTTCAATCCAATTCCATGGTGGTCAATATCTGTGTGGTTCATCTGAGTTGTGGGATTCTTTTCGGTTCAGGAGACTTCACTCTGTGGGTTTGGGGGGGTTAGGAGTTCCAATTAAGTGGAACAAAAATACAGTATTTTTTTTAGCTGAAGAAATGAGCGACTACAAAGATCTACAAAGAGTGGTGAGTTCATTCTTATTCTGAATAAATGAATGAATGTATTTCTGCTCATTTCATTTCAAAATATCTGATTGTCAATATAAATATTTAATTGTTACAACATAGTTTGGAAGTGTCATCAAAATTTATTAATTCTTTGCTGAAATTGCAACCAAATAGGTAAAACAATGAAAACAGAGGTATGGAATTTATTTTTTGAAAAGGCAAGGAAATTTCAAGGAGGCTGTCAAGCCAAAATCAAGGCAACGGAGGCCACAGCGTCCTGAAATTCAATACAATTGATTTGAACATTTGTTAAAATGATTGGCAACCCATCAAACTTGAAGAATTTTTATCCTTCAAAGAAAATAATAAAAATGTCCATCAAGATAATCCCTTGTGAGTAAAGTTTACACAAGTCTTTATTCTGTGAATTCAGACAGGAAACCAAATTAATAGGATAAATATCAGTGCTCATCTTTAGCAGACATTTTGATGATTAACTGATCATCCACATTATTAGTGTTTCATTGATATAAATGTAAATGTTCAAAGCTTGTAAATAATAACAATAAACATGATGTCTATAAAAACTACAAAAATGAAACAAAAACTACCAAAACTTTTTTAAAGAAACTGAGTGAATACTAAAAACAGGACTAATTTTCAAAGTACAATGTAATCTTGATTAACTTTCATTGTGATGTGTACGCTTAAAGGTTTCATTTGCTTTTTGCAGGTTTATTTTCCCTGAAGCAACAAAAGTGCTCAATATTTTAAGTAGGGTGCATAACAAGCATTCTGTTCAAGCCTTAGCTGAGTGGCTTCTACACATTTTGGAGAAAACAGAGAAAACATAATGCACAAGTCTTTGGATCTCGTAACTGGATTCTGTAGGCACCCCATTTTGAAACTACCTTCGGTGTTTGTTTTCTGACAATACCATTTCTGGTGGAATTATTTCACAGGGTATTTGTTACCAGTCCTATCTTCACTTTGAGCTTTCTGTCATTAAATCAGTAGGTACTTTACAAAGTCTTGTTGTGACTACTAAAATCTACATACAGTGGTGAATTGTTAATCACTTAAAAGTATACTTTAACATTTCATTTTTCCAATAAGATTGATACTTTGCAAACAAATTCATAATTTTTTGCTGAAACCCCAAACTGAAGTGATGATTTTTTTTTCATTTCCAAGTTTTCTGAAATTGGAACAAAAAATGCAAAACAGAGGTGTGCAATTAAATTCTTGAAAAGACGAGGCAATCTGTTTGTTTGTAAGGAAAAACTTGGATTAGAAATTTGCTTTTTGTGTGGGACCTTTCAAGGTGGCAGTCAGGCCAAAATCAAGGCAACTGAGGCTGTATAGCTTTCTGAAATTCAGCTTCAGTCAAATTGATTTCCTATCTTTTGGTGGGAGAGGTTAAGTTAAGTTTGGTTGGTTCATTTCGGTTCAAAGCAATTTTTCCTTGAATAGTTGTTCGGGTCGGGTCGGATCAGGTCGGGTCAGGTCACAGGTCGGGTCAGATTTGGGGAGTCTGGATCAGTTTTGGTTTATATCTGTAATGTTTCAGCCAAGTTTGGCCTGCTAACCCGACCCGATGAACAAAATTTGTCTAGACCTCCAGCTCTGAGACCAAGACATTTATCGAGACCGAAACGTAGACCAAACAATGAAGAAAAGAGGAATGATTTGTTTTAGTTTGAACTTGTGAAATCTCACTTTTGTTTGATGTTGGGGGGAGTTAAGGGGCTGAACACCATCTGACTATTTGGGGCGCTGTTCAGTAAGCATAATTTTGTGCACATCACATAGGTAGGTAGCACTGCATTCAACGATGCATGATTTGGCCAGCAGCTGGACAATGATTTCATAAAAAAAACACCAGAAATGGCGCTCATTATAGCAGCTGTGAGGAGCTGGCATCAACTTTCAAAATGAAAAAGCAAAATATCTGAGGGAGAAGCCTTCCCCTGCTGCCCCAGTGGATGGTCTACTATCAGCTGAAAATTTAAAAGAAATAAAATTGAATCCAATTCATCAATACTCGCATATATGGGGCATTCCATACATTTGTGGCTAACTTTTCCTGTCCCTCTTCCACCTGACATGTATTTTTATAATTTTGCATGCACTACCTAATTAATGAAGTTATAGTTTTCAAGAGTGATTATGTAACAAACTACCTGCACCCAACAAATAAACAATGGAAGTCATTTGTAATGATACTTGAATGGCAAATTACAAAGTTCAGAGGAAACAGGCACAGGAATGATGTCACACTTTGGACCCTCAATGTCTAGAATGACCCATATTAGTCATCAGGTGAAGATGACTAACATGGACCGTATTGCATGGTCAGGGTTCCAGCCTGGCAAATTACAAGGTACAGCCAAAGTTAATTTGTAGGGAAACGAAAAAGTGGTTTTTAAAATCCTTTTCACAGAACAGATTCTGAAAGAAATTTGTTGGAATTTCTATGAAAAATGGCCAAAGAGGCAATAATTTTCTTATTTATATCATCAGTTTTTAATATAAATGCAGAAAAATCACAGACACTTAATAATTAAGGAAGGGAGAGCCATCACCAATAGAGGGCGCTGTGGCATAATAATAATTAAGAAAGGGAGAGCCATCACCAATAGAGGGCGCTGTGGCATAATTAAATGTTGGGAATCTGATGAAAAGGTGAAACCATTGACCTTGTCATGCGCCTATGAAGACTTGCACACTGGTCCAAGAGATCTGGAATTTATTTGGCCAACTGGGAATCCACTCATAAAATTGTCTGCGTATTTATGTATCAAACAAAAATTTAAAAGGTAATCCAAAAATAATTGATGAATGTTTTTATTGCGGAAACTTGGGAAAAATTAAAGTTATTCACACATTGAACCACATGTGATAGTTTCAAGCAAATTCAACAGTGGTCCATTTCTGTTGTATGGTTCATCTGAGTTGTGGGATTCTGTTGGATTCAGGAGATTTCACTTTATGGGTTTCTTTGGGGGTTGAGGGTTCCAAGTGGAATAGCAATATAGTTTTAGATGAAGAAAAGAGCGACTACAAAGAACTTCAAAGAGTGGTGAGTGAACTCTTATTCTGAATAAATGAATGAATTTATTTCTGCTCATTTCGTTTCAAACTTTTGATTTTACAAGTCAATTTGAATATTTAATTGTTGCAACAGAGTTTGAAAAGTGTCATCAAAATTCAATAATTCTTTGCTGAAACTCAAACTGTATGAGGGGGTAATTCTTTCATTGTTTTGAAGTTTTTCTGAAATGGCAACCAAATAGGTAAAACAATGAAAACAGAGGTCTGGAATTTAACTCTTGAAAAGGCAAGGACATTTCAAGGAGCTGTCAGGCCAAAATCAAGGCAACGGAGGCCATAGCTTCCTGAAATTAAATACCATTGATTTGAACATGTGTTTAAATGATTGGCAACCTTTCACACTTGAGGAATTTGTTTACCTTACAAAAAAAATAATAAAAATTTCCTTCAAGATAATCCCTTGTTAGTAAAGTTTACACAAGTTTTTATTCTGTGAATTCAGACAGGAAACCAAATTAATAGGATAAGTATTTTGCTCATCTTAAGCAGACATTTCAATGATTAAATGATCATCCACATTAGTGTCTCATTGATATAAATGCAAGGTTTTAATAATAACAGTAAACAGATTTCTATGGAAAAACTACAAAAATGGGGGAAAAATACAAAAAGCTTTTTTTTTTTTAAAGAAACTGAATGAGTATTAAAAGACTAATTTTTAAAATTATCTTGATTACCTTTCATAGTGATGTGTATGCTTAAAGGTACATTTTGTGTAGGATCATTTGCTTTTTCCAGGGTTTTTTTCCCGAAGCAACAAAAGTGTTCAATATTTTAAGTACCAGTACGGTGCATATTAAGGTATTCTGTTTAAGTCTAATCTTAGTGGCTACTATACATTTTGAAGAAAACAAAACAATGCACAATTCTGGATTTCGTACCTGGATTCTGTAGGCATCCCATTTTGAAACCACCTTCAATGATTGTTTTCTGACAATACCATTTCAGGGGGAATTATTTCACAGGGTATTTGTTACTAGTCCTTTCTTCACTTTGAGGTTTTTGTCATTAAATCGGTAGGTACTTATCTGGGTAATTGCAAATGATCCTACGTGGCTTTAAAAAGTGAAGTTAACAGTAAAACAGAATGATGTTTTATGAAACAAATGTAATGTACAGATAGCACAGTATAGAATGAGTAGATGTACATGTACTTTTAGGAACAATACATAAAGGGAATTTACAAGGTCTTGTGACCATAACACACCGGTAAAGTGGAGAACTGTTAAACAATTAAAACTCTACTTGAACATTTAAATTTTACAATTAGATTATTTATTGCAAACAAATTAATACTTTTTTGTTGAATCCGAAACTGCAATGAGAATTTTTTCACCATTTTCAGTTAGCTGAAATGGCTACCATGCAAAGTTTTGAATCTAACTTGAAACTATACAAACAAAGGTATAGAATTTAATTCTTTAAAATGCTGATTGGTGCTGAAATGAATGGACAATTTCATCCTCAACATTTGCTGTAGGGATGATAACTGCTACATGTCTGTACATGCATTGTTGTCAGTGTTATGTTGGATGGCATCACACCTTGCGATACATTTTGACTGAATGCCAGTCATCCACTGCCAGCTGCCCATCCGATGTGAATGTCATTGCCTGTGGGAGATACAGATCCTGTGCCAGGCAATCAAGAAACCTGCCATCTAGGTCGTAATGGTGAATATGATTAGTGCCAAACCGAGATTGCGTCACTCCAAGGTAGATACCTGACCTGTCGCAGCATACACCCTGGGTGCGCAACACTGGTTGACCATCAATGGTTGGCTGGATGGTGAAGAGCGTAGTCCCTTTGCTATTGGCAACATCTACCTGATTTGTTTCACGTCCACTGATGAAAACTCTGTCAGTGTCGTCATCAATAGCCAGGAACCAAGGTGGAGTCTGTACTGGTATGGTGTGTAGGATCTCACCATTAGTGGGTTTGTGTTCAGTCCACACCATCCTTCTTGTGTCGCCTACTAAAATGGTTCCATTTGTCCTGACTGCTGTGCTCTGTAGGTCCACAAGTGTCTTGTCTACTTGATGGTTAGACACCGTTGGGAACTGCATAACAAGAGTGTTGTCCTTCATGTTGAACACCTTGACATACTTGCTATCAAGTTCCAACACAATCAAGCGTTTCTCAGGATTGTGCGTGGCTGCAACTGCCTGTGGTCCTGTGGGTATTAAAAGAAAAACTCAAATGTAACATATGCATAGTATATAAATGCAGCGTCACTATTCTCAGTCCTCATAAAATACCCAATGAACACATGACTTGCTTATTTAGACCTGTCTAGTATTGATAAACATCGTGCAGTTGCCAACGTGATTAAATGCAACATCTTGGAGGCACACAGTTTCGCAAATACTTTTGAAGTTGTATTTGTACTCTCTCTGCTATTCTCATGGTTCAAACCTAAAAATAGATGTATTCTTATATCTAACTTGATTATTTTTTACAATTTTTTTTAGCAATGTAAAGTTGTTCAATTATGACACCCCGATTTCTGGTTTGATGTCCTCACAGTACTAGGGTGGTAGGCCTAATCTTTGATAATGAAGCTGACATTGTTATTTTTACAACAATGATCACTGAAAGATAGCGAAAGATGAATTTCGATTTTAAAAATGGATCATTTTCAAAGTTTTCTGACAATAACTTCCAGTTTGTTGAGATTATCCTTATGAAACTTTGGAAAATTCGTTTTATTGTGCAAAGAATATTTATGAGCAATTTGGTAGATTTTTGACAAATATTCTTTAAATATTGAAACAAATATCAACTTTTTGACATGCTGCTAGAAAAAGGATGCCCTCTTTTACAATTACATCATCATGAGTTTTATTAAGTTCACTTTTAGACACTGAATATATTCTGAATATTAGAATTATTACTTTTGTGAAATGCTTCCATTTTCAAGTTGTTCATTTGTCATATTGCACCTTCGCTAACCTCAGAAGTTAAGGGCAAATGGTTTTGTGCCCGGGAGTCAAAACTGTTGCCCAATAATAATAGTAATACAGCAGCATCCTGATGTTAACGAAGAGCACTGTCAATACAACATTCTGCTATTATCAGGGAAAATGTTCGACCCCAAGTCTTTGGGTTTTTTGTTGTTGTTTTCCATTACTGATAATGCAAGGTACCTGTTTTAACACAAGGTACCTGTCAAGCAAGGTAACTTGTAAAGTCCCAAGGACCTTAGCCTAGAAGTGTTCGACTAATAATAAATGTATTATAATCATCATCATCATCATCATCTAGCGGGTGCAACCGAGATCTCATTCACAATGCCACGCCAGGTGTCTTTATCCCTCATTATGTACGGAAGGTCTTCAATTTCACATTGGGTGTCTCTGCCAATCACATGTAGTTGAAGGGTCTTCGTCCTCTATTAGGGCATGGAAGTCTCCAACATAATACATCAGATATGACCTGGTTTACAGCATGGTAGCAGTGGCCAGCAAAGCGAACTTTCGGTTGAGCAACAATAACAGAGATAGGTGGAATGTCTCCGTAAATCGTTCTTATCTCCAGTTCTCACGCCATGAGATGTTCTGCACCCTCATAAGAAGCCAGGTGTATGTGCCATCAAGGTGATCATGAAGCTCCTTCATTGTCCAAGTTTTGGCTCCATAGAGAAGAATGCTCTCCACACAGGCTCTGAAGAAGGCCAGCTTTGTCGATTGTGCTATACTTGATTGCCAGATTGTCATGAAGCTTGTTACAGGCACTCCAGGCTATTCCTTTGCGAGTGAAGAAGTCCTTACTGTCGGCAACATAGGACCCAAGGTACCTGAAATCACTGACCTCTCTAAGTTGGGTGTTGTCACTGGTGTATATGGGGTAGTGGCTCTCACACTCATTGATGGTGATGTACTCGGTCTTCTTTGCTTTGAAAACAGGCCGACCTAGGCTGCAGCATTCTCGAGAAATGTTAACAGGTCTTGAGCATCATACAGTTGATCAGCCGTGCATGAGGGCCAGATCATCCGTGTAGTCAAGATCAGTGAGATGCAGGCTTTGATGACGTCTTGATTTCTTCTGCTCGATGGGTAGACCTTTAATTTGTCGTGGATGGAATCCAGACTTTGCCTAAGGATGTAGTCCACCACAATCACAAAGAGGAATGAAGCTAAAGTGTCTCCCTGAAGGATTCCTGCTATTGCTATGAAGGACCAGTATTTCTAAATGTTACAGACCCCCAAAACATACAAAATAGTTTGTCTTCCACACAAGCTGATTTGCATTACTGAAACTCTCGCAACTTCCTGTCAGGGCATCCAGAAGACTAGCTATCTCTGTAAACCCTTTGATGAACTTTCTATAGTAGGATGCAAGGCCTACAAAGCTCCTTACATCCTGGACACACTTACATGTAGGCAATGGCCAATCTCTGATGGCCTCGACTCTCTTTGGGTCTGTGGCAACATCTGAAGAAATTATATGGCCTAAGTGGGCCACCCACTTCTCAAAAAGGTGATACTTGCTAGGCTTAAACTTTAGCCCAGCATCTCTCAGCCCACTCAGCACTATTCTGCTCTTAACCAGTATCTACTGCTCCTGCCGTTGAGAGCTGTCTGTTGTTCAACCTTTTCGAAGTACTCTGTTTCTAGTGCAGCTCAAATATGGCTTCATATAGATTCTTCGGACAGGCTCTTTTGATGCCCTCTCTCAGTGTCGGACTCTCTACTATGTCTTGGAGATGATTTTGTGCTAGATGGTCACGTGACTCTTCCTGTATGTCAGGATATGCTTTTGCAGTCAGCTTTTGTATAGTTTGACCCAACTCTTGTAGGCTCTATTTAAGTCCTTGTCAGTGGTACCTCAGCTTGACAAAATAGTTCTTCCGCTGCCTGCCTGAACCAAATCTTCTCTCCAGCAAACTTGAATGGCTCACTTTACACCTGTCTCTGTCCTGCAGGAATGTCCCTAACAATCTAAGGGCGCTCCCATGCAGATAGCTAGCAACCTGTTGCTCACTCATTGATTCACCACTTTGCAGGACTCAAAGTGCAGGAAGTACTCTCTCCATAACACTTTGCAGTTATATGTATCTGTGGTAATAAATGGTCGTCTTTTGGACCACTTCAAACCCTCCCCACTCACTTTGACAACTCTTGGTTCTCTCTCAGGAGCTACTTCAAAGGGTTGAAACATCTGTGGGAGAAGTTAGTCTGAAAATGAATGCCAGAAAAACGAAATTCATGACCTACAACCACGAGCAACCAATCACCATCAAGACAAATAACAGAACAAAGCTTGAGCGAGACGAAGACTTCAATATCTGGGGTCATGGGTAACCAGCACCGAAACACGGCCACAAGAGCAAAGGTAGACCTCCCACCACAAACAAAATCATCAAGTTGATTCTCGTTGGACTGCATCAAAGGCAAGCCACATATCAAGGTCTCCCATGGCCGTCCTGATATCGGATGCGGAGTCTAGTCCAGTATCACGACGCAGGTGGTCCATGTAGGTTAGCGTCTGCCCACCTCAAGAGACTACTCCATGAGTGGGTTCCCATAAGATGAGTTGGCTTACAGCTATCTCTGGATGCCGAACGCAGTGACCATGCAAGCCTGATAGTTGTAGAGATCCTTGGCAGGCTGCCAAAGTGCACCTCATTCCTGACTTTGTCTCTTCAACTCACATCTAGAGCCATCCTCAGCTTGCAAGTGTAGCAGCCATCAAGTTGAGCCTCTTGCCTTGTAGTAAGGGTCCATGCCTCACAGCCATAGAGTAGGATGGACTCTACAAACATTGACACACTGAAACGTGACACGGGGCTTGAAGCATCAGATCTGAGGACTGCCATGCAGGACAGAAGATACTGGTGCACTGTCCTGACACTGCCATGGTCTGTACCTGTGTACTCTGTGTCGGGTTCTTCACCTTTGTGCACACTGGATGATTGCAAAACCCAAAAGGTCACTATGTGATCTTTTCGGAGAAATAGTCTCCTTGACCACTCTTTTCGTCTGCAATGCCACTCGGAGTCGACCGAAAAGACTGGACTTTTTTGCACTGCATTCTTTTACTTATTCATTTGGGGAATGCCTGAAATGGTTCTCTGCAGTGGTTACTTTCCCCAAAGTGTACTGTCTTTCCGGAATGGCGGCAGGTCCAGGCGACTTTGTAATCGCCAAGGGACTTGCCTCCCCTGTGGAAAGATAACCTGAACTCTCTACTGGCAACCTCAAGCTGATATCTGATCAATTGTGCACTTTTCATCTCTAATTTTCCTAGCCTTGAGGTCTTTGTCCCTTTGCAAAAATGTCTCTTTACTCATCTTCTCTGTACTGTTCACTCACTCTTTATTTAACTCTGCTTTACTCTGATTATAAGTTTTCTCTCCGAGCAACTCTCACCTAATCAGTACCAATCATACCTCGTCTGACACCATTTGTGGCAAATTTTTCCTGGGAGTCGATTTCAAGCCTGGAGCCATGGAAATTAATGATGTGCATCGTGTCGGGTTGACCCGAAACATTAGAGATATAAACCGAATTCAAACTGAAACCGATCTTAACTCCCTCAAAACAAAATCGACCCAACCCGACAAATAAGGTAATACCGACCCGACCAAAAAAAAATACCTCGCTTGGACAAAGTGATCACTTTTTTGTGCCTGCCCTTACCCAGGTGGCATGAATTTTTTTGCAAAACCATCATCTCTCTCTCTCTCTCTCTCTCTCTCTGTCACACTCAGTGGGTTGATCGAGAGTAGCTCCGCTTATTGAACAAACGCATGGTATCATAACGTGGTATCATGAAAACTTTTACAATGTACATGTATCTATTTCACTGTCAGTCCCATCCGACTGGAAAAATTAATACCGTGGAAACTTGAAAGTGCGCTCGGTGGCCACACCACACTAGGGCTGCGGTCACAGTGACTGTCAAAAAAATTGCATCACCTAAATTTCTCAACTGTTTCGGTAATTTTGGTTTATTTCGGTTTTTTTTCAAAGATGGCTGAACTGACCCAAACCGACCCGAAAATGAAAATGCAAAACCAAAAAACGACCCGACCCGACTGAAAAGATGGACAACCCGACCCGACCTGAAGTCGGTTTCAGGTCGGGTCGGTTTCAGTTCAGATGGGGTTTGCACATCAATAATGGAAATTGGGTATCAGCATCCCTGATGCTGATACCCAGCCCAAATTGTACCCAAGACCCTAGAAAGTACTTGAGCAATCTAAAGGCCTTAGTCTCAAATTGGAGGAAATAAACTTCCGACTGGTTACTGATAGTCTGTACTTTGAATTCCTGTGAAATAAACTCTTAGCGACCACAATCTTCTTTGATTCTGAAAGATTATGGCTGGTTCATTCACAAATCTGACACAACTGAAAACTCGTATAAAATAGAATGACTGAAGAACCTCTATAAAATAATTATCTAACCGACAGTCTCACACTAGCCAGAACACCACTGTTTACACGCGAGGTCAAGCCCCACACCGGCCTCGGCACAACCGACCAAATTCGCACTGGAATGACTTTGAACTTCCTAAAAAAAACATGAATACGAACAAGCTAATTTTTCCGCCCTGTGCACAGCTTTTTAAACCGTGGCCACAAATAGAAGGCATGGGTAAAAGCCCCGCCCTGCGACAGCATACGCACTACAGATTTAATCACAACCGCGTAGACTTGCTCTCAGTCTACACAGTCTCTACTCTGAAAACACTGAAATAACATAAGCCCCTAGAGCACATTGTGGGCTACCCGTTACTTTATGATTAGGATAGACAAAACAATTAGGTCATGTCTAGACCTCTCATTCAATGAACCAGACTTGCTCCCTGTCTCGTCACATTAACATACATGTAGGCGTACATGTAAAAAAAATGAACATTTGTCAGGAAATAAAAACAGCCAGCACATATCGATTCTTTGCTAGTATTTTATTGGTTTTCATTTTCAGTTGTCAGATCTGCATATGCGCATGGGAGACTGACTTGTAATTACGTGTACCACAACATTATAAAATTTGCAGAGTTGTAACGACTCGAGTCATTGACTGAGTCACAATTCTTGGTGACTCGACTCGACTCAAGTCCCTAAGGGCAAATGACTCGACTCGACTCGAATCACTGCAAGCAAATGGCTCGACTCGACTCGAGTCCCTCATCAGAATGACTCTACTCGACTCGAAGAAGGCTAATAAGACTCGAGTCCCAAAAATAAAATCAAAAATTTGCGAAAAAATTTAACAATGACTTAACGTCGGTGCCGGTTTTTGTTCACGTCACGTTAAATGGTCGTGAATATTGTATACGTACAGTATACATACGTGGTTTGATCAGTGTCCCCATTAGTTGAATGACGATCAGCTGGCACCCCCTTTTTATTTACATTAAGAGTCAAATGTGGTGTCGCCACATGTAGTAGCCCAAATGCAATATTTGAAAAGCCAAAAAATGACTTTCTCTTTTGTGTTTTTTTATTGTTTAGTGCTCAAATATTTGTGACTCGAATTGACTCGAGCTAAATACTTGACTGGACTCCACTCCACTCCACTCCACTACACACTGTGACTCGACTCAACTCGACTCGACCTGCTTGACCTAATGACTTGACTCGACTTGAGTCACTTCTTTAAAATGACTCAACTTGACTCTACTCACAAAAATCAGTGACTCGTTACAACTCTGGAAGTTTGGTGTTGATGAATATGAGCATGAAAGAAACTTACGTGATGTTAGGGGAATGAGTCCCTTACGTTCACCCTCATTGCTGCAGAGAACCACTCGCTTGTGCAGAAAGTCTCCCACGGCAATCTCACCAGGCTGAGTAGCAGTGATACCGTGAACCACATCCAACTTTCTCGTAAATGTACCCGTTTTAACAAACTCGCGACACATTTCCCACTTAACTGCTTCTTCCTTAATTTCACCCAGATTGATGTCACCAATTCTCTGACCGGGGGTGAAGCTCAGATATGAATGCTTGGGATCAATCTGGGGAGGATTTTGACTCTTGAGTGATTTCAAGTTTTTGCTGATGATAGGGAATTGCGACAAAAAGTCATTGTCAGATGCAGCGTTAGTGATATCCTGAGATGTCTGTAGCGAGCGTTTTTTACTTTGTAGCATCATTGACAGTGTGTTCTGATGCTCATGATATGTTCTGTTGCGATCCTGCTGGAGCTGTTTGATTTTGTTAATCATCTTTGTCTCTTGAGATGTTATCTCAGCCCTCATTTTATCCGCCTTGTCTTTCACAGCTTTCACCGTCTTTGTGACGTTCAGTGTAAATTTCTGCTGAGCTTGTGATGCAGTGGCAAAATCCTGTTCAAGTGTTGTGATGTCAGTGCTGACATCTGCAAACAAAGCTTTCAGTGATATTTTGTATTTGTGGGAAGCCTTTTTAGAGTCAATGTAGTGATGGTTTGGTTTGCAGTGGTCTACTACAGTACAAGCTCGGCAGATTAGTTCTTCACAGGTCTCACAATAAAACCATTTTACTTCCCCCATGTGTTTCTGGCATTTAGACTCATCTTCTTCTGGTGTTTGCTTCCCTGTTACCTTCCCCTGACGAATGTCCTCCAAAGTAGCTGCTTCTTCTGGTGTTTTGACCACTGAACAAAGCTCATTTTCTTGGAATGAGACCTCCTCGACTATTCCCATCAAATGGAAGTTTGTTTTCAGGCCTTGAATGCGTGTCTCCGGAAGTACCATCTCCCGTCGACATACCGGGCAAGGAATCTTTCGTTGACCTCCATACGTAGTTTTGTAGTATTGCTCCAGACATTTCTCGCAAAAACTGTGCTGGCAGTCCAGCACCTTGGGCCGTTTATATTTTTCTTTGCAAATGTCACACTCAAGATGGTTGCTTATCTTCTCAAGAGCCGTGGCCATTTGTATCTGTGTTCAAATAGTATTTAAGAAGAAAAAGGCATGGTTACTAAAAATGATGAAAACAAAAACTTGACTAAAAGGTGTTTTGAGTTCTATCTTGGAAAAAGTGAATATGTATGAATATGTTCTTTTCAATTGCAATTTTGTAGCCAGACAAAAGATATCCACTTTTTTATTGTTAAATGACCCTGTTAATTCCTTTTGGAATTCCTGTTCAAGTTTTGGAGAGCACTGAGAGTACATCTTTAATGATCTTCTGAACTGATTTCAAATATTGAAATGGACAAAGTCTATTTTAGATCACCGTAGATTCTCCCTGCTCTTATTACTGCATACATGAAGGCTTTGTTGGAACTCACTTTACGTCACTGTGATTTCACAGTACACAGCTAGCCTTTAACCTCGTTCAAAATAACTGACAATATTTTCTTACCTCTTTATAATGCAAGGCAAATCACTTATAGAAGGTTCTTTATTTGAAACTGAAGTATTTTTTCTCCCCTGTATGAGCACAGTTGATTTTTTTGATAAGGCAGATCTGGTAAAGATGGCGCTGGACAAACACAGCATCGTCATCAAGCCATGTGACATGGTTTATATATAGAGCTTGGGATTTTTGTTTTGCTCCATACATGTACATGTATGTCACACATGCACAGTCTATATATATCTGTTTATCTACGTAGGTACATATTTACTTTACACTTGAGTTTTGGACCCTAGATAGTTTCGTGTATTCTATCTACATGTACATTATGTACTTGGCTAAATTTCAATTGCATATACACCCCAGCAAAATATGTCCCTCAAATTTCTTTTTATACTCCACGCACTTATTGCAGTTTTTGTTTCTCCTGTGTTATACTGATGAGAAATGTTCAATCAATTTGAAGTTTAATTTTGACCAACAAAAAAATTCTTCTTAGTTTTAAACTTGTCAACATATAGGCTTAATACTAACGTGCTACCGTGGGAAGTGCAATGGTGTACTGCATGGTGGGGCTGTCTGGTATGAAGCATGTGAATCTTTTATTCAGATCCTTCTTCTTGTTTTCTTTTCTGTTTACCCCTGGTTCGATTCCTGTTTATTTCAAGGTGTGACCTGAGTTATCCTGGAAGGAATTGAGGAGTCTTTGTCAGATCCTTCTGTGTGTCTTCATTTCTGATGGCCCCTGGTTAGATTCCTGTTTATTCCCAGGTGTGACATTGGTTACCCTTGAAGGAATTTAGGAGTCAAGTCAATGAAAGACAATGTCAAATGTTTTCAACTTAGATTAGAGTGTGCATAGTCGTAACCGTTAGAGGGAGCCTTTTCCCAGATATGAGACTTGTAAAGTTCATTATTTTGTTTGTTTGCTGACATGTTTACTCTACACTTGAGTTTTTGTATCTTGGGCCTGAGTTAATTTTAAATACTTGCACACATGTACACGTACACCGTCAGGTTGCAGACCACTGAATAAACTGCCATAGACCCCAGTGATAGAGACACCCCCCCTTCCAAAATTGAGGGGAAATACAAAATGCTCTAACAGCACCAAAAAAGAGGGCGTGCTAATCCTGATTTGGCCAGTGTAGGCCAGTATTTTTGGCCTCTTAACTGGCCTGCAACCATCAGTGTCCATACATCTGTGCATTGTACATGTCATTCTTAACTTGTAAACTAGTTTCATCAAATGAGGTAATAATGTACCTGTACCTACTTTTTCCTTCCATTCTGTGACATGATGTTCTCATTTAATCTCTCTTTTTTGTAGTTCTGTTGGTATAATATCCCCAAATGAACAAGTTTGAATCTCTATAATTCCTTTGACTTAGCTCACAAACTAGCGTCATTCAGAATTTTCAGTCGTAAAATTGACCACTTGTTGAATACGAGTTGCCAAGTGTCCATGATCAAAAATTGACCAAACATAGTCGTTTAAAATATGTATAAGGCCCATTCCCATGGTAAGAGGTCACATGTTTTGTAATTTTCGGCAAATTTTGGGGCTCGTTACAAATGTATATTTGTGCTTTCTTTAAAGGTCACCCAGCCAAAATGCTAAACAACATCACACAGTTAACTATATCACTACGGTACACAGCCTCATGTTATATGTACTTTTTAAAATCCATTTGTTTTCACAACTAGAAAAAAACATGCATTTAATGCTATTTTACCACCCCACAAACCTTTCCCCTCTAAACAATAAAAAGCAACTTGCCAGCTGGGAACGCAGAGTACTGTTCAGTTGGCTGTGATGATTTTTTTTTTAACTTTGTCTTTTTAATATTTGATGAGAAAATTTCAGGCAACTGTTTGTAGCTCTTTCTGCAGCATCAATCAAGAAATGATAATAGAGAAAACTATTTTGTGTTTTTTCTTTGATTTAAGTTAAAATTCAGGAAACAAAAAACTTTCTAAAGCTAGCATATTTTTACAAGCGCAAATAATTTGTAAATTGCTTTCAGACAAGTGCCACCAAATTCAGATTTCCTTTGCTTTTTTAAGAGTTCGTTTTGTTTTACCGTGGACACTGATATGAAGTATTTATATGAACTGACTCTTACATTTTGTTTTAACTAATTATCTATTCAATTCAATTCAATTCAACATGGTTTATTAACAAATCCGAAATGGCAGCCACAGCTGAATTGCACGTGATTTACATTTTAAAAAAATATGTTTTTAAAAAAGTTAAAGGCCTACCGAGTTAAAAAACAAAATACGACATTAAATACTAATATTAGAAAAGGTTTAAACATTGTGCATACAGATCTGACTAAAGAAAATTGTCTATATAGAGAAATACATATTATTGTTACAGACTGTGTTGCAATCAATTTATCTTACTTTAAAAAGGGGGCATTGAAATTGCGTTAAAACCTATAAAAGACATTCAAAAAGGTTGCAGGTAAAAAATTTATAGTTTCATTTAGGATTAGAATTATAAAAATGAGCCAGATGAGGAATCTAATTGGTCTTTTCATATTTGGTGTAATAATATGTACAGTTGTGTATATACTCTTTGTTCCAGTGTAGTATATGTAGTACTCGTACTCGGTACTGGTACTCAAGTACTACTTGAACTCGAGTTCTTTTTTTTTTTTTAGAGTACTCATACTCGTACTTGTACTCGTACGAGTACTCAGATGTCAAAATGTCGCACTCGAAATGACGGAACTTCCGAGTTCCGTCTGTATCTCAGCTGTAAAAAAATATTATAATTACAAATAATTGAAAAATTGGAGCATTTCAGCAAATGTTGGTGATAGGATACAGGGAAAGGGAGTAACTGTCTGATGCAGTATTTGTGGAGAGAGCGCAATATTAGTTTAATCAATTATTAAATAGTATTTTTAGACAGTCATTTTACTTGGTGTATCTGCAAACCCTCTCCTATTATATACATGTAGTTGTATTCACAGCTACACAATGCCCCCAAAATTACAAAAGCTTACCAAATAATGAAAAACAGTTGATCATTATAATGTCATATTGTGAGTTTTTTTTATAATTTCAATTTCATTTAATTTGCACAGCTCACCCATATTTCATTGAGCTTGATGCTTCATGCACCTACCACCGCACCTAGTTTGGTCACCATGGCAACTGAACAGATCGCCGCATACCAATTCCAGTTAGCAATGAGCATAGTCAAGGGCAACGCAAGACACTTGTCAGCTTTGTTGTTGTACCTGTCAATGATCTGGGCTACCCTGTTGGTTCACCAGGGAGTAGCATCTGGGCTTATACACCAGGTAAGCTCAGTTTTCATTTGCCACACACTTTCATTAGATGCAAGGAAATTAATAATATCTGGAGCATCAAGATAAAGGGGGTGTGAAGTATTTTTTCGGCGTGGTACTTAAAGATTGTAATTGAAGAACTCAGCTAAAAGATCCGATACGATCATAAAATGCTGTTGAACCAATTCAGGAGGATATGATAACATTTAAGTTCTAGCCATGATATTTAACTTGAAAATAGATGACTGTGATTTCTAAACTCAGTGGACATGCAGGATGTTCAAATTAGCAGTATCAGTTAAGAGAATGTTTTCCTAAAAAAAACAACTTTGTCTTCTGAATTTTTCCCCCAGGGAGCAGCAGTGACTGGATCCCAAGTAGCAACTTATTAGAGGACATACCAGGCACAGCCGCTAAACAGGATGCCTAACTTCCCCATCAAGACAGTGTCCAGAGAGGATGGCTTCCAAAGGAACAAGTAAGCATCTCACCTGCTCACCACCTCTACTACACTCAATCAGCATGAATTCAGGACTTGAAAACAGGTTACAACATCACAAGGCAGTTAAAGTTGGTTCCAGAGTACACACAGTCCTATTTAATTGATTTTACCCATTGATGTACGTTACAGGGTAATCCTATACAACAGCACTGCCCAGCTCACAAGTGACAGCGAGTCAACATGGCCATTGGAGATGGGGAGGGATGACAGCTCATGGAATGAACAGTCTGGAACCCTGTAGCCACCACGCAAGTTCATGGCATGAACTCAAAGGTGGGTCCTGTCTCAATTAGAGCTTCATGTCTTCAATATTATTGGTAGTAGCTTGTACCATAACACATGTGTCTATGGGATGCGGATTCAGCTGCTTTCATAGATGCATGTGTTTTGCTAGCCGTATCCATTTGGAGATGGTCTTAAAGTCTGTTATATATTTCTCTATACTTTTAATATGTACTGCAATACATGCAAGTCCAATTTAAATGTATTCCTGATGTACTGTGTGAAATTTGAAGTTGCATAATAGTCATCAAGTGAAGATTAAGAACACGGACTGTATTGCAGGGTCAGGGTTCTAGCTGGCAAATTCCAAGTTACAGCCAAAGTTGTAGGAACATACATATTTCAACAGCCAACCCCTAAAAGCCAACTTCAAGAAGATAATTTTCTATGAAAAAAATGCACAAGGCGGCACTATTTTTTAATCATATTCAGTTTTTAAGTAATCATAACAGGTGTCGGCACAATTACAGATACTCAATATTTAATGGAGGGATGGAGAGTCATCGTAAAGGGCGCAGTAAAGGGGGGGGGGTCTGAAGAAAAGGTGTAACCATTAACCTTTTCATGCGGCTATGAAGACTGGTCCAAGAAATCTGGAATTTACTTGTCCGGCTGGAATCCACTAATAAAATTGTCAGCATATTTACGTGTCAAACAAAGGTTATCCCAAAAAATTGATGAATATGTAATTGCCCAAATTTGTAGAAAATAGTTCGTAACACAGCCATTGACAGTTAACCACGTGTGATAGTTTCAACCCGATTCCACAGTAGCAGTTTTTTGTATGTATCTGAGTTGTGGGATTCTGTTGGATTCAGGAGACTTCACTTTGTGGGTTTCTTTGGGGATTGAGGTTTCCAAGTGGAATAACAGTATAGTTATTTTAAGGCATGATTTTTGTTTTTAATTTTTAGATGAAGAAAAGAACCACTGCAAAGAACTACAGAGAGAGGTGAGTTAATTCTTAAGAGAGTTTGAAAAGTTTCATGTATTTAATAATCCTTTGTTGAAACTCAAATTGCAGTGAGAATGATTTTTTGTTTGAGTGTTTTCAAGTTTTTGATATGGCAACCAAATAGGTAAAACAATGAAAACAGAGGTATGGAATTTAATTCTCGAAAAGGCAAGAGAATCTTCAGGAGGCAGTCGGGCCACAGTGAAGGCCACGGAGGCCACAGCTTCCTGAAATTCAATACAGCAATTGACTTGAACATGTGTTACAATAATTTGCAACCAAGAATGTGTTTACCATTAAAGAAAAATAAAACATTTCGTCAAGACAATCCAATTGTGATTATAGTTCACAGCAGTCTTTATTCTGTAAATTCAGACAGGTAGGCAAATTAGATAAGTATTTTTGTTCATCTTTAGCAGACATTTTGATGATTAAATTATTATCAACATTAGTGTTTCATTAATGTAAATTCAAATGGACAAAGCTTGTAAATGCAAAAACTACAAGAATCCTCTTTTTAGTGGATATTAAAAGACTCATTTTGAAAGTAATCTTTATCAACTTTCATAGTGATACATTTGCTTAACGGTACATTGTACATAGGATCATTTGCCTTTGGCAGGTTTTTTTAAGCATCAAAAGTGTTCAACATTTAAAGTATTACTTTATTATTCTGTTCAAGCCTTAGCTGAGTGTCTACTATACATTTTGGAAAAAACAGAAAGCGTAATGCAGAATTCTTTGGATCTCGTAAACTGGATTCTGTAGGTACCCATGTTGAAACCAACCTCAATGATTTTTTTCTGACAATACCGTTTCAGGCAGAATTATTTCACAGGTTTTTTTCACAGGCTAACAGTCCTATCTTCACTTTGAGGGTATTGTCATTAAATCTGTAGGTACATGTACTTATCTGGGTAATTGCAAATGATCCGACGTGGCTGCAAAAAGTGAACAAATAATTAAACTTATCCATTATTAGAAAATGTAATGTACATATAGCACAGTAAGAATCTAAGGGAGTTTACCAAGTCTTGTTACTTATAAGATCTACATACAGTGGTGCATTGTTAAACACTTAAAAATTAAATTTAAACTGTATTGTAACTGATAAGATTGACTATGCACACAAATGATATTGTTTTTGGTTGGCACTTAAAACTGAAGTGAGGATTTTTCGTTGTTTCCAAGTTTACTGAAATTGCAACCAAAAACGTAAACCATTTAAAACATCAGTATGGAATTCAATTCGTGAAACGGCAAGGAAATGTTTTTTTGTTTGCTAATTAGAAACAAGCTTGCATTAAGAAATTCCAATTTGTGGGACCATTCAATTGTTCAAGGTGGCGGTCAGGCCAAAATCAAGGCAACGGAGGCCATAGCTTGTACACTGATTTGTACATTGTGCTCAAAATGATATACAAACTGATGGGATATTTGACAGTCCGAGAAAAAAATAAGTACCAAATTTCAAATCAAGATAAAAGCATTCTTATAAACACAGTCACCACAAGTCTTCTTTCTGTGAATTCAGACAGGAAATTAAATCAAAAGAATGAGCATTGTCACTCATCTCTCGCAAACCTTTGAATGAGTAATTTATCTTCAGTATAAATGTATTGTAGATCCAAACGTGTGAACAGAAACTACAAAAAGTAGTACAAAAACTGAGTAAATAAAGGCTGATATTGAGGAGTAATATGAGTACTTACTATCATGGTGATGCTTCTGCTTAAAATGAATTTAAACGATATTATTTTACAAAATACTTGTACATGTAGTATGGCTACATCTCAAGTGGTTGTAATACTCAAAATTTCTATTTCTATTTTACTATTAAAAGCCTCTTATTTAAGGTGCGGAATGAACAATAGAGACAGAATTGTGCAATTTGTGATAAAAGCGTGAAACTTGGCATGTGAGGTCTTCATACCATGCCAAAAAATTCAGATATTGAGGCATTTCATATCTGAACCTTGGTGACCTTTAAGGAGTCAATAACCTTTGAATACTTTATTTATACCTATTGTTCTCAAAAATCACTTTCCTATAAGTTTATGTATAGTCTAATTCATACAATGTAGATAAAACCAAATACAGAAAAAAAATCACAATTGACCTCTGATGACCTTCCAGAGGTCAACGACCTTTGTATTAACTGCACTAACTCTATAGTTATTTATACCATTTACCCCTTTAAGGCCCAACGTTTTCAAGACCAAAGTCATAATGTTAAGTTGCTCATGTTATGAAAGAATTTCATATGAAGGGAATCTTATGTCTGACCTCTGTTGACCTTCAAGGGGTCAATAAACTCTGTGCATCCTATGTAAAGATAATAAGAGGATAAACTATTCAAAACACCACTTTTTATTACCCATATCGACATTTTGGGTATTCTTGCCATAATATTAATTTTCAGATATGTAGACATTTCATAATTGACGTCTGATGACCTTTACGAGGTCAGTGAACTTTGTATACTCTGATTGCCATTATTTATCATGTTTAATCTTGCAAATGGCACTTTTTCATGACCAAAGTCTATTTAGAGCCAAAAAAGTGTTTTTTAAATAATAATTCTACAACATTTCATGAAGTCTTACCCCAAAGAATTTTTTGCATGACCTCTGATCTAAATTTTCCTTTTTATAAGGGCAAACGCAGGTGCAACAGAATAAAAGAGGCACATCGGACAAGCATCACTCTCTAACAGTGACCATTGGACTTGGTTAAAAGGTTAAAAACGTGGTTATCCAAGTCCATCTGGATACAGCAGGGTGTAATAAATACACAAGAGTGAATGTTGCTTGACACATGTACATTTTCCATTACAAAACAGACTGACAAATGTAAGTTCCAATCTCACCATATTGCGTCTGCCAATAAAACAAGGAGAAACGAGGTCAGAGGTCACCTCAAAATTGTTTGTGGGGTCTGAATTCATCACGACATGAAACTGATTGGTGCAGTACCATTCTTTGGCACTATTGAGGCTTGGGTCATGAAAAAAATGGCGTTTTGATGAATAATATGATAAATAACGGCAATAAGGCATACAAAGTTCATTGACCTCTTCGAGGGTATCACTATGTCAAATATGATATCCCCACATCTGAAAATTCTTTTCATTGCACAGAAAGTGAAATTTTAGAGTTGGGTCATGAAAAAGTGACATTTACAATCGTGTTAATCGTATTAATATCCATAGGTAGGCTATTGTTTTACACAGGTCATGACTCTCGTAAGGTCACCAGGAGTTGAATATATCATGTTCTATACATGTATATGACAATTCTCTTAATAGCATGAATTGGTCAGATGTGAATTGTTCCAACATCTGATCATTATTTCCATTGTACATGTTGTATGAAGACCTATGTCATAGACTTGGGTCATAGGAAAGTGAAGGTTTGAAGAACAAAAGTTATAAATACAGTGTGTAAAGTTCATTGACCTCTCAAAGGTGCATGAAGAACCACCATGCGAAGTTTCATGCTTTAATCCTTTAGAATATTAGGGCTATGCCCCACCACTACCTGATGAGGTCAAGATATAAACCTCATGAACACTGTCAACAAAGTTTGTTAAGATTGAGTGAAGATGTGAAAACACATTAATGGACTGATCTTTGTCATCCTCTTCAGGATATATTTTGACAAGTCACTTGACTTGTCAGCGTTTTGGTGACAAAGGCTTTTCTTGAACGCTAATAATATAGCACCAAATTCAACATTTAAGTTATAATTTATCAAAGATCACTTTAAAGAATATTGCATCTCGCAAGAACAAAATGATTCCATTAGCTTCTCAAATCTTTGTTATGAAAGATAGCAGCATGTACAGCAAGTTTCATGAGGAACATATAAGAATATTAATTGTCCCCGTAAGGAACAATTGGAGAATCTTAATTGTGTTTGTGAAATCTTGGATTTGTCCCTGGCTTTGGCTTCACGCTGCATGTTTTTTTGTCCCCTGATGTAACTCCAGTACAATATTGGTCCATTTTTTTCTTTAGAGACACCAAATCCTGTCACACAAGGCCAAAGGATAGTTGGTGTATTTTGAATGTGGTAGGATTCTGAGGAATCTTGGGGTGGAGATGAAGCAGAAGCCTTAGATGAAGTTGGGGTTTTGTAAACAACACAAAAAGTTTGTTAGTGTTGGCTTAAGGCAAGCCCATTCTGGCTGATGGGGTGGGGAGATGGTGGTTCTTCAAACAAACACCTCAACACGCACTGGAGTCCCCTCCCCTCTCAAATTTACTGCAGAAGTATATAGTTTCCAGTCATAAAATGAACACTGATTACTTTCAGAGTTTTTGTACACTCGGATATTAAAATGGTTCTAGTAAGAGGGATTGGCAATTTGTGTTTGTGTTGTGATTTTTTAGGAGATTTGTGGAATAAGTGAGACATGAATGTGGATTGGTGCTGTCGCATGACTGGACAATTTCATCCTTAACATTCGCTGTTGGGATGATGATGATTGCTAGTTATGTCATGTTGGATGACATCACACCTTGTGATACATCGTGACTGACAGGTTGTCAGCCACTGCCAGCTGGCCATCCAGTGTGAATGTGATTCCACGTGGGGTGAAATGACCCAGAGCCAGGCAATCAAGAAACCCGCCATCTAGGTCATAGTGGTGAATATGACCAGTGCTAGTCACACCGTGGAACACTGCAAGGTAGATGCCTGAGCTGTCACAGCATACACCACGGCCCTCCACTGGCTCACCATTCATGGTTGGTTGGATGGTGGCGAGCGAAGTACCTTTACTATCTGCAACATCAACTTTCTTTGTGTTACCTCCACTGACCACAACTCTATTAGTGACGTCATCAACAGCCAGGTAGTAAGGCGGAGTCTTCACTGGTATGGTGTGTAGGATCTCACCATCAGTGGGTCTGTGTTCAGTCCATACCATCCTTTTTGTATCACCTACTAAGATTGTACCATTCTTGAAGCCTACACTGCGTAGGTCTACACGTGTCTCGTCAATGTGACTCTGTTCCACTGTTGGGAACTGCATAACAAGAGTGTTGTCCTTCATGTTGAACACCTTGACATACTTGCTTCCACGTTCCAACACCAGCAAGCGTTGCTCAGGATTGTGGATGGCTGCAACTGCCAGTGGACCTGTGGGTAAAGAAGAACTAAAATATAACATATATATGCACAAGTACATGTATATAAACCACTGCCACTTTTCTCAGTCCTCATGAAATATACGCTAATGAATCATGGATTTCCTTAAAAAAGCCTGGTCATGTAGAATAAATACATGAACATTGTGCGGTCTTCAACCACCATACATTTACAATTGTAACTGCAACGTCTTGGAGACACACAGTTTTACAAATACTTTTAAATTTGTACATGTACTCTCTGTGCTTTTCTCATGGTATAAACCGAAAAAAAGATTCTTTCTAATATTTAACTGTTTTATTGCTGTTTTTTAGCAATGCAAAGTTGTTCAATTATCAAACGAGGCATTGAACAAAAATATACACCCATTGCTGTGGATTGCAGCTCAACAAATCGTCGTGCCTCTCTGCTAGTTAGTTAGTTAATTAGTAACAAACGGTCCAGCACAGGATTTTATGGGCCGGCTGAGTGCTGACGGCGGTAACCGCAGCTCTGCTTTATAGCAGCTCTCGAAATCTCATTCATAGAAAACGGATGCCTGCATGTACACATTCCACATAAAGTGCAACACAAATTAATTGGTATGGTTGGGGTCCGCAGCTTTCGAGATCATTTTGATTTACAACTTTCCTTCCAAACAAACTGACATCAGTAATGAAATTAATAGACTGTGTCACTCTACTTATGTAGAGCAATTTAATTCAATTTAATTTAATTCTTGATTAAATTAAATGATTTATTAATTTAATTGAATGTTGATCTAAACGTTCATCCAAGTTTGAGCGAAAATGGGTGATTCGTCATCAAATTGGCTGCCAAATCTATTAAACTGAACAACAGGAAAACATATATAGTACTGGGTTGGGGCGAGGTGTGGGGGGGGGTCATTACATTCAAACGAACATGTCAACTCCAACTTACATCCCTGTATCAAAACCAGTGTTGTAGTCGAGTACTTTTTTCCGAGTACCGAGTACTGCCGAGTGCTTAGGTTGCCGAATACGAGTACGAGTACTTATACATCCGAGTATGAGTACGAGTACATATATTTCCTAATACGGATAACGTACAAACAGGTAAGGTGCAAAAGTGCTACAAATTCTTCAGAGGCCGACAATTTTGGACAAGCGAATGTGGACAGTACAATGTGCAATGTGGCAGATTCGCGGAAATGTACGTGTACTAAGCATATAGTCTGCTTCCCTGGCATGACAATCCTAGGCCTATGTTTATGTTTGTGGGCCTGATCGAGCCAGAACCAGACTTTGGGCCGTTTTCCAAACCCTGGCTTCAGCTCCGTCTCTTTCTCCATTCATGCAGGTTGGCAATGGGGCTGGACCCGGATAGGGAGCCGGAACCGTGGTTCAGAAAACGGCCTTGCTCCAATCACCAAGTTAATTGAACGACCATTTTGAGGAACATTTCGGCATTTCACGTACATGATTGGCCATTGTGCCTACATACGGCAAATGGGTCATTGTGCGTGATTGGCCCAGGCCCAGTCAGACCGATGTAAAGACCTACTCACAGCTAGCTGTTAATAGTGTTTATCTGGACGTGTCCAGAGGAAAATCAGGAAACTGTGATTTCTCCGCAAGCCAATCAACCATTCAAACAGAAAGTATCGATAAAATAAGGCCATGGTAAGTCAAGCTATACGGTTTTTTTTAGTACATGTACTGCTATTTGAGTACCAGTACAATGTCGAGTAGTAGTACTTTGCTGCCCGAGTACAAGTACCGTCATGTTGAGTACGAGTACTTTGACATTCGAGTACGAGTACTACTACTCTAAAAAAAAAAAAGGACAGAGTACGAGTAAATGTGACCAATTCAGATTATATTTAAGAACTTGTTAGTATAAAATGATTCTCATCAGAGGGATTGGCAGCTTGTGTTTGGGTTTTTGAGGAGAGATGTGATATGAGTGGGACATGAATGTTGATTGGTGCTGTAATGACGGGACAATATCATTCTCAACATTTGCTATTGGGATGATGATTGCTAGTCAATGTCATGTTGGATGCCATCATACCTTGCGATACATCTTTACTGAGTGGCCGTCAGCCACTGCCAGCTGGCCATTTGATGTGAATGTGATTCCTCCTGGGACATACAAATCCTTAGCCAGGCAATCAAGAAACCTGCCATCTGGGTCATAGTGGTGAATATGACCAGTGTCATCATCACCTTGGTGCATTGCAAGGTAGATGCCTGAGCTGTCACAGCATACACCACGGCAGTACGCCACTGGCTTACCATTGATAGTAGGTTGGATAGTGACATGCGTTTTGCCTTTGCTATCTGTAACATCCACTTTCTTTGTGTCATATCCACTGACCACAACTCTGTCAGTGTCGTCATCAACAGCCAGGAAGTAAGGTGGAGTCTGCACTGGTACGGTGAGTAGGATCTTACCATCAGTGGGACTGTGTTCAGTCCACACCATTCTCTTGTAATCACCCACTAAGATCGTTCCTCCCTTTTTTACTGCTGCACTACATAGGTTCACTTGTGTCTCCTCAAACTCACTCGGTGCGACCGTTGGGAATTGGAAGTCAAGAGTGTTGTCCTTCATTTTGAACACCTTGACATACTTGCTTCCACGTTCCAACACAATCAAGCTTTGCTCAGTATTGTGGATGGCTGCAACTGTCATTGGATCTGTGAGTAAAGAAGAACTCAAATGTAACATATGCACAGTATATAAATGCTCTGTCACTATTCTCAGTCCTCATGGAATACAAATACTTAATGAAAACATGGCCTTCAGAACCTTCAGAAATTTAACTGTATGAAAACGCCTGGAGGGGTTTTCTAAACATACAGTAAGGCCTGCCTTAAAGCCCATTCATGTAGGATTAATACATGAACATTGTGTAGTCTTCAACCTTCAACCACCATACATGTATAATTGTGAATAACTGCAACGTCTTGGATACACACAGTTTTGCAAATACGGGTAAAGTTGTACATGTACTCTCTGTACTATTTTCATGATCTAAACCTAAAAATATATTTATTCCTATATTTAATTATTTTATTGTTATTTATTTCAGCAATACAAAGTTATTCAATGTTCAAATGAAGCATTGAACAAAATATAGAGAACTTTTTAGCGATTAAAGAATGGTAAACTTTAAAATAATAAATCAGATCTGGCAAGTAAGATTTGAGGCTTTGCATGGTGAAGATACTAAATATTTGCGGAAACACCGTGTGCGAATAATTTCTCAACTAAGAGAATGGTTCTGAAAAGAACCAGAGGTATAAACTCGACGTTCCGGTCAGTATGCTCTGACCGTCTTCATGAGAGTGCTTAAACTCTAAGAAAGTGAATACTTAAGTAGCAAAAGGCGAAATCAATGAAGTGTGAAGTTGCATCCTGTGAGGATGCCAAGTAGACAGGATCCTTGAGCAAGCTTAGTGCCCACTGAAGTGGAACAGTAGGGTTGCAGTGTCAGTAGAGGGAGGACCTAGGGTATAGGAGACCCATCAGTCTAAGGTAGTAGCTGAGGACCTAGGGTATAGGAGACCCATCACTCTGGAGAAGTGGGAGCCAGATGTCGTTGAGGTGAAACCCGATGTCTTGCGGAACTGTGTTGTGCTTGCGGATCTCGATGGCTTCCCGTATGTGTCTTGGATGCCAGAACTGGATCGGTGCGATGAGTTCGTCCGCATCCCAACCAACTTTGTGGTCGTTGATGTGGGAATGTTTGACAATGGCCGATTTGTCAAAATCCCCTCGCCGTCCATGTGCTCTGTGTTCCTTGAGCCTAGTGGGAAGGTTCTGACCGGTTTTGCAGATGTAGACTTTGCTGCATTCGCATGGAATGCGGTAGACTCCCGGCTTGGAAGAGGAGTCCTGCTTGTCCTTGTGAGTATGGAGGCTGCCTTGGAGCTTGTTGCCAGATGAGTGGTACACCTTGACGCCGGCTTGTCGTAGGATGTGTTGCAGATGATGAGAAGCTGGACCTATGTAAGGAAGAGTGACTGAGGGAGATACAGTGGAAGGACCTTGGGTATAGGAGACCCGTTGGTCAGATTTGCTGATCTTGACGCGGTTGGGTTTGTAGTCGTTCTGTTGTAGTGACGCCTGGATGTGCTTGGGTTCACGCTTGAGGTTGTCTTGGTCGCAGACCTCAAAGGGTCTCTGTACTAGGGTGCGGTTGACCGATGACTTGATGCTGGGGTGATGAAATGACCGCTGGTGGAGATAGAGGTCGGTGTGGGTGGGTTTCCTGTAGACGCTATGTCCCAGGGTGCAATCTGGATTCCTGGAGATCTTGACGTACAGGAAAGGAATCGTGCCGTGCTGTTCTTGTTCCATGGTGAAGGTGAAGCTGATGCTGGTGTGTTGCTTGTTGAGGTACTAGAGGAATCTTGGAGTGTGTCCGGGCCATGGGGCCACACTACGAAGGTGTCATCAACATAGCGTAGCCACAGGCTCGGCTGAAGATCTGCTTTGAGTAGGGAGGAAGACTCGAACTCCTCTATGAAGATGTCGGCTAGGACCGGGGATAAAGGAGATCCCATGGAGATCCCAGCCGTTTGCTCGTAGAACTTGCCTTGCCACTGAAAACAACTGGAAGAAATACATGTTAGTTACAGATCATGAATTTGGTCGGGGGACAGGTCTGTGCGTTCAGCAAGAGTGGTATCATGTTCAAGTCTTTCCTTAGCTAGTTGGCAGGCCGTGCCTGTGGGAACATTGGTGAAGATTGAGACGACGTCAAAACTGACAAGCAAGTCAGTGGGTTGTTATTTATTTCAGCAATACAAAGTTATTCAATGTTCAAATGAAGCATTGAACAAAATATAGAGAACTTTTTAGCGATTAAAGAATGGTAAACTTTAAAATAATAAATCAGATCTGGCAAGTAAGATTTGAGGCTTTGCATGGTGAAGATACTAAATATTTGCGGAAACACTGTGTGCGAATAATTTCTCAACTAAGAGAATGGTTCTGAAAAGATCATTTAATTTAATCAAGAATTAAATTAAATGATTTATTAATTTAATTGAATGTTGATCTAAACGTTCATCCAAGTTTGAGCGAAAATGGGTGATTCGTCATCAAATTGGCTGCCAAATCTATTAAACTGAACAACAGGAAAACATATATAGTACTGGGTTGGGGCGAGGTGTGGGGGGGGGGTCATTACATTCAAACGAACATGTCAACTCCAACTTACATCCCTGTATCAAAACCAGTGTTGTAGTCGAGTACTTTTTTCCGAGTACCGAGTACTGCCGAGTGCTTAGGTTGCCGAATACGAGTACGAGTACTTATACATCCGAGTATGAGTACGAGTACATATATTTCCTAATACGGATAACGTACAAACAGGTAAGGTGCAAAAGTGCTACAAATTCTTCAGAGGCCGACAATTTTGGACAAGCGAATGTGGACAGTACAATGTGCAATGTGGCAGATTCGCGGAAATGTACGTGTACTAAGCATATAGTCTGCTTCCCTGGCATGACAATCCTAGGCCTATGTTTATGTTTGTGGGCCTGATCGAGCCAGAACCAGACTTTGGGCCGTTTTCCAAACCCTGGCTTCAGCTCCGTCTCTTTCTCCATTCATGCAGGTTGGCAATGGGGCTGGACCCGGATAGGGAGCCGGAACCGTGGTTCAGAAAACGGCCTTGCTCCAATCACCAAGTTAATTGAACGACCATTTTGAGGAACATTTCGGCATTTCACGTACATGATTGGCCATTGTGCCTACATACGGCAAATGGGTCATTGTGCGTGATTGGCCCAGGCCCAGTCAGACCGATGTAAAGACCTACTCACAGCTAGCTGTTAATAGTGTTTATCTGGACGTGTCCAGAGGAAAATCAGGAAACTGTGATTTCTCCGCAAGCCAATCAACCATTCAAACAGAAAGTATCGATAAAATAAGGCCATGGTAAGTCAAGCTATACGGTTTTTTTTAGTACATGTACTGCTATTTGAGTACCAGTACAATGTCGAGTAGTAGTACTTTGCTGCCCGAGTACAAGTACCGTCATGTTGAGTACGAGTACTTTGACATTCGAGTACGAGTACTACTACTCTAAAAAAAAAAAAGGACAGAGTACGAGTAAATGTGACCAATTCAGATTATATTTAAGAACTTGTTAGTATAAAATGATTCTCATCAGAGGGATTGGCAGCTTGTGTTTGGGTTTTTGAGGAGAGATGTGATATGAGTGGGACATGAATGTTGATTGGTGCTGTAATGACGGGACAATATCATTCTCAACATTTGCTATTGGGATGATGATTGCTAGTCAATGTCATGTTGGATGCCATCATACCTTGCGATACATCTTTACTGAGTGGCCGTCAGCCACTGCCAGCTGGCCATTTGATGTGAATGTGATTCCTCCTGGGACATACAAATCCTTAGCCAGGCAATCAAGAAACCTGCCATCTGGGTCATAGTGGTGAATATGACCAGTGTCATCATCACCTTGGTGCATTGCAAGGTAGATGCCTGAGCTGTCACAGCATACACCACGGCAGTACGCCACTGGCTTACCATTGATAGTAGGTTGGATAGTGACATGCGTTTTGCCTTTGCTATCTGTAACATCCACTTTCTTTGTGTCATATCCACTGACCACAACTCTGTCAGTGTCGTCATCAACAGCCAGGAAGTAAGGTGGAGTCTGCACTGGTACGGTGAGTAGGATCTTACCATCAGTGGGACTGTGTTCAGTCCACACCATTCTCTTGTAATCACCCACTAAGATCGTTCCTCCCTTTTTTACTGCTGCACTACATAGGTTCACTTGTGTCTCCTCAAACTCACTCGGTGCGACCGTTGGGAATTGGAAGTCAAGAGTGTTGTCCTTCATTTTGAACACCTTGACATACTTGCTTCCACGTTCCAACACAATCAAGCTTTGCTCAGTATTGTGGATGGCTGCAACTGTCATTGGATCTGTGAGTAAAGAAGAACTCAAATGTAACATATGCACAGTATATAAATGCTCTGTCACTATTCTCAGTCCTCATGGAATACAAATACTTAATGAAAACATGGCCTTCAGAACCTTCAGAAATTTAACTGTATGAAAACGCCTGGAGGGGTTTTCTAAACATACAGTAAGGCCTGCCTTAAAGCCCATTCATGTAGGATTAATACATGAACATTGTGTAGTCTTCAACCTTCAACCACCATACATGTATAATTGTGAATAACTGCAACGTCTTGGATACACACAGTTTTGCAAATACGGGTAAAGTTGTACATGTACTCTCTGTACTATTTTCATGATCTAAACCTAAAAATATATTTATTCCTATATTTAATTATTTTATTGTTATTTATTTCAGCAATACAAAGTTATTCAATGTTCAAATGAAGCATTGAACAAAATATAGAGAACTTTTTAGCGATTAAAGAATGGTAAACTTTAAAATAATAAATCAGATCTGGCAAGTAAGATTTGAGGCTTTGCATGGTGAAGATACTAAATATTTGCGGAAACACCGTGTGCGAATAATTTCTCAACTAAGAGAATGGTTCTGAAAAGAACCAGAGGTATAAACTCGACGTTCCGGTCAGTATGCTCTGACCGTCTTCATGAGAGTGCTTAAACTCTAAGAAAGTGAATACTTAAGTAGCAAAAGGCGAAATCAATGAAGTGTGAAGTTGCATCCTGTGAGGATGCCAAGTAGACAGGATCCTTGAGCAAGCTTAGTGCCCACTGAAGTGGAACAGTAGGGTTGCAGTGTCAGTAGAGGGAGGACCTAGGGTATAGGAGACCCATCAGTCTAAGGTAGTAGCTGAGGACCTAGGGTATAGGAGACCCATCACTCTGGAGAAGTGGGAGCCAGATGTCGTTGAGGTGAAACCCGATGTCTTGCGGAACTGTGTTGTGCTTGCGGATCTCGATGGCTTCCCGTATGTGTCTTGGATGCCAGAACTGGATCGGTGCGATGAGTTCGTCCGCATCCCAACCAACTTTGTGGTCGTTGATGTGGGAATGTTTGACAATGGCCGATTTGTCAAAATCCCCTCGCCGTCCATGTGCTCTGTGTTCCTTGAGCCTAGTGGGAAGGTTCTGACCGGTTTTGCAGATGTAGACTTTGCTGCATTCGCATGGAATGCGGTAGACTCCCGGCTTGGAAGAGGAGTCCTGCTTGTCCTTGTGAGTATGGAGGCTGCCTTGGAGCTTGTTGCCAGATGAGTGGTACACCTTGACGCCGGCTTGTCGTAGGATGTGTTGCAGATGATGAGAAGCTGGACCTATGTAAGGAAGAGTGACTGAGGGAGATACAGTGGAAGGACCTTGGGTATAGGAGACCCGTTGGTCAGATTTGCTGATCTTGACGCGGTTGGGTTTGTAGTCGTTCTGTTGTAGTGACGCCTGGATGTGCTTGGGTTCACGCTTGAGGTTGTCTTGGTCGCAGACCTCAAAGGGTCTCTGTACTAGGGTGCGGTTGACCGATGACTTGATGCTGGGGTGATGAAATGACCGCTGGTGGAGATAGAGGTCGGTGTGGGTGGGTTTCCTGTAGACGCTATGTCCCAGGGTGCAATCTGGATTCCTGGAGATCTTGACGTACAGGAAAGGAATCGTGCCGTGCTGTTCTTGTTCCATGGTGAAGGTGAAGCTGATGCTGGTGTGTTGCTTGTTGAGGTACTAGAGGAATCTTGGAGTGTGTCCGGGCCATGGGGCCACACTACGAAGGTGTCATCAACATAGCGTAGCCACAGGCTCGGCTGAAGATCTGCTTTGAGTAGGGAGGAAGACTCGAACTCCTCTATGAAGATGTCGGCTAGGACCGGGGATAAAGGAGATCCCATGGAGATCCCAGCCGTTTGCTCGTAGAACTTGCCTTGCCACTGAAAACAACTGGAAGAAATACATGTTAGTTACAGATCATGAATTTGGTCGGGGGACAGGTCTGTGCGTTCAGCAAGAGTGGTATCATGTTCAAGTCTTTCCTTAGCTAGTTGGCAGGCCGTGCCTGTGGGAACATTGGTGAAGATTGAGACGACGTCAAAACTGACAAGCAAGTCAGTGGGTTGTTATTTATTTCAGCAATACAAAGTTATTCAATGTTCAAATGAAGCATTGAACAAAATATAGAGAACTTTTTAGCGATTAAAGAATGGTAAACTTTAAAATAATAAATCAGATCTGGCAAGTAAGATTTGAGGCTTTGCATGGTGAAGATACTAAATATTTGCGGAAACACTGTGTGCGAATAATTTCTCAACTAAGAGAATGGTTCTGAAAAGAACCAGAGGTATAAACTCGACGTTCCGGTCAGTATGCTCTGACCGTCTTCATGAGAGTGCTTAAACTCTAAGAAAGTGAATACTTAAGTAGCAAAAGGCGAAATCAATGAAGTGTGAAGTTGCATCCTGTGAGGATGCCAAGTAGACAGGATCCTTGAGCAAGCTTAGTGCCCACTGAAGTGGAACAGTAGGGTTGCAGTGTCAGTAGAGGGAGGACCTAGGGTATAGGAGACCCATCAGTCTAAGGTAGTAGCTGAGGACCTAGGGTATAGGAGACCCATCAGTCTGGAGAAGTGGGAGCCAGATGTCGTTGAGGTGAAACCCGATGTCTTGCGGAACTGTGTTGTGCTTGCGGATCTCGATGGCTTCCCGTATGTGTCTTGGATGCCAGAACTGGATCGGTGTGATGAGTTCGTCCGCATCCCAACCAACTTTGTGGTCGTTGATGTGGGAATGTTTGACAATGGCCGATTTGTCAAAATCCCCTCGCCGTCCATGTGCTCTGTGTTCCTTGAGCCTAGTGGGAAGGTTCTGACCGGTTTTGCAGATGTAGACTTTGCTGCATTCGCATGGAATGCGGTAGACTCCCGGCTTGGAAGAGGAGTCCTGCTTGTCCTTGTGAGTATGGAGGCTGCCTTGGAGCTTGTTGCCAGATGAGTGGTACACCTTGACGCCGGCTTGTCGTAGGATGTGTTGCAGATGATGAGAAGCTGGACCTATGTAAGGAAGAGTGACTGAGGGCGATACAGTGGAAGGACCTTGGGTATAGGAGACCCGTTGGTCAGATTTGCTGATCTTGACGCGGTTGGGTTTGTAGCCGTTCTGTTGTAGTGACGCCTGGATGTGCTTGAGTTCACGCTTGAGGTTGTCTTGGTCGCAGACCTCAAAGGGTCTCTGTACTAGGGTGCGGTTGACCGATGACTTGATGCTGGGGTGATGAAATGACCGCTGGTGGAGATAGAGGTCGGTGTGGGTGGGTTTCCTGTAGACGCTATGTCCCAGGGTGCAATCTGGATTCCTGGAGATCTTGACGTACAGGAAAGGAATCGTGCCGTGCTGTTCTTGTTCCATGGTGAAGGTGAAGCTGATGCTGGTGTGTTGCTTGTTGAGGTACTAGAGGAATCTTGGAGTGTGTCCGGGCCATGGGGCCACACTACGAAGGTGTCATCAACATAGCGTAGCCACAGGCTCGGCTGAAGATCTGCTTTGAGTAGGGAGGAAGACTCGAACTCCTCTATGAAGATGTCGGCTAGGACCGGGGATAAAGGAGATCCCATGGAGATCCCAGCCGTTTGCTCGTAGAACTTGCCTTGCCACTGAAAACAACTGGAAGAAATACATGTTAGTTACAGATCATGAATTTGGTCGGGGGACAGGTCTGTGCGTTCAGCAAGAGTGGTATCATGTTCAAGTCTTTCCTTAGCTAGTTGGCAGGCCGTGCCTGTGGGAACATTGGTGAAGATTGAGACGACGTCAAAACTGACAAGCAAGTCAGTGGGTTGGACAGTGAGGTTTCTGGTGATGCTGACAAACTGGGGAGAGTTGGACACATGGTGTGGTGTCTGACCCACCAAGGGTCTGAGGATTTTGGCTAAGTGTTGGGCTGTGTGGTAAGTGGGGGAAGCTCGAGAGGCAACTATGGGGCGCAGAGGGATCTCAGGTTTGTGAATCTTTGGTTGACCAAAGAACCTGGGACAGATCGAACTGGAGGGTCTGAGTCGTCTGTAGAGGGGGGTGGATAATGCATCTGCTCGATGCAAGAGGAGAAGTTGGCTGGCAACTCGCTTATCGATGGCGGGGATGGGGTTCTTGGGGAGTAAGCGGTATGAAACAAAAGAAAGTATGCCTTTTACCTTGTTGCTGTAGTCCTCCTGTCAATGACGACGGTGGCGTTGCCCTTGTTTGCTGTGAGGATGTGGATGGAGTTGTCTCGGCGAAGGTCACTGACAGCAAACCGCTCTGTTTTGGTCAGATTAGGTTTAGCTGGGCGAGCCTTGCGGAGGACTTCATTCATCTTGATGCAGACGTCGTTGGCTGCTGTCTTGGTGAGGTGTCTGAGGGCTGGCTCCGTCGACTGGATGATGCTCTCGATCGGTACGGACTTTGGAGGAACAGCAAAGTTCATGCCAAGGGACAGAACTTTCGTTTCTGTACTGTTCAGCTGTCGACAGCTGAGGTTGACTACCGTATGCTTGGTGAAGGTGTCTTGACTACGGAGATGAGGTGGATGGCGCCAGGATATAGGAGATCCAGATGGCGGGTTACGCATGCGAGAAGACGGACGCCAGGATATAGGAGATCCAGTTGGTGGGCTATGTAGGCGAGATAGACGACGCCAGGATATAGCTGATCCAGTTGGCGGGCTACGGTTACGGTGGAAAGGAGTCGGAGTATTCCGTTCCTTGCGTTCCAGGCGGTAGAATTACCTAAGTTGTTTCTGACGAGTGGTGGAGAACACAAACTGGCTAGAAGAAGTAGTGAGAGAACAAATCCTGTCGAAGTGGACTGGTTCCAAGGTGGAGCGGAGATCCTCTTCTGTGTTGCACTTCATTGATTTCGCCTTTTGCTACTTAAGTATTCACTTTCTTAGAGTTTAGGCACTCTCCTGAAGACGGTCAGAGCATACTGACTGGAACGTCGAGTTTATACCTCTGATTCTTTTCAGAACCATTCTCTTAGTTAAGAAATTATTCGCACATGGTGTTTCCGCAAACCTTTCATTATTCAGATCTGGCAAAGTGCACTGATTCCTGCATTATCAGAATTATGTATCTAAAGGTTTGCGTTTGTCTATGTAACAAACACAGGGTGATGGGGTGTGTCACTATGGTATATTTCACAGTTGTAAATGTGTTTTGGCAGAAAAACGTATTAACTTCAAACATTTTGGATCAAGCATTTTAAGAATTTGAACAAAAATGCATCCTTTTAGAGATTGATAGGTTTCAAAATACTTCCAGTTTGATGACCTCATCAGTAAAAATGTGCACAATGACTACTGACGTTGATGTAGTTTAGACAGGTTATGCAAAATAGTAAAAAGAAGTTCTGAAATATAAATATAATAGGAACATACATTGATATGTGTTTGTAAAAACGTATGACACCTGACTTCCAGTTTGATGACGTCACAGCATTAGGATGGCAATCATTGATAATGAAGCTGACATTATTTTTGTAACGATGATCACTAAAAGTAGCAATGATTAATTCAAAATTAAAAAATTATTATGTGTATTTTCAAAGTCTTCCTACAATAACTTCTGGTCTGATGAGGTCATCATTATGAAACTTTGGGATTAAGTACATTTTTATTGTACAAAGAATATTTACGAGCAATTTGGTAAATTTTTGGCACTAGAATTTTATATATAGAAAAAAAGTTTTTGGAAGTACCGCTAGAGGGTGACCTCTGTTTACCCATCCAATTAAAACAAAAGACCCCCAGAAAGACAAATATTTTGTGGCATACTCATACATATTTCCAGTCATCATGACAAGGCATTTGTATGCACGCTTCAGTGTCAGGGTGGATATGTTCATTCCAGTTTTGAAGTTCATGCGTTGTTCCATTTATATTAAAGTCCTGGAGCATTATTGTCTAAAAAAAAAAAGCAGAGCCGAAACACTAAAGAAGAACGAAGACAAAACCAAAGGGTGATTTTGTTTGTCTGCAAAGACACCATAAAACAACCCCTCTCCCTTCTAAAGGACAAACCCCCCAAATTAAAAATAATTTTTCTTCCAAACATACTGAAATCAGTAATGAAAGTAATAGATTTTTGTTGTAGTTTTGGTTTTGTATTGGTATGATAGGCCTACATGTAAAGAGAACAATTTGAAGGTTTGAAGATCGGGAGAACAAAATCAAATTTGTCGAAGAGCACTGCCAGCACATCAATTCCTTGCCAGTAATTTATTACTTTTTTATTCTCAGCTGTCTGATCTGCATGTGCATATGGAAGTTTACTTACAAATTCCACACAATTATGAATGTCTGTGTTATCAATGAAGATGTGCATGAAAGAAACTTACATGATTTTATGGGAATGGTTCCCTTGTGTTGTCCCTTGTTGTTGCAGATGACCACTCGTTTGTTCCAAAAGTCTGCCAAAGCAATCTCACCAGGTTGAATAGCAGTAACACTGCAAGCCCCATTGAACTCTCCTGGACGTTTTTCCCTTTTTACCAAACTTGTGACACATTTCCCACTTGACTGCTTCCACCTCCAGCTTACCCAGATTGATGTCACCAATCCTCTGACTCGGGTTGAAGCTTAGATATGAAAGCTTGGGATCAATCAGGGGAGGATTTTGACTCTTGAGTGATTTCAAGTCTTTACTGATGATAGGGTATAGGGACAAAAAGTCACTGTCTGATGCAGTGTTAATGATATCCTTAGATGTCCCTAGCGAATGTTGTTTACTTTCAAGCATCATTTTCACTGTTGACTGATGCTCATCGTATGTTGTGTTGCGCTCCTGTAGGAGTTGTTTGATTTCTTCAATCATTTTTGTCTCTTGAGTTGTGATCTCAGCTCTCATTTTATTCGCTTTGTCTTGCACAGCTTTCACAGTCTTTGTGACTTTCTGTGTAAATTTCTGCTTAGCTTGTGATGAAGTGGCCAAAGCTTGATCAAGTCTTTTGATGTCTGTGGTGAAATCTGGAAACATATCTTTCAGTGACTGTTTGTATTTGCGAGAAGCCTTTCCTGACTCAATGTAGTGATGTTTTGGTTTACAGTGGTTTACTACAGTACAATCTCGGCAGATTAACTCTTCACATGTCTCACAGTAAAAGCGTTTCACTTCCCCCTTGTGTTTGTGGCATTTAGACTCTTCTTCTTCTCGTGTATTTTTAACTGTTACCTCCCCCTTGCGAATGTCCTCCAAAGTAGCCACTGTGTGGTTAGACGTAGCAGCAAATCGCAAATGTGTCTTGCAACAGTTTGGGCAGATATTCTGTGCACACTCCAGACAACGATGCATGGCCTCATTTCCCTCATCACAAATCTCACAGATGACCTTTGTGTTTTCTGAACAAGCGACCTTTTCTTGGAGTGAGACCTCCTCAACTATTCCCATCAAATGGAAATTTGTTTTCAGGTCTTGAATGCGTGTCTCTGGAAGTACCGTCTCCCGTCGACATACTGGGCAAGGAATCTTTTTTTGACCTCCATACCTGCTAGTGTAGTATTTCTCCAGACATGTCTCGCAAAAACTGTGCAGGCAATTCAGCACCTTGGGCCGTTTGTATTTCTCCTGACATATGTCACAGGAAAGATGGTTGCTTATCTTTTCAAGAGCCTTAGCCATTTTTATCTGTATTTAAATAGTATTTCAAAAGAAAATGGAATGGTTACTATAAGAGTAATGAAAAAACGTGACTAAAAGGTGTGACTTCTATACATTAAAGATGCACTGTCCATGCGAGTTTAATCTGAATAAAAAGTATATGTATAACTTTTCTTTTGAATTGCTAGTTTGTAGCCAGACAAAAGATATCCACTTTTGAACAAGACATCAAATAGAAAATGTCTCTTTTATTTCCTTTTGGAATTCCTGTTCAAGTTTTGAAGGGCACTGAGAGTACATCTTTAATTCTCTTCTGAAATGATTTCAGATATTGAAATGGACAGTATTCAAGTTGTTTTTCCATTTGTGTTACTGAGCAGGATTCAGATTTCACAGGTCAGACAACCCAGAATTTTGTGTATTTAATTCTTTGGAAATGTTTAGGTTGGATGAGCAAGCATTTCAAGAAGTGAATATGAAGTTGCCTTATATATATGTCATCTCACAATGTCCATTCATTTCTGTCAGGAAGGATGTAACTCCAGCCACATTACAGAGAAACATTCAAAACCATGCGAATGGTCCATGACTTACATTTAGGGGTGTGCGTTTTGTTGGGACTGGTTACCCATAATGAGCAGGTACCCGAAGACCCGTGATTATTTTGAAAATCCCGGAAGTAAAGTATTTTTTACCGCCTCCCCGCCCACTCTCCTGCCAAGCTGCTGAAGCGACTGAACTTGCCCTGCGTTCGACAACTGAAAATGGCCCCGCTTTGCAACTACATTCCTTTTTATTTAAGAGACTCGGTGAATAAATTGTAAGTTTCTAAGTGTGGAAAATAATACAGTAAACCTGATGTTGAGTCATTATTGTGGCAAAGTTAGTGATGTTCACTGATGTTCTCTTCATTGATTCATCCACAATCTAGACATCGGGAAATTGTTGGTATAAATTGACTCAAGGGTGTTTTACTGGGATATTTTTTTTGCAATTTATCGGCAAGTTATTGTTGCCTTTGTGTCGAAATTTACAAAGACAGATTCGGTTAAAAAAATTGTTAAAATGGAATCGGGTACCTGTAATCAGGGGTACTCCTCATGGCTTTTGCTTACATACAATTACAGGCTAAGTCACAGCCTGTAAATTAGTAATGTGCCAAAGTACCAGCCAAATGATCATTTCCAAACTGTTTAGGATAAACTTCCAAGCTACGAAAGATAATTTTGTGGGATTGATTTTTTTTTTCACAACTGAATAGATGTGAGTTGACCAACATCAGACTTTCATCTCTTCTGACCATTGATAACTACCTGTCTGTCAGTCTGTCTGTCAGTTTGCCAGCCAGTGCAGTCCTACAAGCCAACTGAATGTGAAACCAAACTGAGTGGTTTTGAACTATAGCTTGATGAACAAGCCAGTGAATGCCTGACTGTCAGCCAGTACATGTAAGTGACTTTGCCTGACAGCTATTATTGCATATGGCAAACATATTTGCAAGGTCTTTGCACCACTTTCGAGCGAGGCCGGAAATACCTGTCAGTGACCCGCTCGCAGTGAGCGAGGCCCAAAATATCAAATGTCAAAATAAACCTGGCCTCAACTGGTTAAATAGAGAGACCGAAACTTGGACCAAACAATGGAACAAGTTTTTGTTTGCACCTAATATACACTGTACTGAATACTCACACGCACTGGCCCCATGAGAGTCCCAAGCCCTAGATTTTATTCCCTTAAAAAAAAGGTTGGGGGAGGGACCAACTGCCCCCTCTTTTCCACTGCATGGGATTCTGAATAGAAAATTAAATGAAATCTCATTCATAAATACATGCACATGGGTCATTTAAAAGGAAAGTACAACATTTGCTTTTGCTGCACTTTTCAGAAATAAATCGATTCGGAGGATTAGTATGTTAAAGCAAATATTGTTAAAATGACTTGTTTCACATTTTGGGCTAGTAGATGCTGGAAAACCAAGAAAACCATTCATATTCTTGTAGTCTGGTTCCCTGACCCCATTTAAAATGAAATGGAGAATTTATAGACTTTTGGGAATTGTATGGTCAGAGAATCAGTCTAGCAGGCTTGTACCCCCTTGTGTAATCAATTGCAAAGAAAACGCGGAATAACTAATTATGAAAAATTAGGAGCAGTTTTTGAAAAAAAAGCCAGTTTCCTCCAACGCTGGTCGGCCGACCAGCGTTGGAAAAATACCATTTTTCTTGTAAATGTTTGCACACCAGGAGCCATGATTTTACAGGATGCTTTAGACTGTCATTCCCTAACAATCCAGTTTGGTAGTTTGTGATAATTTGATCATTTCGTTTTGTGATGTTTGCAAACGTTGTATCTTCCCTTTAATCAATACATGCACATACATGCACATATGGGTTATTCAATCAATACATGCATGGGTCATTCAATCAGTGTAGGGTCCACTTTTTCCTTTCCCTGTTACACCTAAGACATGATTTTATTTTTTGATTGTGCATGCACTTCTTTATACAGTCAAGAGTGATTATGTAAACAAACTACCTGAACAGTTTCATTTTTTGTCTGAAAAGGTATTTGTGAAAGGGAATAAATATGTGCTTAGTCAGTATTAAACACTATGTTTAAGACTGGTTGGAATCTTACACTATGTTTAAGACTGGTTTGATGCTGATTATTACCCTTATCAGCATTCCAGACTCCAACTAGTCTTAAACATAGTGTTTAACACCTCCCAAGCACACATTTATTCCCTTATTAAAAGTCATTTTTTAATGATAACTGAATGGCAAATGAAAAAGAAATATCAAGCACTTTGGAAAAGCAGAGCCATACAAGCATTTAACTTTCCAACTTATAAGGTGATTTCCTTAAAAAAAATTTTTTAATTATAAGGCCTTTTCCCACTAGAACACCCATCCCCGGGGACACCACGGGGTGATTTTTGATTTTTCACCCTCGAGTTCAACCTTGCGCCGTTTCAGACTCGTTTTGCGCAAACAGTGTTTATCTCGTCCCCAGGTATTTGCATGACCGTTTCTCACTCGAGATTTCAAACTCGGGGCAAACTCTAAGGCAACGTACTTATGAAAAATGTTGAGTCTTCATTGCCGAATAGAGATATTAAAAAAAAAAAATAAAATATGCGACAAAACTTGCCTCAATAAATCCTCGAAATGTACATGAACAGTGAGCCCTGGCCCTATTTTTACATGTGCTTCGATCATGCATCGTGCATGCGACGAACCATTAAAAAAGACGGCATAAAATTGATAATCTACCAAATAAAAGCAGAGTATTTGTAAAAGCATTCAGATATTATTTTAGCAATTTAAATTTGACAGGTTCCACTTTTAATTTTTTAAAATTGTATTGCATTGCATCGTTGAAACTCTGATATATTTCCCCACCGCGCGCAAGCATGAATTTCCTTGTTCCGGCGCCCGAAAACAAGTAAATACATTAGAAGTGAAAGGAATAAAACCCAGTGGGGATTTTTATGTAAAAAAAATCGGTAAATTTCCTGACGTTTTTATTGGATTTTTTACAACTTGCGGTCTAGTATGACAACGATTGATCGAGCCGTTTGTTCTTGCCTGGATGGTTGGATTTGCTTCGGTTGACAAGCCACGACCGAAAGCCACCAAAAAAGTGCTCATTGTTCGCAAGGTACCGTATTTTCAGATGAATTGTTGCAATTACATCAAACTTTAGAGTCTATTCTAACCCTCTGATGCTCGCCCTGGGGCAAACTCACCCCTGCTTGTTCACACTACAGTTTTCGCCCCAGGGAAAGTGTCTCGCCCCGGGGATAAATCTAGGGGGATGAGCAATCTAGGGGGTGATACAGGGGTAACGCAGGGGTGAAACTTTCGAGTGTGAAATTAACATGGCTTATTTTCACCTCCGCGTCACCCCGGGGCCACCCCCAAGATTTTGTCTAGTGTGAAAAGGCCTCTAGTGTCATAGAAAACTGAAAAACATTGTACAAAGTTTTATGTACTTGGCCATTTGCTCTTCTGTTTCAACTACAAACTTGCATGCTGGAAGCCTGGAAAAGTCATTGAAATCTCCAGAGCTGGAAGGGCATTGACCTAAAATATCTGCTTTGTTTGAAGCAGTACTTTGTTCTTCAGTGTAAAATAAACACAATACAAATGCTTAAATCAAAGGAAATCTATGAATGTTAATTATCACAAATGAAAGTTAGAATCTATACATACCTGTAAGAAATAATGGAGAGTTTGTCAGGCAAGAATACAGTAATACAGAACAACTATAATACATGTGTTGGCAAGATCATTGCTTGAAGAACAATTATGCCAACTTTCTGTTTCCTTGTTGATGTGAAACTCACTGGCTCTGGGTCAGTCCATTATTTTTAAAGGTAAAACACAGTCTGGACTAATACATTATAAAATGGCAGGGGCAAGAAATGAAAAAGCGGATGACCATTTTCCAACAGTACATGTACTCTGAGCCCAAGACATTGAAATACAATTTACCGAAACTTGGACCAAACAATGAAAAAAAAGAATAATTTGCTTCAAGTTTGAACTTGTGAAATCTCACTTTTGTGCTGATGGTTGGGGGAGGAGAGCTGAAAACCATCAAACTATCGGGGAAACTTGAAAGTGAACAATTTTGAATATTATTTTTTTGGGGGGGGGGGTCTGAACAGCATCTGACTATTGGGGGCACTGATCAATATGATGATCATGGGCACATTGCACATCAGGTACATGTAGCACTGTGGCATATTTGACATGGTGTACATATGCATGTATTCAACAGTCACATGCTGGACAGGTATGTGTGCTCATGGGGGAGAGTTCAAAGAGGTATAACAATAAAGTATATTACTTCCTTGTTCCAATTTCATAGCCTTTGTTCAGAATGAAAGCAAAACTGCAAATTCACTTTCCAACCCTCCACACCAGATGTTGGGTTATGTTTCTCTTGTGCATGTTTTACATGTGTACCATATAGTTTCAGTTTTCTATCGTTGTTGGAAAGTGGCGTGATGGAATTTTTTAGTAAATTTCTTGTTTTTTTGGTTAACTTTTGTGGAAAAACATGATCCACCAAAGTGTTTCATTCCCCAAAGTTTCCTCTTTTTTTTCTCTCTCCCTTTATATTTTGGTGTATTTCTTGTTTTACTTACAACAATACCAGCTCAACCCCTACCCACTTCATATGTAAAATCTATGTCACTCAATAAATTTATTGTTCAAAGTGTGACATTTTTAATTTCCCTGTCCCCATTACACCCCCAGTACTTTACAATTCAATTATCATTAAGAATGACTTCAAACATTTGTTTTGTATTTGTTGGGTAGGACTCAAAATGTTCCAATTGGCACTTTGTACAAATTAGATAAAACCTCATTCCTCCAAAATCATCTGTTATTTCTTGAATTTGTTCAGTGGGTGAATATTGCCTCAGTCCTCCAACAAATGATATTGAGCATAATGCAGGGCACATAAACAATACAGCCTACAAACTTGATACAGTGTTTCTCCAAAATCAACTGACATTTGTTTTGCCATTCAGTCTCAATCCTCCAAAGTCCTCCAAAACCACTTGGAGTATTTTGGAGGATTGAAGAGGGTTAGGGTTCATGGCCAGTATCTGGAATAGTTTGCAATTTCAATTATTCTACTAAATTTTTGAGAAACCTTACATACCGGTGCATGTGCATGTCTTGCTTTGAATGTCAGTAATGTTGCATTGTGTTCACAAGATATTTATTCTGGTGGTCAGCTGGAATTACTGTCAAGTGTTCCCTTCACACAGTCGTTTTGTAAGGACCCAAATTCTTGGTTCTTTTTCAGACAAGAGTATTAAAATAAACTGATTTACAAAATTTTTGCATGGAATTTACATCACCACCAGCACTTATAAGTCTAGGGGAGTTTATTAATTTCTTTTATTAATTTTTTTTTCTGTAAAAACAGGTGGTAAATTCCGCCTTGTTCTGGCAACAATGTTAATGGTTACCTTGACGATGGGAAGTACACACCCCTTGACGACGGCACAACCACCAAGGCAGACAGCTTGAGTACGTCATGTATGACATCGTGTACAGAATTGAAGGGGATGAGAGCACAACAGAGGCCGCATCCAGACTGTGAGTACAAACTTTTGCCCCCCCCCCCCCGCGAGTTTTACACATTGTTGATGCAGGCATAGTTTTGACGGAAAAGGAGTGAAGTCTTTTGGCATGGGTGTTCTGGCAAAATGAGACAGAACTGGGCACGTCAGACTGTAGTGGAGAAAAATGCCCCCTCCCCCAAAAAAATATAACGACGAAAGGAAGTTTTATTTTCAGATTTATTGAAATTGATAATGTTTGATATGTCTACTATGGTTCAGATATTTTAAAGAAATATAAAATCATGGATTAAAAGTGTTTTTTTTATTAAAAAACAATTGGCATATTCATTTTCACATACAAACCTAGAAACCTTAAAGGTCTTTTTCCCAGTTGACATGTCGATAAATGTAAACTTACTTTAAATAGCCATAACTTGTCAACGGAATGTCTGATGGAGATGCAACAAACAGTATTGTAGGGAGAGTTTTATTCTCTTTCCCAATACCCACAAACCCTCATTACGACCTCTGCTTAACAGTCTTGTAATCCAGTCCATCACAAGTCCCTGCAATTCATCACAAGTCCATCACAAGTCCATCACAAGTCCATCACAAGTCCATCACAAGTCCATCACAAGTCCATCACAAGTCCATCACAAGTCCATCACAAGTCCATCACAAGTCCATCACAAGTCCATCACAAGTCCCCCAGTCTCAAGTCAAATCGCTAGCCATTCAAATGAACTGTAACAAAAACAGTCATTTTCATGTTGTCATTGTTGAATTGTATTCTCTTTCTGAAACATCGCTTCAAAAATGGTGAATTTCAAACCCCACTCCAAAAAATATCAAAATGTACTTCGAGTGTTTGCCTTTCTTTTTAGTTAAAATCAAGTATACAATGAAAATTGTCCTGAATCCAGCATGCTATACTCCGTGTTTTACTTCAAAATCGTAGGGAAATTTATATTTTTTTTTACTTGATTTGACTTTTTGACTGAAAACGTATTTATGAATGGGAATAAAAATGGACTTTTCGCATCGGGCCATTATCAGTGCCCAAGCCTTCAGCTGGTCTTAAACGGACTTGTTCAAAACCAGACAAGCACATATTTATTCCCTTATTATTAGACAGTCACTTCACTTGGTGTATCTGTAAACTGTCTCCTTGTGTGTACTCACAAGTTGTCCTCACAGCTACATGTACGTAAAGCCAATTAACGATTACAATAGCCTGCGAAATTATGAAAAAAAGACATTATATTTATGTGTTTTTCCGCAAAAAAATATTTTATTTCAATTTCATTTTGAGCAGTGCATGGAGGCTTGCTTTGTTAATCAACCATCACATCCAGTCTGGTCACCATGGCAGCTGAACAGCCTCAGGCCCCGCCTCCAGCAGCCATTGGTCAAGATAGCCGCTTACCAATTCCAATCAGCAATGAGCGTAGTTGAGGGCAACGCAAGACACCTGTCAGCTTTGTTGTTGTACCGGTCAGTGATCTGGGTGACCCTGTTGGTTCACCAGGGAGTAGCATCTGGGCTTATACACCAGGTAAGCTCAGTTTTCATTTACCACACACTTTCATTAGATGCATGAAAACTGACTATATCTGGAGCATGAAGATAATAGGAGTGTGAAATAGTCTCATATTTTCTTGGCTCGGTACTTAAAGATCCTAATTGGAGACCTTAGCTAAAAATCCTTGTTGGTTAAAAAAAATGCTGTAAAATCAAACTCAGAAGGAAACGATAACATTTAAGTTCAGGCCATGAAAATATAATTATAAAATAGACCACTGTGATTTCTATTACCCAATGGACATATAGGACATGTGGATTAGCAAAATATAAGTCGTCATCCATTCAAGAAAATGTTTTTCATATAAATGGCAGATTTAAAACAAATTTGTTGTTTCTTCTGAATTTTTTCCCTAGGGAGCAGCGGTGACTGGATCCCAAGTAGCAACTTAGAGGACATACCAGGCACAGCAGCTAACAGGATGCCTAACTTCCCCCATCAAGACACTGTCAAGAGAGGATGGCTTCCAAATGAACAAGTAAGCATCTCACCCCTCCATCACCCCCACTACACTCAATCAGCATGAGTTCAGGACTTGAAAACAATATACAACAACACAAGGCAATTAAAGTTGGTTCCAGAGTACACACAGTCCTATTCAATTGATTTAGCCCATTCATTGGTGTTACAGGGTAATCCTATACAACAGCACTGCCCAGCTCACAAGTGACAGTGAGTTGATCCGTGAGGTACAGAGGACTGTAGGCTGGCCCTCTGGGACCAGCAAAAACTGAACAGCGATCATTGAGAAAATCAAAAGAGAAATCAACACCTCATGAAGAGGTACCTTAATTGTGTATCTCAAGACACTATTGAAACATCATCATGCTTGCGAGCTATAACTTTATTCCCCTGGTAAATATTTCCTACAGACACCTGTCAGCCAGTTTGCTGAGCAATGAGCCAATGTCTGGCATGCATCATAACATGGCCATGGGAGATGTGGGAGGGGTGACAGCTCATGGAATGGCAGGAACGTTCTGAAACCTTGTAGACACCATGCAACTTCATTGCACCGATCCAAAGGTGGGTCTTGTCTTGAATCTGGAGTCCGTGTCAATAATCGGGCTATGATTAGCAGTAACACATATATGGTATGCAGATGCAACTGCTTTCATTGACAAATGTGTTATTGCTAGCCGTAGCCAGTAACGTGTGTATGGGATGCGGATTGAACTGCTTTCATAGGTGCATGTGTTATTGCTGGCCGCTTAACACGTGTCTGTGATGCAGATTCAGCTAATTTCATAGACACATGTGTTATTGATAGTCATAGCCAGTAACAGTTGTCTATGGGATGCAGATTCAGCTGCTTTCACAGTCAAGTCCTTCACAAGTCCCTCAGTCTCAAGTCAAATCACAAACTTTCCAAATGTACTGTTGCAAAAGCATTTATTTGTCATTGTTCATCTCGTAACTTGTGACTGGACTTTTGAAAGACTTATGAGGGACTTAACTACGGCCCTGGCTGTAGCCATTGCGAGACGGTCTTCAAATCTTCCATATTTTCTCTGTACATGTACCTTTAATATCTACTTTAAAACGTTTGAAGTCCACTTTAAATGTATTGCTGATATAGGCCTACGTACTGCATGCCTAATCATTTGGAGTTGCATATAAGTCATCAAGTGTAGATGGTAGCAAGAACTGTATTGCATGGTCAGGGTTCCAGCTGGCAAATTGCAAGTTACAGCCAAAGTTGTAGGCAAATGTAGAATAATAGTCATCCCCTACGTTCAATAGCCAAATTTGATAATGTGTAAGGAAATAAAATATCAGCCCTTCGAGAAACTTGTTCTGATTTCTATGATACAAGACAAACAAAATAGTGGCAATGCTTGTGTCGTCCAACCGAATAAATCGGGAGACACTCATATCACCAGTTCTAACTATTCTGTGTGAGCGGAATGTCCATATGATTGACATCCGTATTGTTCAAATATGCTTCAAATGTTTCTATGTCTACATAATTTGATGGATTTTAATGTAACTTTGATGGAGTGTACCTTGGATGGGGGTTCATCACAAGTCTTTTGAAAATTGGAGGTCAAAGGTCATCTAGGGGTAATTTCACATCGTTTAAAAATGCACAAAATATAACCTTTTTTTTAAGAACACAAATCATAATTATAGGGGTCGACCGTGGAAAAGGGCGACACGTGTGGTCCGTGGGCCACTAGTTTTTATTGATTTCAGTATTCAAGGGCAGATCCGGGCGAGGCCAACCAGGGCCATGCCCCCCCCCCCCCAAAAAAAAACCAGACAATTTTTTTTAAGTGACATCACAAAAAGGCAGGCACTGCGTACACACCATCTTTTCCTTAAAAATGATTTGGTTAAAGTGGTCAGAAAATGCCTCAGATCGCACCACAGATCATTTAGAATCCAAATTTTTTTCAGGGCCTTAACCGGGCCCTTAACCCCACATCGGAATTTTTGGGGGGACCAAATTTGTTTTAATTTATTTCAGTACACTCAATAATGAAGGGAGGGAGAGTCATTGTCAATAGAGGGCGCTGTGCAACTTTTATTGTTTGGGGTCTGATGAAAAGGTGAAACCATTGACTTTGTCATGCGGCTATGAAGACTTGCAGCCTGGTCCAAGAAATCTGGAATCTATTTGGCCGGCTGGAATCCACTCATAAAATTGTCTTCATCTTTATGTATCGAGCAAAGGTAATCCAAAAAAATAAGAAGGTGATGAATTTCGTAATTGCCACAACTTGTAGAAAATTGTAATTAGTCACACATTTGACCACTTGTGATAGTTTCTAGCAAATTCCTTACTCGGAAGTGGTCAATTATATCTTCATTGTACATTGTTAGTCCAATTGGAATAACAATATAGTTATATCCAGGCATCATTTTCTTTTTAATTTTTAGCTGAAGAAAAGAGCGACTACAAAGAACTACAAAGAGGGTTATTTCTTTTTCCAAATAATGACTGAATTAATTTATTTCTGCTCATTTTCAAACTTATTTTACAAGGCTGTGTGAATATGTTATTGCTGCAATAGAGTTTGAAATGTTTAATGAAAATTAAAACTCAAACTGTTGTGAGGGGGATGATTTTAAAATTATTGTCAAGTTTTCTAAAAGGGCAACCAAATATGTAAAACAATGAAAACAGAAGTCTGGAATGCAATTCTAGCAAAGGCAAGGAAATTTCAAGGAGGCGGTCAAGCAAAAATCAAGGCAACGGAGGCCATAGCTTCCTGAAATTCAATACAATTGATTTTGAACATTTGTTAAAATGACTGGCAACCTTTTACACTTGAACAAGTTTTTAACCTTCAAAGACAAAATGTGACCTGCTAAGGCTAAATGAGGGATGTCTCCCAAAACCTTGTTTTCAGAAATCAGCGCCTGAAGTTTCATATATAAGTGAAAAATCATGTCAAAATGGATTGGTTTTTTGGGGGGTATTTTTGAGTAACCAAGGAATCTAAAGACTCACACTTTGCATTTTGGTTTCGAAAATTTACAGTAATGTTCTTCTGAAATTAGAATTAAGATAAAAGCTGATGATTACAGTAAAAACAAGTTTGTATTCTGTGAATTCTGACAGGAAACCAACTTAACAGGAAAAGTATTGTGGCTGATCTTTAGCAGACATTTTGATGATTTAACTGCAGTCAACATTATAGTTTCATTGATATGAATGCAAATGTACAAAGCTTGTAAATATTAACAATAAAGATTATTTCTATAACTACAAAAGTGAACAAAACTACAAAAAGCTTTTTTTTTTTTTTTTTTAAGACACTAAGTGAATGTTAAAAGACTAATTTTTACAGTAATCTTGATTAACTTTTATAGTGTGTATGCTTTTAGCAGGTTTTTTTCCGAAGCAACAGAAGTGCTCAAATTTTAAGTAGGGTGCATAACAAGCATTCTGTTCAGGTCTTAGCTGAGTGGCTACTATACATTTTGGAGAAAACAAAGAAAACATAATGCACAAGTCTTTGGATCTCGTAACTGGATTCTGTAGGCACGCCATTTTGAAACCATCTTCAATGTTTGTTTTCTGACAATACCATTTCAGGTGGAATTATTTCACAGGGTATTTGTTACCAGTCCTATCTTCACTTTGAGGTTTCTGTCATTAAATCAGTAGGTACTTATCTGGGTAATTGCAAATGATCCTACATGGCTTTAAAAAGTGAAGTTAACAGAAATACAGAATAATTACTATTGTACAGGCTGTAATTTCTATTATCAGAAAATGTAATGTAGAGATAACACAGTATACAATGAGTAGATGCATGTTCTATTAGGAACAAATTGAAGAATTTACGTAAAGGGAGTTTACAAAGTCTTGTTGTGACTACTAAAATCTACATACACTGGTGAATTGATAAACACTTAAAAATCTACTGAACATTTAATTTTTACAATAATATTGATACTTTGCAAACAAATTCATATTTTTTGCTGAAACCCAAACTGAATTTTTTTTTTTCATTTTCAAGTTTTCTGAAATGGCAACCAAAAATGCAAAACAATGAAACAGAGGTGTGCAATTAAATTCATGAAAAGATGAGGCAATCTGTTGGGTTTGTTGAGGAAAAAAATTGGATTAGAAAGTTGCTATTTGTGTGGGACCTTTTCAAGGTGGCCGTCAGGCCAAAATCAAGGCAACTCAGGCCGTATGGCGCTCTGAAATTCAGCTTCAGTCGAATTGATTTCTAATCATTCAAACTGAAGGGATATTTTACAGTCTGAGAAAAAATGTAAAATTAAGATAAAACGATCTTTTAAACATGAATCTTGTTCTGTGAATTAAGACAGGAAACCAAATTGATTTCCACTTATCTTTAGCAAACATTTCAATGATTAAATTATCTTCAATATACATGAAAGTGTATTGTAAATTCAAAAAAAAGAAGTATAAAAACTGTGTAAAATAAAGGCTTATATTGAACAGTAATCTGAGTACTATCTATCATGGTGATGTGTGACTTGAAACGATATTATTTCACAAACTACTTGAAGTATGGTTACATCTCAAGGATGAAGTGGTTCTAAAACTGTCTCAAAATTTCTATTAACAAAAGTACAATATATAGTGGATTACATTTAGATTTCATTAGGAACAAATATCAGAATCGTGGGGAGTTTACGAAATGTCCAGCATTGGCTTCTGCTATTAAAAGCCTCTGATGAGGTCACGTTATAAACCTCATGAACACTGTCAACACAATTCTCTATTCTGTGAATGAAGATCTGAAACCACATGAATAGAATGAGCTTTGTCACTCATCTTTAGGATACATTTGGACAAGTCAACTTGCAGTGTTTCAGTAATAAAGGCTTATCTTGAACACTAATAATGTACATTATAACACTAATTTCAACAGTAATACATTTAAGTTATAATTAATCCAAGATCATTTTTAAGAATGTTGCATCTGAAGAACGAAATGATCCTATAGACTTCTCAAATCTTAGTTATGAAAGATAACAGCATGTACAGCAAGTTCCATGAGGAACAAATAAGAATCTTAATTGTCCCTGTAAGGAACAATTTCAGAATCTTAATTGTGTTAGTGAAATCGACGCTCAGTCCCTGGCTTCGGCTTCAAGCTTCATGGTTATTTTCCCCTGATGTAACTCCAGTACAATATTGGCCCATTTTCTTCTTTAGAGGTACCAAATCCTGTCACACAAGGCCATTGGATGGTTGGTGTATTTTCACTGAGTTTGAATGTGGTAGGATTCTAATTAGGAATCTAGTGCCAGAGATGAAGCGGAAGCCACAACAAAGCCAGGGTTTAGAAACACCACAAAAAGTTGGTTAGTATTGGATAGATTTATGGCAATCCATGTACTGGGTGAGGTGAGGGAGGGGTGTTGGGTTGAGCAGGCGGCGGTCGTTACAATCAAACACCTCAACACCTCCCCTCTCCTTTCAAGTTTGCCATTTAATTTCAGATTCCAGTAATCGTACATGTAAGATTACAACAAACTGTCCCCCAATCAAATCAAATGTAACTGTAGTCAATACATTGTTTATATAAGACTTGGTATAGTAACAAAAGATGCACTGTTAATTTAAGAATTTGTATAGTAAAATGGTTTACATCAGAGGGATCGGCAGTTTGTGTTGGTGTTTGGATTTTTGCGGAGAGATGTGGAATAAGTGGGACATGAATGTTGATTGGTGCTGTAATGACTGGACAATTTCATCCTCAACATTTGTTGTTGGGATGATGATGATTGCTTGTCAATGTCATGTTGGATGACATCACACCTTGTGATACACCTTGATGGAGTGGCGGTCAGCCACTGCCAGCTGGCCACATGATGTGAATGTGATTCCATATGGGCCAGACAGACCCTGAGCCAGGCAATCAAGAAACCTGCCATCTAGGTCATAGTGGTGAATATGACCAGTGCCTTCCCTAGATTGGTGAATTGCAAGGTAGATGCTTGAGCTGTCACAGCATACACCATGACACTCTACTGGCTTACCATTGATTGTTGGTTTGATGGTAGATATTGCAGTACCTTTCCTATCTGCAACTTCCACTTCCTTAGTGTGACATCCACTGATCACAACTCTATCAGTGTTGTCATCAACAGCCAGGTAGTAAGGTGGAGTCTGCACTGGTATGGTGTGTAGAATCTCACCATCAGTGGGTCTGTGTTCAGTCCACACCATTCTCCTGATGTCGCCTACTAAGATGCTGTTCTTTGTTACTGCTAAACTCTGTAGGTCCATCTGTGTCTTGCGAACCTGGCTCTGTTCCACTGTTGGGAACTGCATAACAAGATCGCTGTCCTTCATGTTGATCACCTTGACATACTTGCTTCCAAGTTCCAACACAAGCAAGCGTTGCTCAGGATTGTGGATGGCTGCAACTTTGCATGGACCTGTGGGTAAAGAACTCAAACTTAACACATGCACAGTATATAAATGCACTGTCACTATTCTCAGTCCCCATTAAATATAAATACCTAATGAATACATGGCCTGCTTTAAAGCCCGGTCAGGTAGAATTAAATGAACAATGTGCGGTCTTCAACCACCATACATGTATGATTGTGAATAACTGCAATGTCTTAATTGGAGATACAGTTTTGCAAATACTTGTAAGACACACAGTTTCGGAAATACTTTTATACTCGCTGTGCTATTCTCATGGTTCAGACCTAAACATAGATTTATTCTTATATTGCTATTTTTTAGCAATACAGAGTATTAATAGTAATTCAATTTTCAAATGAAGCATTGAACAAAGTAATTAAAAACTGTATAATAATAAGTATAACACAGGTTCCTGCCCCCGCATCAGAATTAACTAGATGTTTGTCTGTGTAACAAATGCAGGGTAATGGGGCATACAACTATTGCATTTGATAGTAAAATGTTTTGATAACAAGTACCAACTGGTACAACCCACAGCGGGTAACCCAGCTGATGCCCTCGCATCGGATCTAGTTTAAGCATCGCGCTCACGATACATCAAACTTTTCGACTCAGGAGCGCATTGAAAATGGCCCTGAAATCATTTTTTAATGAGGTATGAGACTGCACGAATGACATTTATTTGAACCCTAACTCCTAACCCAAACCCTAATCCTAACCAGGTTACGTCCGAAAATACAGAGGAACCTTCAATTGTAGCCCTGGTGTTTTTTTTAGTAGTGTCCAATGATTTTTTAAAAATTTGCTGCCAAAAAAACCCCCTTGGTTATAAGTGTTTTCATCTTGCAATCAATGCAGTCATAGACAAATTGGATATCGCGACAAGTCACATTGGCCGACCCTTTACGCCAAAAAATATGTTGTGAAACTTTGCAAAAACAATAAAATGGCACTGTCCCAAAGTCAATCAAACAGAGTAATTTGTAGCGTGTTTTGAAACTTGTCACTCGGTGTACATGAGATCACAGCCTTCGCAACGACAACTGAACAGTATTACCGCGAATTGTGCAATGCAATGGGACATGATCTAACATGCAAATTAGACGCATGCGCATCAGTCTCATCAAAACGAAAGTCACTTGCAGAGCTGTGATACACGCATGGCATGGAAACAGTATAATGCACCCAAATAGAATGGGCCGGTAAACTGTCATCCAACCCGCTTACCCACCCATTTTCCCACCAACCAGCCCACCCACTCAACCACAAACATAGCAAGTACGTACGTGGCTCACGGCGCGTTCTCACATTGCCTTGGGGGAAAAAAACATGGACTTTCAAGCATTTTTGGTTGAAGCATTTAGGAATTTGAACAAATATGCACCCTTTCAGTGATTGATAGATGTCAAAATACTTTTTTACTTACACAATACTTGTAGATGGGGAATGATCGGCCCCCATCATCAACTTGTATAGGGATCAAGCCTAAACAAAATTCTACTGTAGGGCACAGTTTTCTAAAGGTTACAGACCCCCAAAATATATACATGTATATGTGGGTTTTTTTCTTCCAAACGACCTGAAATCAGTAATGAAAAAATTGAAAGAGTTTTGATTTGTTCTATTGTTTGTGTGTGTTTTAATAAAACAATTGAACATTTGTTGGGAGAACAAAATTAAAACTTGTTGGAAATCACTGCCAGCACATCAATTCCTCGCCAGCATTTTATTGGTTGTCATTCTCAGTTGTCAGATTTTCTGCATATGCACATGGAAGACTTAACTTGTAATTTCCCCTCAGTTATGAAATTAAAGTTTGTTTGATGAACATGTACACTGAAAGAAACTTACGTTGTAGAGGAGTCTTTCCCTTAGGTTGTCTCGGAATCCTCCCCTTATGTTGTCCCTCATTGCTGACGATGACCACTTGGTCGTTTAACCAGTCTGCCACAGCAATCTCACCAGGTTGAGTAACAGTAATACCTCGAGCCCCATTGAACTCTTCTGGACCACATCCTGCTTTCCCGAACACACAACACATCTCCCACCTGTCCTTGACTGCCAGCTTGCCCAGATTTATGTCACCAATCCTTTGACTGGGGGTGAAGCTCACATATGAAAGCTTGGGATCAATCTGGGGAGGATTTTGACTCTTAAGTAATTTCAAATCTTTGCTGATGATAGGGTATAGGGACAAGAAATCAATGTCAGATGCATTGTTAATGATATCCTGAGATGTGGCCAGTGAATGTTGTTTACTCTGTAGCATCATTGTTACTGTTGACAGATGCTCATCATATGTCCTGTTGCGATCCGGCTGGAGTTGTTTGATTTCTTCAATCATCTTTGTCTCTTGAGTTGTTATTTCAGCTCTCATTTCATCCGCTTTGCCTTGCACAGCTTTCACAGTCTTTGTGACGTTTTGTGTCAACTTCTGCTTTGCATCTGATGATGTGGCCACAGCTTGTTCAAGTCTTTTGATGCCTGCGGTGAAATCTGGAAACATATCTTTCAGTGACTGTTTGTATTTGAGAGAAGCCTTTCCAGAGTCAATGTAGTGATGTTTTGGTTTACAGTGGTCTACTACAGTACAATCTTGGCAGATTAACTCTTCACATGTCTCACAGTAAAACCGTTTTACTTCCCCCTTGTGTTTCTGGCATTTAGACTCATCTTCTTCTGGTCTTTTCTTTACCTGACGAATGTCCTCCAGAGTAGCCACTGTGTGGTGTGATGTAGCAGTACATCTCAGGTGTGTCTTGTAACAGTTTGGGCAGATATTCTGTGCACAGTCCAGACAGCGATGCATAGCCTCATTTCCCATATCACAAACCACACAGATAACCTTTGAATTTTCTGAACACGACACCTTTTCTTGGAGTGAGACCTCGTCAACTTTTCCAATCAGATGGAAATTTGTTTTGAGGCCTTGAATGCGTTTCTTTGGAAGTACCGTCTCCCGTTGACATACAGGGCAAGGAATCTTTGTTTGACCTTCATACCTACTAGAGTAGTAGTAATTCTCCAGACATTTCTCGCAAAAACTGTGCAGGCAATCCAGCACCTTGGGCCGTTTGTATTTTTCCTGGCAGATATCACACTCAGAATGGGGGTTGATTTGCTTTGGAGCTAAAGCCATTTTATCTTTCACGTCTGTACACAAACAATTATAAAAATAAAAAATGATTATAACCGAGTAATAATTTGGAATTATGGATGGTATCTGCAAAGAGTTCATACTTGCCTTCTGACTTGATTTTTGCACTTATTGATCGGAACTCAGGTATTTGAGTTAACTAACTTTCCCCATGGATCCTGTTACTTTGTAGGCTAGTAGGCTTAATTTGTAGCAAACTGTAATTCCCCTGGTCTTGCAGCCATGTGGTTGCGAAGGCCTAAGCGTCGCCGTTGTTAAAAAAGATAATCTGATTACGCACATGGACGCTAAAACAGAGCAGTGAAATTCATGCAGCCCCCCCAAAAATGGTCTTTTGAACGTTGTGTTTCTCAGAGAATATGCTTAGTGTGATTGAAATGATAAAAATTGTAATGGAAGGAGAACGTCTAAGCTTCATGTCAGTGAAAAAAAAATCGCCGTCGTGGATGACGAAACTGGTAAAGCCTACCTTCAAGTCGGCCAGAAATCGTTCGCAAACATCCCCAAATCTATGTATTTATGTAAATTTTTAGGAATTAGATACTTAGTATGAGGGAAGTACCGCAAGCAGACCACGAGAGGCAATCAGCGGCATACTATCTACCAGCGGCATACCGCTCCCGAACAGCTAGCGCACTACCAGCGGCATATACCGCCAGCGACCTGCCTCTCCAAAACAGTGAGCGGACCACCAGCGGCACTCAGCAGCATACCCTCAAGTTGTTATTTCACAAGTAGTTGAACACTTATATCATTTAAGTATAGTCCGCATTTCAGCTTAATCTGTTGTTGCAAACGCTTGTGTTACACCTTGAACTATCTCCAAGGGGAATTTTGACGAGGATTTTAACGAGGACAAATTAACTCATGTGCATGGTTTTCAGGTTGGCTAATATCAGGGCAACAGTGCATATTGGCATATTGACGAAGGGCAAATTGGCATATTCATTAGCGTCACTTGGCAGGACTTCGCGTGGGTCTCAGTGTCGCCCAATGGTAGCCGGCAAAAAGGGTGATATTTATTAATTAATAACTTGTGAAGGAGGCTATTCTGCAAATTTTTACTGCACACCATAATCCAAGTCCGGAAGCTACCGTCGGACCACCAGTGGCTGGGGAGTGGCTTGTCGGCATCGGCATGCCGACCCAAACCATCAGCGGTCCGCCAGTGGTAGGCTAGTGGTATGCCACCAGTGACCTGCCGCTCCTAAACTGCCAGCCGACCACCAGCGGCAATCAGCGGCATACCACCAGAGGCTTGCCGCTCCAAAACCGCCAGCGGAACCACAAGCGGCAATCATCAGCGGCATACTACCAGCCGCCTTCAGCTCCAAAACTGCCAGCGGACCACCAGCGGCATACTACCAGCGGCCTACTGCTCCAAAACCGCCAGCGGAACACCAGAGGCAGTCAGCGGTGTACACCCAGTGGCCTACCGCTCCAAAACTGCCAGCAGACCACCAGAGGAAGTCAGCGGCATACCAGCGGCCTGCCGCTCCTAAACCGCAAGCAGACCACGAGAGGCAATCAGCGGCATACTATCTACCAGCGGCATACCGCTCCCGAACAGCTAGCGCACTACCAGCGGCATATACCGCCAGCGACCTGCCTCTCCAAAACCGTGAGCGGACCACCAGCGGCACTCAGCAGCATACCCTCAAGTTGTTATTTCACAAGTAGTTGAACACTTATATCATCTAAGTATAGTCCGCATTTCAGCTTAATCTGTTGTTGCAAACGCTTGTGTTACACCTTGAACTATCTCCAAGGGGAATTTTGACGAGGATTTTAACAAGGACAAATTAACTCATGTGCATGGTTTTCAGGTTGGCTGATCTTAGGGCAACAGTGCATATTGGCATATTGACGAAGGGCAAATTGGCATATTCATTAGCGTCATTTGGCGTGACTTCGCGTGGGTCTCAGTGTCGACCAACCGTAGCCGGCAGTCAGCAGCATTCCACCAGCGGCCTCCCACTCCAAAACCACCAGCGGAACTACCAGCGGCAATCAGCGGCATACTACCAGCGGCCTGCCGCTTCAAAACCGCCAGCCGATTACCAGCGGCAAATTGGCATATTCATTAGCGTCATTTGGCGTGACTTCGCGTGGGTCTCAGTGTCGACCAATGGTAGCCGGCAGTCAGCAGCATACCACCAGCGGCCTGCTACTCCAAAACCACCAGCGGAACTACCAGCGGCAATTAGCGGCATACTACCAGCGGCCTGCCACTTCAAAACCGCCAGTGGATTACCAGCGGCAATCAGCGGCATACCACCAGTGGCCTGCCGCTCCAAATCTGCCACCGGATTACCAGTGGCAGTCAGCAGCATATCACCAGTGGCAAGCTGCTCCAAAACCGCCAGCGGACCACCAGCGGCAGTCAGCTGCATACCACTGGTGGCCTGCCCCTACAAATCAACCAGCAGATTACCAGCAGCAATCAGCGACATACCACCAGTGGCCTGCCCCTCCAAATCCGCCAGCAGAGAACCAGCGGTAGCCAGTGACATATACCACCAGAGGCCTGGTGTTCCAGCACCGACAGTGGGCCACCAGCTGTTAGTCGGGCAGCATGCCACATAACAGCTAGGTGCCCCCCCCCCCCCCCCTCCAAAAAAAAGAGAAAAATACGTCCACTACCTTGAGACTCAAGCCACATGCCTGTAACAATTAAATGGAGAATCTTTTTAAAAGAAATGATACCAACATCTCGGATTGTTTTGCTGCAAGGTGTTTTCATTAACCCCTCTATCCAATAGGCGCGGTTTAGTAATTCTTAATGTGCATTGCACACACCAGCGAACAGAAATGTGAATGTTTCCCATTAAAAACAAATGTTAATATGGGCGCATGCGTGTCACACCCCAAATTCTACGTCCTGACCACGTGATAGCTCTTTGAATCGCTGTGCTCGGTCAGCAAGCTAGCAGCCAACTATAACGGACGCTGTCCAGTTAATGTCAAGTGAAGCCATGCTCCAGTACAGCTCCACATACAGCTTTACACTGCGGCATTGCTTAGAAGGTAGGAGTGGAATTTTTCTTTACCATCCTATAATCTTGTGTGATATTGTTGGTAGTAGGCGTAAAACTTGTGTATTCTTATATTGAAAAAGATTATAAACCAATCCGATGAGAGACTGTTCTCAAAATCATATAATTTAGAGTTTTAGAGTTTTAGACTGTTCTCGAAATCATATAATTTAGAGTTTTGTTAACAACGGTATAGGTTATGTTGGAAAGTTCGGTAAATTTGTGCGAGAAGACTGTTTGCAAATGGCAAAATGTGACATTGTAAAATCCGAGGAGAGCTTTGACTTGCGTATATTCATGTGCCATTTTCAATTTGATTAAATAATCAAAATTTAACAATATTGTCAAGATACTAGCCAAGAACGTTAATTGTTAGCTCAGTTATCTTTTAACTTAAAATTAGCCCATGATCTTGTTACTAGAATTGCTGTAAAATTAAGTTTGATGTACATTTTGAGGCAACTATATTATACAGTTTAACCGTTAAGAAATTCCCATCCAAAGACCTGCAGCCATATGGTTTGTGTATTAACGAGTTCGTTACCATACCTACGGGCGTAGTATTTGAGTCTCTTGGGTCAGGCCTAAAGTTCATATCCACAACATCGCAATCGTACACGTATAAAAGGTCATCTGGGTTTTGTTGGTATGTACAAGTACATAAAATTTCAATCCCTCGGCTCTCGGGCTATCTTCATGGTTAGGAGTGACTTACAGAAGTTTGATCATAGTTCTTCATTTTATATAAATGTAGTGTGTAAATAGTGTGTAATGGGGTAAGGTTCAGGGTGAGGTCAGCGTTGATAAAAGATGAATAAAAAAAGAGGGAGCCTTTTCTAAAGAGGGTAATTTTGCCCCGATAAAATATGAGACATACATGTATATGTTTGGGTTGAAGAGCACAGGAACAACGAATATAAACATACATTGTGTTCAAATTGATAAGTAAAACTAAACATATTTCTCTACCTTAATTAAACAATATCGTTATATCTGTTATTTTCTTATTTCCCCCAAACGTAATGGTTATACTCAGCAGCTAGGTACGCTACATGAGTGCATTTGGTGGCAAGCTAAGGCATGTTTAAACTTCGGACTTCATACAGCCTGTGTGGGAAGATCGGTCTAAAGACCACCCCCTCTTCGAGGTTGATGCCATAATAAGTACTAATATTCAACATACACGTGACCTTTTGTACAAGTATTTCTGTTAAGGGGATTAAATAAACTGTTAAAAGTGTAATTTGGTCGAAATGCGTGAAGTGATTAATCAGTGCATATTCATTCTGTATAGGTTTTTCATATATCTCCCATGTCGGTAAATCTATACAGTGAACTTTTAGAAAACCCAATACATGTTCAACATATACCCCAATCCATCATATTCGACATGTTTTGTAGCCATTTCACAATGCCACTCGATTGGCGTTTAAAGCGTATTATTTCGCAGTCATTCGTTAAAAAGGATTAGCGTTTAAAGCGTATTATTTTGCAGTCATTCTTAAAAAAGGATGCGTGCCTCATGCACTCTAAAAAAAAAACAGATTCATTTTATCCCCTGACAACTTTTTAATTTTGTTGCTTTAAAGGGCAGATACAACATTTGCAAACATCACAAAACGAAATGATCAAACAATCACGAAATACCTCACTAGATTGTTAGGGAATGACAGTCTAAAGCATCCTGTAAAATTGTGGCTCCTGGTGTACTGTCATTTTCAAGAAAAATGGTATTTTTCCAACGCTGGTCGGCCGACCAGCGTTGGAGAAATCTGGCTTTTTTCAAAAACTGCTGCTAATTTTTCAAAATTAGTTATCCTGCGTTTTCTTTGCAATTGATTACACACCTGTGAAGGGGTACAAGCCTGCTAGACTGAAGTTCTCTGACCTTACAGTTTCCTAAAGTCATGCTTGCTCCGTTTCATCTAAAGTGGGGTCAGGGAACCAAACTACAAGAACATGATTGGTTTTCATGTTTTTTTCCAGCATCTACAAGCCCAAAACGTGAAACAAGTCATTTCGACAATATTTGCTAGAACATACTAATCCTCCAAATCCATTTATTTCTGAAAATTGCAGCAAAAGCAAATGTTGTACATTCCCTTTAACCAAAAAAAATGTTTTCCCGATTTTTGGCTTCTGTAACTCTCCGAAGAAGGGCTTTACGTGCAAAATTAGAGCACAACCCCGGCGGGTAATAAATCGATCTATGAGGAAATAATGCAATAACTAAACGTCGGGGTTTTTTGTTCGAAAATAACTCGAAAATAGTTTGAACTTTCAAAACTTACTCAAATTGCGTTGCCTGGAAGTCAAGTACATATATGCACTTTTGTATAATCTGTCAGTTATTTTTGTTATCAACTCAGAAGCCTGCATGAAATTGTATGAACTTCCAGAAATTGCAGCCGATGCATGTGCTCGGTTATTCAGGAGTGCCAAAACTCAAGTTTCGTGTATTAATATATTTAATGTGTTGTGAACCGGCAGTCTCATAGTTGATTAGTTTGAGTAAAAACAAACTACAATATTGAGTAAAAACTATAAACTGAAATATCCAAAAAAGATGATACGACTTACATACGGGCACATACATGTATAATATGCTTATTACCTCTTGCATCATTTGTTTCCCTGCAGGGTGCCCAGAAAATACCGGAACGTTTTAATAAATTCTGCTTCATTTCAACTGTAACCGAGTGTACTCTTCCTCAATTTCCTGTTCTAGGTCATCTTAATGTCAAATGTACATTGTTTTCTTCTCATTGATCACTCAGAATCTATCAGAAAGAACTCCGTCCAACCTTAAGTGCGACAGACGCAGCTATAAAGCAAGAACTAGAGCACATTTAAGTTGAGTTTTTATAATCCAACTGCTCAGGACCTGATGGGGAGGATTTGTTCACTTTTTGTTATTGTCAACTCTTTAATGATGGAATGTAAACTGTTTACCGTTAGGGCTTAAATGGTATTTTCTAAAAGTTTTTCTAAAGTAACATTTGTCAGAGGGGAAAATGTCGTTGAATGTTTGATTCAAACCCATCATCAAGTTCAGAGGAAGATTGTAATTAAAAAGTCGCTGAAATCATTTTCTGCCCTATGTAACAGTGGTGTACATACTCTGTAAGGTAACATGCAGTACTGTACCAGTGGACGTATTCAGCTAAAGTTTTTCTGCCTATTAGTACTATGTACGTCAGTGAGTGATAAACATTTTTCAAAAGTTTTGTGTGTGACCCCAAGTTGACTTGTTACCCTAATAAAATGTACCCTCGGGGGTTAATTCACATATGGGGAACTTCTTACCATGAGCCTACAAACCTGCCAAATTTCATCAAAATTGGTTTTTAGAGTACCCAGAGTACACAGAATACCCACTACGTACACAGTATGGCAAAGCTGGTCCTTGCACCCCAAAACGTTCCTTATATAACAGCTGCACATCTTAATATATACGTTGAATCACTTGAAAATAAGCATTAGCTATGATACTTAACATATAATTTCCGTTGTATTTACATGTATATGATATTGCAACATTCGATTTTGCAGCATGCTACTGTGATGTTTGTGTATGAAGAACATCCTAACCGCTGCAGAGTGCAGATCAACCTCAAACATTGTTATCAGGTGTTTTGGTGAAACAAAATGTTGCATTTGTACGTGTAGTCTTGCCCTTATTATATGTAAGTACATTTTGTATTATATGCACCAAGGGTTTGTTATCTATCATATTATAATGCAACTATAATGTATAATGAAGTATTAGTTTTTGTCAGTGTTACTGGTTTCATATAATATTGTCGCTATGTTTAATATTCGTCTTGCCCCACTCAACAAATGTTTCGTAGTATAATCGGTGTATCCTCAGTTTTAATAAGCAAATACAGTTATTTATATTTGAATACACACAAGCCGATGGCCCAACGTTGGCCCCCAGCTGATCGCTAGTTGATGGTTGGTTCTCGTCTGAATGCACCCCCTTGATGATGGCTCTCCGCCCGTCGGCCCACCAGTGGTTCTCGCGTGGCAGTATTTTTAGAGTGGGTGGACATGTATGTTGCCATGTTGCCACCGGCGGACTGAGGGTAAAAACTGCTGCCCAATCGCCGTTGGTCCATCGTCGGCAGCCAGCACAAACGTTTGCCCATTCGCCAGAGGTCCGCTGTCAGTAGGCCAACGGCAGACTGCCAGGGGGCTGCCACCGGCGGACCGCCGGTTTATACGTCCGCCCAGGGGGTCCGCCGTGGGCAGCATACAGCGGTTCGCTGAAGGGCCTCTGGTGGCCCGCTGTCGGTCCACTATTGGTAGTCTGTTGACGGGCCACCAGAGGTCTGCCACCGGTGGATCGCCGGTACAAACGTCCGCCTGCTCGCTGGTGGTCCGCCGTCGGCAGCCTACCAAGGGCCACTGGAGGGCTGCTGGTGGTCCGCTGTCGGCCCGCTGTAGGTCCCCTGTCGGCCCGCTGTCGGTCCCCTATTGGTAGGCTAATGGCGGGCCACCAGAGGTCTGCCACCGGCGGACCGTCGGTACAAACGTCTACCCGCTCGCCGGTGGTCCGCCATGAGCAGCCTACGGAGGGCCGCTGGAGGGACGCTGGTGGTCCACCGTCGGTCCGCACTTGGTAGTCTAACTGCAGACCGTTCAAGGGCTGCCACCGGCAGACCGCTGGTGCAAAGGTCCGCCCGCTCGCCGGTGCCACCGGCGGGCCTCCAGCTGACCGACCGCGGCTTGCGGAATATATACAATGTATATGGATAGGAACCTTATTAATATTCATGAGGCTTGAAAAGATTGGCAGATATTGCAAACACCAGTGATACAACTTGTAAAATTGCACATAACAAGGCCTTTTTTCCCCAATTTGAACAAAAAGGACTGAACATATCAAAACGATTTTTAGCACATAGGTTTATCAGTATAACGGAAATAAACCCTGAAACTTGCATGAAGATAGGGTCTTTTAAACGGGATAAATTGATATTCAAAGAGTTCGCCCGCCAACGTGAACATGTTTTTGTGCATGTTGTTCCATTCAAAATGAAGTATTACGTAATCTTTAGAAATCGGCCTTCGCAACCACACGGCTGTTGAGTCCAGAAATTCAATAAATGTGTAGGGACACAATACTGGCAACCAAACATGGGTGATGCGAGGGGGGAAGAGGTGCGCTTGCCCCCTCCCCCTCCCCCACCTGTAAAAGCAACACACACATACACACACAAAGGGAGAAAAAAGGGAGAGGAAAGAAAAAGAGGTGCAAATAAAAGTCGTATTTCTATTAAGTTTATAGGGGGGGGGCAAATGTCCCTGTCCAGCCTTGAAAAATGATAAATCGAGAATACGCTGGCAAAAGACATGGATTTTGGGGGAAAAATGTGCTTTGCCCCCTCTGGAATAATCCTGGCGACGCCCATGCAACCAAAAGTGGGACATTAATCTGAAAACTGCATGCTGTTACTTTTCTCTTATATTGTTGGGAGAAGCATCCCACTGAGTGGCAAACAACATTGAAAAGACGATAGGCCAAATATTTTCACTGCAAGGCAGATTATAATGTTTGGACAGTTAATGTAATTACACGGTGTCCACCCTCCACAGTTTGTGCATTCTTCTGCAAGTATCAAACAAGGCAATTGTGGGCTATCTTGTCATGGTATCCATTTCTTATTCAAATCAAATTGCGAAAAAAAGCTTCAGGAGAACTAGGTTTGTTGTTATAAGTGGACACCGCAACTAACAATAAGTGGACGCCGTAACTAACGTTAAACTGGCATGCTGTGATGTTTAAGAGAGTAAAAAAAATGCAAAGCATCATATCGGGCTACAGAATTGTCTTAATGGGCTGTTCTTAATTGTCAAGTAATGTTTGATATTATCAAGCTGCCTGCAGTTTTGGAGAAAATTTAAGTAAGTTTAACGTTAGTTACGGTGTCCATTTAACGTAAGTGTTTGATAATTTTATGGGGTTGATTGTTGTTTTTCAGAATTGAATGGATGTCAGTTGAGCAACATCAGACTTTCATCTCTTCTGACCATTGATGACTACCTGTCTGTCAGTCTGTCAGTCAGTTGGCCAGCCAGTGCAGTCCTACAAGCCAACTGTATGTGTAACTCAACTGAATCATTTTGAACCAAAGCCTGATGAACAAGCCAGTGAATGCCTGACTGTCAGCCAGTACATGTAAGTGACTTTGCCTGACGGTGATCATTGCATATGATTTTATCTGATGCCTCATATTCCAAAGATCTTTGCACCACATTCTATAGGCATTTAAAATACCGAGATTAAAAGTCAGACCAAACAATGAAAAAAGAAGACTTTTTGTTTAAGCCTTGCTCTCTTACTGGCCTTGAATACAAGGATGTGACTACGTGCTTTATCAACTTGCGTGCAATCGGTTGCACACGGCAAACCTCGATCTGATCGTACGCATGAAGCCCGTAATGCATATATTATACTGGTACATTGTACATACATGTATATTACACACTGCCTTGATTCAACTGGGGGGGGGGGGGGGGGGGCGTGGGGGGGGGTGCGACAGCCCCCCCCCCCCCCCACTGAGATTTTTAGTTTCTAAAACAAATATTGATTGATCATTGATCTACATGACGCCCCCCATGAAATATTCCAGCCCCCCCCCCCAGCGCCCCCCCCCCCCCACTGAAAAATTCCTGGCTTCGCCATTGACCCAAGGCGAAGCATTCCAGACCGATCCAACCAGTCTTGAACATAGTGTTCAATACCAACCAAGCACATTTATTCCCAATCTTAAATTTCGGTCAGAAAATCAAAACTTCTCGGACCAAAAGTCAAAACAAGTAAAAGTTTTTTTTCCTCGAAACACCCCTCTAGCTATATAATGGAGTGTCCAGCTCACAAGTAAGACATACATTGTAGACAATCCTTTTATGGCTCGCACATCGCGCCTTCTGCACGATGACACAGAGATGCAGCTTTGGTGAATTTAGGACTAAACACTGGCTCACTGGTAGTGTTGCACATGCCTATGTGAGGATTGTGAACATTTCATAGGAGTCCAAATGTCATGTGACACTGGAAAAGTGTTTAAGACTGCAGCCATGCAGCCATATGCATATGTCTTTATCATTCCTTTAAGACCGGCCATGTGACAAGCTCTCGACAAATGGGAATGGGTAAACTGTCTCAGGTATTTATGAATGGCAAATAAAAAAAGCAAAATGCCAGCAGAAAAAAAACAGAGCTATACAGGCATGCAACTTTCCAGCTATAAGGTGATTTGGTTTTCTAGTTAAAAACATATTCTATAGTGTCATACAAAACTGGAAAACATTGTACAAAGTTTTGTGTGCTTGGAAACTTTCTTTACTGTTTCAACTGCAAACTGCAAAGTTGCATGCCTGTATAGCTCTGGAAATGCCATAACTCCAGAGCTGGCACAGCAATGAGCTTAACTATGCACTTCATTTGAGACATTACTTTCTTAAGTGTATAGGACATCATTCAACATTTAGAAATTGAAATTCTGACTGTTATTCTGAATGGCATCTTAACCCTTTTGCTATTTAAACAGTCACATACAGTCAATCTTCACTTCCCTTTTCCCCTGCTTTACCTTTAACAAAGGTGTAATGTTTACATTATTGCAGTGCATTAGTATAGTCATCTTCTACTGCATGTGTTCTAGAGCAGTATATGCTTATGACCCTTGACCTGAATGGTATGTACTAAATTACACACTCTCACACGAGGTATCAATACTGCACATCGTGTCTCCCTTGTCCATTCATTTCGGCTCCGATATTTATAATTCATTTAGTCTTCGTCAGATATCATAAAAGGCTAGCCGTACGTGACCAGCAGTCAGATCATGTCAAGCAAGCACTGTGACTAAACAGACAAAACAGGCAAGTTGTGGTCACAGCTGTTTTATCACTCACCCGGAGTCAAAGCATATCAAGTCACTTAAACAGTCCCAGCCAGTCAAACCTGCTTTATGTGACCTGGGAATTGTTGAAACAGTCACTTGTTTTATTTGACTGAAAAAATTACTTGGCACCGAATGCATGTTTGCATAGGAGGGTACTATTAATGCGGAACATCTTCACAAACTCAGAGAAACGAAAGTGTCAAGACTAAACAACTTATTCTCAAGTATTAACAGTAGGCTTATACTCCAAACAATACAATTGCGTAAACTGAAGGGAATCAATGAATGTGAATTATAATATAAGAAATGAAATATAAAATCTACATACCTGTAAGAAATAATCGAGAGTTGCCAGGCAAGAATAAAGCACAACTTTACAAGATGTGTTGGCAGGGTCATTGCTTGGAGAACAGTGAGACCATGCAACTTCCTGCTTCCTTGTTGATGTGGCTCTGGGCCAGTCCATTATTTTTTAAAGGTAAACAACGTCTGGACTAACACATTTCAAAAGGGCAGGGGGGAAATGAAAAAGAGCTAGGGTGACCGTTTTCCAAGATTTTTACACAGTGTATGCAGTGACGTAGTCCAACTCTGCGACCAAGACATTGTACAAATACCAAAACTTGGACCAAACAATGAAAAAAAAGAATGATTTGCTTCAAGTTTGAAGTTGTGAAATCTCACTTTTGTGATAATGTTTGGGGGAGGAGAGCTGAACACAATCTGGCTACAATGTATTGGGGAAATGGGGTATCTACCATTTGACTATTGGGGGCACTGATCACTCATGATCAATAATAAAGGATGATCTTGGGCACATTGCACAACTATGGTATGATTGACACAGTTATTGACACATTTCAACTCACATGGTTATGAGCTCCGTGCGCTACCAAAAGAGGGCGCCCTTTTACCTAGCAACGACGTCCCATGGGCGGGACATTTCGCTGGTTGATGCGCACCGTTCCTTGTATGTGACGCGCGTACACCAGGGGATTTAATTGTTCTATGTACACGCAGTGGCCGCGCTTATGCAGCAAATGAATTGCAGTCAGGCAAGGGCAAGTTCGCGCAAGGACTATAGTTAACCATTGGTCGACTAACGCTTGCCCGAACTCTGTCTAGTCGACGATGGTTAACTACGCTAGTCGACTATTTGGAACCAACCTACTGGGGTTGGTTGCTTCGCTGGTAACCATAGCCGCGCGCGTTCATAACGTACAGCAGGGAGCCAGGATCCAGACATTTTGCAATGACATTTTGACCAGCGTTCGACTAGAGACGTTTGCACTATTTGCTATTATGCGCAGGCATAAGGTACGTCACAAATCAACCACTAGTCGACTAATGGTCCTTGCCCGAACTTGGCCCAAGATGGCGTCGGTCGGTCACACTTCCTTTGCCGGTGAGGGGGAACTTGTGAACGGAGTGGATAGGCCAGCAGGACAAGTACTTGCATTCCAAGTGGTCTTACAATACAGTTATTTCCGGGCATATCTTTTTTGTGTTTAATTTTAGCTCAAGAAAAGAGCAACTACAAAGAACTACAAAGAGTGGTGAGTTAATTCTTATTCTGAATAAATGAATGAATTTATTTCTACTCCTTTCCAAACCAGGTTTTACAAGTCCATTTGAATACACTGTATTTAATTGCAACAATAGAATTAGAAAAGTCTCATGAAAATTGTATAATTCTTTGTTGAAAAACAAACTGCAGTGAAGCTCCTTTTTCTTTAATTTTCAAGTTTGTTGAACTGGCAACCAAATAGGTAAAGCAATACATATACAGATGGTATGGAATTTAACTCTTGAAAAGCGGGAAATGTCAAGGATCAAGACTCAAGGCTGACATCAAGGAAACGGAAGCCATATAGCTTCCTGAAAGTCAATACAGTACATTTTAACGTTTGTTAAAATGATTTGCAACCTAGCTTTCACATTTGAAGAAGTTTAAAAACTTTTTTTATGGGAAATGTATAAAACATAATATCAATATCAGATGAGTACAATCAATGCAAGTCTTTATTCTGTGAATTCAGACAGGAAACCAAATAAGCTGAAGTATTAATTGTAGCTCATCTTTAGCAGAAACTTTGATGATTAGCATCAACATTAGTGCTACGCTGATAAAAATGCAAATACTTTGTACAAAGTTTGTAATATTATGCAGAGTACCCAAAGAAATGTTTTAAAAGAAACTAAAAGGCATAGGCCTATTTTGAAAAGTAATATTTTCCAATGTCAGCTTAAAGGTACATTGTACATAACTATTCTTTTTCTTGAAAGCAACAAAAGTGCTCAATATTTAGTATGGTGCATAACAAGCATTCTGTTCAAGTCTTAGCTGAGTGGTTATCATCTTATGCATTTCTTTGGATCTCGAATTTAACTGAATTCTGGATTCTTTTTTGCCATTCAGCCTCAGTCCTCCCAAATCCTCCAAAACTACCTGGAGTATTTTGGACGATTCAGGAGGGTTAGGGTTAATTAATCGTCAGTATCTTGACTAATATTTAACTAAAAGATATTTGAGAAATCTTATATACCTGTACATGTATATGCGCCTTTCTTGCTTTGAATGGCAGTAATGTTGCATTGTGTTCACAAGATATTTATTCTGGTAATCAGCTGGAATTACTTTCAAATGTTCCCTTCACACAGTCGTTTTGAAAGGACCCAAATTCTTGGCTCTTTTTCAGACAGGATTAAAATAAACTGATGTATAAAATTTGTGCGTGGAATTTACATCACACCAGCACTTATAAATCTAGGGTTTATTAATTTCTTTTATTAATTTTTTTTCTGTAAAAACAGGTGATGAATTCCACCTTGTTCTTGCAACAATGTTAATGGTTACCCTGACGATGGGTAGTACATGCCCCTTGATGACGGCACACCCACCAAGGCGGACCTGAGTATGTCATGTATGGCATCGTGTACAGAATTGAAGGGGATCAAGAGCACGACAGATGCCGCATCCAGACTGTAAGTACAAACTGTTGCTTCTTCCCCCAAGAGTTTTACAAATTGTTCATGTAGGCATATTTTTTATGGGAAGAGAAGTGAAGTTTCTTCACATATATGTGAGGAGTTCTGGCAAAATGATAGAAGTTGGCACATGCAGGCCGCAGTGGAAAACAATTCCAAAATAATATAAAAAGGAAAGGACGTTATTTGTCTCGATTTCCAGATTTATTGAAATGTGTAATCTTTGACGTGTCTAGTACGGTTAGGATGTTTGAAAGAAATGTAAAAATCGTTGACTAAAAGTGTTGTTTTTTAATGAAAAAACTATATTTGCATGTTCATTTTGATGACTTGTACAAACCCCGAAACTTTAAAGGCTGTTTTGTCAGTACAATGTATACTGTTTTGACATGTCGATAAATGCAAACTTTAAGCAGCCATAAATTGTCAATGGAATGTCTGATGGAGATGCAACAAACAGTATTGTAGGAAGAGTTTTACTCTCTTTCCTAATACCAGCAAACCCTCATTACGACCTCTGCCTAGCAGCAGTCCATCACAAGTCACTGCAATCCATCGCAAGTCCATCGCAAGTCCATTGCAAGTCCATCGCAAGTCCATTGCAAGTCATTGCAAGTCTATCACAAGGGCTTACAGGACATGCGAATTAGCAAAATATTAGTTGTCATCCACTTAAAAGAATATTTGTTTCCTTATATATGGCAGATTTTTAATAAAGTTCTTGTTACTTCTGAATTTTTCCCCGGATCAGTATTGACTGGATCTGAAGTAGCAACTTAGAGGACGTACCAGGCACAGCAGCTAACAGGATGCCTAACTAATTCCCCCATCAAGACACTGTCAAGAGAGGATAGCTTCCAACTAAACAAGTAAGCATCTCACTCAATCAGCATGAGTTCAGGACTTGAAAACAGTTTACAACAACACAAGACAATTAGAGTTGGTTCCAGGGTACATACAGTCCTATTCAATTGATTTAGCCCATTCATTGGTGTTACAATGTAATCCTTTACAACAGCATTGCCCAGCTAACAAGTGACAGTCGATCCATGAGGTACAAAGAGGACTGTAGGCTGGCCCTCTGGGACCAGGAAAGACTGAACAGCGATCATTTAGAAAATCAATTAGAGAAATCAAAACCTCATCAAGATGTACCTGCTGAAATGCCATCATGCTTCAGCTCTAACTTTATTCCGCTGCTTATTTCCTACAGACACCTGTCAGCCGGTTTGGTGAGCAACATGAGCCAATGTCTGGTATGCATCATAACATGGCCTTTGGAGATGGGGAGGGGTGACAGCTCATGGAATGGCAGGAATGGTCTGGAACCTTGTAGCCACCATGCAACTTCCTGGCACCAATCCAAAGGTGAGTCCTGTCTCAAAGCTTAAGTATACTTGTCAATATTATTGGGTTACGACCTGCAGTAACACATGTCTATGGGATGCGGCTCAGCTGCTTTCATATAGACGCATGTGTTATTGTGGAGTGCCATGGCCTCGTGGTCTGGGGTCATTGAATTCATGGTGTGCATGTAATTCTGCGGGTTATGGGTTCGAGTCCAGCCTGGGATTATGGTGCGTGTGCCCTTGGGCAAGGCACTTTGTCACTAATTGCTTCACCCCACCCTGGAGTAAATTGGTACCTGTGAGGGCTAGAGATGGCCATTTTTCTCTTTCTGCTTCTTTTGGTGACATTTTCACAGGATTAGTTTTCATGCATGACTGCACAGGAGAAAATTAAACGGGTCAGGTGAAATCTGACTTGCGCCAACTGTTCAGGGCTGGATAAGAATGAGACAATTTAAAAGAAAACACAACCATTGTCTTAGTTCTGGTCACGGAATGCATAATCAGTTCAAATTTGTGGATCTTGCTTGCAAGAGTTTCATTAGGCAAATCTGGATGACCTCTAGGAAAGAATAACTCGTGAAATTGACATTCTCAGACAAGACAGGGAGGTGATTCGCCGTGCTGTTGCAGGAATGATGTGCCGAGCCCAGCTGAAACGTGTGTATGGGATGCAGATTGAACTGCTTTCATAGGTGCACGTGTTATTGCTGGCAGCGTAACACGTGTCTATGTGATGCAGATTCAGCTAATTTCATAGACACATGTGTTATTGCTAGTCATAGCAAGTAACAGTTGTCTTTGGGATGCGGATTCAGCTGCTTTCATTGTCAAGTCCTTCACAAGTCCCTCGGTCTCAAGTCAAATCACAAGCTTTTCAAATGTACCGTTGCAAAGCAATTTATTTGTCATTGTTCGAATCTCGTAACTTGTGACTGGACTTGTGAAAGACTAAGGAGGGACTTAAACGGAATGTACAACATTTGCTTTTGCTGTAATTTTCAGAAATAAATGGATTTGGAGGATTAGTATGCTATAGAAAATATTGTTAAACTGACTTGTTTCACGTTTTGGGCTTGTAGACGCTGGAAAAACCAAGAAAACTTATCATGTTCTTGTAGTCTGGTTCCCTGACCCCACTTAAAATGACACAGAGCAATTAATACACTTAAAGAATTGTAGGCTCAGAGAATCAGTCTAGCAGGCTTGTACCCCTTCACAGGTGTGTAATCAATTTGCAAAGAAAAGTCAGAATAACTAAATATGAAAACTTAGGGACAGTTTATGAAAAAAAACCCCAGTTTTTTCCAACGCTGGTCAGCCAACCAGCGTTGGAAAAATACAGTTTTTCTTGAAAATGTCAGCACACCAGGAGCCATTTTTAAGGATGATTTGGACTGTCAGTCCCTAACAGTTCAGTAAGGTATTTCGTGATAATTTTGTGTTTTGATGTTTGCAAATGTTGTATCTTCCCTTTAAGTTCATCCCCGGCTGTAGCCATTGTGAGTCCACTTTAAATGTTATATAGGCCTACGTACAGCATGCCCAATCTTTTGAAGTTGCATATGTATAACGTCACCGTTGGGACGGGCATGTCAAAATTGACATTTTTCGATTTCAAGTTTTTTTCGCTATTTTGCTTTAAAACATGGTACTTAAGCATTCTCACATGTTACCGTAAGCAAAACATCATTAATTCCTGAATAACATTAATGACGTCAGGGGCAGGCATCTCGATTATTGCATTTTGCAATTTCACGAAGAGACGCGAACATGCCTGCACCTTAAACACGTACCAAACGCACAGAAAGTCGGTAAAAGTAGGTAAATAGAAATTTTCATTTTCATGAAGGAAAGGCCGGGCATCTTTGTTACATTCTCAGCTGTGCGTGCGTTATCGAACACGCACACCTTTGCCTATGGAAAAGCACATTAAACAAGAAGGGCGTAAATGTGGAACAGTTGAATTTTCGTTTTAATGAAGGGACGGGCATCTTCACTAATTAATTGTGGGTAATTAACCACTGTATTAATTATAATAACTGGGTTCAAATTAAAGCTAACCTGTCAAAGAATTACATCAAGGTTTCCTTGTCACCACTAACTATGAAACTTGACTTTTAAAGTGATGACCCCGGTCAAAAAGAAACTAAAGTACAAAGACAGAAAGAACTGACGACGAGAAACAAGGAAATAATTCACCAATTAATTATATTCATAAACTCAAACTATTTACAATATTTACAAAGATCCGGACTCGTGGATCAAACTTCTCATAATCAATCTCAGTTAGGAGTTTTACTTTCTACTTCAACAACTTAGTCTACAAATTTAATTTTCTTAAGCTTAACTCGTAAATTTCTAAAAATCACAAATCTCTTACTGAGTGTACAACGACACAATTCAAAATCAAATCCAACTGTAGAATATGGCTCTAAAATTCAGCCGTAACTCTTGTTTAAATTCAGCCTTAGCTCCAAAATTCAATTCAAAATTCAGTCCAATCAAATATAACTACTTTGGATCTAGAATCCCACCGTGACTATACCACAATTTAAAATTCACTTCAATCAAATATCAATACTTCTGTTTGGTTCTGATAAAACTGGTTAAATCAAAGTAATCAACCTTTCGGATTAGAACGCTCAATTCGACAATTCAATCACAATTTTGTTCACACTTAATTCCTTCAAACAGCTATATCAACTTCGGTTATATTTCTTATGATTATTCCAAAAACAAAATCACAGCTTTCTGCAAATTTAAAACTTTACAATTTTAACCGAGGCACTTTCCTTAGTAGAGGGTCTCGTCTCCGTGCACCTTTCCAGCTGACGGGTCAATCGGCACGGGACACACTATGTACAGACTGACATCGTAGTCGTTCTGCAGTCGTTACTATTCATCATGCATGAACCCAACTCGTACTTTGAGGTTTCCGGCCATCTACAATATAAAACAGTTACCGAAACCCATCCAGTATTTTGTTCTAAAATTACAGTATATCCATAAATCTCAAGATGTCAAGTATATAGTTAGACTTCGTGTCAAGGGTTGCACTTCATCTCAAGGTATCATTTCAAGCACTTTTTACCAAGAAAATTATTATTCTTAACAATCACAATCAATTGGTATAAACTACAGATTCTAATTGTTGGAAGTTGAGAAATAATATTAAATACAACACTTACGGTTATTTCTTCATTATGATGCTTGTGAAGGCTGAGTGTTGCTATGAGCGTGGTCTACAGGACCGGGAAGGTGGCTTTTAGCCTTGCCGAGACTATTTTGGCACTGATTTTGCCAAACTGGCGGATCAGACAAGATCGGTGGCAGATTTCACCGATTTTCTGACGAAAACCTGCTGTATCAGGCGTCTCCTAGCAAGATGGTACCGGTCTCTGTCACACTCAGCTCAGATCTCTCAAATTTGTTGGTGTCTCTTCTCTCTCGATCAGAGAATGCACTCCTCAGAAAACGCACACAACTCTACTTGACAACAACCAACATTCTTTCACACAATACTCACATTCACAGAAACAAACGGACATCAATAACCATGGCCACACGGACAATAATAATTACGTAACCCGACGCACGGCGTTTTAGCAGGTTGACCAAATCAATGCCTTAATTTTTAGTGGCTGGAAAAGAAACTACCGGGAAAATGTGCGTACACGATTGGTGAAAAACTTTTGGCATGATCTACTTTACAATACGGGGGTGGCGCGATAGCCGTAGCGCGCGTAATAAATACAATTACGTAACAGAAACGAAGCGAATTAAAAACGATTGTGACATTCCTTATTGCATAAAGTTTTTCCAAACTAGTAGTTTTTGATGTTTTAAAAATGGAGAATCTTCTCTTGCGAATCCATTGTAGATGATAACAAGGCCTGTATTGCATGGTCGGGGTTCCAGCTGGCAAATTGCAAGTTACAGCCAAAGTTGTAGGCAAATTTAGAATAATAGTCATCCACCTTCAAAAGCCATATTTGATAGTTTGTAAGGAAATAAGATATCAGCCCTTCGAGAAACTTGTTCTGATTTCTATGATACAAGACAAACAAAATAATGGCAATGGTTGTGTTCTCTAACCGAAGAAATCAGGAGACACTTATATCACTAGTCCTAACTTTTCTGTGTGAGCATAATGTTCATATGACTGACATCCGTATTGTTCAACTTGCTTCAAATATTTCTATGTCTACATAATTTGATGGATTTTAATGTAACTTTGATAGAGTGTACCTTATCACATGTCATTCAAAATTGGAGGTCGAAGGTCATCTAGGGGTAATTTCACATCGTTTAAAAATGCACAAAATATATTATAGGGGTTGACCGTGGAAACGGGCGACACGTGTGGTCCGCGGACCACTTATTTTTTATTAATTTCAGTATGCAAGGCAAGGCCAACCGGGACCATGCCCCCAACCCCCCCCCCCCCAAAAAAAACCAGATTTTTTTTTTAAAAGTAACATCACAAAAAGGCAGGCACTGCGTACACACCATCTTTTCCTTAAAAAGGATTTGATTACAGTGGTCAGAAATTGCCTCAGATCGCACCACAGATCATCTAGAATCAAAAAAATGTTCAGGCCCTTAACCGGGGCCTGGACCCCACGTCAGAATTTTTGGGACCCACTTTTTGGGGACTTAATTTTTGTTTGGCTCCCCCCCAAAACAATTGTGTTCTGGATCCGTCCTTGTCAGTATTTAATACAACAATAAAGCATGAGCAAAATCACAGACACTCAATAATAAAGGGAGGGAGAGTCATTGTCAATAGAGGGCGCTGTGCAACTTTTATTGTTGGGGGTCTGATAAAAGGTGAAACCATTGACCTTGTCATGCGGCTATGAAGACTTGCAGACTGCTCCAAGAAATCTGGAATTTATTTAACCGGCTGGAATCCACTCATAAAATTGTCTTCATCTTTATGTATCGAGCAAAGGTAATCAAAAAAATAAAGTGATGAATTTCGTAATTGCCAAAACTTGTAGAAAATTTAAGTAGTCACACATTTGAACTCTTATGGTCAGTTATAACTTCAGTGTATATTGTTAGTCCTTGTGGAAAAACAATAATAGTTATTTTGAGGCATAGTTTTTAGCTGAAGTAAAGAGCGACTACAAAGAACTACAAAGAGAGTTAATTTTTTTCCAAATAATGAATGAATAAATTTATTTCTCCTCATTTCAAAACTTATAATTTTACAATTCTGTGTGAATATTTTATTGCTGGAATAGAGTTTGAAATGTTTCATGAACAAATTAACAAATTTTTGTTGAAACTCAAACTGTAGTGAGGGGGATAATTTTTAAATAATTATCAAGTTTTCTAAAATGGCAACCAAATATGTAAAACAATGAAAACAGGGGTATGGAATTTTAATTCTTTAAAAGGTAAGGAAATTTTAAAGAGGCAGTCAGGCCAAAATCAAGGCAACAGAGGCCATAGCTTCTTGAAATTCAATACAATTGATTTTGAACATTTGTTAAAATGACTGGCATCCTTTTACACTTGAATAAGTTTTTAACCTTCAAAGACAAAATGTGACCTGCTGAGGCTAAATGAGGGATGTCTCCCAAAACCTTGTTTTCAGAAATCAGCGCCTGAAGTTTCATATATAAGTGAAAAATCATGTCAAAATGGATTGGTTTTTGGGGGGGTATTTTTGAGTAACCAGGGTATCTAAAGATTCACCATTTGCATTTTGGTTTCGAAAATTGACAGTAATGTTCTTCTGAAATTAGAATCAAGACAAAAGCTGATGATTACAGTAAAAACGAGTTTGTATTCTGTGAATTCAGACAGGAAACCATCTTAAGGCCAAAAAAAAAATTAGTCGGTCTCTGGTCAGACCGAAGTTCCGTAATTGACGCAGCAACGCGGTTTTTTGGGGTTTTTTGGTTTTTTTTTTTTTTTTTTTCCAAGCTTGTATTGTACAGACAAGGTGGGCACTATTTTTGCTTTTTTGTGTCCTCATTACACATTGGTGTCCTCCATAATTTGCCTTGGTGCCCTTTATCATTTGCCTTAGTGCAATTTCCCCATTCCTTGGTGCTCCTTGGTACAAAAATTTGAGGAGGCGTGGCAATAGAGGGCGCTGTTGTAGCTTCCGTGTTAATTTCAACAAAAAAGAAAGGTTGACATGCATGATTAAAATCCACAGGCACGCTTACCAGAGACCGAGTGGTTTTTTTTTTTTGGCTTAACAGGAAAAGTATTCCGGGCTGATCTTTAGTAGACATTCTGATGATTAAACTGCAGTCAACATTATAGTTTCATTGATATAAATGCACATGTACAAAGCTTGTAAATATTAATGAAGTGAACCAGCTCCCATGTCAATTAAGGAAGGAGGAACGGTCCTCTAACTAAAGCGGACAAGTGTTCAAACAAAATATACCATTATAATGAGTCTACTTGAACATTTAATTTTTACAATAAGATTGATACTTTGCAAACAAATGCATAGTTCTTGATTTTTGCTGAAACCCAAACTGAAGTGATGATTTGGTGTCCTCCATAATTTGCCTTGGTGCCCTTTATCATTTGCCTTAGTGCAATTTCCCCATTCCTTGGTGCTCCTTGGTACAAAAATTTGAGGAGGCGTGGCAATAGAGGGCGCTGTTGTAGCTTCCGTGTTAATTTCAACATAAAAGAATGGTTGACATGCATGATTAAAATCCACGGGCACGCTTACCAGAGACCGAGTGGTTTTTTTTTTTTTTGCCTTAACAGGAAAAGTATTCCGGGCTGATCTTTAGTAGACATTCTGATAATTAAACTGCAGTCAACATTATAGTTTCATTGATATAAATGCACATGTACAAAGCTTGTAAATATTAATGAAGTGAACCAGCTCCCATGTCAATTAAGGAAGGAGGAACGGTCCTCTAACTAAAGTGGACAAGTGTTCAAACAAAATATACCATTATGATGATGTGACGACTATGATTTCCTAACTACAATACATTTATTCTTACATTACAACACTTCAAGCATTCAAGCCCGTGTGCACAATAAAATGTCAATACAAAGTGTGTGTCAGAGTTCAACACATGTCTGTATAGGTATATATGCTACACATCAAAGTACAAAACTAAAATGCAATGAATCATGTCTCAACTCTCAGCCCGAAAATACACAATTTCTCTCACAAAATGATGATAAAATAGAGCAATACTCACAGGGAATCTTCTATGAAATTAACCTACCACAGTGATATATCTCAGGAGCATGGCAGGATCCATGCTCCCTACAAAACGAGAGAATTTTCTAGAGAAAATATATGTTGGTCTTCTCTGTTCGAAGCCCACAGGAGTTGCCTTCGCGCGGGAAGCACAAAGGTCACACTATGCAATTCACCTTGCCAAACTTTGGACGAACAACAACCGAGGGCGCACTTGGTCTCCCTACATTAACAATAAAGATGATTTCTATAACTACAAAAGTGAAAAAAAACTACAAAAAAAGCTATTTTTGGTTTTTAAAAGACACTGAGTGAATATTAAAAGACTAATTTCTACAGTAATCTGGATTAATTCTTATAGTGATGTGTATGCTTCAGTAAAGGTGCATTGTGCATAGGATCATTTGCTTTTAGCAGATTTTTTCCGAAGCAACAGAAGTGCTCAAATTTTAAGTGCGGTGATAGCAAGTATTCTGTTCAGGCCTTAGCTGAGTGGCTACTATACATTTTGGAGAAAACAAAGAAAACATAATGCACAAGTCTTTGGATCTCGTAACTGGATTCTGTAGGCACGCCATTTTGAAACCACCTTCAATGTTTGTTTTCTGACAATACCATTTCAGGTGGAATTATTTCACAGGGTATTTGTTACCAGTCCTATCTTCACTTTGAGGTTTCTGTCATTATATCGGTAGGTGCTTATCTGGGTAATTGCAAATGATCTTACATGGCTTTAAAAAGTGAAGTTAACAGAAAAACAATAATTAAAATTGTACAGGCTGTAATTTCTATCATCAAAAAATGTAATGTAGAGATAGCACAGAATAGATTTTTTTTTCTATTAGGAACAAATTGAAGAATATACAATAAAGGGAGTTTACAAAGTCTTGTTGTGACTACTAAGATCTACATACAGTGGTAAATTGTTTAACACTAAAAAGTCTACTTGAACATTTAATTTTTACAATAAGATTGATACTTTGCAAACAAATGCATAGTTCTTGATTTTTGCTAAAACCCAAACTGAAGTGATGATTTGGTTTTTTTTCATCTTCCAGTTTTCTGAAATGGCAACCAAAAAATCCAAAACAATGAAAACAGAGATGTGCAATTAAATTCTTGAAAAGACAAAGAAATCTATTTGTTTTGTACGGAAAATAATTGAATTAGAAATGTGCTATTTGTGTGGGACCTTTTCAAGGTGGCAGTCAGGCCCAAATCAAGGCAACTGAGGCCGTATAGCTTTCTGAAATTCAGCTTCAGTCGAATTGATTCCTAATCATTCAAACTAAAGGGAAATATTTGACAGTCTGAAAAAAAATGTAAACAAAATTTCAAATCAAGATTAAAACTTTCCAATTAACATTTATAAGTCTTAATTCTGTGAATTAAGACAGAAAACCAAATTAATATTTACTCATATTTACCAAACATTTCAATGAGTGAATTATCTTCAATTTACATGTAAGTGCATCGTTAGTTCAGATGTGTAAACAGAAACTGAAAAAAGTGATATAAAAACTGAGCAATTACATGTACATTGTTAATGCTTATATTGAACAGTAATGAGTTCTACCTAGCGTGGTGATGCGTATGCTTAAAATAAATTTAAAAATATTATTTTACAAACTACTTGTAGTATGGTAACATCTCAAGGATGAAGTGGATTTACTGTCTCAAAAGTGCAATTAACAAAAGTACATGTGCAATATATACTGGATTACGTGTAGATTCCATTAGGAACAAATGTCAGAATCTCAGGGAGTTTACCAAATATTGGCTTGTCTCCAGCTTTGGCTTCTACTATTGCAAGCCTCTGATGAGGTCAAGATATAAACCTCATGAACACTGTCAACACAATTCTCCATTCTGTGAATGAAGATCTGATACCACATTAATAGAATGAGCTTTGTCACTTATCTTTAGGATGCATTTGGACAAGTCAATTTACTTGAAGAGTAGTGTTTTATTAATTAAATAGGCAGATGCAAACAGCAAAAAAAGGAACAAAAATTTAACTGAGTGAATAAAGGCTTATCTTGAACACTAATCCTAACACTAAATTGAACTGAGTAATGCATTTGTAAAGTTGTAATTACTCAAAATAAATTTTAAGAATGTTGCATCTCAAGAACGAAATGATCCTAAACATTTCTCAAGTTTTTGTTATAAAAGATAGCAGCATATATACAGCAAGTTCCACTAGGAACAATTTAACAGTCTTAATTGTGTTTTTGAAATCTTGGCTTCGTCCCTGGCTTTGGCCTCAGGCTGCATGATTTTTGTCCCCTGATGTAACTCCAGTGCAATATTGGTCCATTTTCTTCTTTAGAGACACCAAATCCTGTCACACAAGGCCAATGGATGGTTGGTGCATTTTCACTGAGTTTGAATGTGATAGGATTCTTAGGAATCTAGTGCCAGAGATGAAGCGGAAGCAACAATGAAGCCAGGGTTTCATAAGCACCACAAAAAGTTGGTAAGTATTGGATAGACTGATGGCAGTCCATGTACTGGGTGAGGGAGGGGTGTTGGGTTGAGGAGGCGGGGGTCATTACATTCAAACACCTCAACACCCACTAAACTCTCCTCTCCTTTCAAATTTACCATTTAATTCAGATTCCAGTCATTGTACAAGTAAGATTAAAACAAATTGTCCCCCCAATCAAATCAAAATGCAACTGCAGTCAATACACTGTATATACGACTTTCTATACAGTTTTTGTAGTAACAAAATGTAATTGATGCACTGTTTATTTAAGAATTTGTATGAATTTTTAAGAGGGATCTGGCAGTTTGGCTTTTTGAGGAGAGATGTGATATGAGTGGGACATGAATGTTGATTGGTGCTGTAATGACTAGACAATTTCATCCTCAAAATTTGCTGTTGGGATGATGATGATTGCTAGTCAATGTCATGTTGGATGACATCACACCTTGTGATACATCTTGACTTTGTTCCAGTTAGTCACTGCAAGCTGGCCATCGGATGTGAATGTGATTCCACGTGGGATATACAGACCCTGAGCCAGGCAATCAAGAAACATGCCATCTAGGTCATAGTGGTGAATATGACCAGTGCCAGTCACACCTTGGTACACTACAAGGTAGATGCCTGAGCTGTCACAGCATACACCACGGCACTTCACTGGCTTACCATTAATGGTCGGATTGATAGTGCCATTTGTTGTACCTTTGCTATCTGCTATATCCACTTTCTTTGTGTCACCTCCACTGACCACAACTATATCAGTGTCGTCATCAACAGCCAGGTAGCAAGGTGGAGTCTGCACTGGTATGGTGTGTAGGATCTCACCATCAGTGGCTTTGTGTTCAGTCCACACCATATTTTTGGTGTCGCCTACTAAGATGCTATTCTTTGTTGCAGCTAGACTCTGTAGGTTCATTTCTGTCTTGTCTACCTGATGTTTGTGCACCGTTGGGAACTGCTTTACAAGAGTGTTGTCTTTCATGTTGAACACCTTGACATACTTGCTTCCCTCTTCCAACACAAACAAGCGTTGCTCAGGAATGTGAATGGCTGCAACTGCCTGTGGATCTGTGGGTAAAGAAGAACTCAAATGTAACATATGCACAGTATATAAATGCACTGTCACTATTCTGAGTCCTCATGAAATATAAATACCTATGATAACCTACCTATATTAATGAAAACATGGCCTGCCTTAAAGCCTGTTCATGTAGAATTAATAGGGCTATACATGAACATTGTGCAGTCTTCAGGCACCATATACATGTTTAATTGTGAATAACTGCAATGTCTTGGAGATACAGTTTTGCAAAGTCTTTTATAAAGTTGATGCACTCTCTGTGCTATTCTCATTGTTCAAACATCAAAATAGATTAGTCTTATATTTAATCGTGTTGCTTTTTTTTAAAGCAATAATAAGGTTGTTCAATTTTCAAATGAAGCATTAAGTGACATAAACCCCATTTTTAGTCATCAAATAATTGTATAATAACAAACTGTATAATAACAATTTAGTTCTTACAAACTTTAAGACACCTTTCACAAAATGTTCCAAGATTGGTGCTTACATCATAAACTAGCATTGTTTTTTTTTTGTAATTTAAGGTCAAAGGTAATTTTGTAGCACATTTTCTCTGTGCTTCATGGTATGATTTTTTTGTTTTATTTTATGAATTGGAGGCCATTCAAAGAGCTTTAATATGATGTACAATTTGGCTTTGTATTTGCTATAGTTTTGGAGATACAAGTAATTAAAGTTCGGAGGTCATGCTAATGAGTCAAAAGTTTGTTGACCCGTATCTCAGAATCTAACAAACTACAAAAAAATCAGTTCTGGGGGTTTCTCATACAGGCCAATCATCACACCAAATCGTTTCAATCTGTGAGGGTCAAGTCCAAAATCGTGTTGAATTGACACGGAATGACACATTTTTGAGAGTCAAAATTTTGACTCCCAAAATTTGTTCTTGCAAGAATAACACAAACAGGCAATTTGTCAAGGATGGTTGTGTAGACGTTTATATCCTACATTTAAATGCTCTTTGTAGCCCAATTGGGTGCTTTTCAGGATGTAGTGTCCCTTTAAATCACTTGTAATTTGATTATGGTGGTGTCATGTATGATGTAACCATTTTTGTCACATCTTTGTACAACAGTGCATGTTTGTACAAGGTTTTTTCTTCATACCTTGACCCGTTACGGAGTAAATCCATTTTGTTTTATTCATACTGCTTTAAGTATTTTGAATTCACCTAACTTTAATTTGACCGTCAACCCCAGCAGGTCAAGCAACTTCACGTGTACACAGGACAAAAAAAAATGGTTCATCAACGGATGGTCCATCAGATCACAAAATGTGAACAAGAATATTTGCTTTGTTCAGAAGTTATGAATGAAACAAAATGGTCACTTTTTGAACTAGAATTTGTTGTAATTTGATACCTGCTGATGTCATCATGACTTCAGATTTGAATGCACACCTCAGTGTCAGGGCTATATGTTCATACCAATTATAAAGTTCCTGCGTTGTATCTTTAAAAATATAAGCCATGGAGCTTTATTGTCCAGAAAAAAAAGCAAAACAGGAACACTACATACAGAAGAACAATCACAAAACCAAAGGTCGATCTTGATGGGGGCTCATGCAGCCCCCTCACCCACTAATATAGGGATCAGGTGTAGAACATTCTACGCACAGGACAGGTTGGTTTGTTTGCAAAACAACCTAAAAGCAAATTTGCTCTTTTCTAAAAGTTACGACCCCAAAATAAAAACAATTCTTCCATATTATACCAACTGAAATCAGTTGTGAAATAAATATAAGTTTTGTTGTAGTTTTGTTTTAATTTTTTGTGTGTGTACGTGCTCTGGCCCACACCACATTATTGGGAGGTTTCTCATTGTTAAGTTAATTAGGACCAAGTTGTGGGGACTTTTTGCTGTCCCCATAGCGCTTTCGGTCCCCACCAGTACGGCGTAGAGCTAGAGACGTGTATGTCCCCACAACTACGGAACAGAATTGAGTGTGTTTGTGTGGGATTTCTCATCAGTTCCCAGATCTGCATGTGCACATGGAAGACTTACTTATAATTTCCACACAATTATGAAAGTTTGTGTTGATGAACATGTGCATGAAAGAAACTTACGTCGTAGGGGAATGGTTCCCTTGTGTTGTCCCTCATTGCTGCAGATGACCACTCGGTTGTTCATCCAGTCTGCCACACCAATCTCACCAGGTTGAGTGGCAGTAACACCTACAGCCCCATTGAACTCTCCTGGACCACTTCCCACTTTACCAAACTCACGCAACGTCTCCCACTTGCCTTTGACTGCCAGCTTGCCCAGATTGATGTCACCAATCCTCTGACCCGGGGTGAAGCTCAGATATGAAAGCTTGGGATCAATCTGGGGAGGATTTTGACTCTTGAGTGATTTCAAGTCTTTGCTGATGATAGGATAGAGGGAAAGCAAATCAGTGTCTGATGCAGTGTTTATGACATCCTGAGCTGTACTGAAGGAATGTTGTTTACTTTGTAGCATCATTGTCACTGTTTCCTGATGCTTATCGTATGTTTTGTTGCGATCCTGCTGGAGTTGTTTGATTTCTGCAATCATCTTTGTCTCTTGAGTTGTTATCTCAGCTCTCATTTTATCCGCTTTGTTTTTTACAGCTTTCACAGTCTTTGTGACGTTCTGTGTGAACTTCTGCTTAGCTTGTGATGAAGTGGCCAAAGCTTTTTGAAGTCTTTTGATGCCTGTGGTGAAATCTGGAAACGTATCTTTCAGTGACTGTTTGTATTTACGAGAAGCCTCTCCAGACTCAATGTAGTGATGTTTTGGTTTACAGTGGTCTACTACAGTACAATCTCGACAGATTAACTCTTCACATGTCTCACAGTAAAACCGTTTCACTTCACCCTTGTGTTTCTGGCATTTAGACTCATCTTCTTCTGGTGTTTTTTTCACCGTTACCTTCCCCTGACGAATGTCCTCCAAAGTAACCACTGTGTGGTTTGATGTAGCAGCAAATCGCAAGTGTGTCTTGCGACAGTTTGGGCAGATATTCTGGGCACAGTCCAGACAACGATGCATGGCCTCATTTCCCTCATCACAAATCTCACAGATGACCTTTGTGTTTTCTGAACAAGCCACCTTTTCTTGGAGTGAGACCTCCTCAACTATTCCCATCAAATGGAAATTTGCTTTCAGGCCTTGAATGCGTGTCTCTGGAAGTACCATCTCCCGACGACATACAGGGCAAGGAATCTTAGGCTGACCTGCATACCTGCTGGTGTAGTATTTCTCCAGACATGTCTCGCAAAAACTGTGTTGGCAGTCCAGCACCTTGGGCCGTTTGTATTTCTCCTGACAAATGTCACACTCTAGATGGGGGCTTATCTTTTTCAAAGCTGTAGCCATTTTTATCTGTATTCAAATAGTATTTAAAAATAAAATGGAAGGGTTACTGTAAGAGCATTAAAAAAGCTTGACCAAAAGATGTGACTCTTATACATTAAAGATGCACTGTCCGTTGGTGTTTCATCTGGATAAAAAGTACATGTATAACGTTTCTTGTGAATTGATATTTTGTTGCCAGACAAAAGATATCCACTTTTGAACGAGACATCAAATAAAATAATCTCTTTGGAATTCCTGTTCAGGTTTTGAAGAGCACTGAGAGTACATCTTTAATTCTCTTCTGAAATGTCTTCAGATATTGAAATGGACAAAACTGTATGCAAGGTGCTTTTCCATTTCTTTTACTGAATAGGATTCAGATTTCCCAGGCCAGACAAACCAGAATTTTTATATTTAATTGGTTGGAAATTTTGAGTTTGGATGAGCAAGCAGTTCTCAGCAGAAGTGAAGATGAAATGTACATGTACATGTACAGGCTAAGTCACAGCCAGCAATGTGCCGAAGTACCAGCCAAATCATCATTTCCAAACTATAAACTTCCAAAACCGCCAATGATAAGTTTGTGGGTTGAGTTTTGTTTTTCAGAATTGAATAGATGTCAGTTGAGCAACATCAGACGTTCATCTTTTCTGACCATTGATGACTACCTGTCTGTCAGTCTGTCAGTCAGTTGGCCAGCCAGTGCAGTCCTACAAGCCAACTGAATGTGAAACCCAACTGAGTGGTTTGGAACTATAGCCTGATGAACAAGCCAGTCAATGCCTGACTGTCAGCCAGTACATGTAAGTGACTTTGCTTGACAGTGATTGTTGCATTTGTCGGGTATTTCCCCAAGGTCTTTACACCACTTTTGAGACATTTTAAATACAAAAGTTTTATGTGCTTGGCAATTTCCTCTTCTGTTTCAACTACAAACTTGCATGCTGGAAGCCTGGAAAAGCCATTGAAAACTCCAAAGCTGGAAGAGCATTGACCTGAAATATCTGCTTCATTTGAAGCATTACTTTGTTTGTGAATGTATATTGGACTAAACAACTTATTTCCTCAAGTCTCAACAGTATAAAGTATTCAAATAACTTAACACAATACAAATTTGCGTCAATCAAAGGAAATCTATGAATGTTAGTTATAAGAAATGAAAGTCCAAATAAACATACCTGTAAGAAATACTGGAGAGTTGTCAGGCAAAAATACAGGAATATAGCACAACTTTAATACATGCATTGGCAGGGTCATTGCTTGGAGAACAATGAGACCAACTTCCTCCTTGCAACTCACTGGCTCTGGGTCAGTCCATTATTTTTTTTCAAAGGTAAAACAAGTCTGGACTAATACATTATAAAAGGGCAGGGGCAAAAATTAAAAAGGGGTAGCATTTTCCATGATCTCTACGCAGCGATATAGTCCAGATCTCCAATTCTGAGCGCAAGACATTGAAATACAAATACTGAAACTTGGACCAAACAATGAAAAAAAAGAATAATTTGCTTCAAGTTTGAACTTGTGAAATCTCACTTTTATGCTGATGTTTGGGGGAGGAAGGCTGAACACAATCTGACTATTGGGGAAATGTTCAATGTGAACAATGTTGAATATTATTTGAGTGGGGGGGGGGCGGGTCTGAACACCATCTGACTATTGGGGAAATGTTCAATGTGAACAATGTTGAATATTATTTGAGTGGGGGGGGGGTCTGAACATCATCTGACTAAAAACAAGATTTTTAAATGTGCAAAAGTAGAAATGAAAGTGCACATGTACAGGAAAGTACATGAATGAGTGTTTAAACACTTTCATTTTGAAAAACCCTTTGTATATTTTAATTAATATTATAATTTCCTTGTAGGAAGTAATTCACTTTCCAAACCTCCACGTCAGATGTAGCTTATCTTTCTCTTGGCTTATGTAGTTTTTCACCTTGGAAAGTGGCGTGATGGATTTTTTTTGGTCAATGTACATGTACATGTATCCACAGACATTATAAACACGTAGACCACCAGGTCCTATTCAAAACTTAACTAAACTATGGGCAAATTCACCTCTCAGTATAGGGCTTTTACACACAGTTGAACTATTCCAGTAAAAAAAATCTTTGAAGTTATTTTTTGATTGTAAAAAAAAATCCCTTGTGTACTTATGTTTCAGGTAAATTAAAAACAATAATGTGCACAACTTTTCTCACTCGGATTGTGAGTAAAACAGGTTTTTTTAACTCAAAAATTTATGTTCTGTATGTAAATGTGTGCTGTCCTAAGCGCGTATCTGCATTGAACGCGCGTCGCACGGTTACGTGCGCTGTCAACAAGCGTTTTGTCTACACTTTTTTGTAAATCACGGTTTAACGCGCACGACTGGCGGTCTATGCGTTTATATGTCTGTACATGTATCTTGTTTTTTTGTTAACTTTTGTGGAAAAACATGATCCACCAAAGTGTTTCATTACCCAAAGTTTCCTTTGCTTTTTCTCTCTCCCTTTTTTTTTTGGGGGGGGGATTTTTTTTTTTTGGGGGGGTGGTATTTTTTTTATTTAATTACAACAATGCGAGCCCAACCCCTACCCACTTTATATGTACTGGTGCATGTATGTGTGTCATTCAATACATTTAGGTAAAGTGTGACATTTTCCCTGTCCCCGTTACCTTGCTAGATCACCACATATCATTATGAATGACTTCAAACAATTTTTTTTTGGGGGGGGGGTAGGTTAAACTTTGCTATTCATAATCACTCTTGGAGGATGACTGCATTAACACCCCCCCCCCCCCGGCCTTTTTGGCTAGGATCCATCCTCAATCCTTCAAAATCCTCCAATTGCCACCATGTAAAATTAGATGCAGCCCCAATCCTCCAAAATCATCCTTTATTTTTTTTAAATTTGTTCAGTGGAGGGGTAACCATTGCCTCAATCCTTCAAAATCTTCCCACAATTTACTGATAATGGGTTGAGGCAGTGCCGAAGACATAGCATTGAGGATGATATGGAGCATAATGCAGGGCTCAAATATGCATGACTGAACATCAGCAATACAGCCTACAAATTCAACACAATGTTGCTCCAAAATCAACCGACATTTTGTTGCAATTAAGCCTCAATCCTCCCCAATTCTCCAAAACCACCGGAAGATTTTGAAGGATTGAGGAGGGTTAAGGTTATGGCCAGTATCTGGAATCATTTGCAATGTTTTAATTATTTCAAAAGATATTTGAGAAACTTGGTACATACATGTACATGTACATGGATGTAAGCATGTCTTGCTTTGAATGTCAGTATATTTATTCTGGTGTTTCAGGTGGAACTTTTTAGTGTTCCTTCACACAGCTGTTTTGTAAGACCCAAGTTCCTTCTCAGACAAGAGGATTCAAACATACAGTCAAATCTCGTTATTACAAACTCAGAGTTAATACAATTAAATTCTGGTTATAACAAACATAAAGCCTTGGTCCGACTGTGCATTTATGTGCACAATGAATGGGACTGATGTTCCTCTTAATACAAAATTCTGATATAACAGACCATTTGGCTAGGTCCTAACGAGTTTGTATTAACGAGACTCGACTGTACTGATGTACAAAATGTGCGCATGGAATAATCTGAATGTACATCACCACCAGCACTTGTAAGTCAAGGGGAGTTCACATGGGCGTCGCAAGGGGGCGTGGCAAGGGTGGACGCTTGGGCCCCACCACCCCCCCCCTGGAAAACAAGAAGAAAAGTAAAAAAAGAGGGAAAAAAGGAAAAAGAAGTGCGAAGCCATATTGCTGTTTATTTGATGGGGGGAGGGCAAATGCTCCCCTGCTCATGTTTGGAAAAATGATAAATTGAGAATATAATGAAAAAGTTAAAGAATTTTTGGGGAAAATTTGCTTTCCCCGCCCCCCCTGGAAAAAATCTTGGCGACGCCCAAGGCAGTTCATTAATTTCTTTGTATTTTTTTCTCTTAAAAAACAGGTGATAAATTCCGCCCTGTTCTGGCAACAACGGTATGGTTACCCTGACGATGGGGAGTACACACCCCTTGACGACAGCACAACCACTATGACAGACAGCTTGAGTACGTCATGTATGGCATTGTGTACAGAATTGAAGGGGATGAGAGCATGACAGAGGCCGCATCCAGACTGTGAGTACAAACTTTTGCCCCCCCCCCCCCGAGAATTTCACAAATTGTTGATGCAGGCCTAGTTTTAACGTAAAATGTCTTTTGACATGGCTGTTCTGGCAAAATGAGACAGAAGTGGGCACAGACTGTAGTGGAGAAAAATGGCGCCCCCCCCCCCAAAAAAATATAACGATGAAGGGAGTTTTTTTTTTTAGATTTATTGAATTTGGTCATTTTTGATATGTCTAGTACGGTTCAGATATTTTAAAGAAAAATAAAAATCATGGATTAAAAGTGTGTTTTTTTAACGAATAAATACATGTACCTAATTACAACAGTTTACCCATTCTGAGAGCCCGGTCTTAATTACCGGCTGGCTGGTTTTAAATACTTATCTGGTGTCGCATGAAATTGTAACTCCCATGAAATGTGGTCTGCACTTTTGAACCTTTTATTGTAAAACGTTCACAATTTTCCCTTAGGAATGCGCAATACTACCAATGAGTCCGTATTTATCACAGTACTAAATTCACACTACACCAACACTGCGCATCCTGCACCATATCACGCAGTACACGCATCACGCGCCAATCTCCATCTAAGATGTTGTTTACCACTAACTTGCGAGAGGCACATACCATGACAAAGCTAGAGGGGTGTTTAAAAAACATGAAGTTAATTTAAATTGTTGACCAAAATCGTAGGGAATATATGTATTTTTTACTTATTTGACTTTTTGACTGAAAACCTATTTATGAATGGGAATAAAAATATGCTGGACTTTTCGCATCGCCATTATCAGTGCCCAAGCCTCCAGCTGGTCTTAAACGGACTTGTTTAAAACCAGACAAGCACATATTTATTCCCTTATTATTAGACAGTCACTTCACTCGGTGTACAGAAAATCCGGCAACAAAATAAAGAAAAACTTGAACATAAACCTTGGAACAACGGTGTGCCTTGTAAACTGTCTCCTTGTGTGTACTTGCAAGTTGTACTCAATTACAAAAGCCTTCAAAATTATGAAAAAAAGACATTGTATTAATGTGTTGTTTCTCATGATTGTTTTCATTTCAATTTAATTTTGAGCAGTTCATGGAGGCTCACTTTGTTGATCAACCATCACGTCCAGTCTGGTCACCATGGCAACTGAACAGCCCCGGCCCGGCCTCCAGCAGCCATTGGTCAAGATCGTCGCTTACCAATTCCAATCAGCAATGAGCATAGTCGAGGGCAACGCAAGACACCTGTCAGCTTTGTTGTTGTACCTGTCAGTGATCTGGGTTACCCTGTTGGTTCACCAGGGAGTAGCATCTGGGCTTATACACCAGGTAAGCTCAGTTTTCATTTACCACACACTTTCATTAGATGCATGGAAACTGACTATATCTGGAGCATCAAGATAATAGGAGTGTGAAATAGTCTCATATTTTCTCGGCTCGGTACTTTAAGATCCTAATTGAAGAACTTAGCTAAAAGATCCTTGTTGATTAAAACATGCTGAAAAAATCAACTCAGAAGGATATAACATTTCAGTTCAGGCATGAAAATGAAATTTAAAAATAGACAACTGTGATTTTTAAGATACCCAGTGGACATACAGGACATGCGGATTAGCAAAATATTAGGTGTCATCCATTCAAGAGAATATATTTTCCTATAAATGGCAGATTTAAAACAAACTTCTTGCTTCTTCTGAAATTTCCCCCCGGGAGCAGCGGTGACTGGATCCCAAGTAGCAACTCAGAGGACATACCAGGCACAGCAGCTAACAGGATGCCTAACTTCCCCCATCAAGACACTGTCAAGAGAGGATGGCTTCCAAATGAACAAGTAAGCATCTCACCCCTCCACCACCCCCACTACACTCAATCAGCATGAGTTCAGGACTTGAAAACAGTTTACAATAACACAAGGCAATTCAAGTTGGTTCCAGAGTACACACAGTCCCATTCAATTGATTTAGCCCATTCATTGGTGTTACAGGGTAATCCTATACAACAGCACTGCCCAGCTCACAAGTGACAGTGAGTTGATCCGTGAGGTACAGAGGACTGTAGGCTGGCCCTCTGGGACCAGCAAAAACTGAACAGCGATCATTGAGAAAATCAAAAGAGAAATCAACACCTCATAAAGAGGTACCTTAATTGTGTATCTCAAGACACTATTGAAACATCATCATGCTTGCGAGCTATAACTTTATTCCCCTGGTTATTTCCTACAGACACCTGTCAGCCAGTTTGCTGAGCAATGAGCCAATGTCTGGCATGCATCATAACATGGCCATGGGAGATGTGGGAGGGGTGACAGCTCATGGAATGGCAGGAACGTTCTGAAACCCTGTAGACACCATGCAACTTCATTGCACCGATCCAAAGGTAGGTCTTGTCTTGAATCTGGAGTCCGTGTCAATAATTGGGCTATGATTAGCAGTAACACATATATGGTATGCAGATGCAACTGCTTTCATTGACAAATGTGTTATTGCTAGCCGTAGCCAGTAACGTGTGTATGGGATGCGGATTGAACTGCTTTCATAGGGGCACGTGTTATTTCTGGCCGCGTAACACGTGTCTATGTGATGCAGATTCAGCTAATTTCATAGACACATGTGTTATTGCTAGTCATAGACAGTAACAGTTGTCTATGGGATGCGGATTCAGCTGCTTTCATTGTCAAGTCCTTAACAAGTCCCTCAGTCTCGAGTCAAATCACAAGCTTTTCAAATGTACCGTTGCAAAAGCATTTATTTGTCATTGTTCATCTCGTAACTTGTGACTGGACTTGTGAAAGACTTAGGAGGGACTTAACTACATCCCTGGCTGTAGCCATTGCGAGACGGTCTTAAAATCTTCCATATTTTCTCTATACGTGTACCTTTAATAACTACTGTAAAACGTTTGAAGTCCACTTTAAATGTATTGCTGATATAGGCCTACGTACAGCATGCCCAATCTTTTGAAGTTGGATATAAGTTGTAGCCTTGGAAACGACATTTGCCACACAAGTGTTTTTATTTTAAAGTATTCGGTCCCTTTCTGAACACACCCTGAGGCAGTAGTACTTCAGTGCTGTTGTATTTGGTGCTTTGGTGCTTACGGTGGTGGTGGTTCACTGCAATTAGACAAATTACAATACTTAACTTTAGTATTAACAATTACAGAAAAACATAATAAACCATTTAGATTAATTAGTCAAATATATGCGATTGAGCTTGAGCCTTCACTTGACATAGTGCGTACATTATCCCTGTACGTGTAAGTAAACACACCCCAAAACATATAAATCTTCACTTTGAAAAGCTGCAAACAATCTTAATAAATCACTCAAAATACGATAAATTATAATCCTGAATAAATCAACAAGGCTTACCGATTGTGTTGGATCCAAAACTACAACATTTGGGACTTAGAAAACCTGATAATTTTACATTTATTTGGGGAGATGAATTTGGTGCATGTTTATTAATACGAATCATCGGACTCATGAGGAGTTTAAACTTTCACCTTACAAAATGCACCATATCACAAGAGGGCGCTATTACGAAAGTACGGGAACAATTAATGAACAGTTTTACCGCAACAAACTTATTTCCATTCAAAGGTATGCGTGATCATGAATTAAAGTTTAGAAAACACTTTGAAATAACAACTATGATTAAACCCAAATTAAATTTCACAACTTGCCGCTACATAAGTCATTATTGCATGGTCAGGGTTCCAGCTGGCAAATTGCATGTTACAGCCAAAGTTGTAGGCAAATTTAGAATAATAGTCATCCCTACCTCCTAAACCATATTTAATAATTTGTAAGGAAATAAAATATCAGCCCTTCAAGAAACTTGTTCTAATTTCTATGATACAAGACAAACAAAATATTGGCAATGTTTGTGTTGTCTAACCGAATAAATCAGGAGACACTCGTATCACCAGTCCTAACTTTTCTGTGTGAGCGTAATGTCCATATGACTGACATCCGTATTGTTCAAATATGCTTCAAATGTTTCTATTTCTACATAATTTGATGGATTTTAATGTAACTTTGATGGAGTGTACCTTGGGTGGGGGTTTATCACAAGTCTTTCAAAATTGGAGGTCAAAGGTCATCTAGGGGTAATTTCACATCGTTTAAAAATGCCCAAATTGTAACATTTTTTTTAAGAACACAAATCATAATTATAGGGATTGACCGTGGAGAAGGGCAACACATGTGGTCCGCGGACCACTTGTTTTTTTTTTCATTTCAGTATTCAAGGGCGGACCAGGGCGAGGCCAACCGAGGCCATGCCCCCACCTCCAACCCCCCCCCCCCCCCAAAGAAAACAGACAATTTTTTTTTAAGTGACATCTCAAAAAGGCAGGCACTGCATACACACCATCTTTTCCTTAAAAAAGATTTGGTTAAAGTGGTCAGAAAATGCCTCAGATCGCACCACAGATCATTTAGAATCCAAATTTTTTTCAGGGCGTTAACCGGGCCCTGAACCCCACTTCTGATTTTTTGGGGGGACCAAATTTGTTTTTGGCCCCCCAAGAAAATTGTGTTCTGGATCCGCCCTTGACAGTATTTAATATACTAATTGTGAGCAACATAACAGACACTCAATAATGAAGGGAGTGAGAGTCATTGTCAATAGAGGGCGCTGTGCAACTTTTATTGTTGGGGGTCTGATGTAAAGGTGAAACCATTAACTTTGTCATGGGGCTATGAAGACTTGCAGACTGGTCCAAGAAATCTGGAATTTATTTGGCCGGCTGGAATCCACTCATAAAATTGTCGTCATCTGTATGTATCCAGCAAAGGTAATCCAAAAAATAATAAAGTGATGAATTTTGCAATTGCCAAAACTCAGTGTAGAAAATTTAATTAGTCACACATTGACCATTTATGTTCAGTTATAACTTCAGTGTATATTGTTAGTCCTAGTGGAATAACAATTATAGTTTTTTTGAGGCATCATTTTTAGCTGAAGAAAAGAGCGACAACAAAGAACTACAAACAGAGTTATTCTTTTTCCAAATCATAAATGAATAAATTTATTTCTGCTCATTTCAAAACATATAATTTTAAAAGTCTGTGTGAATATATTTGAAATGTTTCATGAACAAATTAACAAATTTTTGTTGAAACTCAAACTGTTGTGAGGGGTATAATTTTTAAATTATTATCAAGTCTTCTAAAATTGCAACCAAACTTGTAAAACAATGAAAACAGAGGTATGGAATTTAATTCTTTGAAAGGCAAGGACATTTTCAAGCGGCAGTCAGGCCAAAATCAAGGCAACAGAGGCCATGGCTTCCTGAAATTCAATACAATTGATTTTGAACATTTGTTACAATTTTACACTTGAACAAATTCTTAACCTTTGGAGACAAAATGTGACCTGCTGAGGCTAAATGAGGGATGTCTCCCAAAACCTTGTTTTCAGAAATCAGTGCCTGCAGTTTCATATATAAGTGAAAAATCATGTGGAAATGGATTTTGGGGGTATTTTTGAGTAACCAGGGTATCTAAAAAGTCACACTTTGCATTTTGGTTTCGGAAATTGACAGTAATGTTCTTCTGAAATTAGAATTAAGATAAAAGCTGATGATTACAGTTAAAATATGTTTGTATTCTGTGAATTCAGACAGGAAACCAACTTAACAGGAAAAGTATTGTGGCTGATCTTTAGCAGACATTTTGGTGATTAAACTACAGTCAACATTATAGTTTCATTGATATGAATGCAAATGTACAAAGCTTGTAAATAATAACAATAAAGATGATTTCTATTAAACACCGCAAAGTGAACAAAGTTACAAAAAGCTTTTCTGTTTTTAAAAGACACTGAGTGAATATTAAAAGACTAATTTTTACAGTAATCTTGATTAACTTTTAGACTGATGTGTTTACTTCAGTAAAGGTGCATTGTACATAGGATCATTTGCTTTTTGCAGGTTTTTCCCGAAGCAACAGAAGTGCTCAATATTTTAAGTACGGTGCAAAACAAGCATTCTTTTCTGGTCTTAGCTGAGTAGCTACTATACATTTTGGAGGAAATAGAGAAAACAGAATACACACATCTTTGGATCTCCTAACTGGAATCTGTGGGCACCCCATTTTGAAACCACCTTCAATGTTTGTTTTCTGACAATAACAATTTCAGGTGGAATTATTTTGCAGGGTATTTGTTACCAGTCCTATCTTGCTTTTGAGTTTTCTGTCATTAAATCGGTAGGTACTTATCCGGGTAATTGCAGATGATTCCTTGTGGCTTTAAAAAGTGAAGTTAATAGAAATACAGAATAACTAAAATTGTACAGGCTTCAATTTCTATTATCAGAAAATGTAATGTAGAGATAGCACAGAATACAATGAGTGGATGTATTTTCCATTAGGAACAAATTGAAAAATATACATTTGGGAGTTCACAAAGTCTTGTTGTGACTACTAAGATCTACATACAGTGGTGAATTGTTAAACACTTAAAAGTCTACCGAACATTTAATTTTTACAATAAGATTGATACTTTGCAAACAAATTCATATGTTTTGCTGAAACCCAAACTGAAGTGATTTTGTTTTTCATTTTCAAGTTTTCTGAAATGTGCAACCAAAAATGCAAATCAATGAATTTGAAAACAAGGGTTTGCAATTAAATTCGTGAAAAGATGAGGTAATCTTTTGGGTTTGCTGAGGAAAAAATTGAATTAGAAAGTTGTTATTTGTACGTGTGGGACCTTTTCAAGGTGGCAGTCGGGCCAAAATCAAGGCCACTCAGGCCGTATAGCTTTCTGAAATTCAGCTTCGGTCAAATTGACTTCTAATTATTCAAATTGAAGGATATTTGATAGTCTATAAAAAAAGATAAAATCAAAATAAAACATTCTTAAAAACATGAGTCTTCCTGTGACTTAAGACAGGAAACCAAATTAATTTTCACTCATCTTTAGCAAACATTTCAATGAGTAAATTATCTTCAATATACATTTAAGTAATTCCAAATGTGTAAACAGAAACTGCAAAGAGTAATACAAAAACTGAGTAAATATATATTGAATGGTAATCTGAGTACTAACTATGCGTATGCTTAAAATGAATTTAAACAATATTATTTCACAAGATACTTGTAGTATGGTTACATGTCAAGGATGAAGTGTTTGTAAAACTCAAAATTTCTAATATAAAAAGTACAATATATAATATAATATATAACATGTAGATTTCAATAGGAACAAATTTCAAATCTCAGGGAGTTTACAAAATCTTGGCTTTGTCTCCAGCTTTGGCTTCTACTATTTAAAGCCTCTGATGAGATCAAGAAATAAACCTCATGAACACTGTCAAAACAATTCTCCATTATGTGAATGAAGATCTGAAACCACATTAAAAACATTAGCTTTGTCACTTATCTTTAGGATACAGTTGGACAAGTCCATTGCTTGAAGAGTAAAAAGTAACAAAAAATTTACTGAGTGAATAAAGGAATATCTTGAACACTAATCGTAACACTAAATTGAACTGAGTAATGCATTTGTAAAGTTATAATTATTCAAATTAAATTTTAAGACTGTTGTATCTCAAGAACTAAATGATCCTGAAAGTTTTTTATCTTTGGTAGAAGAGATAGCAGCATGTACAGCAAGCTCCATAAGGAACAATTTAAGAATCTTAATTATGTTTACAAAATTTTGGCTTTGTCCCTGGCTTTTGTGTCAGGCTGCATGATTTTTGTCCTCTGATGCAACTTCAGTTCAGTACTGGGCCGGCCTTGAGACCCACGGTGGTCTTAAGACCTCCAAAACTGGTAATTTCTTTTATCAGAAAGTGTAATTAAGAGATACCACAGTATACAGTGTGTATCAAAAAAAAGTATACACTTAGAGAAATGTATCAAAAACGGTTTTATAATTTTTCAAAAATCTGTCGCTAAGTATTGATGGACCAAGGTCTTATGCTTTAATTGCCACCATGTCATACCTCAGATGTTCCGCATGAGTGAACACTAGCTATTCATTTTCATCAGATTTGAATTGGCTTGCGCACAAAAATGAAAGGGTTAAAAAAGAATCAAACACTGTGGTAGGGAAGTTTAGGCATGTGCTTGTTGCTCACGAATTTTCAAGGAAATTGGACTAACCCTCAGTCCTCCACAAGCCTACCAAGTTTGGACTCAGGTTGCGCCTCCCTCAAAACATTAACAACAGCATGACCTTACAAGTCAATGATTAGGCCTATTGTATTGGTAATCGTCATGAGGGAATGCAACGTTTGCACTTCATGCATGCACGATTCAGTCTTCGACGTGGCCACCATTTCTTTGCACACAGACTATTGCCCTCCTCAGCATGTCATAAACAGCGCGCCTATTTTCATTGCGGCATCCTGCCTCACAACAGCAACCTCGGCAGTACATTCTTGCAGGTCATCCAGGTCTCTTGGTGGAGTGGTGTACACCTTAGACTTACGATGGCCCCACAATAAAAAGTCCAGTGGGTAAGATCGGGCGATTTTGAGGGCCACTCGACGGGCCGGTTCAATGCGATGATGCGATTGCCAACAGTTCAGTCACGATCCTTCTCCTGTGCGGTGGTACCCCATCTTGCACCCACCAGACACGCCTAAACTGTCCATTTCTTCTGACAGGACGATAACGACGAAAATCATTGATGGCTGGCACGTCATCTTCATTAATCATGTGCAGGTATTGATCACCACTGATGTTGTTCCTGAAGAAGAAATCCAGACTGTCAGTTTGTGCCTGTCGTTATTTCGTTGGTAGTCAAAATCAACAGGTTTTTGTCCACGTGGCTGATACTCCCTTGTTACTGCTGAGGTTGCTGTTGTGAGGCAGGATGCCGCAATGAAAATAGGCGCGCTGTTTATGACATGCTGAGGAGGGCAGAAGTCTGTGTGCAAAGAAATGGTGGCCACGTCGAAGACTGAATCGTGCATGCATGAAGTGCAAACGTTGCATTCCCTCATGACGATTACCAATAGGCCCAATCATTGACTTATTAGGTCATGCTGTTGTTAATTTTTTCAGGAAGGCGCAACCTGAGTCCAAACTTGGTAGGCTTGTGGAGGACTCAGGGTTATCCATTTTCCTTGAAAATTTGTGAGCAACAAATCACATGCCTAAACTTGCCTACCGCGGTGTTTGATTCTGTTTTAACCCTTTCACTTTTGTGCACAAGCCAATTCAAATCTGGCAAAAGTAAATAGCTAGTATTCACTCATGCGGAACATCTGAGGTATGACATGGTGGCAATTAAAGCATAAGACCTTGGTCCATCAATCATTAGCAACAGATTTTTGGAAAATTATAAAACATTCGTTTCTGACACATTTCTCTAAGTGTATACTTTTTTTGATACACCCTGTATAATGAGTACGTTCGATTACTTCCCCCGGGCTTACTCATGCAAGTTCGAAAGCATTCCATTTACCTCTTTTGTGACTTATTGCGCTTACTCTAGCCTGGCCCAAGTAACCGACTCGCTGAGCTGGTTACTTGGGTAAGTATCCCATAAGGCCATGCAATATACATGGCTGCCAACGTGACTGAAAAGGGCTTCCAGAGCTTCGGCTACGGGTCTATTGTCAGCGCGTCCTTGTATATTTTCAATGGGCGTTGACCTAGACCTAGCTCTATACAGTTGATTCGGATGCAGGTTTGTCATGTCAAAGTTCAACTTTCTAGCTCTTGCAGGAAACTTTACCTGAAATCGTTCATTGAGTTAGCTCTACTGCGCATGTCAGTCATAAGACGAGACGCCAGGCGCTAGTAAATTGGGGTAAGTAATCGAACTCACTCATTGAGTAGATGTAGGGCATATGTTCTATTAGGAACACATTTAAGAATATGCATAATGAGAGTTTACAAAGTCTAGTTGTGACTACTAAGATCCAGATACAGTAGTAAATTGTTGAATACTTAAAATTCTACTTGAACATTTAATCTTTTACATTAACATTGATACTTTACAAACAAATTAATTAATTTTGCTGCAACCCAAACTAAAGTGATGATATTTTTTTTCATTTTCAAGTTTTCTTGAAGTAATCATTCTTATAAACATGAATCTTAATTATGAGTCTTCATTCTTTTTAACATGAGTCTCATTCTGTGAATTAAGACAGAAACCAAATTAATTTTCTCTCATCTTTGGCAAACATTTCAGTGAGTAAATTATCTTCAGTATACATGTATTAGTGTATCATAAAATCAAATGTGTAAACTGAAACTGTCAAAAGTAAAAACTCAGTAAACAAAGGCTTATATTGAACAGTAATCTGAGTACTACATGTAACTATGCGTATGCTCAAAATGAATTTAAACAATATTATTTCACAAAATACTTGTAGTATGGTTACATCTCAAGGATGAAGTGGTTGCAAAACTTTCTCAAAGGTGCTTTTACCAAAAGTTCCATATAATGAATTACATGTACATTTCATAAGGAGCAAATTACAAAATCTCAGGGAGTTTAGAAAATCTTGGTGTTGTCTCCAGCTTTGGCTATGAGTTCAAGATATAAACCTTACGAACACTGTCCACACAATTCTCCATTCTGTCAATGAACATTTTAAACCACATTAATAGAATGAGCTTTGTTACTCATCTTTAGGATGCATTTGGACAAGTGCATTTTCTTGAAGATTAAAGTTTCATCAATTGTAATGTGTAAATGCAAACTGCAAGAAAAGTTACTGAAAAGGAACTGAGTAAATATTAAAGGATTGTCTGGGACCCTTAGGCCAAAAAAAAAAAGTTTCCGGTTTCTGGTATGCGTGCGCGTCGCTGTAGCCATGCGCGTCGGCAAAATGAAAAAGTTTTTTTTTCAATACAAGATGATGTTTCAAAACCGCCAAACTCACTGGTTTGACTGGAATTCTGCTGCTGCACAATTTTAACGTGTTTTTAGATGGGGTTATGATCGAGAATAAGATTTATGTGGCCTCTCTGGACTCCCATATATTTGCACTAAGTTTAGTCGGGCACCATTTGCAGTCATCAGCCGACATTTGAAGCCGAAAACAAACAAAAAAACAGGTAAAAAAAAAAAAAAAGCCGCGTCGCCGCACCACTTTTGGGGCAAGCTCCATACCAGAAACCGGAGACTTTTTTTTTTGGCCTTATTGTAAAACTCAATTTAACAGTAATTCATTGGTAAAGTTAAAATTATTCAGTTGTCCCATTAAGGAATAATGCATTTCAAGAATGAATTATCTTAAAATGTTTCTCAAATCTTTGTTATAAAAGGAGGCCGCATATATACACCATGTACAGCAAGTTCCAAATAAGGAACAAAGAATCTTTAGTGAGTTTATGAAAACCTGGCTTTGTCCCTAGTTTCAGGCTTCAGGCCTCTGTCCCATGCCACTCAGTCCAGTACGATACTGGTTCAAGACACCAAACCCTATCACACAAGGCCAAGGGATGGTTGGTGTATTTTCACTGGGTTTGAATGTGCTACACATCAAATTTGGGGCTGGAGATGAAGTGGAAGCCATATGTGAAGCCAGGGTTTCATAAACACCACAAAAAGTTGTTAAGTATTGGATAGCTCGTACTGGGTGGGGAAAATGTGTTGGGGTGGAGAGACGGGGGTTCACTAACTTTAAACAGCTCAGCACCCGCTAAAGTCCCTTATATAGCTCAAACTATTTCGTCAAATTGTGCCCTGAAATCGCTTGTACCGTAATTTGATACCTAATGACATCTTGATGACGTAACAAAATTTATAACATCTTTGTTATATGGTACAAGCAGTGTTGCTTGTAGTACTCGTACTCAGTAGTCGTATGAGTACTTTTATTTGGAGTACCGTATTTGTACTCGTACTCATACTCGTATGTCAAAATACTCGTACTCGATATGACGGTACTCAAATTGGAGCAGCAAAGTACTCGTACTAGCACATGTCAAAATTGTACTCGCTCACTCAAATATAGTTTCCAATCATAAAATTAAAAATTTGCTGATACGGATCAAAATGGCTCTCGAGGGATCGACAGTTTTGAATGGAGATTTTGAATAAGTACATTGTAGTACAGGAAATATAAGGTTTGACCTCAAACAAACAACATTTTTTTCACCACAGTGCATTTCTATAATGTCCCTAAAATGACATACTAAAAGTCTTAAGAAATCCAGGTGGTGGAAATATGCATAATTTGCATCAATTCAAAATGGCCGCATATGTTAGGACTTTTGCATTGATTTGGTCATATTTCTCATACTAGGTAGATTTTGGAGGTAATTTAGACGACAGTTTTAGTCCTTATACATTGATTTACTCATTATTCTAGTCCTATGTAAATTTCAAGATCCCTATGTTTCCGAAATTTTCCAAATTCAGTATAATTTGCATAAATGCCTTATGTCAACTTGCCTACATTAAAGTTAAAATAATGGATGCCATATGTGGACATCTACCAATTGAATTTTCCCTGATAATCCAAGTCAAATTTCACAACACAGTGTGCATTGCTATAAGGTCCCTTAAAAGTTGTTAAAAATCCAAGTGATGGAAATATGCCTAATTTGCATAAATTCAAAAGGCCGCTAATTACATTATTTTCATATGATTTGGCCATATAGTATAGGCTGTTATGTACTTTTGCATTTTTTTGGCTTTAAGAAGGAATTTTTGCCATACTTGGAAAGAGTTTACCTCCCTTAGTCGATCGGATGTGCATTGGAGACATTTTTCCCAGCTACCATTGGCAGCTATCTTGGATTTAAAAATGGCCGCCATTTCGAGCCTAATTTGTATCATGTAACTTCGGACCTGATTGTCACATAAAGTTCATTTTGATGGCAAACCCCATGTTTTTGATACAAAGGAACCCGAGTACTTTATTGTTTACGATGTACTCCAAATGGATGGCAGACATCTTGGATATTTCATAATTGCCGCCATTTTGAACTAACTTGAATGTTGTATGAAATCACTAATGGTGGCAAACCCCATAAATTTGATACCAAGGAATCCAATTAACACATTAAGGTATCCCAAATGGATGGCAGCCATATTGGATATTCAAAAATAGCGGCCATCTTGGATTTCATTTAAATAATAAGGTGGCATCTGAATGTCGTATGAAGTCCATTTGGTGGCAAACTGCATGTTCTTGATACCAAAGATGCCAAGTTATAATCATTGTTGATGGGGTACTCCACTGGGAGTATACCCCATCAACAATGATTTTCTCGGGTTCCTTGGTATCAAAAACATAGGGTTTGCCATCAAAATGAACTTCATATGACAATCAGATCCGAAGTTAGATACAAATTAGGCCCGAAATGGCGGCCATTATAAATTCCAACACGGCTGCCACATGGTAGATGGAAAAAAAAATGCTACTAATGGATTTCCAGCTTAGGAAGGTAAACTCTATCCAAATATGAGAAAATTCCTTCTTTATCAAAGAAAAGTGCAATGGCCAAAAATTGGTTCATATTGGTTCATATTTATTTTATGGGGAAATTTCAGCTGAAAAGCCGAAATTGTTAGTTTTAGCGCCATCGACAAACAGTTTTTGAGCTACCGCCTAGGCAATTTTGGTCAAAATGGCACTGCCATTTTTTAAATGACCATATCTCTATAATTTGTGAGCCAAATTTGTTAATCTTGATTTCTTTTGAAAGGTTACATCATGAGAAATCCAAATTTACCATTGCTTTTCATGTCGGGGTTATTTGAAGTATAATGACATTTTGACCTTTGCTTTGACCTTGAATTTGATCTAGTGGATCACCCGACATTGAGACAAACTTGGATGAAAATTAAACCCCAACATATGTTTTCTACAAAATATCAAAAAGTAGGGTACAATATTTTTTGTTTGGTTTTGGCTCATCTCAAAGTTGGCAAACGTGTTGCAAAATGTGATTTCCCTATGCAGTGTACTAGTGGATTTAAAGTAGGGATTTTTGTCCCTGAAATGAGTTCATGCACAGGGTGTCACAAGACTGCTGAAATTATTCCTTTTCATTTCTGATTTGATTTATTAATCACTAAATTTGTACGACTGTAAAGTGTTATGTAACTTCGGAGGTAGATGCTAGGTGAATTATGCTAATCATAATTCCTTCCCTTTGCATACCAAATCCGGGCTTGCACCCATGTGGGATGGGTATAAAACCCTCGCCCACGTATTTTCGAATTGAGTTTTGTGGTTTTGGTTATGTCTTTCCCGTAATATATAATTGGTTTTTGTGATTGATAAATCCTGTGTTGAATCATCTGTTCTCTTGAGTTATTCTTTGATTTTAAGTCTGAGTAGAGCGGCGCAAGGGTTCGCTCTGCAACACAGGGATATCACATTTTCCAACACTTATATCAACTTTGACAAGAGCTAGAAACCTAACAAAAAATATTATACCCCAAAGGAACATAGGATCTCAAAAGGTACCCAGGACTGGAATGATGATGAAATCAATGCCAAAGGACAAATGGTTGTTCAAAGTTCCCCAAAAAGCAATTCAGGACGAGAGTTATGGCCAAATCAGAAATCATGTAATTAGTTGCCATATTGAATTTATGCAAATTAGGCATATTTCCACCACTTGGATTTCTTCCCTTTTTTAAGGAACCTTATTATAGCAATACACCATGGTGTGAAATTTTTCTATGTACATGACTTAGATTATCAGGGAAAATTTAATTGTGACATGTCCACACGTGACAGCCATAATTTTAACTTTAATCCATGCAAATTAATAAATGGCATTTACGCAAATTATCGGCATAACGCATATTTGGGAAACAAGGATATTGAAAGTTACCACGGTCTAGAATAATGAGTAAATCAATGTAAAAGGATTAAAATTGTTGTTTAAAATATCTCAAAAGCTACCTAGTATATGAAATACGACCAAATCAGTGCGAAAGTCCTAAAATATCCGGCCACTTTGGATTTATGCAAATTAGGCATATTTCCACCACCTGGATTTCTTGAGACTTTTAGTATGTCATTTTAGGGACATTATAGAAATGCACTGTGGTAAAAAAAATCTGTTGCAATTTGTTTGAGGTTCGCCTGTACTAAAGTGGGACAGGAAGTTGTTTTCTGTCATGACTGGACAATTTCGTCCTTTGCTGTTGGAATGATGATTGCTAGTCAATGTCACGTTGAATGAAATCACACCTTGTGGTACATTTTGATTGAATAGCCGTCAGCCACTGCCAGCTGCCCATCTGATGTAAGAGTTATTGCACGTGGGTCATGTAGACCCTGAGCCAGGCAATCAAGAAACCTGCCATCTAGGTCATAGTGGTGAATATGACCAGTGCAATACTGCAGAAACGTATCTTGGTCCACTGCAAGGTAGATGCCTGTGCTGTCACAGCATACACCCATACAGTACTTCACTGGGTAGCCATTAATGGTTGGCTTGATGGTGAAGATTGTTGTACCTTTGCTATCAGCAACGTCTACTTTCTTTGTGCCAAGTCCACTGACCACAACTCTATCAGTGTCATTATCAGGAGCCAGGTAGCAAGGTGGATTTTGCACAGATATGGTCCGTAGGATCTCACCATTGGGTATGTGTTCAGTCCACACCATCCTCTTGAAATCACCCACTAAGATTGTACTATTATTGTACTTGTCTTTGACAACTACACTACGGAGGTCCACTTGTGTATTGTCAATACGACTCTTTTCCACTGTTGGGATCTGCATAACAAGAGTGTTGTCCTTCATGTTAAACGACTTCACATACTTGCTTCCATACTCCAACACAAGCAAGCGTTCCTCAGGATAGTGGATGGCTGCAACTGACCGTGGATCTGTGGGTAATAACAATAATAATAATAACAGTTATAAAAGCACAAATTTTGTAACATGCACATCCCCTGGAAGCAATCAAAGGTGCTGGTGTAGATGTAAAGAAAAAACCTCAGTTGTTTGAAAAAGCCAGCATAAAAAGATTTGTTTTAAGTTTCTGTGTAAAAGGTTTTATGCTTTCATGTGACCAACGGTTCCAAAGCTGAAGTAGTGCAACATTTGAAAATACTCTGACCAAGCTGTTGTAACCCAGTGGGCACACGACGTCTTTAACCCAAAAAGGGCCGAGGGCAGATCCGCCCCCCCTCAACTTTTTTTCGTGTTCCGAGCTGTCCTGACTTTTTAGCCTAGGGTCTTGTACATCTTTTGATACCAAAACATAAAATTCGGAACAGGTGTTGTCGCGCCGTGAAAACTGAATTTTCTCGTATATGTAGTGTACACAAAGCAAAATTACCATTGTTGCATATGCATAATTAATTGGCCGTAATTCCTAAACCCTTTGACCTCTGGTAATGGAATGTCTTGGGTTTGTTTATGTTTAGTTGTTCGATGCATGTACCGAGTTTCATAATTTTTTGTCTTTTGATGGCCGAGATCTTGGGGGCGCAGAATCCGCCCCACCACTCCCTGCTTTTTAAGTCTTGTTTTTTGTATTTATTTTGTGCTTAAATGCAACACCAAAAGACATCTTTTTCTGACAACTAAAAGGTCGTCTCTTTCTGACGACAAAATGTCTTATTTACTCCTAAATGACACCTTTTTTTTACTCCAAAAAGACATCTTTTTCCGACGACAAAAAGAAATCTTTTTCTGACGATAAAAATATGTCTATTTCTGACTACAAAACGTCTTTTTCTGACACCAAAAAGATATTTTTTTCTGATTACTTAAAGATGTCAATTTTTGGACGTAAAATTATGACGTCTTGTTTTGGTCTTATTGTAGAGGCCATGGAAATTGGTCAACCCCTTTTTCAATTTTGCCCCCTCCCCTTTTATAATGTAATGGTCCAGACTTTGCTTTACCTCTTAAACTAATGGACTGATCCAAGAGTTGCCACATCAGCAAGGGATAGGGAGTTGGCTTCGTTGTTCTTACAAGCAATGACCCTGCCACTGCCAACATCTGCAATAAAGTTGTCCTGATGTATTGCTGTATTTTTGGCTGACGACTCTCCATTATTTCTTACAGGGTCACCAACTTCATCATTTTAATGTAACTTTCGTAAGTGCCACCTCTGTCAATTACACGGGTGTAACATTTGGAGGCACGAGAGGGATAGGCGTGTCGGACGAGAATTGCAGTAGACGAAATGCGTCTATCCAGTGAAACAAACCGAAACCAGTTGCGACAGTAAACAGCATCTAGACAGCCGACGGGACTGGCAAGTTGACTGGGTGTGCGAGACCAGGGTGTACCACCAGCGAGAGGAGGGATCGCCTCAAGCCGCTGACACGACTCAGCCCCCAGTGACGTGACCACGACCATCGTGCTGTCTATCAAGTGAACAACATGGATATCGTGGAAGATGTCGATAAGCTCAATGCCAGAATACGTGGCCTTTCCACTCAACAGCTCCAACAGTCTGCGAGCACCTGTGGCTGGAGACCGGATATACAGCGGAGTAAGTCAACGGTCATCAGAGGCTGGTGCAGAAAGTGATTAGTCACACATACGGTGATGAAGTCCTAGATCGCGCTGATGGAGGAATTGAGCTGCTCCAAGGACTGGACGAATTCATTGATGGAATTGCTGGCCCCAAGGTTGTTCCACATGAGGCTGCTGTCTCAGCCAAAAGTGCAAAGCCCGACTCTTCAGACGAACCTTTGCAAGCCCAGCCAGCCCCTTTGAAGTTGGTCCCCGCTAAATCCGAGCAACCAACCATGGGACCAGAAGTCCTGAGTCTAATGCGTCATGAATTCAAAATTTCTGGACAGATCAGAGAACCCGGCCAGAATGACAGGCTGGCGCACCAAATTGAGGTTGGTTGTGAGAAGGGGTACCGGGACAATTACGTCGTCCAAGGTGTAATCCGAGCTATTGTGCCGGGACCGGCGCTGCTGAGTTACCTGGAGGGACACAGACAAATCACATTGCCGAGTCTTCGCTGCATTCTGAGATGCCATTACCTAGAGAGGGACGCCACGGCATTGTACAAAGAGCTGGCACAACTTGCCCAGGACCCAAAGGAGTCATCTCAGGCATTTCTCTTAAAGGCGCTTGACCTAAGACAGAAGGTCTTTGCCAGTCAAGAGGCAGAGTATGGGCTGTGTTACGACCCCACCCTCGTCAGGAGCGTCAGTATCAAAGCTGAGCTACGCCCTTATCTAGATAATCCAGATTTGACTGATGAAACTCTCTTTGAAAAGTTGAACGTTAGCTCGAGTTTCGAAGCAGAAAGGTGAAAGAAACTTCATCCCAAAAGGCCCGTCGCTGTCAACCAGCTTCAGGAGAACGAGCCTGCACCAAAATCTCAACCGAAGCCTACTGACATCACAGATAGCAGAGTTACAGGCTGGGATGGCAGAGCTCACGGCCTTGAAAACACACGTCGCGGCCCTGAATGAAACGCTACAGACGGCCCCGACAAGACATCCCCAACGACGAGCCCCCTCACTCCGACCCTCCACTAGTCGCGGTTGCAGGAAGTGCCAAGTGCCAAGAAGATGGCACTGGCTCATCCTGTGACCACTGCTTAAAGTGTGGATCGCCAGACCATTTCGTACGTGGCTGTCGTCAAGGAAACACACAGCGTCGCAAGGGAAATGATGATGGGTTGCAATCACGGGACAGGGTGTTACCAGGTCTGTAACAATGTCCCAACCAATCTCACAGAATCCTGACCATAACAGAACTTTCATCTGTCACATTACCCCAAGACAACATCAGAAAGTGACAAACCTTATCGGTCCCAGATGTACCGTTGATTGCCTCCTGAACCGTTTGCCCACAACAGTATTATGGGATACTGGAGCCCAAGTTTCACTGATAAGTACTGATTGGCTTCAGGACAACCTACCCGGTACATCTGTCCATCCACTTTCCAAACTTCTGGAACATGAGAGCAAGCTTGACCTACGAGCTGCTAATGGCACACAGATCCCGTTTGAAGGATGGGTAGAAATTGAGTTAAAGATGAAGACACTACAGATGTGCCCTCCAGTAGCTTTCCCCGCTCTCGTTACCAAGAACCAGCTACAGCATCCCATTAAAGGCTACCATGTGATCGAGATGGTTGTGCAGCATTCCGGCAAAGATGCGAGCTGTATTCTTGGTGGTGCAATGAAGAACTTGCAGCAGAGTAGAGCCGAAAAGTTAGTTTAACTCATCCAGACAAATGACCCGGAAGAAGTGTGCAGTGTCAAATCGGGACGACAAGACATCGTAATACCCCAACAGAGCAGTGTCGGTGTGCAGTGTCGGACCCGTGCAGGACCACTAGACTGCAAGATTACAGGACTGCTCGAGCTAGATGATGAACGTCAGTGGCCTAAAGGTCTTCAAGTTGAAGAGTCAGTAGTCAGTCTAACTCCAGGTACCGGTTGTGCCGTCATCATTGGAGTGATGAACACCACTGACAGAGACATCACCCTGAGACGACGGAGCCTGTGGCCATATTCAGCTGGTCCATTCTGTCTACCGAATGAATATACGTATATGAACGTATAGAGCTCACTCAATGACGGCCATCTCTGTGGGGGGACTGCGACTGCGTATTTTACGCAGTCGGATTTGAATGATTTTAATTTTTATTACTTGTTTGCATTTTGTTGTGATTTACCTTTTTATTGTATCTTTTACACGATGTAATTCTGTGTAATTTTAATATGTAACGATTTTTAATGTGTGTAAATTAAACTGCAATTCGGCCTTATGGCCGTGAAAGTTTAATAAAATAAACCATTAATAATAATAATAATCGTTTCGGTTTTGCCGTAACACCATGTGGTAATAACTACTGCTTAGAAGATATTAGTTCTGAGAAGAACTTGTCCTGCTTATTATCAACTTGCTAATTGGTTTTTGTTTTGTTTAGAACAGTCCTGCTTTAAGTTCTAAAAGAACTTGTCTTTGGTCTCAACGTTTCGACTAGCCTGCTCTAGTCATCGTCAGGAGACTGTCAGGAAAACAAAATCGTCAGGAAAACAAAAACCCTTTAGCAAGTTGATAATAAGCAGGACAAGTTCTTCTCAGAACTAATATCTTCTAAGCAGTAGTTATTACCACATGGTGTTACCGCAAAACCGAAACGATACCGATACCCCACCATGCAAAGCCTCAAATCTTATAATAATAATAATAATAATAATAATAATTACTCTTTTTGCTACACTAGGGCGACTTTCCCATAGACGTGTGCACAAACCTAAACTGTCACCTAACCCAAGTTTACCTTATCCTTTTTCCATGAAATTTAGTATTTATACTAATTGGACCACGAGGAATCGATCTAGATGGTTTGCGACAGCAACATTCCTTGTCCTAAGGGTCGTTTTCACAAAAGGGCGACAGTTATATGTCGCCTTAATAAGGTGTGTCGCCCTATTGTGGACGGAGTTAGCAAAATCTGTCGCCCTATCCTAGCTGTTAGTAAAATAATATTAATCATAATAATAATAATAATACCCGATAGAGCCATCCACTTTCAAGGAGTGGACAACATCCCACCGCAACTGCCCCACCAACAGCGGAAAAGCTACAGTTTCGAGTATAGATGACCAATGGATACCACCAGTGGACCTGACTCACCTACATGTACCACCTCCCCAGAAGGCTGCAGTGGAAAACCTCCTTAAAGAAAATTCAGCAGCTTTTGCAAAGCATGACTCCGACCTGGGTAGTGTTCCTGAACTAAAGATGAAGATCGACTTAAACAATACAATGCCAGTCCGAAAGACTTACATGTCCACGCCCCGCCCCCTGTACCAAGAGGTGCGCACATACTTGTCTAACCTGATCAGCTGTAACTGCATCGCCAAATCTACTTCACCCTACTCATGGCTGGTGTTTTGTGTCCATAAGAAGGACGGAAGCCTGAGACTGTGGGTTGACTACAGGGAGCTGAATAGGAAAACTATCCCGATCGCCAACCAATTCCCAGGGTCAAGGATGAGCTGGACAGCCTTGGGGGCAACCGCTGGTTCTCAACCCTTGGCCAAGAGAAAGCCTACCACCAGGGTTTCATGTCTGAAGAGAGTCGCCCCCTCACAGCTTTCATCACTCCTTGGGGGCTTTATGAGTGGGTCAGAACACCCTTTGGTCTCACCAATGCACCTGCAGTCTTTCAAAGATTTCTGTATTGCCATGACATATCTAGATGATGTATTGGTCTTCAGTGACGACTTCAAACATCATCTGGAACATCTACAGAAGGTGCTGCAGCGTATGCAGATCCATGGTGTCAAGCTACGACCAAACAAGTGCGAGCTGTTCCAGAGTGAGGTACGCTACCTTGGACGACTTACATCAGAGGTACGCTACCTTGGACGACTTGTATCAGCAGATACTACCACCCTGGGAAAAGCAAGGCGGATGCAGACACCTTGTCCAGAATGCCTTGACATAGATAGCTACATCAAAGCATGCACAAGTGAAGTCTCCCGGGATGAGATTGGGACCACCGTCAATGCTCTTTAAGCTGTCAACATGGATGAAGTCACCTGGGCTGCAGCAATCAATGTGAACCCTGATTTGTCAACTCCTACTACCAGTGGCCAAGTGATGGACAAAGGCCACATCCGGTACCTCCAGAGAGGAACACGCCCAATGCAGAAGGAACTGGCCAAGGACCCTCCAGATGTGGTTGCGTTACTCCGCGACTGGAAACATCTCGGCCTTGAAGTTGGACTCCCCTTTAGGAAGAAGGGAATGCGGGCCCAGATGATCCTTCCAGAAAAACTGCGACCAGTTGCATACAGAGAGCTCCATGACAACATGGGACATCTTGGTGCAAGACGTGTCATCGACCTTGCCAGAGATCGTTTTTACTGGCCCCATTATGCAGCATGACATTGAACATTGCTGCATGAAAGTGTGTCCATGCCTCAAAGACCGAAAGCCTGCACAACACACCAGAGAACCCTTGGGTACGATTGTCACCACGGCACCATTCGAGGTCATCTCCATTGACTTTGTTCATCTCGAGAGGAGTAAGGGTGGATTTGAATACATCCTGGTGGTTGTTGACAACTTCACAAGATTCGCCCAGGCATATGCAACCAAAGACAAATCTGCCAGAACTGCAGCTGACAAAATTTTCCACGATTTTGTCCTTCGCTTTGGCTATCCACGTCGCATTCATCATGACCAGGGGGAAGAGTTTGGGAACCGACTTTTCAGACGCCTTCATCAACTCACCGGTGTGGCAAGGTCGAGAACAACACCATACCACCCCCAGGGAAATGGACAGTGCGAAAGACTGAACAGGACACTACTGGCCATGTTGAGGACCCTTACCATGGAATAGAAGGCTAATTTCTCTCCAGAAAGCCATTCATGCATACGATTGCACAACAAATGCAGCTACAGGGTTCTCCCCATTTTTCCTCCTGTATGCACGATCTCCCCGTTTACCAGTTGACACTGCCTTTGGGTTGAACCCACAACTTGGACCACCAGGTGCTGAAGACCACAACCACTTTGTGAGGAAATGGAAGGTGCAAATGGAAGAGGCCTACTCCATTGCAGCTCAGCATGCATCCAAGTCTACCGAAAGAGGCAGAAAATACCATGATCAGATGGCTCGCAGTTCTGTTCTTCAACCTGGAGCCCGAGTACTCGTCCGTAACGTCAGAAGACACCCAGGTCCAGGAAAAGTCCGTTCGTACTGGGAAGACCAGGTGTATGTTGTCGTCCAAAGGAAGGGAGAAGACTTACCCGTCAATGAAGTGAAACCTGTGAACGGCAAGTCTAAGCATCGAGTTCTGCACCGAAATCTCCTTCTTCCATGTGATAGCATACGAGCTGATGTTGACCCAAAGCCAAGTCAGCCCCAACCGCAGAGGAGTATGCAGAGACGGACCCGCAGACAACCTGCATCAAAATTTCAGTCTTCAGCGAGCGATGACAGCTCTGATGATGAAGACCCTGTTGTGATCTGCATCCCCTTCGACACGAGAAATGACAAACCATGTAACCAGGTCAGTAAGACGATTTTAAATCCAGGTGCTATTTCATTCACACTGAACGCACCATCGGCTGGTCCTTCTTGTGATTCACCACCACTGATCGAGCCAGGAGATGATGGGGTAACCACAGACCAGGACAATGACCCAACTGCAGTTGGCGTTCCCGGTGCTGAACCGCTGGAGATCAACGAAGAAGCTGATAATGATGATTTGGCCCATGCTAGCAGTTTAGCAGAGCCTGGTTCCCAGATGACAGCTCCAGATGTACCAGTCCCCCCTCATCACCATGAACAAGCCGAGCAGCAGCCACAGCCACATCCGCGGCTTGAGCCAGCAGCACCTCCTGAGCAGCAACCGCAGCCACAGCTTGAGCCAGCAGCACCTCCTGAGGAAGGCAGACCATGCAGACAGGCCTCGAAGACTGTTCGAATATGCCTGACTCGGAGAACCGGTATACCAACAGATGGATCCTTGAGTCACAGCTGTCCAAAGTTTTGCTGCACCTCCCTGGGGAATGCCGATGTATGGAATGAACAACACTGTTGACCAACCGGGGTACATGCAATTCCCACCTATGATGCCACCCAGGTGGATGTGGACCCACCCGCCACCTCGGCCAGGTTGGGTTCCTAGAGTGTTACCCTTTGATGAGCCAACAGCCAGTAACGAGGCCCTAAAAGAAACCCCCTATGCAGTGCACACTAGGGGGAAGAGATTGTCGTCCAGTAGCATCCATGTGAGGTCAACCCACCACAAGCTTTAGACAAGATACGTAGCCTATAGACGAAGACTTTGCTGTGCTTGTCATCAACAGGCACGGATCCAGAGGGGGGGGGGGGGGGGTTGGGTCAACCCCCCCCCCCAGCTCTGTCCCCCCTCAAAAATGTCCATACAAATTCCAAAAAAATAAGTCAACCCCCCCCCCCCCAGCTGTGACACCCAAAAAAGTTATACTGGTATAAGGCAAAAAAAAAAAATAAGTCGGTCTCTGGTCAGCGCGCGCGTCGATTTTAATCATGCGCGTCAATCTTTTTTTTTTTTCAAAAATGTTCCGCGGTAGCTCCAACAGCGCCCTCTATTTCCGCACCTCCTCTTTTTTTTTTTACCAAAGAGCACCAAGGAATGGGAAATTGCACCAAGGCAAATGATCGAAAGCACCAAGGCAAATCATGGAGGACACCAATGTATGCATGAGGACACCAAAAAAGCAAAATAGTACCCACCTTGTCTGTACAATCCGAGCTTGAAGAAAAAAAAAAAAAGCCGCGTGGCCGCGTCAATTCCGGAACTTTGGTCTGACCAGAGACCGAATTTTTTTTTTTTGGCCTAATGTTTGCCTGTTCCAAATACGGTACACCATTCTGTAATTTAGTGTTAATAATCATCGAATTTGAACAGCGCCCCCTATTTACGGAGGCCAAGTGTCCGGAGAAAAAAACCTGTGTACATTTTCAGAATTTTTTGCTGATGAAACCCCCCCCCCGCAAAAATTCCTGGATCCGCCCCTGCATAAGTTCCAGTCCATTTCGCTGACGATCTTGGACATGAGATCTGGAGATGAAGGGAAGTGGAATTAGCTACTCCATCCGCCCTGCATCCCATCAATTTACTTTGCTGAGGAGAAACCGCCTAGTAACTGACGCGTGTTTTGCTCTTGAAATGGACACAATATGAACTGTTTCTCTGATAAATAGGATCGGAAGTAATTTCAAGTTTGTAAATGTTAGAGACAACATTTCTTTTTGCAGGGGTGAGTGTAAAGGCCGTGGAAATTGGTCACCCCCTTTTTCAATTTTCCCCCTCCCCTTTTTTAATGCGATGGTCCAGACTTTGCTTTACCTTTTAAAATAATGGACTGACCCAAGAGTTCCCACATCAGCAAGGGACAGGAAGTTGGCTTCATTGTTCTTACAAGCAGTGACCCTGCCAACATATGCAATAAAGTTGCCCTCATGTATTCTGTATTTTTGGCTTACAACTCGATCTCCATTATTTCTTATAGGTATGTTGATTTTAACTTTTATTTTTGATAATTAACATTGACAGATTTCCTTTGATTTAAGCCTTTGTATTGTGTTAAGTTGTTTTAATACTTAAGACTGTTGAGACTTGAGGAAATAAGTTGTTCAGTTCTGAGACATTTGATTCCTCAAGTTTGTAAAGAAGTTCATTTTTAAGTTTAAGGTATAAAGTTCCTTCACTGCATTTAGTTACTCTGTGGAACTTTACTGTTTTATATAAGTGGTTTTTTTTTAACATGGAGTTTTAGACAACTGTGAGATCATGTTTCTGATTGATGAATTATTGTTCAGTTGAAGACAGTTGATTGAGGAATGTTTCACTGTTAGACCCAGAATTAATTGCAAGGTTTCTTTATGTAAGAATTAGGAGTGAAGATGGTTTCAGTTGAGATGGATTCTCTGAATCATTTGTACACGTAGAAGTATAGCATATTTTAGTTAAAGTTAAGTTAGGCCAAACAAAAATATATTCGATCTCTGGTCAGACCAAAGTTCCGGAATTGACGCGGTGTCGCGGTTTTTCTTTTCTTTTTTTTTTCTTTTTTTTTCTTCTTCAAGCTTGGATTGTACAGACAAGGTGGGGTATTATTTTGCTTTTTTGGTGTCCTCATGTACATTGGTGTCCTCCATAATTTGCCTTGGTGCTTTCGATCATTTGCCTTGGTGCAATTTCCCATTCCTTGGTGCTCTTTGGTAAAAAAAAATCAGGAGGTGCGGCAATAGATGGCGCTGTTGAAGCTACCGCGGAACATTTAGGGAAAGAAAAAGATTGACGTTCATGATTAAAATCGACACGCGCGCTGACCAGAGACCGACTTATTTTTTTTGGCCTTATCTTTGATTTTGCCACATATAATTTGGTTTTGTTGGGGTTGAATTTCAGGAAACTTGCAGCCATCTAGTTCTGAACATCCTGTAGGCAAGATGAGTATTAAGTGCGTTTAGGTAGTTACATGTAGTGTTGGTTTTTGAACAGAATGTCATCAGTATAAAAGTATGATTGAAGGTCATGTCGTCGAGCAGTGTGTCCATGTGGGGAAGTGATCATACCTAGAAAATTCTACTCATCAGGCAGATTGTTCTTTTCTAAATGTTACAGACCCCCAATATAGAAATAGTTTTTCTTCCCCAAAACCCTGAAATTAGTAATGAAATAAATAGAAGTTCAGTTGTAGTTTTGTTTTATTTGTTTGTATGTGTCCTTGTGTAGATTTTTTTAAAATAAGGCCTACATGTAAAAAAACCCTAACATTTGAACATGTGTCTGGAGAACAAAATCAAATTTGTTGGAGGTATACAGCCAGCACCTCAATTCTTTAGGTCAGTTTTTTATTGGTTTTCATTTGCAATTGTCAAACTTGCTTGTAACGTCGCCGCAAATATAAAAGTAAAATTTGTGTTGATGAACATGTACATGAAAGAAACTTACGTGATTTGAAGGGAATGGTTCCCTTATGTTGTCCCTCATTGCTGCAGATGACCACTTGGTTGTTCCAATAGTCTGCCACAGCAATCTCACCTGGTTGAGTAGCGGTGATACCTCGAGCCACATTGAACTGCTCTAGACCACTTCCCTCTTCCCCTAATGCACGGCACATCTTCCACTTGCTTTTGACTACCAGCTTGCCCAGATTGATGTCACCAATCCTCTGACCCGGGATGAAGCTCAGGTGTGAAAGATTGAGATCAATCTTGGGAGGATTTCGATTCCTGAGTGATTTCAAGTCTTTGCTGATGACGGGGTATAGGGACAAAAAATCACTGTCAGATGCAGTGCTAATGAAATCCTGAGATGTTCCCAGTGAATGGTGTACAGTTTGTAGCATCATTGTAAGTGCTGACTGGTTCTCATCATATGTTCTATCGCGATCCTGCTGGAGTTGTTTGATCTCTTCAATCATCTTTGTCTCTTGAGATGTTATCTCAGCCCTCATTTTATCCGCTTTGTCTTGCACAGCTTTCACAGTCTTTGTGACGTTCTGTGTAAGCTTCTGCTTAGCTCGTGATAAAGTGACCAAAACTTGTTCAAGTCGTTTGATGTCCGTAGTGAAATCTTGACACATATCTTTCAGTGACTGTTTGTATTTGCTAGAAGCCAATCTGGAGTCAATGTAGTGATGTTTTGGTTTACAGTGGTCTACTGCAGTACAAGCTCGGCAGATTAACTCTTCACATGTCTCACAATAAAACCATTTAACTTCACCCTCGTGTTTCTGGCATTTGTACTGATCTTTTGATGTTTGTTTCACTGAAGAAGCCAGCTTTTCTTGGCGTGAGACCTCATCAACTATTCCCATCAAATGGAAATTTGTTTTCAGTCCTTGAATGCGTGTCTTTGGAAGTACCGTCTTCTGTCGACACAAGGGGCAAGGAACTTTTGCCTGACCTCCATAGCTAGTAGTGTAGTATTGCTCCAGACATGCCTCACAAAAACTGTGGTGGCAATCCAGTATCTTGGGCTGTTTATATTTTTCATGGCAGATATCACACTCGAGGGAACTTAAGATATTTGGAGCTGAAGCCATTATTATCTGTATGCAAATAGTATTCAAAATGAAAATGGAATGGTTAATACAAAGATGTAACTTCTTTTATAAATTTTATACTTAAATGCTGCAAAGTCCATGTGAGTTTTACTGAGGAACAAAATAATATTTCTGGGTTTTTTTAATGCTTTTTTATGTCCAGACAAAAGTTCCACTTTTAAACAAAGGTGAAATATTGCTACCTCCTTTAAAATTCCTCACTCAATTGGAAGAGCTCTAACAACACATCTTTAATGATCTTCTGAAATGATTGAAAGTCTTTAATGGACAACAATGTATTTTAGATCACTGTGTTTGCCCACTCAATACTGATTAAGTTTTGTTGGAGCATTACTACATACACTTCTACGTACTATGTACACTTCACATCTTGTAGTCTAAAGACAATTGAGATTCCTACGCTTGTAAGGTAGCCTTGAACTTTATTAGGAATAATTTACAGACAATATTAATTTTTATTTTTACCTCTGTTATCTTCCTTGCGAGAAATTCACTTAAAGATGTAGATTTGCCACTTGTACAGAGAGAAACTGCCCGAAGTTTTCAACTTTGATTTAAAGAGCACAAACTGTTTAGGCTTTTGATGAGGCGGATCTGGTAAAGATGGCGCTGGACAAACACAGCATCGTCATTGAGTCACGTGACACGGTTTATATATAGAGCATGGGATTTTTGGTTTTTGCTTTATACATGTCATACACGTACATATCTGTTATCTGTGTACATATTCACTAGACACTTGAGTTTTGAACCTTATTAGATAAATGTATGCATACTATCTTGGTGTAGGCCTTCATGATCGATGCACTTTGTTAATTTTAAATTGCATACACCCAGTGGTGTAGCCGGGGGGGGGGGGGGGGGGGGGGCAAGGGGCCATTTCCCCAACCCCCCCCCCCCCTTCCATTTATTATTGTCTGGCTAACACTGTTATCCACCACTTAAATGCGTAGTCCTAACGACTTAAAAAAAGTCTTGCTATTGTCTTACAATACATTTATAAACACCAGACATTGCATCAACGACACCACGAATCCAAAAATCCAAACATTTTCCTGGCCCCGGGCAGGAGCACTCCAGGATTTTTAAAAGGGGGGGGGGGGGGGCACAAAAACTGTGTGCGCTTTGCACACATAACCAGACCAAAGCGCGAAATCCCTTTCGGGCGGGGTTGAGGGCGCTGGAAGCTCTACAATTTTAGATGTTCTCTCCTACATTATGAGTATTTTAAGCCATTAAGAGCAAATTCACAATGTTTATTTTTTAATTTTAATAACACTAATTTTTTTCTATCAAATATAGAATTTAAAGTCACTGTTGATGTTAGTTGAAAATTAGAAGGTGCTGATGACAGCCACCAGGTGAAAAAAATGAACATGTGATATTTTGCGAGGTAGCATAGCGAGAGAGCCAAAAAAATTAACGTTTACTGTCAAAACATACATTTCTACCTAGAAATTTGCTTGCGCGTTCGCGCCCCACTATGGCTGAGCAACTCAACCGGCCCCGAAAATTTCTCAGTCCCAATTCCTCTGAAAAATGTTGTATAACTTATAAGACTGCTGAGTATTACCTTACGAATAGTCTTTGCAAACAAAAAGAAGAAATAAAACTTACCGATTTCAAAACCATCTCAATTGTCATAAAAAGTTTGATCCCGTAAGTTTTGGATCAATTCTCCCTGGCACGAATATTAGGCGATCAATTTTGCATGTGAGGTTGTGAACTCCTGTATGGTTACTTTATGCAATTTGCAAGAAGAAGGCTATTTCATGGTATTTGGCCCACGAAACTAGTGGGCACGCGGCGGGGCGCGCTGCCACCGAGTCAGGTTAGTGTATACATTACATACAATTCAAAGGAAGCGCGTTGTGTGTGCAGCGCAGGAGTTCATACATAGCGTGTGGGGCAATAGGAATCAATCCATACACACAGTTCACGTTCAGCGTGCATTAATTAGCATGTACCGGTAAATAACCACAACTGTATGATAGTTATGGTCAAAGAGATTGATTTGATGACCGCCCGTCCGCCCACCATAATGATGACTCAAAAAACGAAAAAGATAGCCATGTTCTCAAAGGGATGGATTTAATGCCCACCCGCCCTAAGATGACTCGTTAAAAAAAAAAAAAAAAAAAAGTTGCGAAAAGGGGGGAAGGGGGGGGGGGCACGGGCCAGGTATGCCCCCATCTGGATCCGCGCATGCTGGGCACCACGCCATAAGGGCGTTCACATATACAGATGATAAGAAAGGTCCCGGTTTGTAAAGGCTGGTCATACTTGCCCCCTCCCCCCCCCACCCCCAACCCGGTTCCAAATTCCTGGCTACGCCTGTGCATACACCTTAGCATCCATTCTATTCCATTTCATTTCTTTTGGACCCGTGATTCCATTCCTGTTTATTCTTAGGTGTGACCTCAGTTATCATTGAAGGAATTGAGGAGTCTTTGGTTCATATCCTTCTGCTTGTTTTCTTTTCTATTGGCCCCTGGTTCGATTCCTGTTTATTCCCAGGTGTGATCTCAGTTATCCTTGAAAGAATTGAGTAGTCAATTCACTGAAAGACAATTTGTAAGAGATTGTTAGAGGTTTTCCACTTTTATGATGCAACAAGTGTAAATAGTCATAACCTTTAGAGGGGGTGGATCCCAAATCTGAGACATGTACATTGTACAGTTCCTTGTCTGTTTTATTTTTGCTGAAATGTTTACTCTACACTTCAGTTTGTACCTTGGACCTGAGATAAGTTGATTTGGAATACTTGCATACATGTACATGTGCACGCCATCAGGTTGCAGACCATAAATGGCTATAGATCCCAGTAATAGATTTCATCATCTTTTATATTCTGTTCAATCATTTTTGGTTAATTTGGTGACTTTTGTAAGGAATATCCATCCAAAGATGATCACTCCAAAAGTATAGTCCGGAAACCCATCGCCATTTTGAAAACTGATTCCTATGCTGCATTGCAAAAAAGAGCAATTTTAGGGCATTTAATAATTCATCCAACTTACACAGATATATGAACTTGCAGTCCTGTTCACTGCTTCAAACTTTTGTGTTTTTTTTAAAAACCTTCAAGTTCATGGCCCACAAAACTTGAAGCAAATTTTGAGGCAATGTTTGGGGCTCACTGCAAATATATAATTTTCGCTTTCTTTTTAAAGGCCAGTGTTGGCCAGTCGCCTCCGACTGAAAATTGGGCATCTGGAGAAAAGCACAGCCATATTTTTTATACCATGATTAGCTGGAAGACCACAAAGTCTTTTTTCCCCCGCGATTGTGTGCGTATTTTTTCACCATTTTTTTTCGGGAGTGGCTGTTTATTGTAATGTCCCTTGGAAAGCGCATAGCAAGTTGTCAAATGTAGCCATGATATACGTTTTGAACAGCGCCCCATTGAATTCTTGTTGTAATGAAAGTTCTGACTTGACAAACTATTGATAATAATAAAGAAGTGTTTTTAATTAAAAATGCAAAGAGTGTGAACAGTGGTAGCTTTTGAGGGGTAGATTCCAGAGAGATGGCACTGGCAAACACAGAATCATCATCAAGTAACGTGACATGGTTTATATATAGAGCTTGGGGAGTTTTGGGGACAAGTGCTGGATGCAACCGACATGTACAGTTCATTATCTTATTTGTTTGCTGATATGTTTACTCTACACTTGAGTTTGTATCTTGGACCTGAGATAGGTTAACTGGTCTTTTCATATTTGGTGAAATAATATGTTACAGTTGTATACTCTTTATACTCTTTTTGATTCAAAATTGTCAACCCCAAAACAAAATGTTCATGTATTGAATGAATTGCCTTGAAAAGAAACTGACTCTATCACATTTTTCCAAACAAACATACTTTGTGTATTACTTTTAGACAAACTAATTCAGACTTGTTTTTTGCTCTTTGCATAATATTGTGTCAAGTGTAAATTAAGACCAATGTGCAAGTGAACATGTTACAAGTTACATCTACTCCCCTAATCCCCCCATTGCTCACAGTAAAAAGTAACACTCCTTCCAAAAAGCCATCTGATTTCACATTGGTCATGTTATCACAATCAGGTTTTAGAATATTTCAGAAAATGTTGATGATAGAATAAAGGGAAAGGAAGTCACTGTCTGATGCAGTATTTGTGGAGAGAGTGCAATATAGGTTGAATCAATTATTAAATATTATTATTAGACAGTCACTTCACTTGGTGTATCTGCAAACCTTCTCCTATAGTTGTACTCGCAACTATGCAACACCTTAAAAATTACAAAAGCCTACCAAATAATCATTAATTGCATGCATTATAGGTAATTCTCTCATTGATTTTGAGATTTTTATATTTTTAATTTCATTTTGAGCAGCTCTCTCATCTCGTTGAGCCTTGCTTCATTGACCAACCGCAACGCCCAGTCCGATCACCATGGCAACTGAACAGCCTCAGGCCCTGCCTCCAGCAGCCATTGGTCAAGATCGTCACTTACCAATTCCAATCAGCAATGAGCATAGTCGAGGGCAACGCAAGACACCTGTCAGCTTTGTTGTTGTACTCGTCAGTGATCTGGGTTACCCTGTTGGTTCACCAGGGAGTAGCATCTGGGCTTATACACCAGGTAAGCTCAGTTTTCATTTACCACACAACTTTCATTAGATGCATGAAAATTGGCTATATCTAGAGCATCACGATAATTAGGAGTGTGAAATAGTCTCATATTTTCTTGGCTCTGTACTTTAAGATCCTAATTGACGAACTTAGCTAAAAGATCCTTGTTGATTAAAAATGCTGTAAAAACCAACTCAGAAGGAAACGATAACATTTAAGTTCAGGCCATGAAAATATAATTTAAAAATAGATGACTGTGATTTCTAAGATACCCAGTGGACATACAGGACATGCGAATTAGCAAATATTAGTTGTCATCCGTTCAAGAGAATATTTTCCGTATGAATGGCAGATTTAAAATAAACTTGTTTCTTCTGAATTTTTCCCCAGGGAGCAGTGGTGACTGGATCCCAAGTAGCAACTTAGAGGACATACCAGGCACAGCAGCTAACAGGCGATGCCTAACTGAAGAGAGGATGGCTTCCTAATGAACAAGTAAGCATCTCACCCCTCCACCAGCCCCACTACACTCAATCAGCATGAGTTCAGGACTTGAAAACAGTTCACAACAACACAAGGCAATTCAAGTTGGTTCCAGAGTACACACAGTCCGATTCAATTGATTTAGCCCATTCATTGGTGTTACAGGGTAATCCTATACAACAGCACTGCCCAGCTTACAAGTGACTGTAAGTTGATCTGTGAGGTACAAAGAGGACTGTAGGCTGGCCCTCTGGAACCAGCAAAAACTGAACAGCGATCACTGAGGAAACCAAATAGAGAAATCAAAACCTCATCAAGATATATCTTGTGTATCTCAAGACATTACTGAAATGTCATCATGCTTGCGAGTTCTAACTTTATTCCCCTGGTTATTTCCTACAGACACCTGTCAGCCGGTTTGGTGAGCAACATGAGCCAATGTCTGGCATGCATCATAACATGGCCATGGAAGATGGGGGAGGGGTGACAGCTCATGGAGAGGCAGGAACGGTCTGGAACCCTGTAGCCGCCATGCAACTTCATGGCACCATTCCTAAGGTGGGTCCTGTCTCAAAGCTTAAGTCCGTGTCAAAATTATCAGGATATTTGTGAGGCATTCTGGTAAAATGAGACGAAACTGGGCACAGGCCGTAGTGAAGGGAAATGCAAGAAAAAATGATAGGGGGGATTTTTGGGGTTCTTTTGCTGATTTTAAGAGTGACATTCCTATAAGTAAGCAAAACAGGTAGTTTAAAAATCATGGAATACAAGAGTTTCTTAGATAAGATAATTGGCATCGTTCATTTTCGTGAATACAAAACTCGAATTTTTACAGCCAGGCCTTTTTCTCAGTATTTTGCTATTTTTGCATGTCGATAAAAGCAAAGTTTAAAGTGAGCCATAACTTGTCAATGGAATATCTTATTGAAGTTAAACAAACAGTATGAATTGTAAGGAGAATTTTATTCTTTTTCCTAATACAACCTCTCCCCAGTTCTGTCTCATTTTGCCAGAGCACCTCACATGGTCGTCAGTAATTAACACGTATCTATCAGCCGCTTTAATATAAAGGCGCATTATTGCTAGCTTCAGCAATTGGGAGACAGTTTCAAAACCTGTCATTATTTCTTAACATAAATTCCTTGAATAGTTCCTGCAGAATCGTTCTTCAGGCCAGGTTCGGTGTATTCTTGATGTAGTGAATGCCCAGGTTTTGAAGTTGTTAAACGTTTGAGGTCTAAAGTACCTGCTCAGAACTATACAAGCATTGAGTGGCTCAGAGTGGAATGGGTGAAATATTATCGCCTGGTATAATCTGGACAATAGCAGAGTGAAGAGGGAAAAATCAAGATTTTACCGAGCGATAATACTCCACCCATTTCACAATTTAAAGCCACTCAATTTTTGTTTTATACACCTGACATATAGATCCTTGTCATTTGATTTGTGTTAAGAAATGGTGGGAAATGTATTTCTCTTTTCCAAACAACCCCTTCACAAAACGTTTGAACCCAACTCTGATACTACTGGCTCTTACATGTAGGAACAATACACGCTTATCGCAACGTTCAACGCGCACACCAGCATGCATTTGCAAGCAAAATGCGAGCAATTGAACGAGAATGATCCTAACTGTTCAATAGTATTTCCCATTCCCCATGGGTGCATGGGACTTTTTGAGCCCGGCTTGAATCGGAGCAATAATGGATGTCACGTGATGTGAGCTCCACCAACCAAATGACAAGGATCTATGTGTCAGTTATACAAACCGTCGGGTGCCCGGCAGAAGGCCGGCTAATGAACGTTCTGATGCAAAAATCATTTTCAAGAAAATTGCATTTAAAGGTTGTTCCCCTGTGCGTTTTGAATCAAATGTTTAAATTTCATTAAAATGGAAGCAGTTTTCTGCATATCATTACTGGACCAAGCCCGGTCTAATGTGGCTTTCGCCAATCCGGGATTCCCGGGTTTGTATTCATGAGCCCCCTACTAAGATAATGGCTATTTAATCAGTTGAAGACCTTAAATATGTTTGCACATACTAATAAAACAGGTGGGAGTGCAGTGGTTTGTCCTTGATAAACAGTCAGGCTATCCCCAATGTACATGCGTCTGTTGTCTAGAGCCAGCCTGCCTCCCATCAGAATTTGAGTGACGAGTGACGAGCCAGTTAAGTGCTGGAAATCTATCTACATCTAAGAAAGCCACATTAGACTGGGCTTGGTCCTGTAATGGCCCTTTTGCTGGGAACATTTTGGTCATTACGCGCTATTGCGTAAGGGCATATGCACATATGCCCTTCTGCCGGGCACACGACGACCTTAACTGAAAATATTTTTAGGGGAAACAGAATTAAGTGATAAGGCGAGTTGATTCAGAGTACTGCAAAAGAATTAAACATTCCCCTCATCAATGTCAATTTTTTGTTTGCTTTTAGTTTGCAGGGATCGGGGCCCTAAAATAGTTGGACAAAAATTACACGTTCTGGAATAATATTTTCACATCATTGCATGTAGCTGGTATATCAGTACTACCCCCCTAGTCACACAATAAAACAATCCCCATTTTTTGACTTTCCGAATCTTAAACATAAATTTATTAATTTGGAATTTTGTCTTCTATTTTTCCAGGTTTGGGGAACATGGAGCCAGCCGGTCATGTGACATGAGGACACCTCTCCTTCCATTCCTATAGAGGGCGCTTTTCGTCACAGCTGCAGCATCCACAAGACATAGTTAAGTTAATTACTTTTCTTAGATGAGCAGCCATAGAGGGTGCCATGATGCTATCTGTTTTTTTTCACAGACATATAAATGCATAGACCGCCAGTAAGGCACTTGAAACTGTGATTTGGTTAAGTTATTTGTTGACAGCGTGCATAACTACGTGGTGCTGGTTCAATGTGCCAAAACGCTTAGTACGGTACATACATTAAAATACAATTGATAAATTACTTTGGTAAGGGCTGTATTTCTCAAAAGTTGTATGAAAATGTTGAGTACAATATTGTTTTTTATCTACAGAAACGTATTTAGTTCACAATGGATTTGTTTACAATCAAAAACTAACTTCATAATTGGCTGTTACATGTTTGACTGGAATTCTTCAATAATGTGTTAAAAGGCTATATACCGAGAGGCGAATTTGCCCATATAGTTTGATTTTAGTCGGGTGCTTGGTAAATCACGAAATGCTCATGTAGTTCTGAATAGGATCTAGTGGTCTATGCATTTATTTGTCTGTGGGTTTGTTGCCTTACTTGAAAAAAAAATTGTTGGTGGTATAATTACAAGAAAAGAAGAAAAACAAATAATTCAGCCATGGAATAAAATAAAAAGGAAAAATCCTGTGAAGTGGAAAATGATTGTAAACAGCAAATGGTTTTTTTTATTTAACTTCATTAGGCCAAAAAAAAGCCTCCAGTTTCTGGTCTGCACGCATGTCGCCATAGCCATGCGCGTCTGCAAAATAAAAAACTTTTTTTGTAAAGACGATGTCTCAAAACAGCCAAACTCACTGGTTTGATTGGAATCCTGCTGCTGCACAATTTTAACGTGCTTTTAGATGGGGTTACAATCGAGTATAAGCTTTATGTGGCCTTTTTGGTCTCTAATACATTTTGCACTGAATTTAATCGGGCACCATTTGCAGTCATCGGCCGACATTTGAAGAAAAAAAAATTGAAAAAAAAGCAGCGTTGCTGCACCACTTTTGGGGCAAGCTGACCATACCAGAAACCAAAGCTTTTTGGGGGGCCTTACTGTAAACAAATTGAAAAGTCCTTTGCGTTTTTGTTTGATTTCGTATATTAAAAGATGATAAGCTACCCTTGTTGAAATATGTTTTGTTGACATGTACATTACAACATAAAGATCAGTGAACCTGGGTGACCTTTGACCTCTGTTGTCTCAGTTAGTAGTGTATCAGTTAGAATTTCATTTCCATAGAGCTGTAGTAAATTATGAGAGTATTTACTCCTCATTCCCTTGCACTCAAAGTTGTCCAAGCAAGATCGATGTGCAAGTCCTGTCCCCAATATGAAATCAATATTTTTGAGTTTTGTGCACTTAATGTGTATGTAGCTAAAATATATTTCTGATCAGGCATGTGGTCTACAGTGAAAAAAAATCCCAAATCTGTGCAGCGCAAAGCACTGAATGAAATTAAGTTTACAACATTTTGAGCTAATTTCTTTTAATTTTTGCACAAACATAGATGCATGCCCTCAGCAGGCTTCATCCTATTCATATATGAATAAGCTCTCTAATAATTTACTATAGCTCTATGGCCTGATTAAGTGCACATGTGCAGATACAAATCTAGAATAGCAGGGAGTGCGTAACAATTCCCATAGTTTTTCTTGCAACAATAAAATAAAACACAGGAGTGTGTTCAGTGGCTAAAAGTACAATCAGAATGCAAGTCAATTGAAATGTTGTTTGTTGATTGGTTGTAATGACAAGGCCCGGATTCTTCAATGGATCTCTCTGGATGTACATGTAATCTTCGTAGGAAAATCACTACGTGTTCCACACCATCAGGTACATGTTGCACGTAGTGTGCAAAATGTTCTAAACACGCGCTTGTTTTCTCAGAACGTCTTCGAAATATGGCGCGTATCTCGAAAATTTGACGTCCAAAACGCTGATGCACGTGGCAATCTGTAGAAAGTGACATCATTTGAGAGAGAGACCTATAAACAAAGTAGGAATTGATCAGGCCTACGAAAAATTAGGGGGCCTACGAAAATACCACAGTGTGACCTGTGGTATAATAATACATGTATAAAAAAAAATTGAAAATTGAAAAAAAAACCTATAAAAAGCCCAAATTTGAAGAGGAAGTGACGAATGTAATGTAAGAGAGTGTGTTAATCCAGTGGGAAAAAAAAAACAATGAGAAATTAGTCAATATTAAAGAAACAAACCGTGCACGCTCATCTGGATGATAAGTTGAGAAATAGCCATTTTATTCAATGAAAATATTACACAATTGATTGGTCCTAATTTTTTTGTGAAGTCTGTAAAATTTCAACAGGATTTATCGAACAATACAGTTAATGTAGACAAAACAATAGTGATCAAAGTAAAATCAGAATTAAAATCAGCCTTATGCAAAAAAAAGCCAAAAACCTACACACTTATTTGCTGTGATTTCTTTAAACCTACTTAATTTCAACAGCAATTGACCAACAAATTCAATAAAAAAGCACAAACAGCAGTGTATGTTGGTGTGAAAATTTCAAACGAAACTAAAAATATTCCAAATACGTTACAAGAATGACACACAAGTATGATAACGCTGGAAATACCTGTTGAGTTTCATTAAAATTGTGTTCATTGATTGTTCATAAAGTCTTCCAGAACCCTATAAAGTTTCAAGAGAAATTGTGTAACAATTAAAAATGATTAAACGTTAACCAAAGCACATTACAATGTGTATATTAGTCTAAAGCCGTGGAAAATTTAACCTTGCATTTATAATGTTGCATTGTACCAAAGAGTTTTGCACAATTCTTTGATGATTAAATTTCTTTCACTGATCTATGCTCTTTAAAATTGCTCCTTGAAGCGCGACAATGGATTTTTCAGAAACTGTATGAGAAACAAATTTGCAAACATTATGGCCTACCTCAGAAAATTGCAAAGTAAAACCATTACATAATTCTAAATTTCCACCGGCACCAGACTATCATGTGACCTCTAAACACCTCGACAAGAGAGGGCGATGAGCCATACAAATTCACTGAAGCATGAAAACCTATTCTGACGGCACGCTACACGGTCAAGTGAGGAAGGCCCTTCAACCAGGTTGTATCAAGACCCTCATGCTAAGAAGTCTACATCCACCTCACACACCACTGGTAACCAGCATTCCAGCTGTCATATGCATGTATGGTCTTTATCAGGCATCAACAAGTGCAGCAGTCTCCAAAAAGGAAAAGGCTATAACTAGCAGCCTGACTGATGATTGGCTGTGAAGACTGATCTGAACTTTAAGGACAGGGCAGAACTTCAAAAAAGAAGTCCGGGTATACAATCCAAAATTTAGTCCAAGTAATAAGACATGATATTCCCAAATCTAAGTCCAGCCCAATAAACTCCAAGTCCTACAAGCCCAAAGACACTAATCCTAAGCAGCAATAATATTGCAAACTCCAAGTCTAGCCCCGTTACCATGATTACCTCTAAAAAGTCTAAGTCAGCCCTATTACCTCTAAAAAGTCTCAGTCCAACAAGCCCAAAACTCATATAAATTCCCAACCCCTCAAATTGCAGAAATTTGGAAGCCCATCAACTAATAGTCCAGTTCCCTCTCAATTAACCATCAACCAGCCAGCCCAAAGTCCCAAAGCCTACCCTCCAAGCTCCAAACCCCTTCAGCTCCCAACTTCTCAACCTCCCAGCCTCAGACCCTCAGATCTGAAAAAATTTCAAGGGGTACCCCTTGATTTCTGGCCAAAGCTGAAAAATGTTCTAAGTCCAACAACCTAAGGGTTTTAATTACGAAAACTGGATAAATTTTCAAGAAAGTGCCATGGCAGAGCGGAAAAAGAGAGAGCTGGCATGCAGAAGGTACGCGGTTCAACCCTGCTCCATGCTACTATTTTATTTATTTTTAAAATTTTATCACTGCTGTGAAGAAAAATTCTCCTCCCGGGTCCCCGGCTGGATTTGAACCAGGGACCCAGCGCCTGGCGGTCAGCGAGCTAGACCACCAGGCCACTGGCCTCTTCGAAAATTTGTTCTCGGAACTTATATTTAAAGGTTAGATTGCGCAATATTAAAAAAAAAGAAAAAATGGCCGCCTGGCCTCATTTGAATAATTGAATAATAAAAAGCAGAAAACTGAATATTCAGAAGGAACCACCACAGGTCCAAAATTCTGGTTCTCAAATTTAAATATTTATTTTATACACTTATTGTAGCTTGTATACTTTTTTGAAACGTATTTCACCGGTTTTTTTTTAAAATTAATATTAGTTGTTTTTAAACTTAACTTCATGTACATGTATGTACAAATAAACACAATTCTGTTTAATATGATGAATGTAAACATTAGTTACTTCCCTTTACAAGATTCTAGATTTCTTAATGCTTAAGTAGCCAGTTCTACTTTAAAATGGTTACTAATATTGATTCTTCCGGGCGGGGGGGGGGGGGGGGCACACAATTTGTTTCTATAAAAGGGCAAACTTTTGTTTGAATGTGAAAATGGAGGTTTTTAAGTTCACACCTACATTTTACTTCAGGGCCATCCTTAAATTGTCAGTGATTTTTGCCTACAGCATCTTACACAATATTTGCTTTTCTAATTCTAAAAGTTATAACCACTTCACAATTTAATACAGAGAGACACCTTATTTCAGGAATACTTTCTAGTATAACTAAATTTAAATAACTTAAACTCTGATTACAACAGGTTACATATAGTATATGCATACTGCCCTCTATAGACCGTCTAACATTTTTAACTGTCTATCTGGCTAGATATTCATGCCAATTTATTTTAGAACGCTCAAATTACTTCATGAACACTATCCATTTCCCTTTTCTTTCCATAAATTTAAGGATATCTTAGAGAGCAAATATGTAGGGATCTTGTTTCCTTAAAACACTGATTTTCCTCCCATAACTTTTCCCCATTAGGAATTTAGTTTCACAAAATGTCACTTTACCAAAAAAGTATCAATTGTATATTTAGAAGAAGTTACTAATGTTTAACTTTCTTGTTTGATGGCGCCTTTTACATCACACAAATTTGGTTTTATTTCATTTTGACATGTAAACCATATCTTACACCTTGTAACAAAGCACTATCATCATGCTAAGTGGATCATGCATTAATTCATTCATTAAGCAGCCATCAGCAATTCATGGGCAAAAGAGGGCGCTGCTCACTGAGACTAGTTTTTATTTACTAAAACTAGGGTGTCCAACTAAACATTTCCAAAATTTCATTTAATCTTAGGAGCAAGCTCTAATGTACAAACAAATACCTCAATTGTTTATGCACTGATGTTTTAGGCGTATTGTTTCATTTTATTATTACATTGACTACTTGAGTGTACAAGTTGTAATGCACAAATGGCTTACTACAATACTTTGCATGGGTTGCACTTTTCAATTTACATAAATAATGAATACATACATGAACAGAAATATGATAACACCCAGTAACTTGTTGGGCAACCCGAAAATCTATAGTTTTAGCAAGTATATGGGCAATTCCATGCTGATCGACAGACATAAGAGACATTCGGCACGTTTCAATGCAAATTCACATAAATATCGCGCATTGAGAACAATATTACACGTGACGTTGACATAGCTACTGTGACTACAAATTTCTATATTTTCACTTACTTAAAATAGGTAATTACAATATGTATCAACTTCTCATTTTGGATATTGTGCCCAACATGTCGAATTGCAATTCGAATTGGAAGCTCTTAAGAGTGTTAGGTATTTACCCCCAATTTTTTTTACTCAATTTTTAAACCCCCCGCCCAATATTTTTCAATATACATTTTTCAATATATTTTTGAAAGATTGCCCTTTCCATTAAAATTCATTTTTTTTCACCAGCGCCTACCCCCCCCCCCCCATATTTTGTAAAGAGTGCCTTTTGTCGCCTGTTAGTGTGTATAATCATCGTATTTTTAAAAGCAGCACCATCGACAGATTGGTACTGGTGTAGCATGAATTTAGGTTTTATGAAATACGGACTCCTTGGTGGTATTGCGCATGCTCATGCATAGATAATTAGGAGAGGGACCGGTCATGTGAGAGGGTTTAACCAATAAAAGGGAGTCCGATTTTCATATGACACCGGTACCAGCCCCCCCCCCCCCCAATCGGGAGGCAGTGTCCCAAGAAAAAACGTGTCTACAATTCCACATGAATGTGCAAGTGCCCTTTTCAAAAAGTCCCCCAAATTCAAAATGACCGTCCTAGGCCACTGTTCAGTACACTTTAAGTACTGATACATATAAAAAAAAATTTTTATATTCGGTACACTTTATCATGCCGGACATTTAAAAACAATGCAGGAAACAACTAATACAACAAATTCAAAATTTCTCTTCAAGTTGGCACTTATAATATCCATTTATTTATCATAGCCATATAAAAATATTATTTATCTTATAGTTCATGTGTGTACATGGAAAATTTAAATTTGTAATCAAAAGGAGAAATTAGATGGTATTGGACATTAACAAGATATTAAAAAACTGTTATGTTTCGGCTTTTATCTTCTTTTATATCCAACTGTGACTGTATGCAAGAAGAAATAATTTTTCAGATCAAACTTTGTAGCGATTTTTAAAGAAAATCTTTAAAAAAAATTGTACACTGTCAGGACCTCAAATATAAACCAGATGAAATAAGAAATTTGTCAAAATGACCTAGAAATATAAGTTATCTCCATTATCAACTGTGTGAATAGTCTTGCATATTTAATACATGTCACATTAATATTTTCTTTAACAATTTGAGGTCTCAAATTCCAAACTAATATTAACTACTTTTTTTCTCAAAGTGTTAATTCCTGCTCACTTACTAAAATCCTCATGTTCTTTTCTTTTCTGTTTATTCCTCTCATTTGTTCCTCTTGTGGTCTTCAAACAATCCTTTCTTCCAATTTTTTTTGCTGTGTCTTTCTCTGTGCTGCTGTAATTAAGTTGCAACTTGGGTGTACCTGTATATCTTTTCTGCAAAATATGAAATATTCAACAAAACTTTTAGTATTTTGTTCATGTTTACATTGACAAAATTTTAATTCCTGTTTCTGTAGCACTTCCGAAGATATCCAATGAACCAACAACAAATATTAAATCAACAAATGTAATATCAGCCAACGTTAGTAATGAGGAGTTATGAATATCAAACTATTTGGTGCTGAACAATAATTCAGTTCTCACAGGAAGACTTCCCCCACCCCACCCCACCAGAATGGAAAATGATAGACTACTTGTGCCCAAAAGCAAAACAAATATATTTTTCATTTCATTTCTGAATTATGGAGTTTGGACTGTGACTGACACTATGTTAAGCTAAGATTGTGACTGCATGACATTACACATGGCCAATACTATTACAATATTTCATGGCTGGCCAACAAAAATGTCTGACAAATTATTTTTGAACACTTCTAAGAACTCAAGCTAAGGAAAGTTAAGGCCAAAAAAAAGTCTCCGGTTTCTGGTATGCGCGCGCGTCGCCATAGCCATGCGCGTCGGCAAAATGAAAAAGTTTTTTTTTCAATGAAAGATGATGTCTCAAAACCGCCAAACTCACTGGTTTGACTGGAATCCTGCTACTGCACAATTTTAACGTGTTTTTAGATGGGGTTATGATCGAGAATAAGCTTTATGTGGCCTCTCTGGACTCCCATATATTTGCACTAAGTTTAGTCGGGCACCATTTGCAGTCATCAGCCGACATTTGAAGCAAAAAAGTCAGGTAAAAAAAAAAAGAAAGCCGCGTCGCCGCACCACTTTTTGGACAAGCTCCATACCAGAAACTGGAGACTTATTTTTTTTGGCCTAACAGAATATTTCATTGGTTAGGAAATGTAGCCATTTACATAAAATCACTTTTGATGGCGTTCAAATCATTCAATATGTATCTCTTATTACAAACAAAATCTGACTCGAACTGAAAACTTAAAAATAATACCCATTTTCACAAAGACCCCCTCAAAATGGTAACATAGCAAATTGAGAGGAAATGTTACTGAATAGAAAGCAAAAGACTAATTCAAAATTCCTTACCAGTGCATCCATAAGGCATCATGACGTCTTTGCAGACTGATGTGACGGTGTACCGTAACTCAGAAAATAGTGCGCGCATGGGACTAAACTATATTACAGTTTTAACAAACGCAATGTTACATTGTGTCACTTCAGCAAATCAAACTTGAACTTATACTTTTTTTTGGTCTTGTGTCTCCACCAGCATGGAATTGCCCATATACCTTAAACCATTTACATTTAATAGCCCAGTACATTCTAAATAGACCCAAGGCACCTTGGATGTAGTTTCTCTGATGTTTGATGTCATCACAAAGTGGTGCAGTTTCAGGGCATTCCAACATCAAGAGCAACGTCTTCTTGGTAAGAGCAGGAAAACCTGAAATTCAAGTTGAAAAAAAAATTAAAAAGGGAAATGGAATATAAATAGCATACTTGTATACATGCAGTTTATGATTACTTTTTTTGCAGGCTTTTGTAGCTTTTGAGGCTGCACTGATTTGGGAGAACAACTATATGTATGGAGGAGTTTTGAAGATAGAATTTAGAATTTTAGCTTCCTTTGCGTACCCATCTACGTCAAAATTTTAGTATGAATTTATTATCAACCCATAATTCACATAAAAATATTGCAAAAGCAAGTACTCAAGTATATTGAACAAGTTCTTAGCTCACCTGAAACACATGTGTTCCTCTTCTTGTGGTTCTGATAACAGACGTCTGATGACTTGCTCAGGTTACTAAGGTCCTGTCTTATCAAAGAATGTACAAGAAATGCAATATAGATTAGTTATGGTGGCAAACAAATACCTGCTAGGGTGAAGACAATATTTGATTTCAGATGGTTTATTATCCGGAACAAATGACTGACTTTAAGAGGCAAGCGAGATTTTCTACATGTGACAAACAGAATGGAAAGTTACAGAACAGTCTATGATTGATCTTTGTGTTCATAGAGCTGTCTAACGTGCTATAATAAAAAAAATAGCTACAGGAGCCCCACCAGGGAATGTTAATGAATGAAGTCATGTCGTAGGCCAATTCATATCACTGGAGTAATCACTCTTTCAGTATAGAAGAGAAATTTGGATTGTCTGCAAAGGTTGTCATCAAAGAAGCAGGTTATAGTAATGATCACCTGTCTTTAGGTTTAGGCATTCTCCTGATGACAGTCACAGATCACTGACTAAATCTTCAAATCTTCAGAACCACTTCTCTTTTTAGAGACTGTCACTTCACATGCTGTTCATGTAGAACTTTTCGCTAGTGATTTCTATCGTATTCAACATCACCTACCTAGGCAGAGTCAGCATCCAGGATATCTAGTAGCTACCATTAAACATCAGCTTTGTTAACTTGAACTTTGCTCCTCCACCCCTAGCTACCGACTTCCTCAACGGGATGTGCTCTAGCGCCCATCGCATGGCAGATGGCAGAGAGGTTGGAGCAAAACTACTTCACTGAAACATCCGTCTGTGGTGGCAAGAAATTCGAGATGCAGTGGAAGACCAGGAGACTACTAGTGAAAGATGCTGGTCATCACCTGGCTGTCAGCAACCTCCCTATGGATGCCACAGACAAAGAAAAGGAGACAATACTATCAACGCATGTCATTTGTAACCAGCATGCTTTATATGCAATTGTTGACCAGCTAGGAAGGCAGCTGCAGCTTGCGTGTGTCACACTTGATCGGCAAGTTTCTAATATTCAAACATTCGGTTAAGTGCAGTTTGGAAATCATCAAATACTAAATTATTTGAAAATGGACAGCCCTACAAGCCACGTTTTAGTAGTAGCCAGCAGACCAGCAGTTTATAGTTCACAGTATTTCATTATAAGTTGCTCCTAACTGGAGTTGTTTCCTGCTTGGGTTTGTCTGCTTGTGGAGTCATTGGTTTGTAGATCATTGCTGTGCTTTTACAGTCATTTTCCAATAATGTTGTTTGGTTTTTACTTTTTTTCTTGCTGTCCATTTATCTAAACCTTAGTTTTTCTCAATATTTTCCAAAAATTGTATCCAATTGTTTATTATTTTTATCCTTGAAAGTTTTATTTTTATCCTTGGCAAATTCATTTTAACTTTTCAATTCGTTGTTTGATCCAGATTGAGATTGCTTTCATGTATTGAAAAGAACTTTTTTTATTTAAGGATACAAATTGTATTGCGTGTGTGAAAGATCTCCTTTTTTCAGACTAAATTCAAAATTTGAGAAGTCTATTTGGTTTCTTTGATTCCTTTTCTTTTTTGTCCCAGTTTCTAAAAGTATATCGTGACATAATAATTTCAAGCAGAATTTTTCTTAGTGAGCCATTTTTGTTGTTACACAAGTATCAAACATCTTGGAGAAAATATCACAATTTTATGTGTTTACATGCAGTTAAAATAAATACATTTACAAAATACCAAACATTTAACTAGTCATAACCTAGAACAACATTCCATTTCAAACCTGAAAACCTAGCTTTCCCAGCACCACTTTCCCAGCACCACTACTTCAGAAAGTTCTGATGAAGGTTGATTGGTCAGTCAGTTGTAAATCCACTCGTGAGAAACGCTATCCTTTGCAAGGCTATCGTGCTGTCTGTGTGGTCCACCTGCAGAGGGAGATGTGAGATAGAAACAAAAAGGCATATCAGAGTCAAGTCAACTTGAATTGGATTGAGAACAGTGGGGTCTTAGAATAGTGTTTATCAGACAGGGCTCATAGTGGATCATCAGACAATTTCAGAATTTGAGAACATCTCAACTACAAAGAAGATTTTGTTTCCATCAAAATAAGACATCAATGTTGTAGTTACTATCAAGAGGACATGCAGACTTGAATTGATCTCAAGAGATTATGGAGACTATAATCGGATGACCACATTTGAAAGCAATTTCTGAGGTGGAACCAGTGGACACTTTCAGGGCATATGCACAATCAGCGAATCATTCGTAGTTTGAAAAATATGTTCACAACTTGCAAAACTGTCCTTCAAATACACATGTGTAAATCTTTGTGTCAACAGCAGAGAGTCTACTCTCTACCTTGGAAGTCAACTACAATTGCTCCTTGATTTCAAAGCACAAGTGCAAAATCATAGACCTTATTAAACTGGTAGTTCTTGCTAACAATGACTGCGGCAGATCTTGTCTCCTGCGTGTTTCTCAGAGCCCATACTGACTATCAGGAAAGGAAGAAAAGAAAAACAAGAAATTCATGTTTGATATCTGAAGGAAATAAATGATCAGGGCTGAGAATGACCAGAAAGCATAATTCTTGACAAACGGTGGAATTGAAATAAATTTGCCAAAATGCACTGCGAAAACCAATTTCGAGCCAGCAAGCATGTCGCATTGACAAGCATATCAAAAATGCACAATCTGACTTGAGCATGTATTTTTTTGCTCTGACAAGGACCTCTGAATTGGCAAATGTGCCATCATAATTTCAGCCTTTTCTTAGGTTTATCCGTTCCCTTTGCTGTCTTGAATTGATCATCTTCAGTCAGATGTTTTGCTCACCTTTGATTAGAATGATTCATTGTCATCACAACAAATTCCTCTACAGCCTCTCATCTCCAGTGGGGAGGGGGAGGGTTAAACTGCAATAACAAAATAACTTGCAAACAACATTATCAAGTGGCAAATTGGTGAATTTCCTTTTCATATTAATCAATTAAACTGGAAACTGTTCAGTTTTGAAACTGTTCAATTTGTCGATGCATTTTGAAACAGACAGACCTGACAAAATCAATTTCAAACCGTCTCATGCAGAGCATCAAAAGCCATTAATTTAGAATGCACTTCACAGTACAGAATTTGATTTGTTCACAGACAAATGTCCGATCGTAATTGCAGCCGTTTTGAAGATGTTTCTCCATTCCTTTTGCTGTCTATAATGGATCAGTTGCAATCAGATGCTCACCTTGGATTGGACGATCGGATTCCCCTGAAGTTGTTGGTTCATCGCTACTTTCCCTCTTCTCTCCAGTAAGCTTCTCATCCGTGGTAGCTTGTACCTTGCAGTGTTATCAAAAACAAAACAATCATTCAAGTGGTCAAGTTTTCAAAGTACATTTTGCACACAAATCTTGTCCACAAATTTGTATTTCCAATTATAAACACAAAAGCAATTTTGTTTGTGTTGTTTTACTTATTTGTTCTCTTTTTTTAGCGCGCCCAGAATTTTTAAGCTATAGATTCAGAATGCCAAGTTAAAACTGGAGTGAAATTTTGAGAGGTGGAATCAATTTTAATTTCAACAAAAAAAGGCCTTTGTTTACCCACTCTGAACTCCAGTCAGAAAAAGAGGAGGAGATTGTTTTCCATTGTAAGAAAAGGTTTTAAAATCTTTCTCCAACAGAATGCTTTGGTTTACTAGATGGAAAAAATAATGATCCAAGAAACAAATGGAATGTTTTTTGGGGTCTAAAATTGAAGTCCATGTTGACTGATTGGCAATAATTTTGATGTTTGTTGAGAATTTATTTTTCAAAAGTTGCTAATTAGATTTTCAAATTTCTTCAAAAAGTCATTCCTTCTTAAAATCTTACCTTGTTTTTAGATGTAACCCTTCTGGAAGCACATCCTGGTAAGATTGGTTTAAACAGGGCCACCATGTGAAGGTCCCAGGATACCAGCCCCAAACACGCTTTCAGTATCGTCAGGTCCATTGCTGGGCAAAAGGCCGGCCCCGGAGGGCCATGCACAGTTGCCGACTGTCCGGTACGCCCCCCCAACCCCGAAGGATCAGAAGAGTACCCTAACCTATATGCGTGCCCCCCTCAGTCCATCCCCATTACAGGTTCATGCGTTCTGAGGAAGTAGCAGCGTTTGCCGGCTGTGAATACAGGGCCACGCCCCTATAAAGAGGGACGCACTACCTGCTCCTTTATGGCACGGCATCCTAGGGTTTCCAGGCCGCTGCGTAGGACCCACGTCCCCTCGTGAAAGGCGAACTGCAGTTGTTTTGACTTATAGAATCAGGATAAATTCAAATTGCTTGCACATGAAAAATACTAGAATTGTGGTTTGACTTACTCTGAACAAAACGAATGACTCCACTTGCAAACTGTCACAATACGGGGGGGACAAGTGCATGTGGCCTTGAGCTGCAAAGGAAATGGTTACCTCACCTCATCAGTTAACATGCAACCTTGTTCCCCTGCGCCGATGATTCCGAACAATCCAACGAATGACTCCACTTGCAAACTGTCACAATCCAGGGGGGGGGGGGGGGACAAGTGCATGTGGCCCTGCAAAGAAAATGGTTACCTCACCTCAGTTAACATGCAACCTTGTCCCCCTGTGCCGATGATTCCGAACAATCTATCGAACGACTCCACTTGCAAACTGTACACTTTCACAATCCAGGGGTCTCTTGTGCATGTTCACATCTGCAGAAAATCAATGCAAATAAATTAATGTTCATTTAATTTGAAGTATTTTCCTTGTATTGCCTTTGGTCAAATAATGAAAAGCTGAAATTTATAAAATACCAGATTCATTATATTTGCCTTGTTACACTCTAAAAACAGATAGGTTAACAGAACCAATCATTGGTTGAATTAATCAACAATTGTTTAATATGTGTTGAACTAATTGGGCTGGTTGGATACATTTTAACCAACATTGGTTATTTAACCAATCTGTTTTTAGAATGACCTATAGTGTCATGCCCCATAACATGTGTTAATTTGTGAAACAAACCCAAACCTAGTTAAATGATGCATTGCTATAGCATCAGCAAAATCTTTTTTAAGTATCTGACAATTAACAATGATTTTTTTTTTAGGGGGGGTACCTCCGAGGTTTCTGAGTGATACAGGTATCCACAGGTAGCGAGGATGGCAAATTCTACTTCTCCCAACATCAGAAAGTCACCAGTATTCCACGTCTCCCACATCAGAATAGGCAGTGTTCCTCAAAGTTCCAGTTGGTCCTTCCAAACAAGCATCGTCCTTCCAAACACGCATCGTCCTTCCAAACACGCATCGTCCTTCCAAACACGCATCGTCCTTCCAAACAAGCATCGTCCTTCCAAACAAGCATCGTCCTTCCAAACAAGCATCGTCCTTCCAAACAAGCATCGTCCTTCCAAACACACATCGTCCTTCCAAACAAGCATCGTTCTTCCAAACAAGCATCGTCCTTCCAAACAAGCATCGTTCTTCCAAACAAGCATCGTCCTTCCAAACAAGCATCGTTCTTCCAAACACGCATCGTTCTTCCAAACAAGCATCGTTCTTCCAAACAAGCATCGTTCTTCCAAACAAGCATCGTTCTTCCAAACAAGCATCGTCCTTCCAAACACACATCGTCCTTCCAAACAAGCATCGTCCTTCCAAACACACATCGTCCTTCCAAACACACATCGTCCTTCCAAACAAGCATCGTCCTTCCAAACAAGCATCGTCCTTCCAAACAAGTATCGTCCTTCCAAACAAGCATCGTCCTTCCAAACAAGCATCATCCTTCCAAACAAGTATCGTCCTTCCAAACAAGCATCGTCCTTCCAAACACGCATCATCCTTCCAAACAAGTATCGTCCTTCCAAACACACATCGTCCTTCCAAACAAGTGTCCAAACAACCTTCCAATATTGCATGGAGTTCAAGGTAGGCATGTTCTTCAGTTGTGCTTCCAAGGCGATGGTATCAAGTTATGTTCCAGTTTGCAACGAGTCCGCACTGGAGAAACGCAATACTCAACCAAACAGTCATGTCCATCCTTTGTTCCAAACTGGTCAGATGTGCAGCAGTATTGCCTGTACTGTTAATGTCCAAAGTTCATCCAGGGGCAACTTATAATTGGAGGCAATTTTCAGAGTTTCTCCATAATGACTCTCACATTTTACTGCTCCGTACTGAACATTGTCCCAAGTATGTCAAGGGCCAACTTGAGTAAATGTCCTATACCTAAATTTTTAAATCATGTGGTTATGGCAAACAAGAAATGTGAGTTTCTTTGTTTGTAATTATAGTTTAAAACTAAAATTCTTTCAGGTTTATGCCTTATACTAACTAATCCTTTTAAACATTTCTTTTTATGAATGTAGTTTTTAAATTGCATTTTTACATTGAACACATCCTTTATTGTTTGGCTATTTATCATTTATACCATTTTCAGAGAATTTAATTTCATTAAAAATTTTGTCCATTTTTAACATTAGGCCAAAAAAAAAAGTCTCCGGTTTCTGGTATGGAGCTTGCCCAAAAAGTGGTGCGGCTACGCGGCTTTTTTTTTTACCTGATTTTTTTGCCTCAAATGTCGGCTGATGACTGCAAATGGTGCCCGACTAAACTTAGTGCAAATTATATGGGAGTCCAGAGAGGCCACATAAAGCTTATTCTCGACCATAACCTAATCCAAAAACACGTTAACCCTAACCCACCTCACTCCTCCAAAATCCTCCTGACGGTTTTGGAGGATTCTAGAGGATTGAGGATGAATGGTGATTGAATCAAATGAGGATTCTGGAGGATTGAGGATGAATGGTGATTGAAGCACATGAGGATTTTGGAGGATTGAGGATGAATGGTGAATGAAGCACAAGAGGATTTTGGAGGATTGAGGATGAATGCATTTTGAGGCAGGACTGTCTGATGATTTTGAAGGATTTGGCGTTGGTTATCCTTCATTTAAACATGAGTGCAAAGTTTTGGGATGAGGAGGATTTTGGAGGATTGAGGATGAATGCATTTTGAGGCAGGACTGTCTGACAATTTAGAAAAATTTAGGCGGAGTTGAAAAATTTTGGAGGATTTTGGAGGATTGAGGATGGTTGTAAGCAACAAGGGCCTAGGGGGTTAGGGTTAAAATTGTGCAGCAGCAGGATTCCAGTCATACCAGTGAGATTGGCGGTTTTGAGACATCATCTTTCATTGGAAAAAAACCTTTTCATTTTGCCGACGCGCATGGCTACGGCGACGCGCGCGCATACCAGAAACCGGAGACTTTTCTTTTGGCCTTAAGATTGGTCTTTTAAATATGTCCTTTTTTTAGATTATGCTCTGAAAGAATTTGTTGAAAGCATTTTCATTTCCTTTCTTGTTTGTGCTCATTATTTCTGCCAAATGTAAAAGTTGACTCAAATTGTTTGCATTTCAATAAATTGTGTAAATGCTAAGAGCTGTTTTTACTGGCAGTCCAGCTTTGAGAAACTAAGAAGAAAATGCGCAAGTGAACTCAAGTTCCCAAGAAGCATAGAATATTTCCCCAGTCCTTGCAACATTTTGTCAGGTCTGGTTAGTGGTTAATTAGGTGGTTTATGTCGTCAGTGCCAGTGGTTAATATGACTGTCTGTCAATGGATGCATGCAGATGATTGAATGACCTAACAAATGCTGCAAGGGTCCACAGTTTTACACAGAACAGTGGAAACAAAAATGACTTTGGCATACTTGAATGCTACCACATTGTAGTCAAAACTGGATTGCCATCCCAAGTGAGCTGCCTCACATCTAAAGCTAAATTTGACTTTTATGAGCTTTGTCCTTAGGTTTCACGGTTACATTTATGGTTCTGCTGATGCTTCTAAATTAACTTAAAATCAAGTGGAAGACTTTAATAGTTTTAGGCACTGAACATTCTTAAATCTAAACAAATATTGATTTATTTATTAAAGTGAATTAAACATAGTTATACATATTTGAAGTTTAAATTTACTTTTATGAGCACTAACCTAATGTTAAGGTTAGGTTTACTGTGCAACTTTTTTTCAAGTTATTTTAAAATTGAACTTAATTAGTTCCAAGCATCTACGTGCTCGGGGTCTAAACATCACGAAGATTTAAACATTTGTTAATGTATTTGGAATCAAATCACTCATTTCAGATTTCAGTTTTACTACATAACTCATAAGATTATTTCCATGCCCCAAGAAGTTGGCCCTATAGACTTTACTGGAGCTTTGTTCTAGAGCATATTAGTTCAATGAACAGAGTTTAACCATGACAAACCAAATGGCAAGGACTTTGAAAGTTGGGCATTCCTTCAGTTGAAGATCAGCTTTGCGTGGTTCACATAAGCATTCTTGACAGCATCCACTTCATTGGCTCTGAGTCTGACTGTCATGATAACCACCTGTAAATAACAAGAGTGCAACTTATCAGTTTTCAATGGCAGACTTGTGAGAGCTACCATTCAGTATTGAACATTCAAGAGACTAGCCCCATAAATGTGGCCTATTTACTGGACTGCCTCCGTAAACATAGGCCACACATCCATGTGTACAGAAAACGTGTCAACTTTGCCAAATTTTGATTTTCACATTTAGGCTTACTTTGTAGGTTTTTTTTTGCTTTAGAAGCATTCTCACCCTCTATATAGGCTAATCAGAAAGTGCTGCCTTTTTCAGATGTCCATTTTTCGTGAAATTTCCAGATACATTTGCACACGTTTGCGTATCAAAATTTCAACATGAAATTTCACAAAAATTAGACATCTGAAAAAGGCAGCACTCTCTGATTAGCCTATATAGAGGGTGAGAATGCTTCTAAAGCAAAAAAAACCTACAAAGTAAGCCTAAATGTGAAAATCAAAATTTGGCAAAGTCGACACGTTTTTTGTACACGTGGATGTGTGGCTTATGTTTAGGCCAAACAAAAAAAATGGTGTGTTTACGGTCACCCGACCGACCTGGAATTTTTTCGGCCAAATTGCCGACCTCAAACTTTTTATTGCCATTTTGAAGGTTGATAATTGACAAATTTCAAACATTTCAAGTACTTTTAATTATTTGCCACGAACAAAAAACATTTTCCACACTTGAATCTGACCATGATTTGACACAAACATACCTGTGTTAAACGTGCAAAAATCGCGACGATCTCAAAACTTGAATTCTCAAACTACGAAGTACGATTATTTTTGCACAAACGCATCGGGGTGAACCGGTACGCCTGGCTGGCTGACGGACGGCATGGTTCTCCCCACGTACAAACGTACGTACTGCGTGTCGGCCCGATACTCTGGAATTGCGGCCGGCCCAATACGCCTACAAAAAAATGCCGATCACATTTTTTAGCCCCCGATACGCGCAATATAATTATCATACACGCCATTAAAATGCACAATTTGATCGTTACATACGCCATTATTTCAAAATCTTGACCAAAATCCTGTTTTTCTGATGCATGTGTGATCAAAATGCACACGATGATGTGTTCTGTCGACCACCAGCAGCACCCAGCTAACATACAGTATGGTACACTGGTTCCCTTCGCCAGCTAACGGAATCAATGCTATGATGAAGGACCGGAACCAGTGACTACTGCCTCTCTAGCTCTCCGGTCCATACTTCGTATCATACAGCATGATGATGTAGTGGACCGAAATTGGAAAGTAAAAATATTACCAAACAAACATCGCTGGAGTAAGAGAATTTCTGCGAATTAATTCACAGAATGTGATCTTTACTTTCTGTGTATTCTATTAAAATGACGAGATTGCAAAGCTCGAACTTGTGGCGAAACATCGTAGCGTGTTTCTGCAGTAGTGCAAGATTTTCGGCCACGTGGGCCGTGAGCACGGCGCAATGTTCGGCCAGCCAGGCGGAATGTTGGTGGTGCCAGCGGCCGTGATGTATGTTAAGCATAAAGTGGAATCACCGACCTCAAATATATTTTTAATTAGGTGAGGCAAGTTTTAATCACCTTTGATAGCCAGTCTTGATAATTTTCGTGGCGCAAATGAAAATAATCCAGGCACAAAATAAACATGATTCCTTGCTGTATGATTAGTACGAATGATGCTCCATTAATCAGCACCCCAAAAAAATTGGCGAAATAATGTTTCGACCTACTGACGCTATTTTGAAAGGCATGTAATCAGAAGCAAAAGTTGTTTTTTTCTCCACCTTAATTTCTTAATTTGAAACTTACATGTAAATGTAATTCATACTTTTCTAGTTAGGAAGCAATGAAACACAGGTTGTGAAATGTTAATTTTTTTAAGTTAACAATTTTGATTTTTTTTCTTTAATTACAAAAATATTAGTGACCTACAAGATCTCCTCTGAATTTCAAGAACAAATCTTAAGATAAAGACCCCCAGATTTGCTCTAAAATGCACCAGAGAGCTTCTTAAGTTCAAACATTTTCGGGTTGTTGATCACAGCAAATCTTCCTTCACATGTTTGAAAAAATCCTGGGGAGAACCCTGGCCGACGATACAAATTAATTTGGATTGAAATGTATCGATTGAATATCTTCAATGCTTGAATAGTGGTTTTATACAATTATTTGCGAAAGAACATGCATGGGCATGCAGAACTGAAATGAAAAAAAAAATTACAAAATAGAATTATTTCCCTACCTACCTGGATTTTTCCCTACCTACCTGGATTTTTCTCAGGCCGTTACCGTAAACACATTTTTTTTTTGCTTGGCCTTACGGAGGCAGTCCAGTAAATAGGCCACATTTATGGGGCTATCAAGAGACATGCAGGCGAATAAAATAGACATTTGAAGGAAGTGTATAATAATTTAGCAGGTTAGATTTAGCTGGCTTTCTTTCAGTACGGTAAACGATATTTAGCCAGATAGATTATACAGCGCCCCCTTTTGATGTGTATACAAGTAGGCCTACATTATAAAATGTATTGAATTACCAACATTGTTTGTGCATGTGCAAGACCTGTGGCCTAGTGGATAGCATGTGAATCTTATGAGTGAGAGATCCCCAGCACAGCAGGGTTCGATTCCAATCTCTCAACATTTTCAATTTTTATTCATCCCAAAAAATTAAGAATATTCTTTTATTATTTTAAATCGACTCGAACTCCGACATTTAATTAATACCGATTTTCTTTTTCTAATTCTTGGCTCTGAATGATTTTTTTTTAATTAAAGGGAAATAAAGTCCAAAAAGTCCCAAATTGTAAAATGGTCTGATTCCGTCTCGTGAATACAAAGTCACAATGACAATGTTGGTGTGGAACCAGACTAACATTTATCATGGTAAAAATGTCTAAGTCACTGCGCATGTTCAGTGCCTATCCGGCAAAATATCGTTTGCTTCAAGAAACTCGGCACCGGCTAAATATACTCCCACTGCCAAATTTGAACTTCAATAAAAAAGACAAGTCTGGGGATTTTCCTGTTTTTTATCCATGCCCAGCACGCATTACAAATGTCATAAATGTTTATTTTATCCTTGTGCCCCTCCTGCCCCCTTCCATATAACCCGTTGCTTCCCCCCTCCGCAGTCAAAATTCTGAAACCACGCCCATTTTCAGATTCTCAGAAAATGGAGAAAATAACTGACAGAATTCCTTCTTTAAAAACTTAGGATTTCGAACCGTGTTTTCCACTGCATCAACTTCAGAAGAATCTTCAGTAGTTCAGTCACTTCTACCTAACTTTTTAAGGCCAAATGGTTAACTTTTCAGGCCAAAATTGTCAAACTTACTTCGACTGTTGTGACGTTCTCTCGAAGTCCTCCACCATACGTGCCCCGCCAATTTACGAACGCGCAACGAATCACGTGAGACTGGTTGGTGAGCACATTCCCTGGTTCCTGTAATATTGCAATGATTTCAAAAGCATTGATGAGAGGTGCGAACCAGTTATTTCTGCAGCGCCGCGCCTTTCTTATCGCTGAAACTACCCGGCAATATTTTGTAGGGTGTATTTCAGTTTCTTTTAGCTTGGGAGTAAAAGTCGGGGTTTTTTTCTTACTCACAATTTTTGCATACCATCTTTACAAATTCTCTCAAATTTTATAAAACAATATTGGAGACATGTATCTAAGAACAAGATCGTCTTCAATAGTTTGCTTAGATTTTTTTATTTTGAACTGAGTCCCCTAATTTTTGTAGTGATCGATGGTTCACCCCTACCATTAATTTGGTATAGCCAGGACTGAGCGGAATGTATATGCAAATTGGACTGCGGTCCCCTCCCTCCCTCCCCCCCCCCTCACGACACCCAATGACATTTTTAGAGTGTTGCGATGTCCATATTCCTCTATTTCAATAATATTCCTCCATTCAATATTTAATATTTAATATCTATATTCCTCTATTTAATAAATTCAGCCATAGAGGGCGGGCTTTGGATTGCGGCGAAATTAACTTGTCCTCTGATAACCCCACCTCCAACCATAAATAATATAGACAGCTTATATTAAGGGACTAGGGAATTCAAACAAAAAGTGCGTTTTGTTCTTTAAAGTTGAGTTGTTTTTTGGTAGTGGGGCCTAGACAACAAGTATCGTTCATTCATGAAAGGGGGATGAATTGAATGGGGGGGGGGGGGGGGGGTTGATTGGTAAAGTTCTATTTTGTGGTGTTCATTGGGTGCTAGAAAAATATTTAAAAGGCTTTTTGTTTTCAAATAAGAGTCACCGTGGTGTCGCTAAGCCCACAACAGCAAAACAGAACAGGTCCACACCAAAACAATGTAATGAAACAATGAATAATTCAAGACAACTTCAACTTATTTAAAGTTGTCTTGAATTAATCAAAGAAGCCGTCTTCTTGCAGACCGAAGTGGGGGCCACCAGAAATGCCTCTTAAGATAATCCACCAGGGAACAAGTGAAGACGATTGTTTTTTTATACGAAATTGTAGTCTATTCATCCCCGTTGCCACTTGATAATACAAATAATGAAAAGAAAGGAAACACTGCACCCCTCCCATAAAATACGATCTAGCCCCGCCCCTCCACATAAGGAATTGGCAACAATTGGCCTGTCGGCTATTTCTTAATCCCCCAACAATAAATGCTTCTGGATCCATCAGTGATTTAGCTGTCTAATCATTTTTTTGTAATTGCATGAAGTAAATTTGTGATTGTGTTGATATATTTTCTAAGGAATTTCTTTTGATATCTTCATTATGAAGCCAGGCTGCCTGATTACAAAACCCAAGTGGTGACCCAGCTGTAGAATTCAGAGGCGGAAGATTGGTCCATCACTGAGGGAGGAATGGAGGCCTAACACAACAATCATCTAACCTCAAAGATTTCTCCTTGATTGACTCAAGTCATTGCATGCAATGATTTATTACACGATAATAATCATACAAAGTACACAATGTCAAATAACAATCCTGGACGTCTTAAACTTTGCCCAAAATATCTGGAAAAACAAAAGAAGACAAATAATAACAAATGACTTACAAATTCCAACATTTCTCTACTCATAGTTAACCAATAAACTTACTTCCGCCAAACCGTGCAAATATCAGATATTTAATTTTTATTTTCAAGTTATAAGACAAGATAAGTTTGCGGTAGCACCATGTGAATAAATCTCTTTTGTGAGTATGTGTGGTTCTGAAAAGAACCGGAGGGACTCAACGTCTCGAACAGTATGCTCTGCCCGTTGTCAGGAGAATGAGGGATTCCAACAATGATGCGATGTTATAAGGATGGGTGCGGTGAGGCGTGAGAAGGATGCAAACTGGTGAAGCTCGAAACCGGTGAAGCTGAGAAGGATGCAAGTTGACTGATTTATTCACTTGGTGCTACCGCAAACTTATCTCGTCTTAGTATCTTCCACCATGCAAACCTTCAAATCTTATTTTCAAGTTAAGTAAACAAATTGACTGCAGCAAGATGACCGTTCCGGATTACCGTACCGGAACAGGAACCCGGAGGTATCAAACCAGCTCCAGTCAATTTCTTTGTTCAACTTTCACGTTATTATAATGCACCGAGTCAGTTCTCCTTTGTGGTTTATTTTTATGACTGAAACCAAACTATCCAGAAGTCAGCAGATTATCTTGACTTGGAGTCCGTGTCCGAGTGATGACCTTATCTTACAGAGTTGCACATTAATTATCACAAGATAAAAATCACAATTATGTAGTTTGTAAACCATGGCTTAAAGGCATATGGGAACATTTGTATTTCATGCATTTTGTTCGTTTCCAATACATGTAATATCATCACTGTTGCACAGAAGAATACTCAAAACCTAACATGTTGAAGCTTTGGATATTTCAAGAAAATAGTGAAATATCCATGCACAAACTTTGATTAATAAACGCGATTTATAAGATTTCTTATTTTGCAAATCAGTCAATTGACTTATCATTGGAAATCACCTACATTTCTTGATTTCTTCTTAATGACAGCAAGCCAGACGGAATAATTTCACAGGGTGTTTAGTACCAGTACGATCTTTAATCCAAGTGAGCTTTTTGATTACAATTCGGTAGGTTACTTTTGGGATGAATGCAAAATATCAAAACTGTTAGAAACAAAAATGTCATTTTTGGTACGAGAAAATTGATCATACTTGGAACAAACAAATCTAGTGTCAATCAATACGTTGAAGAGGCTTGCAATGATAAAAACAAGCAAATTGTCCACTTGTACCTATTTCAACATAATCAGAAACACAGAAACATTTTTGCATATACAACAATTGCAATGATTGGTCCTGAATGAGCAAACATGACTGTCTTCTGACAAAAATGCGTCATTTGGCAATGCAACACTCTACATGTAGGCCTATATATTATACATGAATTGTTTGACAGTATGAACACTGGTTTAGTAACTCTCAATATGGACATAGGCCTATAGTTGAATAGTAAACAAAATCCACGTTATACTGTCCTTACACAACTGCACCACTTTAAAGGTTTATTACATAAACAGTCAAGGTTAAAGATCTTTACAAAAGTTAGCAAACTGGAATCTTAATTTTTGCCATTTTATGCATAATTTACATTAATGTACAGAAAGGATTTGATAAAGAATGAAGCACAAACACTCAAAAGAAACGTCTGTTTAAAAGGCGTGAAGTTGCAAGAATTTTCCGAATTTGTACATAAGGCAAACGCAAAACAATTCAAAAGTACCCGAGGTTTGGGGTATTATTCTGTATACTAAGTTTTGCACAGCACTGGTCTATGAAAGGGTGTCGTGCAGCCATTTGCGTGTGGTCACATTAGTTTGTTTGAATGCCATATTACTACATTGATCGGATAACAGGGTAGGAGGAGGCCTTTGTCACAAAAGTTGAAGACATCTCACACAACTTTTCCCTAAGATGATGCGATACAAGATATTTTTCAAAAGAAATGGAAAGGAGAGGTGGATTCTCCTGTTTAATTGACGATTAGATTGTGGATTTATAATAGTACTCAGAGGTCACCCAAGATACAAGGTCAATTTAATATCACTTTCAAGTGACACCCAGAATGCTTAGTACAGTGCTATTATGTTTGAAGATTTCAATGAATCATTTTGTACAGGAATTGTTGATTGACTTTTCACATTGATTGAGTGATTAATTGATGGATTGAAAATTTGTTTTTTTTTTTTTTTGGGGGGGGGGGGGGTGGGGGTTCAGTAGAATGAACAACTATGCTGGGTATATTTGTATTCATAATGTAAGAGGATTCCGAATACATCTATTTGTATTGAAACCTGTTTGTTGACTTATCTATTCATTATCGAGCCCCTATTGTCCTCTGAAAATATAGTTTTTGTTGTTATTGATTGTTAGTTTTTTTGCGGGGGGGGGGGGGGAGGGGGTTGCAGAGCATTGATTTTACATAAAATGACCCATGATACATGCTACTTGTTTCAATTGAATGTGCCTTGAGAGCGTGGTGCATTCATAGGGAACAGGGTGAGAGTTATGACTTGGTGGGAGATTATTTAGGCTCGGAAATCTCCCTCTTTTGTTTCCTTCAGGTGAGGGAGGTTTTGACTGACAACTTGTTTGACGAGCACAGCATGGAGACTGATGTTACGAAGTAACAACCCAATCAACTCAGGGAGACCTTGGAGATGATGGGTGAGAGCCCTCACTGCATCCAAACTGAATGCATTGCCATCAAGCTGAAGCCATTCTAAACCATGCCCAGCAGGAAGGATGCTGATCAGGTCCTTCACATCATCATCTACCAACGTGCATGCACTGAGCTGCAAGATTATAAGGGATGACAGGATGTGGCTGACATCTCCCACCCGTGCATGCAGGTTGGTGCCATACAGAGTGAGCGAAAACAACCTGCATCCTTCCAGTGCCTTCAATAGATCAACAACCTCATCCAGTGATCGTTGGAACATATGCAAACCAAGGCTGCCTATTTGTTTCTGCATGCAGAAAAAGCTGTGTGATACACGCCCCACATCAAACCATGACTTTGCCTCAATGCCAACCACAATGTATAATTGAGCACGGCGCTGTTCATCTACCTCACCAAGTGTTTCCTCAAGAAGGTTAAACTCCTCCTCCTCCTGCTCAGGCAAGTAGTAGTAAACATCTATCAGCCTAGCTGACTCCATGCTGTCACTCAGAAGAATTCCCTTGAGAAGGGTAAGCACCTGCTTTCTTACATGCATGGAAAAACATGTACCTTCAAGTGGCGGAGTGACATGCTGTAAGTAGTAGCTCAGTGATTTCAGGTCTTCGTTACTGTTGCAGTCTACCACAGTTGGTCTGACTAGTTTGGTAGCCAACTCTTCTGAACCAGATTCAGACAAAAACAACCGAGCCAATCTCTGCAGTTTCTTCTCGTCACCTTGCATCTCTCGTATGTGATCCAGAATCAGACCAGCAGCCGGCCTTGATCTACCGCAACAAAATCTCAGCAGGTATTCCATCGCAAGAACATTGCCTTCTCCAATCTGCTTCAACTGATGACGGAAATTGTTTTCGTCATCTTCTAGCAATTTTTCCAGGTGACACGCTGCAAAGTATTCTTGGATGGACTTGTGGGGGAAAGTGACCAGCACTTTTAAATCCAGACCACATGTGAACATTTCACGTTGAACAAAACCCACATGACAACCCTCAGCGAAGGAAGACTGACAATTCTGAAATTCAGTTTCATCAAACACGAGTCTTTCCCCGCTAGAGTCTAGTAACCCTTGCAATGCAACACGCCCCAAGTCGTCAATGATGGACATCATGTGCTGATCACCCATTTCTTCATTGCGGCGAATGAAAAGAACCTCTGCAAATTTTGCAAACAGCTCAGTAATTCTCTCAGGCAATGACTTTTGATTCTTCCAAACAAGGCACATCATCTGGGAAACGATTGGAACTGCAGACAATTCCCATAGATGTTGATTGGTTTTCAGATATGAAACCAATGCCTTTCCCATGTCAGCATCATCAGGAAGGTTTAATCTGATGTACTGATCTCTGTCTTGTGGATTGAAGCCAGTTGTTTCCACCTGGGCAAATTTTGGGTGACACCTGAGTACTGATTCGACCATGTGTGGTCGGGTGGTGACCAGCACAAAACTTTTTGTAAGGACTCTGTTGTGTAAGATATCCTGAACCCTGTACACGCCCTCCTTAGATTGCAAAACATGAGACGCAATTTCATCTACTCCGTCCAACAGCAAAGCAATGCGTGATTCATGATCAGCAATAAACCCTTTCACTATGTGTTTTGTCAGTTTGGTGTTTCGTACTAGAATTTGGTCAAATATGGCATCCAAGACGCAACTGGATTGCTGCATTTGCCTCAGCTTTATCCAAAGCACAAGATCGAATCTACCAAGAAGGGGTTTTGAACTGAGTGTGATGCACAAGTTTGCAACCTTCACTAACAGGGTTGATTTACCCGTCCCGGCCCCACCAATAAGAAGAATCTTGATTTCCTTAACAACTTCTGGATTTAACAAATCATCCAATGAATTGAGAGTTATGTGCACTTTATCTCGTTCTGGTAATGTCACCGACCTCTCTGATTTTGTTTTGCCTGGAATGTTCTTTATTAGATGGAGAGGAACAAAGAATTCCTCAATACCCACATGACGTGTCTGCAGTGCAGGGTGTACAGGAATAGTCATTGCAGTTTGCTTGTAGCTGTCGATAATTTCCTGTTGTAAATCCTCAAAGGTAACCGGCCCCTGGAGTCCGGTGATTTCTAAAACAAATCATACAATTATAATGAGTAATTCATTTGAGAACTGATGAACATGATTCATTACAATTATTCTTTCAAGCTACAGTTCAACAAAGCCTAACAATCTGCTGGTCTATATTTTCAAGTCCTCGCACCACCTATAATTTTTTTTCCGCTCCTGTTAAAAATATTTTTTGTTACTTTATTTCACATAAAAATTGAATTAGTTTTAGTTTCCCATTTAGTGTGGCAAAATGTACACTTTTGCCTAGGATTAAAATTTAAGTACCGGTATTCAGGATTATTATTTTAATTTCGCATCCCCGAGATCACAACACAGCTGTGACGAAATGCACGCGAAAATTTTGATCATATGCACGATGAAAGTGCAACTTTTGCCAATATATAATGCTGTTTCGAGGTCACTTTTAAGTCTTAACACGAGAAATGTCTTCTTTGGGGTGTGGATGATCACCAAAATCCACCTACCTATTAATCTCCAGTGCTATGGGCATACTTAATGATGCATAAGGACCTGTTCCCTTACCTTTCTCAATACCACCCCCCCCCCCCAAACAAAAAAAGAGGAGGGGGTAATGCAAGCAGAAGAAAACAATATCGAACATGAGATTTGAAGATTTGCATGGTGGAAAGATACTAAAATAAGTTTGCGGTAGCACCATGTGAATAAATCTCTTTTGTGAGTATGCTCTGCTCGTCGTCAGGAGAATGAGGGATTCCAACGATGATGCGATGTTATAAGGATGGGTGCGGTGAGGCGTGAGAAGGATGCAAACTGGTGAAGCTCGAAACCGGTGAAGCTGAGACAGGATGCAAGTTGACTGAAGGATGCTGGATGATCACTGGAGCATGTCAGTACACTGTGAGGGGGCAAAGGGGAAGGAGCTCAGGGTATAGGTGACCCATAGGCGAGAACTAAACCTAAGTTGTCCTAGGGTATAGGAGACCCATCGGACTTGGACTTGAGGATGGGGCGCCAGATGTTGCTGATGTGGAAACCGATGTCTTGGGGAACAGTGTTATGCTTGATGATCTTGATGGCTTCTCTGATGCGTCGGGGGTACCGGCGGTCAATGCTAGTGAGTAGTTCTGCTTGGTTCCAGGTGATTGGGTGGTCCTTGATATGGAATCCTGTACACCCCAGGTCTGCATTGTGGGTCACACCGATCCTTGTGTGAAGTCAGCAGGTTCTGCATCTTCAGAAGGGCTGTTTGGAAGACTCGAATTCCATGCTTTTGGAGGATGCGCTAGATGTGATGAGAAGTGGTGCCTAAGTAGGGGAGGGTGATGGAACTAGGGGACCTAACTAGTTGGCTTGGGGTATAGGAGACCCTACGGCCGGGAATGGTTCTTGGGTCTTGCGTCTTGACTTGGCTGGGCTGGTATCCGTTGCATTGCAGTGCTGTGATGAAGTTCTTGAGGTACGTGTTCATCGTCGCAGACGTTGTACGCTCTGCGGACGAAGGTTCGGTTGAAGGAGGACTTGATTCTTGGGTGGTGGAAAGAGTTGCTGTGCAGGTATCTGTCCGTGTGGGTGGGCTTGCGGTAGACACTGCCAGCAAGACTTCCGTCTGGCTTTCTGGACACCTCAACGTCAAGAAATGCGATGTTGCCATCTCTTTCTTACTTAAGGAGTAGCATCTCCAACTATCTTCAGTCTCCTGACGATGACTAGAGCAGGCTAGTCGAAACGTTGAGACCAAAGACAAGTTCTTTTAGAACTTACAGCAGGACTGTTCTAAACAGAACAAAAACCACTTAGCAAAGTTGATAATAAGCAGGACAAGTTCTTCTCAGAACTAATATCTTCTAAGCAGTAGTTATTACCACATGGTGTTACCACAAACCGAAACGATACCGATACCCCACCATGCAAAGCCTCACATCTTATTTCAGTATGCTCTACGGGGAGCGCACGAAAAACCTTGTCAAGTTATACCAACGCTCTTGTACAAGACGTTGCAAACTGATCAATAACCTGACATTTCTGAAGAGATGTAGAGATGCGAACGTAGTCCCAAGGAGTACTCCGCCTACGAGACCCTATCGAAGAAAACAATTCTGCTCGAATCATACACACTGCCAATAAAGCCCTACTTCGATCACAAATTGCCTCCACCCGATGTTGCCTATACCGAACCGATCAAGAAATAAAGAGAAGCAGGGATAAATCTGTATCCCACACTTTTCATGCCACCCAAAGGAAACAGATCCGAAAATTCCAACGCCTCATTTCTTTTGGCAAGAAGAGAATGGACAGAGCCTCACGTAACAATATAACAAGACTTGAACACCAGGCTATCAACAGCCTCCGCAATGATTCTTCGATACACATCCTAAAGGCAGACAAGGGTAATGCAACTGTCATAATGGACCGCACGGAGTATGACCATAAGGTTCAGGATATCCTCAACACAGATACCTATACCTGCCTCAAGAAAAATCCCATTCCAGCAGTCGAAAGGAAAGTTGCCGCCAAACTACTCTCCTTAAATCGTAGCTCAGCCTTAGGCCTAAAAAAAAAAAGGGTTATGTTGGCGTAACCCGACCGACCCTAAAAATGCGGCCGACCCTGGATATTTTTTTTTTGGAAGGGAAGAAATATAATTAAAATCTATAGAAATGAATTTTAAATACGTTTTGAAGCCATTTCTGACCGTTTCTCCTCAATTGTATGACGATAGCGCGCGTGGAACTTTGGAGTGCACAACGGTTTTGCACCTTCCTCTCCATGACACAACGAACATGCAGAAGATCGCGCAGGCCTACGTACAGGCAGTGCGCGTGCGGAGATCGATGCACCATGCATGCATGATAGATGCACATTTACGTACGTGTACAGTACATGTATAGCCTCGTCCTAGACTGTTACACGGCGCGAACTGCTACATACACTATTGAAAATACTTCGCTATTTATTCCATGTTAAAAAAATAGTTCATTATAATATAAATTATTTTAATTAATTTTCCACTATTTTACACGATAACAATTGATATATATTTATTCTAAAAATGGTAAACTATTCTGCAACCCCAGCGGCCGACGCGACCCGGCCGGCCCTCGGCCCGGTGTTACGCGCATCATGGCGCCCTATACCGAAGCGTACAGGTTTCCATCAAATGCAAATGGGGATCTTCGGTCATTTTCGACCGTTTAATGCGGATAAATTTGAGTCTAGAACTGGGGGTATAGGTAATCGCCCAGAGCTGTGCCGATGGTGTAAAAGCGGGTTACACCGTGCTAAAAATACAAACTTCAAAGAAAGAATCGGGTCCATATAAAGATGTCGATCATGTCGATGCAGATGAAACGGCTAACATTTTGTCTGATTTTGGATTCCGCTTTTTGATATGTACCTTTAGAAAGGTTGATGATGAGCCTTGTTTTCTTTTGTTATCGTGTACTACTACCGGCTTAATGTCATTTTCGTTGCTGGGATTATAAAAAAAAAAAAAAAAAAAAAAACCCGACCTACCTAGCCTATTTTTTCTGGCCCGTTACGCCAACATAACTTTTTTTTTTTTTAAGGCCTTACCGACTCCATTATACAGGCATCTTCGTCCATCCAGCTCGAAATGCCCAAGATTCTTTGGCCAACCGAAGATCCACAAACCAGACAAACCGCTCCGACCTATTGTGTCGTCAAGAGGTTCCCCAACCTACAACCTCGCACAACACTTAACAAAGCTCCTACACCCACTCGTGGGAAAAACGCCTCACCATGTACCCAATTCAGCAGGGTTCATCAACACCATAAAGGGAATTAAATTACAATCCGCAGACATGCTAGTGAGTTTTGATGTCAAATCTTTATTCACTAATGTACCGACTGAAGAAGCATGCCTCGTAACCAAGTCGATACTCGAACAAGATGGCACACTCACGGAAAGAACCAGCTTAATGCCAGATCAAATCTATGATCTTCTCCTGACTTGCGTAAAGTCTACGTACTTCCAATGGAGAGACAACTACTACCAACAGGCTTCAGGCACTCCTATGGGGTCCCCAATTTCCCCAGTCCTGGCTAACATCTTCATGGAAGATTTCGAGCAAAAAACTTTGGCAACAACTCAATTCCATCCTAAGTTATGGCTTCGATACGTAGATGATACATTCATCATATGGCCGCATGGCCCGGACAAGCTCGATGGTTTCCTCCGCCATCTCAACCAACAACACCCGAGTATACAATTCACCATGGAAACTGAGACATCCGATTCATTGCCTTTCCTTGATGTACTAATTTCCAAACGGGCCGATGGTTCACTTGGACACTCTGTGTACAGGAAACCTACACATACAGACCGATACCTCAATGCTCGTTCATTCCACCCACCATCAGTAAAAACCTCGGTGAACCGCACCCTACTTCGAAGGGCACATATCATCAGTGATGATGAACACCTACAATCCGAACTGAAGCACCTCAATAAAGTGCTAAGAGACAATGGGTACAGACCTAAGAATCACAGCATCGCACCGGATTCGAGCATGTCTCAGACCCTGAACACACCCGATATGCCGGTTGCAGTCCTTCCGTATATTGGCCATGCATCACACAAGATCCAGCAAATCCTCCGTGAAGCCAATATTAAGGTCTACTACTGAACTCGCAATAAACTCGAAACGAAATCGTACACCCACAAAGACAAGCACAACCCGAGAAGCCAAGCAGGAGTTTACCGAATTCCTTGCTCATGTGGCAAAGTGTACATTGGCGAGACTGGCAGAGACCTCACTACCAGGCTTAAAGAACACATAGCTCACATGGTGTTACTGGAAACCGAAACGATACCATCTCTTTCTTGTTCCATGGTGAACTGGATGCTGCTGTGAAGCTTTTTGAAGTGTTCCAAGAAGAGCTGGAGGTTGCCTTGCCCGTGTTGCCAGATGACAAAGGTGTCGTCCACGTACCGGAGCCAAACCTTGGGTTGGTGATCTGCTGTTGCGATGGCGGTCTGTTCAAATTCTTCCATGATTAAGTCAGCCAGAACCGGGGATATAGGAGATCCCATTGAGGTTACAGCCGACTGTTCGAAGAATTTGTCCCGCCATCTGAAGCTGGATGAGTTGACACATGTGATGAGCAGATCTTGAAGCTGGTCAGGGGTGAGGTCGGTGCGGTCTTGGAGAGTGGTGTCTGCTTGAAGTCTGTCCTTGGCGATGGTGCAGGCGTCTGAGGTGGGTATGCTGATGAAGAAGGAGACGACATCAAAGCTGACCATGATGTCGTCCGGCTGGAGGGTGAGGTCTTGGATGAGTTCTTTTCAGAACCACACATACTCAGAAAAGAGATTTATTCACATGGTGCTACTGCAAACTTATCTTAAAGGCCAGTTTTTTTCCAACGCTGGTCGGCAAGCTATTTTAACAGCCAAAAGAAAAGGTGTTTTGCTTCGTCATTCAATCATATGTACCAAGGCTGCTAATGTCATGAAAAAAAAAAACAATGAAAGTGGTTCATTCTGATACCTACCTATTAGGTTTTCGACAGTATTTGTTCTCTTGATCTGCATCAGAGCTGTGAAGAACACGTCCCTCTGATCCGTGCTAGTGGATTGTTGGCGCCTCCATTTGACCAGCATGTTGAAGATCTGGTTCTGTGTCTGGCCTGGGTCATCCTCCACAATGCGGTTGATCTCTGCAGTGCTGAAACCGAGATGTGTAGCCAGCTTCCGCCATTCAGAGCCAAGCATACCAGAGATCTTGTGTAGAATAAGGTCACTGAAACCTACAAAGAGACATGAATCAATTAATGGGGTAACAATAACTATTACAAGAAGATCTTTACTATGTTCCGATTACACTTCAAAGGTCAAAGCATTGATGTTACTGTTTCAGATAATAACACATTCTTATATAGATAACAGGCCAATTGCTTGGTACGATTTAAACTAGTACAGCATATTCGCCATTAACCCCATGAGCTTGGGAAGCGGTCATGGCCGCGGCCGCTAATCCTCATTGGAATGCAGTTGCCAGCTGTGGTATGCCGTGGCACACGGCTAGTGGGTAGTTCCACAGCTGCTGCTTTTGTGCAGTCCCGCTACCACACAAAGGCTGTGCAGTCATGAGGGCCACTTGCTCTATGTGTGGAGGAATGTCCCCGTTATAACCCGTGCAAGGGGTTAAATGCGGCTCCCTTTGTATTGATGTAGTGTGCTCGAAATGGCCTATACCTTATGTTGCAATGGTTCTTTCGATTTGAATTTTTATTTATCAGAGAAAATGTCATTGTCTCATTGAGTAACATACTTTGCATTGGTTTTTGTGAAAATATGCCTGGATTTGAAGCATAATATGGAAATGTTTGCCAGCTTCTGTCTCATAAACTAGTTTTGCACAAACGTGGGCCACGGTTGACTGCACACACACAACTGTATGGTGATACCATTGTCCACAATGAATATTTTAAAAAAATGCAAATTAGTTTTAAGGCGATTGCTTGTTTGCCCCTTTCAAACTTTCTTAGGACCAAATTTTAGTTAATAATACAAGAATCATGCACCTTAAATAGTTAATTCATGTTAGCAAATGTTTCATGTGATTTCTTGAATACCATATGTAAAGTAGATTAAACATAGCTATTTTAACGGCCAGAAAAAAAGTGTTTTGCTTTGTCATTCAATCATATGTACCAAAGCTACTAATGTCTAATGATACCTACCTATCAGCTCTTCGACAATGTCCGTTCTCCCCATTTTCATCAGCACTTTGTACAACACCTCCCCCTGTTTTCTCTTCCATTTGACCAGCATGTTGAAGATCTGGTTCTCTGTCTGACCTGGGTCATCCTCCACGATGCGGTCGATCTCAGCAGCGCTTAAACCGAGATGTGTAGCCAGCTTCTGCCATTCAGAGCCAAACATCACAGAGATCTTGTATAGATCAGGGTCACTGATACCTGCAAACAGACACGTATCAATTAATATGGCAAAGGAAGCTTCTGTGAAAAAAAACCTAATAAAGTTTCCTTCTGATCCTACTGATTGTGCCTCAGATCAGATTTTAGCGTAGATTGGAGCTAAATGTCCAACCATATGCAATGTTTTCCAAACAGAACGGATTGTTGCTCAACAATTTCATGGGATCATCCTCCCGTGTTTTCAAGGAATATACATTCATATATTACCCTTTCCTCTGTCTCATCGCCAGCGTTAACTAATGTTATATTTTGCCACTATCTAACCATTCATCCATTTGTGATTATCTATACCTGTTGTCATAAACGATGTCTTCACCTTCTCTTCACATCTGTCTTCAGCGTATTCGGTTGGATCGCTACTGTAAGCCGTTGTTGCTGTGCTGCTTTCTCCAAGTTGTGTATGCTGTACCTCTTCCATGCTGCTTGAGTCCTCTTCATCTGTTAAAAAAGTATTTCAGACAATGAAAGAGTTATTTTTAAACATAATTTAGAAAAGGAGTCAGATTGCAGTTTTAATTTTACAGCATTTGGCTACCTTTCTGCTGGTCCTTTTCCAATTCGTCAAAGAATTTGCAGGCCCGATCGTAGTCGCTTTCTGGTATAGTTGCCTGGATAGCCAAGTCACTCTTATCTTCAGTTGTCAGTTCATCCGAGATGAGAATCTCTGTCAGTTTCTTGGCGAGTTCTCCAGTGGTGTACATACTCCAGAGTTTGTTCAGACCCTCCCGACTCTTGAAGCGAACAACAAATGTCACAGACCCAGATATTACTTTCTCAAGCTCTCCGTCACATGAGTTCAGGATAGCTGAGATTTCATGTAGGGCAGTCCTGGCTATCCCGAGAGCATCAGTCAAGCGACGGTCCTCGCCACCCTGCCTTGTTACTCCTGTTTCTATTGACATTTTTGGAAACCCTGGGGGGGGGGGGGGATATCAGGTGACACTTTTTCATTATCAAAAGTAGTTTGATATAGCAAAGGCCATGTACTCTTTGTGTAAAGGTGGAGCGAGTTGTGCTTCCTAGCATCCCTACTTCCCATGGGAAAGACACTTGGACTTCTATATACACGTATGCTAGTTAATACTCTCTATAATATTAGTAGGCATAAACCAGGGGACCGCTTCAAATCTGTTTCTCTTTTTCATTATGCACGGATTAAACCAAATTTGTATAAATTATGGCTGAGGCCGCGCCAATTTCGTCATTTTAATTGCTCGGACACATTTTTTGAGACATTGTTTTTGGCTGTAGAGGGAAAAAAAGATAAGAATCAGAGTGCAGTTTATGAAAACTCAAAATTAATTCACGAATCTTTCCGACTGGGCTAACTTCAATATATGACGTCAGCCCACTCGGCAATGAATTGCATGTTCATTTTGAGGTGTCTAAACTGCATTCTGATTTTTCATCAGCCTCAGTTTAAGCTGAGCTTGTAATCTATAGACTGAAGGTTCAGAATGTGGTTTTGACCCGAGCCAGAAACACCAACAGGCCTCAAAATCAAATCAAGAAGCAGGTCTAAGTGCGTTTACATAAACAAAAATTTGTTCTTATACTTATCTAACACACTGGTTTTTTTTTTCAATTTTATCCATTGCTAGTATGTATAGTTCCATATATTTTACTCTTTTCACTGTCACTGTTTGACAATTTGGATATCTGGTCGTTTTATAAAATTAAGGAGATACACGTTTTTACACATATCTCGCTATTGAGTGATTGGCTACTGAGTATCTGGCTTTCCCGTTGATGTACGATAAAAGCGAGAAAGAATAAAAGACTAGGAAGGAAGTGAGTGAGAGAGAAATGACACATTGATATTTGGAACATACCTGAACTTTTTCCTGTAACCTTCAAGCTTTGAACGTTCAAGGTAAAAGTCGGTTGGTTAACCGCTCCCAAGAAGACAGGACAATTTTTGCCACTGACACTCATGGAATCAACGGAAACCAGTTGCCCAGGTCCATGTCCGAGTACAGCAGGTGATCGGGATGAGGTTTGTCCTACAGGTACGATGTCTTGAACTGACTTTGGACCCTGCATTAGCTGTTGGTCTTGTGATGTCATTTCTCTTACCACTGTCTCTTGTATCTCTGACTGATTACTTGGTGTAACACCCACTTGCCCATGACCTGATTTTTTGTATGTTGACCCTTTCAGTCCATACTCCTCGGATGATTGCATCGTCTCTTTCTGAACGTTCGGATATGTTCCGCATGCCTCTTGCTGGTTTTGTCTCTGTCCCTCAGATGATGTAGTGCCTTTATGCATGCTCGCTTCTTTAGCCCTTTCCTCTTGAACCTCTAATTGAGGTTTGTCTTGATGACCAACTTCCTCCTGTCCTGGTCTCTGTCCTTCAGATGATGTAGTCCTTTTCGGCTTCTTCTGTTCTTTAGCCCATCCTTCTTGATCCTCTGGGTGAGGTATGTCTCGATGACCAACATCTTCCTGTTCCTGTCTTTCAGATGATTTAGTCCCTTCCGACTTGCTCTGTTCTTTAGCCCCTCCATCTTGGGCATCAGGTTGAGATTTGTCACGATGACCAACATCTTCCTGACTCAGCATCTGTCCCGCAGATGATGTAGTTCCTTTCTGCTTTTTCTGTTGTTTGTTACTTTCTTCAGAATGTCAGAAGGAATAATTCACAAGGAGTTTAGTGTCATTACTATCTTTAAACCAAGTAAGCTTTTTAACAATAATTTGGAAGGATACTTTTTAGATTGCCGCAAATGGTCCACGGATAATTTGTTTGAATTAAATGGGAAACATGTATTTTTGTTTACAGTGTAAATAACTATCACTGCACTGTGAAATAAGGTATTTACAAATAAGGAGAGGACAACTATATGGCTCAATAGGTCATTTAATAGAGCACTGGAACGGTGATTCAGAGGTTGTCTGTTCAAATCTCACTCTAGTAAATTACTTTAATATTCTGCTTTAAAAAAAAATCAAAGACAATAAAGCGATACAACATTTCTCGTCAGTGTCGCCTCGAAGCAAGCAGCCAAAAAAAAAAACAATACTCATTTTGATACTTATTGATTCCTATGTCTCCGATCAAAATTAGAAATATGCTGACTCACCGGGATGGTTAACAGGAATGTCTTCAACTGCTGGTGGAGGCGTCTCTTCTAAAATTATGAAAGAAAGTAATACAGCTTAGTCTCCAATCCAGCCCCTGTCTGCTTTAAAAACATTTTTCACTGGCAAGCTGGAATGATTGCCTCCAAGTGAGACAAGACAATTATGATCTTGAAACTATGAACAAATACATTGATACATTGTCCGAAAATAGGCTGTTTAACTCACCTAAAACTCGGGGAGGCTCATCATCCAATTTTCTTCCTGAAATAAAATAATATGAGCTTTACATGCATTTGCATTTACAGTGTGAATAACAATGCACTGTGGAAAGAGGTACTGACAACATAGGGTTTAATAATTCAGTTAATAGAGCCCTGGAACGGTTTTTCGAAGGTCACATGAGCAAACTTTCTTCACTGATTTTTTTTTAATTAAACTTACTTTTCTAAAACATTAAAAACACAAAGAGATACACCTTTCTTGTTGAGCAGTGAATAAGTAAAATATAATCTTTGACCACCGCATGTGGTTTAAACTATTGTATTCTATCTCTGTACACTCAGAGGCCCCCTTCAACGGGGAAAGCATTGTGCCAGCTATTGTTCTGATCATCCATTGTGGGGACAGGGCAATAGGTGCAATTGTTCCTTTTTACGTGTTATTAAGGTCATTTACCTTTATGCTCATGTGTGAACATATCACGTGATTGAATTTGAAAGATTCCCCCAACAAATCACACAATTGAGAAGTGATAAACATGATCTATTACAATTCTTTCAAGCTGTAATTCAACAACGCCGAACATTATCCGATATCTTATTATCCAACAGGCACAGTAGGCACTGTGCATAGGGCCTACAAAAAATTTTGGGGCCTACGAAAAAATACCGCAGTGCACGCATCATAAAACACATAAATAGGTCTACCCCCATACACACACCCACACGCAGAGAAAAGTTTATAAAAAGTTTTAGGGTCTCTCTCAGAATGTTCAATTTCACCAACTGATGCTGTACAGCATGTAGGCATACATGTAGCCCCTACTTATAAAATTTACGTGTAAAGTCTGTCATTCTGAAGTACGATGCCAACCATGGGGTCGATCGGTGGGGGACAGGGGGAAATGTCATTCCCCCCAAAAAAACTATTTTCGTCATCGAATAAAAAAGAATGTGGCCAATATTTGATTCTATATCTCTGATTCAATGGCACTCAAAAATGTTTAAATGATGATCTATTGCTTTTATTAACTGGTTAAAGTGGTTAGAAAGTACCTCAGATCGCACCACAGAGCATCTAGAATAGGCTTCGCACTCGCATTAGTTCTGATCAAGATACACGTGTATGTAACAACCCCTACGTTTAAGAAGTGATTGACAACCTTGGTGCCAACAGGATTTTAGAGCTAGGACCTTCCCCAATTTGGCCTGGCTTGATTTGTACAGTGCTTTGTAGTTTAATTTAGCTCTCTTCATGTTTGGTTTTGTTTTCTCTGCGTACATTGCCCCATTTTAGGAGGTGTTGAGAAAGGTACCGGTACATGTAACAGAACATGTCTGAATGTCAGAATGCATCCTTAATTATTCCCAGGAATTTACTGGGGATTAATAAGCGGTTGGGTTTTGGTTGATTATAAAAGACTACACCCTGAAGGAAATTCCTGGATGCATTCAGACATTCAGACATGTTCTGTTACCTTTCTCCACACCTCCTAAAGTGGGGCCATGCACGCAGAGAAACTAAACCAAACATGAAAAGAGTTAAATTAAGAAACTCGATTCCACAGTAAAACCAGCAGCGGCGGAATGGTTTTCAAACTGGGGGGGGGGGGGGCATCACCAAAAAGGGGCACTTGCTCAGCATTTTTTTTTTTGCACATCCGTGCTGAAAGGTCGACACGTATTTTTCAACAGACACTTGGCCTCCGTAAAATCAAAGCTGGTACCATCTTCCAAAATAGAGGGCTCTCTTCAAAACCGGCCATTATGCAAACTACACATTATGTGCCCATTTTCAGGGAACATTGTAAGGGTTTTGGGGCTTGGTGTTCATATTCATCGTTCATATCAAAAATACCATTTTGGGAAATGGTTACTTGAAACAAATTTTCAGAAACTTTTAGGGCAAGTTTTTTCATCTCGAGGGGGCACATTAATGATCAAGGGGGCACATTTATGTCCGCAAAAGGGGCACTTGGGTAAATCTGGGGGAGGGGGGGGCAAGTGCCCCCCAGCCCCTGGTTCCGCCGCCCCTGAGTAAAACTTCAGTATTAAGGCCAGAAAAAAGGTGTTTAGCTTCATCATGCAATTATTTGTACCAAGCAGTGCTGGACGATACGACGACAATCGTCGCGATACCATTTTCAAAACAAAACTAGAAATTGTGGTTGTGAACAACCACAGAGCTGTTCCCAATATTGATTATCTGTTGGACCCATAGACAAAAAGTAGAAATCTATGTCTGTTTGCAACAGAAGATAGGGCTTATCCGCATTATGATTTGTTTTTATCAATAATACGTCCCTGACTATGCATGAACATAAAATCTGTCAAAGTTAGCCGGAAATCGGCTAAAACGGTCACTGTGGACAGGATTTGACCTAAGCAACACGTGCGCTGTGCGCGGGCTGACTGACATACGATATGTACAACGTACGTGCATGTACATGTACATGTACTGTACATTGTGGACGTCCTGTGCATGTTTCAAAGCAGAGGTATTGTCAACCCGAAGTTTTAAGCGTGCGCAGGGCATGTCCGAGTTTGCTTATTGCCTCAGAGCTTTCAAATGTTTTAGACCTACCCTTCAATAGACAATTAAAGTAAAAACTAATATAAAAACGGCCATGGTTGATTTTTCAGGAATTTTCTAAGGAAAAAGGGTCTTTTCATTATAACTTCCTGTCTGATGACGCCATACACCTTAAACTTCGCACAAGTCTTAAGTGGGTCAAGGTCATCATATACACAAATATTTAGTTGATTCCGACAAACTTCGCCACAGACATCTATTCAAAATACATTTTTAAAAATTTTCAACCTGTCGCTAGAGGGCGCTCGAAAATTGCATGACGTCATCGGTAAATGATTTGAAGAATACTATCAGCCAAGAGACTAACACCGTTGAAAGCAAGTTCATATCTATTACCATTTTTAAATAATAAGCCACTTCCGGTTTTGGCCTTTTTCGACCGGAAGCAAGGGTCACGTGATTTCACGCACACTGAATGAAATAAAGACCTGAACCTACTCTACCACTTGCCGGCAACAGAATGCTGCGGACGTGTACGGTTGATTTCTTATGCATTTTTAAATATTAAAAGTGTTACTATTCAATTGCCTATAAATAAACACCGGATGACGTCATCATGACGTCATCATTACACAATGTTGTTTGAATTAGGGTCTTTGCTTGGACAAAGATTGGTGTAAATGAATTACTGGCAAAGAGTCGAAAATGCCCTTTGAAAATTGACATTTTTAAAAAAAATTCTATGTACAAAGTCTATGGGAAAAATTAAATATTCAAAATTCCATAATAAATCACGTGATGACGTCAGCATGACGAAAAGTTTCGGCACACATTCTCATATGATGATTAATAACTATGCTGAGTTTAAAGTTGATCGGATTTAAAATAATTGCCAAAGTGGCTTGTAGAATAAAAACGTGTACAAAACCTATGGGGAAAAGTGGAAAAAGAAAAAAAAAGAAAAACTAGAAATGTGTTTGTGGACAAACACTGAGCTGTTTCGACCGTTTTATTAATGACTGCCGTATTAAGGAGTAAAAGGAGTTTCATCCAGGTCGAATGAACATGTACATGCGTATTCTATACAAAAAGTGTCTATCCTACGTCCCTGACTATGCATGAACATGAAATCTGTCAAAGTTAGCCGGAAATCGGCTAAAACGGTCACTGTGGACAGGATTGACCTCAGCTACACGTGCGCTGCGCGCGGGCTGACTGACATACCATATGTACAACGTACGTGCATGTACATGTACATTGTGGACTGTGCATGTTTTAAAGCAGAGTTATTGTCAACCTAAAGTTTTAAGCGTGCGCAGGGCATGTCCGAGTTTGCTTATTGCCTTGAAGCTTTGAAATATTTTAGACCTACCCTTAAATAGACAATTAAAGTAAAAACTAATATAAAAACTGCCATGGTTGATTTTTCAGGAATTTTTTAAGGAAAAAGGGTCTTTTCATTATAACTTCCGGTCTGATGAGGTCATACACCTTAAACTTTGCACACGTCTTAAGTGGGTCAAGGTCATCATATACACCAATATTTAGGCGATTCCGACAAACTTCGCCACAGACATCTATTCAAAATACATTTTTGAAAATATTCAACCTGTCGCTAGAGGGCGCTCGAAGATTGCATGACGTCATCGGTAGATGATTTGAAGAATTCTATCAGCCAAGAGACTAACACCGTTAAAAGCAAGATCATATCTATTACCACTTTTAAATAATAAGCCACTTCCGGTTTGGGCCTTTTTCGACCGGAAGCAAGGGTCACGTGATTTTACGCACACTGAATGAAATAAAGACCTCAACGTACTCTACCACTTGCCGGCAACAGAATGCTGCGGACGGGTACGATTGATTTCTTATGCATTTTTAAATGTGTCACAATTTAATTGCCCATAAATAAACACCGGATGACGTCATCATGACGTCATCGTTACACAATGATGTTTGAATTAGGGTCATTGCTTGGACAAAGATTGGTGTAAATGAATTACTGGCAAAGTGTCGAAAATGCCCTCTGAAAATTGACATTTTTTTTTAAATTTCTGTGTACAAAGTCTATGGGAAAAATTAAATATTCAAAAATCTATAATAAATCACGTGATGACGTCAGCATGACGAAAAGTTTCGGCGCACATCTTCAGATGGTGGTCTAAGTGTGTGCCAGGTTTGAAGTCGATGGGATTTGAAAAAAAGCCAAAAGTGACTTGTAGAACGAAAACACGTGTTATCCTATGAGAAAAAAGTCTGAAAAACAAAAGAGAAAAAAAAAAATAACAGAAACAAGAGCTGTTTCTGTGTGAACACCGAAACAGCTAAAAAAAAAAAGGAAGAAAAAAAACTTTAACGAAAACAATAGCTGTTCCCAATTGAAATTGGGAACAGCTAAAAATCGGAATCGCATACGTTGTGATAAAAATCGGAATATCGCGATATCGGCGACATCAATTTTCAATCGCCGAATTTTTTTTCCAACTCGCATTTTTTTAAAAGATATTGACGATACTTTAGTTTTTTCCCCCACAACTTTACTGATTACTGTCGAGAGTTTAAAACTTTTACCTCATGTTGCTGCTATACGTACGTAAATCAAAACCAAATCTGCAGGATAAAAAACGGCGAAAATATTCTAGCCGCTCGCTGGCTTTCCCAAACTACATCCGCATACATGGTTGTTTAGCGCCCTCTACGATACTTTCATAATACGTGCGCAGGTATATAATCATTATATTTCATGTGATTTGGTGAGCAGTGTAGCAGCTCAGTCGATATAAGGTTGGAATTACGGTTTTGTCCCCGACATTTTTTTCCTTTCTAATCTGAGACTTTAGAGGATTTTTTATTAAAGGGAAATAAAGTCCCAATTTCATAATGTTGGAGACCATTTTTTCTTCTTATTTTATATTTTCTTCTCATGTTTTTAGAAAAACAAAGTCCAAAACGCCATAGCGTACACCCATATGCGGTTGTCGTTTGGGATAAAAAAAATTTGCAGTCCGCCGAGCAGCTCATACAGTCAAGAACGGACTAAAAACTTGCTGGTCCCGTTTGCACAATATACATCATTTTGATAACGACCGCTTAACACCAGGGAATTTTGAGAACGTGCGACGTCGGCAGACTCCAGCACAGCCATTCATGTTTGAACACGTCTTTTGATCGATGTACATAAGGCCCCCCCCCCAAAAAAAAAATATGCGGTCTCTGGTCAGACCAAAGTTCCGGAAGGACGCGGCCACGCGGCTTTTTTTTTTTTTTTTTTTTTCTTCTTCTTCAAGCTTGGATTGTACAGACAAGGTAGGTACTATTTTGCTGTTTTGGTGTCCTCAAGTACATTGGTGTCCTCCATAATTTGCCTTGGTGCTTTCGATCATTTGCCTTGGTGCAATTTCCCATTCCTTGGTGCTCTTTGGTAAAAAAAATTGAGGAGGTGCGGAAATAGAGGGCGCTGTTGGAGCTACCGCGGAACATTTTGAAAAAAAAAAGATCGACGCGCATGATTAAAATCGACGCGCACGCTGACCAGAGACCAACTTATTTTTTTTTTTGGCCTAATATACTAATGTGTTCATAAACGTAAGCCCACAAAGTTCACTGCTGTTTTGCGTCTATAGTATAGGGCGTAAATAATGAATAAGTTGTGAATGTTCAATAAATGAGCTGTCTTTTATATCTCAATTATCCGTCATAATTTATGTTTTCCATATTCAACAACCTTATCCATAAGGATTAACTTATAACCGACAATAAGGATTAACCGCCAGGTTGGATCCCACTATATCCCGCACAAAAAACATCACTTGATTGGGCCGCGGATAGAGGAAAATACAACCAACTTGCCAATCAAATGACAGTTCGGCCCTTCAGTCAGCACGTGCTCAGCTACAAGTACAAGCATGACAAGAGATTTCCCCAAGATGACAAATAGCTTGCTCAAGTCACGTGACGGCTCCACAGTACATGTGCACCCAACACTCGTCTGGTGTTTTGTTCACAACTGTTACGTTTTTAGGCATGAAATATTTCTATAGCAATGATTGCTCACCTCATATGCATGTGGACTTTTGCATTTGATATTTCCGATACCGGTATTTAATCCTAGAGTTTGTTTTTCGAAACTAAGCAACGATTCATCATCGCTTGTTGGTTGTTTTGGAACAACGTAAGTGAAGGATCTAGGACTGTATTGGTTTTGACAGGGAACGACAAAATAATAACAGAGACAAATTTTTGAAAGATGGTTCTGAAAGTTTTCTAATTTTTTTAAAGGATTTGACACAAAAGCCTCAATTTTTTGGGAGCTGTATGCCGCTTCCAGTGGCTGTAAAAATTCATATAAGATGATAGAAAAGCTGATTCGCATAGACAAATCAAATGTTACGTCAATATTTTTTTTTTTTTCGTTTTTTTCGTGAGTTCGTAGCGGCATGCAGGCCACGTGGACAAGAATGCCGGCGCAGCAGTGTTTTTTTTTTCATTCTTGTAAAACCGTGCTAGAAAACTATAAGTCTTGTCCATTATGTCTACTTAATTTTTGTGTATTTGAACATTGTAAAAACCAAATTTTCGGAAATTTAGAAAAGAATGACGGCCATCTTGAAAATAAATGCACTGCCTCTTTTTTTTTCACAAACCCGGACGCCGAACTGTTTTTTTTTTTACCTGGCCTAAGTTGGCCAAGATTGCAAACATGTGATGCGATCAAACGTGGGTAAGCTCACTCATAAGCTTTTTCACGAAGGAAGGAAGCCTATTTATTTTAGCCTGCTTAGAGACAGGTGTAGGTGAATTTAGCACTTGTGAAATACGGACTCATTATATTGGTATAGTATTGCCCTTGCGTGATAATTTGGTGAGGAATCAGTCACGTGAGAGGGTTTAACCAATAATTGTACAGGCGCAGCAGGGTGCGGTGTGGCCGGCCGGGCTAGGCGGGATACACCATCACCACGTGGCCGGCGGGCGGGGATCGCTACGATCACGGGCAAGCCCATTCCAAATCCAGGCCGTGCAAAGTGCCGCTGGGACGTACGGTGAGGGTGAATTCAGCCGCAGGTCATTGAAACGCATGGAGAAAGAATTATGCGACCAATAAACTTTACTATTCAAAACGAACCAAGCTGCATTTGAAGCGGAGATAGCTTTTTAATTTGTCCCCTCAAAAATTTATCTCGGAAACAGGGCGCCGCCATCTTTGAATGAGTGGAGTCTCCAGTGCGTTGATTACTTTTTACTACCCTCCCAAATTCCGGACCTCCGAAAAAGTCCACGCATGTGTACGGACATCGGGAGCTGTTTTTGCACATGTCGGGTTCGCGGTGACTAACGATGCGGATGACTTCCAGGGAAATTGAAAACGTAATCAGAATAATTTGCGCTAGGCCCATACGTGGGGGGAAAAAAAAATCTGTTTCAGCAAGTTCCTGGTCAGCCAAACTTCTTACCTTTCTGTCTGTGCGTTTACATTTGGAGTATTGTGAAGATCGCTATTTAAATGTAAATTTTTCAATTGGCTGACGATTTATCGCCATATCGCCGATATTGGGCGGAAAAAATGGCTACAAAAAAAATCAGTATCGCCAGAGCTAGTACCAAGGCTACTAATGTCATGACAATAACGATTGATGTGGTTCATTCTGATACCTACCTATCAGGTCTTCAGCTATGTCCATTCTGCAGATCTTCATCAGAGCTGTGCATAACTCGTCCCTCTGATCCGTGCTAGTGGATTGTTGGCGCCACCATTTGACCAGCATGATGAAGATCTGGTATTCGGTTTGGCCTGGGTCATCCATCACGATGCGGTCGATCGTTGCCGCGCGTAAACCGAGATGTGTAGCCAGCTTCCGCCATTCAGAGCCAAGCTTGTTAGAGATCATGCGTAGATCAAGATCACTGATACCTGCAAACAGACACAAATTATTTAATACAGTAAAGAACGTTTCTGAACAAAACTTGTATATTTCTTGTATATTATGACCGTTAAGATCGGGCTAAACATGAAAATTATACAATCTTGCATATATCTTATGCTATCCAAACCATTAACTCGATCACTGAGGAAGCAAAAAGATTTCAACCTTACTAGAAACACCCTTGTTATAAGTACAGCATCTAATTATAGAATATTGAGACACATCTGACACTCAGCAATAGGTGTGCACAAGGTCAGGTGTAGGGTCAAGACTATTTTTAAAACATGAATTGTTCTGGACAAAATTATTCAAAATTGATGTGTTTCCCCTTCAAATGTTCTTAGGACCGAAAGTTGGTTAATAATAAAGGAGTGGTGAGCCTTAAACAGACAGTAGTTCATGTTATTAAAAGTGTTTCATTATAAAAGGGCCCATGTAATGTAATTATTTTAAAGCCATCCTTGAAAAGGGGCCTTTGTGTCCCATTATGCTATTAAAATTTGCATATTAATGAGCAAAAGTGTAATGTCATTGCATTGAGGCAAAAACCTCAATGTTACAGCTATTTCAGCACCATGATTTGCCAGAATTAGGGATATTTTGCTGTTGTCAATTTTGTTTCCTTTGGTGATTTTTTGATGTTTCAGTACATGGCAGGAGGCCAATGAACAAAGTTTTCATACAAATGTTTTTAATGACCAAGTAATGGGTTCACATTTTGAACGAAAACCTATCAATTTAACAGTGTCTTCCTGAAATGACATCACAGCAATAGCGCCCTAAGTTGTCCTGAAAAGCATGGAACATTATATGTTTAAAGAAGTGCACTTTTCACCAAATGTAACCAAAAGGGATGTTAAACAGTTTTCATACAAAAATAGCGGAATAGCAGTGCACAAATTGTGTTCCCAAGTACAATTCATGTCATGGCGCCTTTAATTTCAGGTACACCATAGGTAAAGTAACACAGTTTATCCACAGATCCTTATAAAATAAGCACACCTTACTATTTTGATGGCCATAAAAAAACACAATGTTTTGCCTCGTCATATGTACCATGTCATGACAAAAAAAATTGATGTGGTTAGTTCTGATACCTACCTATAAAGTCTTCGGCAATGTTCGTTCTACCAATCTTCACCAGAGCTGTGCATAACACTTTCCTCTTTTTGCGCCTCCATTCGACCAGCATGTTTAAGATCTGGTTCTCTGTCTGGCCTGGGTCATCCATCATGATGTTGTCGATCTCTGCAGCACTTAAACCGAGATGTGTAGCCAGCTTCTGCCATTCGGAGCCCAGCCTCTCAGAGATCTTGCGTAGAACAGGGTCACTGAAATCTGCTAACAGACACGAATCAATATATACGGTAGAAACGATTATTACCAGGAGATCTCCAGTGTGTTCCGATTATGCTTCATAGGTGGAAGCATTGTACCAGTTACTGTTCAGTTTATGGGACAGTTGCTTGGTACAATAACTTGCCAGCTTTTTTGACATTAAATGGAACTAACTGTGTATAGAGATAGCATGCCCGCAATGGTCAATAACTTGCAATGGTTCTTACGACTGTGTGTTTACATTTTCAATCCTCGCCGTTTATAGTCTGACCTTCATTCAAACACCAGAAATAATTGATACATAAAACAAAGTTCCATGATATAAATAATCTGAAATAAAATAACAAAACTTTTTTCAAAATGTTTTGAAAACTCGAGTGGAGTGATTTTTTTTCAAAGGGAAATCCGAGATTCCCCTAGAATCGTTCCATTACCAACTGACGCATGCACACTCTGATCACTGACTAAAACTGGTTGCAGAAAAAAGAAGTTCCTTGCAGGGCGGTTGCTTTGTGAAATAGCTGGTAACATTTTTGGCCATTGAAGGGGCCCTTTGTGTGTGGTAATATGCTCAGAATACAATGCGGTGGTTGCTCCGATATGATTTTTATTTATCAGAGATTGTCAATGAGTGAGATACATTGCATTTGTTCTCCACCCGGGAGTAATTTGGTTTGTGTGATGAGATAGCTGGATGCTGTGAGGTCAGGGAGTTGAGGTTTAAAGAGTTTGTCTGAGCTTTACATCACATAAAACATTAGATCTGAGCGAGAATGGAAACATGAATAAAGATAACTGATCATGAAAAAAACCAAAACTTTTTGCCAAAAAAAAAAAGGTTCAGGCTCAACAGGAGATCTTTAAAATCAGGCTAAACATGAAAATTATACAATCTTGCATATCTCATGCTATCCCAACCAGTAACTCTATCACTGTGGAAGCAAAAAGATTTCAACCTTACAAGAAACACCTTTGTAAAGAGTATGGCGACCAACTACAAAACATATATTGAGACACATATGATACTCGGCAATAGGGACAGTCACTAGAACGAAAAAGGTTATTATTAAAGTGCACAGGTGTTCTTGTTCTACATTACCCCCTAGGACGGACACACAAAGGGAGAAAAAAGGATTCTTTCAGTCCTTGGACGTTGGGTCTTTTGTTCAAAAAGGTCCTCTGTAGTAGGTTCGTGTGCTTAGTCTATGGAAGAGTGTTATATTAAAGGGACAAAGGGAAACACAAAGCATTGTCCTTGGGAGTATAGTAATTCAAGAGTGTATGCACAAGGTTATGTGTCGGGTGATGACAATTTTTGGGGCTAAAAAACTATGAACCGTTCAGGTCAAAATTATTGCTGCGATTGTGATCTTTTCGAATCTGTAAAAAAAAAATGACCAGGGTTGACAAACGACTCGTTTAGCTTGATGGCATCACAAATGTGATATATTAATTTCAGGTATACCATAGGTACACAGAGCTCCCAACATTCAGATTTCAGAAATAGTACTTTCATTGCGCCGGTATTGTTCGGCGCGTCACCATTTAAACAAAAAGGCAGTCAAATCCCGTCACAACAGTATGATACTACTAAGTAATTCCCACAGAGTGTAACCCATTTCATTCTATTCTTGTTTAACGCTGACAATGAATTTTGTTTTTGTTTGTCCACATTGATACTGTTTGGCAATATTTTGCTATTGGGGAACATCTGGGAAAAAATGTTGCAACCTGACGCCAATTTTTTCTTCATAATTTCAATGAAGGTCATTCATTGCAAAAAATGATGATAAGACATGAATCTGGGACTGAGAAAAATTTCAAATGTTCTTGACTCTCCATAGACTTTGTACACAATTGCGTAAGTGGCGTCAGGTTTTAATATTTTTTCCAATGTTACCTCGGCGTTTTACACAAATGTGTCCAAGCTGAAGCTGGTATGGTGAGTTTCGGTGTGTTTTTAACATTTTCTGCTGACTGATCATGTTTACCCATTGCGATGTGCTTCTGGCGATCATTTCGACTGGCGTGACTCACACAAAAATCTGCGTTGCACAGCGTACAAATACCAAAATAATCTGAACATATGCTTCAAAAATATCTGCCGTGGCTTTGGCTGTATTTTAGATTGTTTGGTAGACATATTTCCAACATACACTACCACTGACTAAACAGGAAAACAACTCCATGAAACGAAGCATTCCACGGTAACGTTAAACCAAGATGGCCGGCGTATACATCCAGACCGTGGGACAACTAGACCCGTGGGACAACTCGACCGGCGCAAACCAAGCCGCGATGTGTACATGCACGGCGCCCATCATGCATGCCGCACCGTCCAAGCAAGTCGAGTTGTTTCACGAAAAGCATGCCTGTGCAGAAAAACATGCCTGCGCAGATTGTCACTGTCATAGACTGGCTACCCGTCCTTCGGACTTTATAAGCGAACTCCTTATGTGAATATAAGGCGGGAATGGCACTTTTTTTCAATGAATATTTTTGTTAAAACAACATCGTCAACAATCGTAAATTTGAAGAATGAAACCGTAAAAGCGTAAAATGGGTGGAAAATAGTAAAAAGGACGCCAAAGTCATACATGTTGGGAGCTCTGGGTACATGCAGCGCAATACAGTTAATTCTCCCTGGGTTCCTTCAATAAGGACGTACCAAGCTATTTTGATGGCCATAAAAAATGGTGTTTTGCCACGTCATGCAATCATACGGTATGTACCAAGGCTACTAATGTCATAAAAATAACGATTTGATGTGGTTCATTTTAATACCTACCTATCATGTCTTCGGCTATGTCCATTTTGCCCATCTCCATCAGAGCTGTGCATAACACTTCCCTCTGTTTGCGCCTCCATTTGACCAGCATGTTGAAGATCTGGTTCTCCGTCTGGCCTGGGTCATCCATCACCATGCGCTCGATCTCTGCAGCGCTTAAACCGAGATGTGTAGCCAGCTTCTGCCATTCGGAGCCAAGCCTCTCAGAGATCTTGCGTAGAACGGGCTCACTGATATCTGCAAACAGACATGAATCAATTTTTACGGTAAACAACATTTCATGTTTCTTACTTCGTTCAACAGCTTGTTTATGAGTAAAAATGCTTAAGCTTATGTTCAGCACGGCAACTTTGGACACTTATGCGGTTCTCTTTCTGATTCTATTGATTCTCTCTGTCTCAGATCAAAATGAGAAGAACACTGACTCACTGTGATAAGTTGGTGCACATGCAGTGTTTTTCTTTTGTAGACATTATGAAAAATGTAATACATAGTTTGTCTCCAATTCGTCCACTCATAAAAAGTTTTATCTGGCAAAGCGGAATATTAAAAAGTACTGTCTTAGGCTTTATAACTTACCTGGAACTTGGGGGTGGTCATCATCCAAGTTTGTTTCTGAAAAGAAAATAATATTAAATGTATCGATCTGCATTTGCCTTTACAGTAGAAACAACACTGTACTGTGAAAAGACACATACAAATCAGAAGAACGCAAACTATGGCTGAATTGGTCAGTTAATAGAGCACTGGAACGGTGATTCAGATCTCACTCTAGTAAAATTACTTAACTAATCTGATTTTCTTTTCTTTTCTGGTAACCAGTGCGATTGCCTACTACGCATGTGCATTTAACCTGTCTGTGAAACCTTGTATACATGCGCTTGGTAAACAGCAAAATTAGCGGCTGACACGTAATGGTGAATGGACCAGTGAGAACTCAGCTCTCGATCATGAATATGTATGAGGTATAGTACTATGCATAATGACAACTTGCCTGGAACTTGGGGGTGTTTTTGTTTCTGAACTTTTTGTTTCTGAACGGAAGTAATATTTAATGTACCTGCATTTGTCTTTAGAGTAAAAATAATACTGTACTGTGAAAAAAAAACATTTACAAATGAAGGTATCTCAAACATACATACACAGCACTGAGCACTGGAACGGTGATTCAGAGGTTGTCTGTTCAAATCTAGTAAATGTCTTTACTTATGTGTTTTATTAAATAATCAAAGAGAAAGAGATATAACTTGTCTCATCAGTGTTGGCGGGCAGCAAGCAGCCAACAAAAAAATTAAAGTACTAATTCCGATTCGTATCGATTCTTCTGTCTCATGTCAAAAAATTAATTAAAAATCTGCTAGTCTGCTTAAAAAACATCAAAAACAAAAAGATACCACCTTTCTTGTCAGTGAAATTCGTGTACCCCATCAACGGCCAGAAAAGTAGAGTTGGGGTGACCTAGACTGGTTCCCGATCTATCCACTGCGTATTTCGATTGTATCCAAAGTTATTGGAGGCGGGGATTAGTCTCGGAGACCATCACAAGTTGAATTTGAACGTATTTACGCGCCGACGACGCCTGAACGCTCACGCGAAGACGCAGTGGCTATAGCTTTTGCACATTCAGGAAGTCGTGCGTACTTTGCGCACGAACCAGTACAGTACAGTATGCGCACGCTGTGTGTCCTGTCCACAAAACTCTCAAAAGAGGTAAAAACGCGCCCTCTTTAGTTAGCGCACGGAGCTTATAACAGCAAATAGTGATTAAAATTAGGCGGAGATCTGAAATCGTTTTATTCTTAATATTAAAATCGCGCATTTTTCTTTATATTTCAATTTCCATTGATATATTTTTTTTGCTTCGAAATACCAATATCCTTTTACCTTCACATTGACTACGGCGTTTCCCAATGTATTGATCTGCAATAACACCACCAAAAAAATGTCATTATTTGGAAGAATCTCATATTTCAGGGAAACAATTATGGTTAAGGTCACAACCACTGTCGTAGTCTTGGTTCCCAAGACGTCCTTAGCCGTTAGCGGTGTGATAATGCGTGCATGGATTATTGGACTGTGCAGCGATTCACCAAAGCGGACACTACACATTTATTACAAGCATGCACACATACTAACAAGCAGCACAAAGGACGTTATTTGACTTCTTTGTGAGCGGTTCGCTGTGCAAGTCAGGTTTTTGAAGCATGGTGTGTGCCTCAGAAAGCATGGCGGGGCACCAAGGTATTTTTACAGGTTGGAGAACATTGGATATATGTAAATGTACAGAAGACGAGAGAACTAAATCGCATAATCATGAGCTCTCTTCCTGTAATTTCATGAGTCCATATCATGTTTTGTAATAGCTTATGTGGATATTGATTACATGCATCTGGTTTCAAGGCAAATCGGTGGGAAGATTTCCATTTCTTCTCTAACCCCTCAATGATGACAGACGTGCCATGAATTCACTTCAGAAGGGGGGGGGGGGAGTACAAAACAAGTAAACAAAATGGAAAGCCAATAACGTTCAATCCTGAGATTATACCAGTAGGAACATCACTTACATATTGCAAAACAAAGTGCCAACAGAGCCACCAGAAAGCCACCAATCCCTCCAACTATTCCTCCAACTTTTCCAGCGATCTTGTAAGTAACATCCAAGTCATGTCCACCACTTCCAGTTGCAGACGGCGTATTTGTAGTCATGATGATGCTACCAAACTCTACCATTTCTGTTCTTGTCAACAACCTTTTAAAAAGAAAGTTACAAGCACGAATTGTAAGTGAGCTACATGCTAGAGCTGTCTGTTATATAGACACTACAATCTTACGAATGGATTTTTTTTTAATCCGAGGGCGGATCCAAGGAAGTGATTGGTGTCACTCGCCACCCTGAAAGTCAAATGCAAATTCTTTACATAAGGCCAAAAAAAAAATAAGTCGGTCTCTGGACAGCGCGAGCGTCGATTTTAATCATGCACGTCAATCTTTTTTTTTTCCAAAATGTTCCGCAGTAGCTCCAACAGCGCCCTCTATTTTCGCACCTCCCCAATTTGTTTTACCAAAGAGCTCTAAGGAATGGGAAACTGCACCAAGGCAAATGATCGAAAGCACCAAGGCAAATTATGGAGGACACCAATGTACATGAGGACACCAAAAAAGCAAAATAGTACCCCACCTTGTCTGTACAATCCAAGCTTGAAAAAAAAAAAAAAAAGCCGCATCGCCGCGTCAATTCCTGGAACTTTGGTCTGACCAGAGACGGAATATTTTTTTTTTTTGGCCTAATGGAAAAAAATCTTAATTTTTATTTTACGTTCTTTGAATAAATGTCAATCACTCAATATTGCAAATCTTGAATTCACTGTTTCAGAGAGTCCTTGATCTTCAAATGAGTTGACTACAACACCCCATCCTCTCCTCTGGAAAATCAACTACATGTACTGAAGTCACATCCTTTGCATACTTATTGCAACTTTTATTTGGTGATCGGGCTATTAATGTGTCAGATTTTGGTGATTGGGACAATAATTAAATTTCACCGCAACTTTTCTTCACAGTGGTTAATAATAGCATGAACTTGAAACTGAAGATCAGTCTTGATAAAGAGGGGTAAATATTTTAGTGACATCATTGTGACATCATCAAGAAAAACATCATGATTTTCATTTAAGGGAAAATACAACATTTGCAAACATCAAAAAATAAAACTACCAAATCATTTTGAAATACCTTGCTGGACTGTTAGTGAATGACAGTGTAAAGCATCCTGTAAAATCATGGCACCTGGTATATACTGTCATTTTCAAGAAAAGTGCTATTTTTGTGTCAATTTCCAACGCTGATCGGCCGATCAGCGTTGGAAAAAACTAGCTTTTTTCAAATACTGGCCCCAATTGACCATCGCACTTGTTTGCAATCGATTACACACCTATGAACGGGTACATGCCAGCTAGACTGGTTCCCTGACCTTACAATTCCCCAATGTATGTAAACTGCTCTGTTTCTTCTTGTATGGAGTCAGGGAACCAGACTACAGGAAAATGATTGTTTTTCTTGGTTTTTATAGCATTTTCGAACCCAAAACCTCAAAAAAGCCAGTGTAACTATATTTGCTATATATTTCCAACGCCCCAATTCCATCCATTTCTGAAAATTACAGCAAAAGCAAATGATGTATATTCCCTTTAAACTCGATGATACAACCGTTGATTTTCACTCCAGTTTGAGGAATTTGCAGAGACAGGTTAATTCCTCAAACTGGAGTGCAAATCAATGGTTGTATCATCGAGCAAGTGGACAAATACCTTTATCTTGGCCATACAATCACACAGGATGGGCGTTGTGAAACAGAGACTTGAAAAAGAATTAGCATAGCCAAAACAAATTTTCTGAATAGATGTACTCACAGCTAGAAAGTTAAACCTCGAATTAAGGCTACCCATCTGTTGCTACATCATCTCAACACTGGTGTATGTGGCAGAAACCTGGACTTTACAACAAGACTCCATAAAGAGGCTGGAAGTGCTAGAAATGTGGTTTTACCGTGCCGGGAAAATGCTGAAAACCTCCTACAAGGACACAATCACAAATGCAGAGGTTCTGGAAAGAGTAAACAGGAAAAAAAAACACTAATACATGACATAAAGGAGAGAAAGCTACAATATTTGGCACACATAATCCGAGCTGATTGTCACCAGAGGCAGCTCATAGAGGGAAAGGTGAAAGGAACGTGGAAGAGAGGATGCCCCAGACGCAAGTGTACAACAGACATCTTGGAGTGGAGAGGCAAGACGTATGAGGGATGTGTGAGAGCAGCGCAAAACAGACAAGGTTGTCTGATAGCCCCCCTGCTGGCAAGCGGTAGGCACCATGACTGACTGAACTTATGAGCAACGTCATCGTGATGTCATTGGGTACTTATAAAAAGTGATTTAAACTTGAAAAATACTTTGAACTGTAATTTCTGGATTGAATTGAGTACCGTGATCATTTTTTTTGTGGTGTGGATACTGTCTTTTGCAATATTTTTGATATGATACCAAAGCACGAAGCCCCATGACCCTTGCTTCGGGGTTGTAATGGAAAGAGAAGATGGCGTCAAACCTGGGCTAGCTTTAGTTGAAGACTGTAGGAAAAGCATTAAGTAACTTTCAATAAAATTACCACTAGTGACCACAATGTGACCTTTGACCCTCAACATGACCACACGAAATAGACTTTAGGTCAAGGAAGATCCTGTCCAAATGGGAGTTGAAATACCAGTAGGCTAAAGACTTTGGAAGATAGAATTTAAAAGTCTCACAAGGAGAACCAATGAAAAAATCATACAGCTCCGCCACATAGTTCACTCATCTAGAACCACGAAAGGTGTATGCCGTATGCCAATCTGCTCTGTGGCCGACAGTGCAGTGATGTTGATCACAAGTCTGTTACTGTTTGGATATAATGACAGAATACTTGATGCATGAAAAAGTGATGTTAGGTTTTGGCAACTTCCTTCGTTGTAGTGCAGCATTTCTAAAAACATCCAGAACAGCAGTGTGTGGAAGGAGTGGCATGCCCCGCCCATGTTTTCCCTCTCCTCATTTATCCTCATGCTCCGTATCAGTGCCTCAATGTCAATAGTCATTATTTGCTGATCGTACATTTAACATAAGAGACTGTCTGGAAGGGATCTTCATTGTGTCTCCCCAACCCCCGAGCATCAAAGGATTCAACTCCCATCCAACCCCACTTCCATCGTTTCACTTTGAGGACACAAATACCGTCAAATGCACGTAGTACGTGATGAGCAAATATCCAATCTTGTCAAACCATCAATGAGTGCCTGCAGTAAGTGTAGTGATGAGATTCACATCACTGATGCAGTGTAAGCAAACACCACTCAGCAATGACATTTGAACTGTCTGCAATTATCACCCTACATCTCTTTATTATGAAGGCCACCGGTGTCGGTGGTCTGTATTCTGTCAACTATTGGAACTGATATCGGTCCAAGTATCCACCCACAATCCACAACACAAATAATATACAAATCATATCACTGAAAATCATACTTTGGACCAGCCAGACAAAAAGTAAACAAACAGAACACTTCAAACCATCCTTTTGACACTCTTCAAATACATGTACAGTAATTACAATTATTTACCTGCATGAAGCCAACTTTAAGAGTCCGTTGATAAAAATATCATTTTTTATCTTCTCTTTAAGAAATAAAATGGACAGATTCCAGTGCAGTTGTTTGATAATTTTACTAGTCCATATAAGCATATGACCGTATATAGCAATCGTATCAGTCAGAGCCTAGCCATGACCAATTTTCCCAACTAATGTTCCTGTACCATATTAAGTATGTGTACAGATGGGTTAGCGAGCCGCTCGCGGCATGCCTCTGTGACTCGTATCTTGGTCTCGCAAGGTTAAAATCTTTGAGGAAACTACAGGAAATCACACGGATTTCACACAGAAATCACACACCCTGACAATTTGGGTCATTTATATTATTGTTTATCTCTTTGTAAAGTGTCATTATCTGTAATTTTGTGTGTAATGTGTCAGTTTTTCTTCAAAATCGAAACATGCCCAGAATAAATACACTACAGAAATAAACAAAGTACTTCAAGATTTTATCTTTGAACCAAATCGAAAGAAATAGGGCAAATGCACTGTACAGTGATGCCCCGCCCCCTCACTACGCAACACATAAGTATGACCTAAAACTAAGGAAAGGCCAACCAAGGAAAGGCCAACATCATGCAAGATTTAGTAGGCCCAAATTATTTCTACATGTAGCTGCATTGATTACTAAATCAATTAACATTACGACTGCTAAAGAGTTGATCCTTCTTGAAGTTTATTGTGCCAGATTTAGATTGTCTCTCTGCATGACCTTAACACCCTCCTTTCAATAGGTACGATCTTGCTGCGCCATGTTGGTTCCCAATATACCTTGTGTGATCTTAACCCATGGAATTGTGTAATCTAGGGTGCGTTCAAGCGAGCTACTCGTGCCAACAAAAGTATACTCCTAAGCGCACGAATGGCAGGAGTGCGACCCGCAGGTTAATTAGCAAGAGTATGCTCTCCGTCATACCGGGAGTATACTCCTGCACCGAGAGTAATGTGCAAGCAACAACCCCTTTCCTGCACTCGGGAGCAGCAAGAGTAACACTCTAGAATGCACCCTAAATGTGCCAAATAATTAGGACTGCAGTTGATGTATCTAACGCACGACGCAGTGGTTAACATTTTGAAAGGGTTTTTTTTTAGGATCAATCCTTTCAAACATGAGATTTCGATTTGACGTACCTTCGTCGTCACTTTACATCATAAGATACAGGTTTTCTGAGGTTAAAAACGAGGCGTCCTTTATCCATATCATACAGGCATCGCGCAGTTTTGAAAAATGTTTGTATGTGACGTGACGTGCAGGAGATAACGCCCAAGCGCTTACACACAGGGCGTGCAGTTTTCGAAATACATGTATACACACGCAGTACGCTTTGAATAGCCGGTTAATGCTGGCGAGAGATAAATAAAATCCTTGGAAAAGGCAAAAATATAGGTCTTCCGGAGAAATGTTCAGATGGACAACAGGTGTTCTCCAATCCCGCTGACAATGCCATCTCATTTAATTCCTACTTTACTAATATTGGCACTACACTTGCTAACAAAATTCCATCCACTAACTCACAATTCAATGATTATCTTCACGAACCTAACTCTTCTTCTTTTTTTCTTAGCCCGACCACTTCCGCTGAAATCGTTGAAATCGGCAAATCACTCAGGAGTGACACCAGCTGCGGGTTTGATGACATTCGTTCCTCTATTGTTAAATCGGTCATTACGTACACGGTACATGTATATAGCTGAACCTCTTGCTCGCATATTCAATCTGTCTCTATCCTCCGCTTCTGTCCCTTCGAATCTGAAGATTGCCAAAATTACACCTGTGTACAAATCTGGCAATTCTGAGGACATTCATAACTATCGCCCTATTTCTGTTCTACCGTCCTTCTCTAAAATTCTTGAGCGAATTGTTTATAATCGCTTGGCAAAATTTCTGTCTTACTCCAACATTCTTTTCAATCAGCAATTCGGCTTCCGCCCACAACATTCCATGGACATGGCTCTGATTCATCTTACTGACATTATTTCTAGTTCTTTATCCAACAAACTTTCAACCGCAGGTATCTTCATCGACCTTTCTAAGGCATTTGACACAATCGATCACGGCATTCTTCTTTCCAAACTCAACTACTATGGAATTAGAGGACATACTCTTGACTGGTTTGAGAGCTACTTGACAGGCTGCTGTGGTCCATAAAGCATCTTCCAGCTGAAGCGACATTACGCATGGAGTACCTCAAGGGTCCATACTTGGCCCCCTTCTCTTTCTGCTGTATATTAATGATCTGAATAATTCTTCTTCTTTACATTCTTTTCTGTTGTTCGCAGACGACACCCTGTCACCTATTCTAATCCTAATTTTGAATCTCTAATACATATCCTCAATGCAGAACTTATCAAGGTGTCTTCGTGGTTTAAAGCCAACAAACTGTCTCTGAATGCAAGCAAAACAAAATGTTTGTTCTTTCATAAAGCAAGTTCTTCTCCCGATTCTTTTCCATCCATTTACATCGATGGTATGCCAATATCGGTCGCTCACAGTACCAAATTCTTAGGTGTTGTGATTAATGATCACCTTACCTGGAGTGACCACATTTCCACAATTACCAAAATCGTTTCCCGCAATACAGGTGTTCTTTCCAAGCTTCGCACCTTTCTTCCATCAACAACTCTTTTCACTCTTTACAATACACTCATTCTTCCGTACCTTAATTACTGTAATATTGTGTGGGCACGATCCAGTACTAACCAACTCCACTCCCTTATTGTCATGCAGAAGCGGGCCATCAGACTCTGCACCCTCTCACAACCACGAGATCATACTGCACCTCTATTTGCAAAACTTCGCACACTAACGCTCACGGATATTAACAAACTTCAAACAGGAATTTTCATGTTTAAGTACACTAACAAAATTTTACCTCAAGTTTTTTCCACCTTTTTTCACTTCTGTGCATGACATTCATGAATATAACACACGTTCCAGAAATAATCTCTATGTCCCATTCTCTCGCACAACTTTACATGAACACTCCTCGTTTCCATGGCCCTCGTCTTTGGAACAGCTTAGATACAGCCTTGAGAACAAAGTCCTCTGTGGGCGGATTCAAATCAGGGTACAAAGAATATCTCATCTCCCGCTACCTATCATAGTCTCCCTCCTACTTACAATTATTTCTTTTCTTCTTCTATTATACTACTTCTATAGTCCCCTTGCAATAATTACTTTATGTGATATGCTCGTTATTCTTTAAGGTATACTGTTTTCATGTCTACTTTTTTTTTGTTTACTGGCATGTTTATATGTTCACTATTGCTTGAATGTCTCTTAACAGTTTATTTTCTTTGTGTAATTCTCTTTCGCCATTTGATTGTTCATCTTGTTTATCTTTCGTAAGAACATTTTGATTTGGCTGCCTACTTGTTTGTTCTTTTTGTTTCGTGATCAATTCATTTTTGTTCACTTTCTTGTGTTTACCTGAACGTTTTTGAATAGTTTTGATTTTGACTGCATGTAGTTGCACGAAAATTTGAATATGGCATTATCGTTTTTGTTGCATCCATATATAATTATATCCAGTATGTTTTAATCCCATGTGTATTATATTTGCGTTTGTCCGATTGTTTGTATGGCTCTGTATTTGTCAAGTTGTCATTTCGGTTTTGTTTTGTCATGGAATCGCCATATAAGCCCCCGGCTTCAGAAGATGCCCCCATAATTGCCTTTTTTTATGGTCCTTTCTTGCTTAGATATTTCCATGTACAGTCGAGTCTCGTTATAACAAACTAGTTCGGACCTAGCCAAATTGTTTGTTATATCAGAATTTTGTATTAAGAGGAACATCAGTCCCATTCATTGTGCACATAAATGCACAGTTGGGACCAAGGCTTTATCTTTGTTATAACCAGAATTTTGTATTAACAGAGTTTGTACTAACGAGAGTCGACTGTATATTTAGAATAATATTACTTTAATTATATTACTTATTAATTTATTTTGTAACATTGTCTTGTTTTCTTTTTGGCATTATGGAAATATATGTTGATTGATTGATTGATTGATGATTTCGTAAAAAAAAAAAAATGCCCGTTATGTATTCCTCACAGCAAGGGGTTAGCGACGCCCATGGAGTCGAGGCTGTGACCTAAACAACTAGCCAGTAAAAAATAAGCCTATCAAAATTAGGACGAAATTTGGGGACAATATTGCATTAGAACAAAACCCATTTATTACAATTACTATTTTTGAAAGTTACATTGCAACATGGAGTCAGACAAAATCACAGCATTCCACTCACTGACGTTGTGTTTAACAATAGTTAGTCCATGTACAGTAGTACAATGTATGTTTGTTTTTCCCAAACTTCGGTAAGCTTCGGCAGTTACTTTATTACAGAAAGGAACTACAGGGTGAGTAAAACAATGCATCCCAAATGGCAGGACCAATTTTGAATGAAGTTTTGCCTGTAGCACTTTCAAAATCTACGATATGAAAGCCCAATTCATAAGCCTTCTTTTAGTACAAGAATCATTCAGATCACTCATTTACTTTTCAGTTACGGAATTTTGAACATAAACACTGTTTTAAAGTTCTGTCCATGGATCACAAAAAAGTGTTCTTTCAGCAAAAGGAAAACAATTCTCATAGGAATGCATGGGAATTGTTTTTGCTTTGCTGAAAAAACATGATGTAAGTTATTGAACACGTTATTCAGTACATATCAAGTCATTCATTATTATGAATTATAATAAGGGAATAACAGTGTGAGGAGCCGGTCTTGACTGCGTGTTAATGACCGGGTTTGGGGGTGACCGCTGTTAATGGACCGAGACGAAGTGAAGACCGGATCCTCACACTGTTATTCCCATTAATACATGTAAATACCTTTTTACGAAATAAACAATTAAAATGCTCCAAATTTGTGACTTCTTTCGGCGTTATTTCCAGACTTTTTTGTGTTCATGTTCATGGGCCATATTTTAACTTATGGGTGGTACCCTGTCTCTTCAATAAGCGTTGTTATATACACCACAGCCGGGCCCAGGCTGCGCTGGACAACGTCTTCATTGCGTACGCGTACGACATCCAGGGTTTGGACTTCTGCTGCTGTAGCGAAACAAATTACAACAATGTTTTTATATTTTTACCTGCTTGGTTTAGAAAAGGTAAATATGTCGATGGGCGAAGTGTTTAAAGAAAATATATCGTAGATCTACGCTTTCGTCAATAACATCCTCAGTATACTGAACAGCTGTACGATGTCGTTTTAAAACTTCCTTACGCGCGCACACCCATAGCAACTGTGTTGCGTACGCGCGCGTCAGTCTCACGCGTAGGTGGTTGAGCGCATGTGCAGTGCTGTATTGTTACAAGCTGCCGTATGACTGTTGTAAATTTGGTCAATCATTGCCTTCCATGGCGCTGGATCAATGCTGGTTCAGGGGCCATTTTTTTCGCTTGTTCTTTGAAGCCGGTCTTTATATCACCGTTAATAGACCCTCCACATTAATAGACCCTCCAAGGTATTTATTAATATGTTATCGATCTGACCGTAACTACATGTAAGGCCAAGACAATTAAATTAATCAATTTTTCACTACCTGATGTGTTAAAGTACATGTACATACATTATTTCAATATCAAAAAATGACCAGGCTATCTAAATCACCTGATCACTTCCCTGTATTGAAAATAATGAAATAAATGCCATTGTGTTCAATAACTTACAGCATTATGTACTGTGAACATGTCTGCATGTGTCCATATTTACCACCCCCCCCCCCTCGCTTTAAAGATATTCCAAACAACTCCCATGTTGTAAAAGAAAAAATAACCACACCTACATATAGTACATATAAAAATGTGCACTTTCCCTAAGGCAATACATGTACAATGTATATGCAACCTTAACAATGATAATACCTGTAAATTTTCTTGGGGGGGGGAGGGGTGGGGGTGGGGGCGGAGGGGGAGGTAGAGAAGGAAGGGGGTGGTGGGGGGGGGGCTGTGAGACAGCTGTTGGTGTAAATTTTGACAGGTGCACTTGCAAATTGATATCTATTTGGGCAAATACATACAGCAATCAAAATCTGAATTACAATTTAGGTGGCAAGGGAAGAAGCGGGGCCTAGCTGGGTGGGGAGGACTGGACATCATTTAAATAATGGATGCATTTCAATCAGAGGAAAATGGATAGGGCTATTATTATTCATTGTAGCTTGCAAACACATGATGTTTGCCGATGTGACAATAATTTTCCAATAAACCCAAGTTATTGGTGGGTGGTCACACCCCACCCTCAACCCCAAGCAATGCCCCCGGGGGTGGGAGAAGGGGAGGCTGTGAAAAGGAAGCTGTGTAATTCCTAAAGTGTTCACCTGCAAATTATTTAGTTACATTTGTTTTGTTATGCAATCAACACGCAAGATCTAAATTTGGTGGCAAAGGGGGAGTGGGCAGGGCCTAGCCAGGTGTGTGTGTGTGGGGGGGGGGGAACTATACGACCTACTATTCATCCACAAGTCTAATAATAATACGCAGTGTGATTCTGTTTGTGAAAATGTGCTAGATTCAGGAACAATTCCAATATTACTCAAAACAAAGGGCAAAACTGAAAATACACCTTTTAAGGTTTTTTGTGAAAACTACCATTTTTGGAGCACTACTGCACAATACAATAACCCAAGATTTTCTCATCAGATATGAAAATACCAATGTCTGAACTAACCATACCCAGAGGGAAATTATTCTGAGTGCCCAGGCAAGTGCAATTTTGGAGGGTGAAAATGAGGTAAAACTTTTGTAAAAACATGCTGTATTGAAGTGCCTAAAAAAAGATGATTTTTCAAAAGTGTTTCTAATTTTTTCTTGTGAGGGTAAGGATGATACTTTGTTGTGATATAGTTACTTTTGTGACATTACTTTGCGTTTTGGCATGATGGCCTTTGAAAATAATGCAAAAAATGAATTTTTGCAGCCTCAAAATATTTTTTGAGCGTGGACACTCAAAATGAATTATTTACACGAAATGACTCTTAAAGCTATAGTCCATCATTTGTAATTAGTGCATTTTGTTCGTTTGAAGCAACAAAAGTGTTCAAAATCTAATGAAGGATACTGAACAACTTACTTGATGAAGTTTCAGCTCAGCTTCAGCTTTATATTCCGAGAAAAACAGCATTCTAGGATCTCAATTTCAAATCAAAAGTTACTAAATCATGTTTCGAATTGTTTTGAATTGCAGCTTTACGCGATGTCGCGCACTGATCCGACGAATTATAGCAACCGCACGCGCCTGTGCGTCGTTCCAATGCTTGTGCGCGCTGCGCCGAATAACAAAACGAACTACTAATTGAAATTTTCCTACGGTGCCTCTTAAGACTCACCGTTGGAAATGCCTTCTTTCGTTGATTTCTTCAAAATGAGAGCTTGCCAGAAAGGATAACTTCACAGGGAGTTTAGTTCCCTTACTATCTTTCAACCAGTATGTTTTTCAACAATAATTACGCCAGTTACTTTTTTGGATAGCTGCAAATGATGGACTCGGGCTTTAAAGGGAAGATACAACATTTGCAAACATCAAAAAACAATGGTTCAAATTATCATGAAATGTCTTACTGTTAGAAAATGACAGTCTAAAGCATCCTGTAAAGTTGTGGCTCCTGGTGTGCTGACATTTTCAAGAAAAATGGTATATTTCCAATGCTGGTCGGCCGACCAGTGTTGGGAAAAACAGGCTTTCTTCAAAAAGCGCTCCTAGTTTTTCAGATTTAGTTCGTCCGCATTTTCTTTGCAATTGATTACACACCCGTGAAGAGGTACAAGCCTGCTACACTGATTCTCTGATCTAACAATTACCTTAAGTCTATAAATTGCTCTGTTTCATCTTAAGGGGGTCAGGGAACCAGACTTCAAGAATATGATTGGTTTTCGATTTCGTGGTTTTTTCCAGCACCTACATGTACAAATCCAAAACGTGAAACAAGTCTGTGTAACAATATTTACTATAACAGTGCGTGAAATTAGACAAAAAAAGTGATCAGACAAAATGTCCGAGCACAATCAAAAGTGTTCTGCCATTGTCAAGTTTTGATCTGCCATTTAGCGTTCCAAATTTGATTCACCCGCTCGTTTCTGTAGTAAGCCACGCTGTGAGAATTTAGTAACAATCACGCACTTAAAGCATACCGCGCAACACAACGTACTTTGATCTTGCTAAATTCTCATTACATGTATGCGCATCAATGTCCTTATAATACTCTATATTTCGACTCGTCACTATACAGACTCGATTCAAGTCTGCAGAACACATAACTTAAACTGGGTGAAATTGCAGTTCTGAATGTCCAAAGAGGCTCGATCGAATTATTATAGCAAGGAATAGAGGTTGAATCAGGTCCAATTTAACACTTTTGCCCAATAGAAATTAACTGGGAATTCCACAAACGGCCACTGCTCATTTCCATAAAATGTCTTGAAAAGTACAAAAAGTTGTATTAACTGATTTGTAGAAGAAACACGAAGACTGCTGATCGAAACACAATTTATCGACTTGATTTCACGTCTATTTTTTGGCAAACGGCACGTACGTACGAATGCCAATCTATCGCTGTGCACGCCGCTGTACTAGACTGTGTAATGATTGGGGTGTAAACGCGTTGCATCTATTGCGTGAATATAAGACAACACGTACATGTAGTTAGCAGCCGCTCAGCGTACGGTAAGTATTACAGACCGGATCATCGGAAATAAACAACAAAATACTTTTGAGTGCAAGCGTTTATTTCTGAAAAAGACAACTCCACAAAGAATACATACATCGCTCGGACATTTTGTCCGAGCACATCTGCATTTGGTCGGACAAACCATGAAAGTGGTCGGAAAATGTCCGATGTCCGACTGTAATTTCACGCACTGCTATAACATACTAATCCTCCAAATCCATTTATTTCTGAAATTTGCAGCAAAAGTAAATGTTGTACATTTTCTTGAAATGTTTACATGTAGTATAGCCTTACTTGAGTAACTTAAAGCTGACATAACAGGAGTATCACGTGCCCCAAAAGCTATTTTACCACTTTAGTCATACTGCAATCATCCAAATTGTCCAAAGTTAGAGAAACTTTCATTTGGAATGCGCTCTCTCGCGTACTTTAAAACATTCCCCCCCCCCCCTCAAAATCATGATACTTATAATGCTGTAAAAGTATTTATAAACATTATTACTACTATTAAAAATGATGGTTATGTAATTATTTTGAGAAGGAATTCCAAGGTACAAATTTTGGTTCTCAAATATCAAGCTGTGTAGATTTCTTATATGTCTACAACGTGGGTGTCTCAAGACGGTTACAAGTCTTACTCGCAATTTATTAACAATTAAAAAACACCTTAGACAGTTTACCCATTTCTATTGGTTGATGATAGCTCGTCATGCGGCCATCTTAAACGGTTGATAAAACACTGACTGGCCGGTCTTAAACACCGATCCCTTTTACCCTTTTATTGGTTGAACGTTCACAATCCTCAGTAAGGCATACGCAACACTATCAGTGAGTCTGTACATCATACATGTAGTCCAAAATTCACACTACACCAGCACAGTTGCATTCTGCGCAGTACCCCCAAGGCCATTCGCCATATAGGAGGTGTCTAATTACCCTTGCCTTCGGCTCAGGTCATTATCAGCATCCAGACTCCAAACCAGTCTTAAACATAGTGTTTAAAAACCGGCAAAGCACCTATTAATTCCCTTATGAAAGCACAATAGGTTTACTCATGTCTATCCTAGTGAAACAAAACCATTGCTCTCTTACTCTGCCTCAAAGGGTTATATTCTTGCAAGCTGCCCGTACAGATTCTCGCTTTACTTTTGATGGGAGGAACAATCTATCGTACCACCAAAGTCTCTCTGGCAATTACGCGAGTACGTGAATGTCTACGATCACTCTGATTACAGCTCCATGCTCTGATGCCAAACTGTGAAGAAGACATTCCAAATACAAGTTCAGAATTGTGTACATGAAACTAACGAACCACAATATTTGAATTTCTCATCGGATAAAGCAGCTTAAACTCTTACCTTTCTGGGCAGAACGAAAGGCTACACTCTCAAGAATGCAAAAACTCCAGTCCAAGTACAGCTCAATGTTTGCGAGTAGACTTCATAAATGAAGGCATAGTAAAGTCTGTCGCGAGCCAATGTGGCTCATCAGGCCGGCGTTTATCTCCGGTTTCAATAGCACGAAACGACTGAGAATAATTCTACTCCCCCTGGATGGGATGCTAGTCCATCGCAGGTTACTCCCCAGTTAATGCCGGTACCCATTTATACTCCTGGGTGGAGAGGGGCAAGTGGGGGTGAGGTGGCTTGCCCAAGGACACAGTATATGACCAGCAGCTGGATTCGAACCCCGGACCCTCTGATCATGAGTCACAAACCCTAACCACTAGGCCACACACTCCCAGCAAAGGCATGCAAAGGCTGAATGCGATGTCCTCAATCTGATGAAAACCTCGCATGCAAAATCTTATATAGGACGGCTTTGGTATCGACATTTGCACATTATCTCTTTGGATGTGATCTCTTTGTGTACATGTGCACTCAATATCCACCAATGAAACTGACAGATATTTCTAGGTCATTGTTAATTTAAAAGAATCTTATTATCAACCTATTGCGTGATACCCAGGGACCGTGGTCCCCAATTGGACGGCGCATTCTCTCACTCCCTGGATGTGGCATCGGTCAACAATTACACAAATGTACTTGACTCAATTAAGGAATCCATTCAGCACATCAACGGCACGTGAGCTCATACCTAGGGATATTGCAAAGTTCACCAGTCACATGACACCGGGAACCCATCAATTTAAACGGCACGTGAGCTCATTCCCAGGGATATTGCAAAGTTCACCAGTCACGTGATACATGTACCAGGAACCCATCAATTTAAACGGCACGTACGTCACTCCCAGGGATGTTGGATCGTTCTACATGTAGGTGACACCAAGAACACTCTTGGTGGATGACACATAAGTTTGATTCCCAGGGACTGTGTCATGTGACGTGGTTCCATTGGCAGGTCACATGGCAAGTTGTACCCCGACCAGAATGCACGTATGCTTAAAAAGCAGTGACCCTGTAAAGCCGTCCAAAAGTGATAGGATAACATTACGTGATTGTACGTCAGTATTTTGTTAGTTTCATTCAAGAGGATTTTATCTTTTCGGGTCTATTTTGTTACCATTAAGTTTTTTTGCTGTTTCAATATTGTAATAACGAACAGGAACGAAGAAACATAACTTTCAATGAATGGGAGGTTTGCAGTAACACCAGTGTGATGAATGATATCTTTCGTGAGTTGTGTGGTTCTGAGAAGAACCAGTTGGTTAAACTCGACATTTCAAACAGTACGCTCTGTTCGTCAGCAGTCTCCTGATGACAAACAGAGCATGCTGTTCAAAATGGCAAGTTAGGCCTAAACAAACTGGTTCGATCTTCTTAGAACTACACAACTCACAAAGACATCACATGGTGTTACTGCAACCTCCCATTCATTGATCATGCCCACCATGCTAACCCTTAAAGTCTCATTTAACATAAACTTTGATATAAATGTTGGTACATTCTGACATAATTGACCTTGACAAAGTTCCAACGCCAAATGGGGGGAAAAAGGTCAAAACAACAATTAAAATATAGCCCTAGATATCATCGCATAGTAATTCTTAACATTTTAAAAATTGTAAAAACCATCGTCAAAACAACAGCACTCTTCATTTAAATAATAGACAACAGGTGACCGAGAAAACTGCCTCCAGGGATTCCACATGTACACTGTCATAAGCTGCTCAGGGGATTGCAAGAATTGTAAGAAATGAACTGCCTTCTATTTGATATGTAACTCCTGAACCAGTCCAATGGATATATACCAATACCTGTCCCAGGTACAAGTTATTGCTTCAAGACTAAGCTTGTCCAGTTGGGTTGGACCTGAAAGTCTCAGTGAGGACATTTTACGTTTACTCAATGCAAGGCCAGCACAGCGAGTTAAAGCAGCTAAAATACAGGAGTATTTGGAGGTGAACGTTTCAAAAATCCAAGACCCCATAGCGTGCCAAAAACCACTCAGCAATGACATTTGAACCGTCTGCATCATCAATCATCCTGCATCTCTTTATAAGCCACCATTGTCTGTAGTCTGTAATCTATATGAACTGATATCAGCCCCTAGGAAACCCAAAATAAACAAACACACAGAATAACAAAACAGATCCCTACAATTCATACTTTGAACCAGTGAGACGTAACTAAAATAACAAAACACTTCAAATTATCCATGGACACTCTTAAAAGCAAGCCAACCTATCCAAGATCCAAGACCCCATGCCAAGCAATGAAATTTAACTGTCTGCATATTATCAATCAGTCTAAATAGGCCGCCATTGTCTGTAGTCTGTAATCTAAAACAACTAATATTAGCCCCTAGTATGACAACCAAAATCAACAAAACAAAACACTTCAAATTATCCATGGACACTCTTAAAAGCAAGCCAACCTATGCAAGATCCAAGACCCCATGCCAAGCAATGAATTTTAACCGTCTGCATATTATCAATCAGTCTAAATAGGCTGCCATTGTCTGTAGTCTGTAATCTAAAACAACTAATATTAGCCCCTACTATGACAACCAAAATCAACAAAACAAAACACTTCAAATTATCCATGGACACTCTTAAAAGCAAGCCAACCTATCCAAGATCCAAGACCCCATGCCAAGCAATGAATTTTAACCGTCTGCATATTATCAATCTGTCTAAAAAGGCTGCCATTGTCTGTAGTCTGTAATCTAAAAGAACTAATATTAGCCCCTACTATGACAACCAAAATAAACAAAACAAAACACTTCAAATTATCCATGGACACCCTTTAAAAAAGTGCATAAGCATATAGCCGCATGAAGCCTCAAAATTACAACTTAAACAGTTTATTTTGGAAATGTTTCCGTATAGAAATAAGGTGAAGCATTTCCAGGGCAGCCGTGGATAAGTTCCTAATCCATTTACAGTCACAATACCACTGTGTATAGCATTCATATCACTCACAGCCTATCCACTAACCATACATGTACACATGTATGTGTAAGGACACAATACTGGAAACCAAAAGTTGGACATTAGATCTGAAGAAAGATGAAAACTGCATGCTGTTAGCTAGCTCTTAAATTGTTGGGAGAAACATCCCTTTAAGTGCAAAACAACACTGAAAAGATAATAGGCCAAATATTTTTCACTGCAAGGCAGATTATAACAATTTTGTGAGCAGTCTTTTTTTTTTTTTTGCTATTGTGTAGTTACACACGTTTGATTGAACTTACCAAACTATTAAGCGACATTTAAAGGCAACAAAGGATTCATGGATAAAGGACAGTTTTATTTTTTGTGAAAGATACTTTTCAAAATATATTATTGTTAGATTTAAGAGAAGTTAGTTTCAGATAAAGAAGTTGTTTATGATGAAAATAACTCTCTTGATTCTAACAACTTGACCGAAACTAAAGAGGGGGCGCATCACAATGGCCTTGGTATCATGTCGCAATCTCTGAAGTTTAAAAATTACTGATCTCTTAAAGCAATGGCCTCCAGTGGTACTAGGAAGTCATCTGATCTTTTCCTTGGATGCGTAAAGACCAAATTAAAGATATCAGTCACCTCAGGAAAGTGCAAGACATGGCCCGATGGTTCGTTTCCGGGCATTGAAGAGGCTGGTTCCCAGTTTTACCCATGGTGAGGTTGGGATCTCATGTGGCTCAATCAAGTGGCATGAAGAGGTCGGTTCCCAGTTTTACCCATGGTGAGGTTGGGATCTCATGAGGCTCAATCAAGTGGCATGAAGAGGTCGGTTCCCAGTTTTACCCATTGTGAGGTTGGGATCTCATGAGGTTCAATCAAGTGGCATGAAGAGGTCGGTCCCCAGTTTTACCCATGGTGAGGTTGGGATCTCATGAGGTTCAATCAAGTGGCATGAAGAGGTCGGTTCCCAGTTTTACCCATTGTGAGGTTGGGATCTCATGAGGCTCAATCAAGTGGCATGAAGAGGTCGGTTCCCAGTTTTACCCATGGTGAGGTTGGGATCTCATGAGGCTCAATCAAATGGCATGAAGAGGTCGGTTCCCAGTTTTACCCATGGTGAGGTTGGGATCTCATGTGGCTCAATCAAGTGGCATGAAGAGGTCGGTTCCCACTTTTACCCATGGTGAGGTTGGGATCTCATGAGGCTCAATCAAGTGGCATGACGAGGTTGGTTGCCAGTTTTACCCATGGTGAGGTTGGGATCTCATGAGGCTCAATCAAGTGGCATGAAGAGGTTGGTTCCCAGTTTTACCCATGGTTAGGTTGGGATCTCATGTGGCTCAATCAAGTGGCATGAAGAGGTCGGTTCCCAGTTTTACACATGGTGAGGTTGGGATCTCATGCGGCTCAATCAAGTGGCATGAAGACATATTACATTGTGCAAGCACGCTCCACACTTAGTGTAACGCACTGACGCAGTGATTTTTCCATGTCAAACGTCAATATTTCACCTTTAATCCAGCCGGGAAAGGGTTCCGATCAGTGTTGACCTGGGTGTTTCTACCGTAGAAACACTCCATTTACGACTGGTGAAAGAGAGTAAAACTACGCTCGCGATAATTTTTATGTGCCATTGTCATTGACTTTTTCGTCGACTTTTCTTTGAAATTATAATTTAAATAAAGTCACATATTGTGGAAAAATCGTAAAACAAATCAAATTTTGTGGGAACAAATTGTTAACAAATTGGAGATTTTGTTGGAAAATTCCAAAAGTCGGTTTTTCGATTAAAATCAGAAAAATATTCTCTGCAAGAGGCAAGTTTGACCATACATGTAGTTAACCATAGTTCGACTAACTCTGGTCAAACGCACTAGTGGACGACTAGTCTAGTCCACTATTCAGGACCAACCTACTGCGGCTGGTCGTGCCATGATATAACTGGTTATCAATAGCAATTTTCATAGCATAGTGCAGAGGGGACCTACTATCAACAAAAATGGCGGGAAAATGGAAACTATGAGAGCTGATAATTTCATTTTCATGTCATAGTTTTTCCGTGTAACTTTACGATTCTGTCACTTTTGTATCAAGTACACAATTACTACAATTTGTGCACATATAAACAGAAACGTCAAGTGTTGAAAAATTGTGCAACCGCCATTTTCTCACGGTCGTTGACATGACTTAGTTCGACTAGAGTCATTGATACGTTCACTACGTTATCTTCACTGCGCATGCGCTAGGTACGGCACAAACTAACCACTAGTTAACCATTGGTCCTTGATCCAACTTGCCAGAGACTGGCTACATGTGCAACTTCATCTGCAGCATTCAGATATAAAAAGTGTGAAAGTATTAACTTACCATCCTGGTTGGCATGGCAACAGTGGGTGATGACGTTGTCTGCTGAATTGGCTGTGGATACGTCTTCTTGTATAATCTCTGGTAGTGGCAGACGTAACTCGTATTGTCTGTGACTAGAACAGTCAATTCTTCCTATACAAAAAAAAATACATTTTAAAAAACAAAACCTACAGAGGCCTACAAATGTTGTTGAATGGTGTACAGGCAGATTGGCCACATAAAGAGGTCTAGTTGTCATGCCTATCCAAGCAGTACATTTGCATTGTCCTCTAAGATGGCCGCTCAGCATGAGGTCTACTGAAGTAGTGGCTTGGCTGTACAGTACTGGATTATTCAGTACGGCAAAACCAGACATGGGATATTAGTTAATTCTTGGTGTAACACCTTAACCTTATGACCAGTTCCAGTACTTTGGCTAACACCCTGCTCAACTGCTCAATTAAACAACACACAACAGGTGCTTGTCAATGTGCCACGCCTGCTACATGTAAGTCTAACCAAATCAATCCAACGGCCTTAGAGTCTGAGCTTGCTAGTCACCACAGTATACATTATTGGATGGGACAAATTCCCATTGTCTCAGAATTGATAGTTGAAACTTTGATGCTGTTCGTGTTGCTCTGCTCAATACAGGGTGTATCAAAACAAGGAAACCCAGATGTAAATGTAAATTATAAAAAATCTAATAAATATTTGAAATAAGTTCAAGATCATGTGAAATGCCAATGTGTCCTCTTTCCAATGATTCCTTGATTGTGTGTCTGTGGTGAAGGTGCAATGTACCCTAGAATAAACAAAGTCAAAGTATAACAGACTGACAAGCAAACATAAAAAAGAAAGTTACAAACAAAAATAATTTTTTGCCTACCAACCTGGATAATTGTTGATATTTTGGACCTATATGAACCTACCATGATACGGGTCTTGACACACATCCATGGCTTGGCCGGTGTCAATTCTTGCTGTCCTCTTTGGAGGTTTGTGGCCATGAACTTCCTGTATGCATCTTCATCGGTCTCTGCAAGTTCATCCAGCATTGACCAAAAGTACTGTGTCTGCTTCATCAGGTCATGTTGGACGCCTGTCACCATACTAAAATTGGAAAAGACAGCAGGACAATTTTGAAAATGGCGTCTGCACGATATTCGCAATGTAATTGTATCTCAGGTGGCATATGTAGTAATTTTGTGGCCGTTTTGAGGGTAAAATCTGATGTTTTTGTTGGCAAATTGTTAGGTTGTTAATTATTTGAAACGCCATGTAAGTACTACCGCCAGATCATGTCCAAATGTTAAAAATAATGGAGGGGCTACTGTTGTGGCAATTGCTATCGTTACAGCATCGTCTGGCTCCCTGACCTAGTAAATGTCCTTCGTACAACTGCATGTGCGCACATCACATGACAACGATTAGGGTCTATGGATGAACAGTTGACCATACGCATGCAAAATCATAGCGGTGTACCACAGAAATCAAAGAAAGTTTTTGTTTTGAAGTAGATGCGAAATGTTGCTTGTTTGTTAACGGCACCATGGTGTAAGATGTTTTGCATTGATCATGTGTATACTCCAACTTTTCTGCCAACAAGGGTTTTCATCTTCTTTTTTTTTACTATAACTAGGAAAGAATTCCATCATACATACCGGTACATATATATGGACATCACTCATTTTTCCAATAACACGTCCTAAAAAGTCAAAGTTTGCAGGAAAAACATTGAAGCATTTACTGAGAAAACACTTGGAATTCTTCAAAACAGTCTCATAGGGTTTGTGCACAGGGTGTCAAGTGATGTCCAGGTGGGGCATGGAAGTCTTTCCACTTTGTTTATCCACAGACCATTGTTATCATGTGATGTGCAAACACGCAGTTGTAACTCCGATAGGGCTAATATTGTGTACTGAGACTTGGGTAATCGTTATCTTCAGGACACCTCTATTTTTAACAACATAATCGAAAGTTGATATAGGCAAACGGACATAAGCTCAAATACGCGGGGCGCTGCATACACACTCTACAGAACACACGTTACACAATAGGCACGCACATTTATATACAATATCCACACGCGCGCGTGCGTGTGGGTGGCTAACTGTGGGCTAACCATGCATGGGCTAACTAATCAAAACACTGACGGGCTATTTTTTTTCAAGCCAAAATGGTAGTTGGAATTTATTGTCCAATTAGCATGTTTCTTATATCAGCATTTAGAGAAGTTTATCAACTTTATGAATGTCGTCATCCCAAGGTTGAACTTTCCGTGTTGACGCTGTGGTAAAAAACACCCTGACATGCGTGCTAAAAAACTAGTTTACGCTTCGTGGATGTGCACTTTTGAATAGGAGCACAAAGCGTGGATGTGTTTTTTCAAACTAAAATGGTCGTTATGTGCCGAGCACTGTCATTGACAAATTTCATCCCTATAGAAAGCTGAAGATGTCTTCTTTCATGTTCTGATCACCCCAGATTTGTACGTTGCCCGGTTTTAAAGATGTGCCTGTTTTGGTCTCTCAACAACGCACGCGCACATATACTGAGCCTGTACACGCAGTGTTGGGATGAGCAAATGTCCAAAACTTTTCATTATGTTCCGGTTAATTAAAACTGACTTTTGCAATGACTGTTCAGTACCAAAGTGACTTTTGCAGGGCAGTCTTTTGTCTTCGTATTACTCACATTTGTTGTAATTTTGAAACCCACTTTCAAAGAAAATGTGACTTTCCCCATTTTTTGCAATCAGAGACGAAGTGCACGTTGTACTTCTCACAACACGTGTGCAAGCCAGACAGAATGAAAGCCCGATACTGATTGGCTCATAACATCTTTAAAAAAATATCAATTTTTATCCAGCCAATCAGCATATTCAGCAGCGAGCCTTCATTGCATCGAGTTTCACTGTGACCACCTTGGTTTTTGAGCCTGTTTTCTGGTTGTCTTCGTCATCGACTCCATAATTTCCCCAATAAATCAAAGACATCATGCCCTCTTTCCACAAAATAATAAACAAAACATTCAAGAAGGTGTCATCCCTCATAGCTGCTCAAATGTCTGGCCCCATAAATGTGGCCAATTTACCGGACTACCTCCGTAAATAAAGGCCACACTTGGTACATGTACCTGACATTGTAAAACTTTGTCTAGTTTCTATTGTTCACATTTAGACTTTGTAATTTATTAGTCCCATAAATGTGACGGTGTACTGGTCTACCTCCCTATTAATCAGAGTAGGAAGTCCAGTATTACTGTCACATTTATGGGACTAACCTTCACATGCAGCTAGCACGCACTACGCATGATGGGCACCGGAAGTTAGTTTGTGTGACGCGTTCTACATGTACGTCACAGGTCACGCAAATCTATCCAATGAGAGCTCAAATGACGTCAGCCCTGACAAGCGTTCTGTTTGCAGGAAGGGGGGTGGGGGTACAAGCGAAGGTACTATGTTATATGTCACTGCGCATGATGTTCAGTGCCTATTCGGCAAAATATCGTTCGCTTAAAGAAAGCCGGTGCCGGCTAAATATACTCCAACTGCCAAATTTGAATGTCAATGAAAAAGACAGTCTGATTAAAATTCATGTTTTTATCCATGCCCAGCATGCATTGTAAATGCAGGCGTGGATCCAGGGGGGGGGGGGGGTGTGGGGGACAACCACCCCCCCCAGCTAGCTCTGCCCCCCCCCCAAAAAAATTGTCATACAAATTCCTAAAATATAAGTCAACCCCCCCCTCCCCCCCCCCCCCCCCCACTGTGACACCCATATGGAGAACAATGGAGCATTTGCTCACTCGCCACTAGTGAAGCTCTGTCTACGTGGGAAGACTGGGCGCTCTGAGCAAACTAATTCATTAATATCCAGAAAGTATGTTTGTTAAACTTACTTCCTTGTATCGCATCACAAAATACAGATTTTCCTCTTTCACATGAATATAACTTCTTCATGATTAAAGGCGAATAATTATGTGCACTTTTTAATTGAAAAATGGGTAACTCAGTGGAAATTTTGGGTTTCCTATGGAGGTCACAGCACAATTCCCCGATTTTTGAGGGTGCGGGTTTACTTTTTCGAACAGCACAAGTGTGAACCCAGTCACACAAGTGTGAATCCGGGGGGGGGGGGGGGGGCAACAGCCCCCCATAAAACCTTGTCGCCCCCCCCATTCGCCCCCCCCCCTCCACTGAGATTTTGAGTTTCTAAAAAAATTATCATTGATCAACATGACGCCCCCCCATGAAATGTCCCAGCCCCCCCCCCCCGCGCCCCCCACTGAAAAAATGACTGGCTACGCCTCTGCTCACACGGCTTCTGAAAAATAACACAATAAGCATTCCATTCATGTAACAAACGTTTTGATTGGTTGAGAAGAACAAGGGGCACTTTTCTTGTCAAATCAGACATCGCTTTTGTTCTGAGGATCGACCGGCTGCTTATGAGTTATGTATAGTCCGGTCTACGCAGTGGGTTGTGCAGGTCGCCGGGTAAATGCACCGTTGTGCGTGACCGCAGAGCATGCAGGGCTTTGATTTTCTGCACATATGGGTGGAAAAGTTCTCCATACGCAAAAAAAAATTATAACTTCAGAAGAATCTACAGTAGGTCAATCACTTCCACCTAGCTTTCCAAAGCCAAATGGTTAACTTTTCAGGCCAAAATTGGCAAACTTACTTTCACTGTTGTGACGTTTTTTCGCAAGTCCTCCACGTCGTGCCCCGCCAATTTAAGAACGCGCAACGAACCACGTGAGATTGGTTTGTGAACAAATCCCTGGTCCCTGTACTATTGCAATGATTTCAAAAAGCATTGGGAAGTGCGAACCAGTTATTTCTGCGGCGCCTTACTCACCAATGAAAACTACCAGGCACATTTTGTGCTGGGGTAGTTTCAGGTTTTTTAGCTTGGGGAAAAGTCGTTTTTATTCTAATTCACAATGTTTGCATACCATCTTTTTCAATTCTCACAATTTTTATATAAAACAATATTGGAGACCTGTATCTCGGAAAAGATCGTCTTAAAATTCAATAGTTTGCTAAAAAGAAATTTTATTTTGAACTGAGTTCCCTTCATTAATTTGGTATAGCCCTTGTGGAATGTATATGCAAATTTGTACAGGTGCAATTTTTTTTCATCAAGCGATAACTGCCCCTCCCCCCCCCCCCGCAACGCCCATTTAGAAATTTTTAGAGTGCCGCGACTTCTATATTCCTCTATTTTTAATAATATTTCTTGATTAAATATTTAATATTTAATATTTGATATTCCTCTATTTAATAAATGTAGCCATAGAGGGCGGGCTTTCGATTAGTGCGGCGAAATTAACTTGTCCATCACTGATAACCCCACCAGGGGCGGATGCAGGAATTTGACCAGTATATTATTACCAGTATAATTTATTTGGGGTGTCACAGCGGGGGGGTGGGGGGGGGGGGGGGGGGGGGGGTAGCATTAATTATATGAGTTTCTATGAAGAAAAAAAATGACAGAGCAGGGGGGGGGGGCGTTTTGAACCCCCCCCCCCCGAATCCATGCCTGCCCACCTCCAACCCATAAACAATGTAGACAGCTTAATTTAATTTAAAAAAACATTTTTTAGGGAATATCGAAGGGAAGTGAAACAAAAAGTGCGTTTTGTTCTTAAAGTAGAGTTGTTTATTGGTAGTGGGGCCTAGACAATTATCATGAATTCATGAAAGGGGATGAATTGAAGAGGGGGTGTTAATAGGTAAAGTTCTATTTTTTGGTGTTCATTGGGTGCTAGAAAAATATTTTTAAAAGGCTTTTTGTTTTCAAATGAGTCACCGTGGTGTCACTATGCCCACAACAGCAAAACACAACAGGTCCACAACAAAACAATGTAATCAAACAATGATTAATTCAAGACAACTTCAACTTATTTGAAGTTGTCCTGAAGTAATCAAAGAAGCTGTCTTGCAGACTGAAGTGGGGGCCACTAGAAATGCCTTTTAAGATAAATCCACCAGGGAACAAGTGAAGACGACTGTTTTAATACGAAATAGTAGTCTATTCATCATCCCCGATGCCACTTTATAATCACAAAGAAAGAAAAGAAACACTGCACCCCTCCCATAAAATGCGATCTAGCCCCGCCCCTCCACATAAGGAATTGACAACAACTGGTCTATCGGTGACCCCTTTCTTAATGCCCCAACAATAAATGCTTCTAGATACATCAGCGATTTAGCTGTGTAATCATATTTTAATTGCATGAAGTAAATTTGTGATTTGGTTGATTTTCTAAGGAATTTCTTTTGATATCCTCATTATGAAGTCTGCATGCCTGATTACAAAGCCCAAGTGGTGACCCAGCTGTAGATTTCAGAGGCGGGAGATTGGTTCATCACTGAGGGAGGAATGGAGGCATAACACAACAATCATCTAACCTCAAAGATTTCTCCTTGATTGACTCAAGTCATTGCATGCAATGATTTATTACACGATAATAATCATACAAAGTACACAATGTCAAATAATAATCCCTGACGTCTTAAACTCTGCCTCAAATATCTGAAAAAAAAGCAAAAATCCGTCAGAAATGTTTCTGCACCAATTAATAACAAATAATACAAATAACGTACAAATTTCCAACAAAATCTCCTCTCACAGTTAACCATATTAAAACTAAATCAACTTACGTCTGCCAAACAGTGGAAATGTCATTTAAATCATTATTATCAGGTGTTTCATTATTATTGTAAAGCACAGTCACTGGTTGGAGAAGTGTCAGGAACTATTACAATGTTCTATATAAAGAGCAAAGGTCTTATTTCGTTCAATTTCAACGAACGTGAAACAGAAACCAAACTATCCAGAAGTCAGCAGATTATCTTGACTTGGAGTCCGTGCCCGAATGATGACCTTATCTTACAGAGTTGCACATTAATGATCACAAGATCAAAATTACAATTAAGTAGTTTATAAACCATGGCTTAAAAGCATATAGGAACATTTGTATTTCATGCATTTTGTTCGTTTCCAATACAAGTAATATCATCACTATTTATGTATCAACCTGTATATTATATTGCGTACACGTACGCCAACGTATTTACACTTTTGTCATGCCAAAACTGTTGGGCAAACTACGTCCGCAATGATAGTTGATGTGTTGTAAGTTTTGAAACAGTGAATGCCATAGGCTCCTTTAATGAGCGGGTATTCGCAAGAAATTTCTTCCCGTGAGTATATTTTCTTCATAAGTTTATAAGCTGATTTTTGTAGCTGTTCATAATTTCATTTTTACATTCATTCTTGGAAGTGTGCTTATGCTTTTCAAGGTAGTACGCCAATATTAAGAACATGAACAAAATCCACTGTTTTCAGCCTTCCAAAACTAATATGATAGCTTGAGTAACTCCCGCGCATATGCTTATCGGGAATTCGACATAATTATAATGCTGGAGTGCAAACTATGTTGCATCCGTAGCTTCAAAATGATGGAGTCCCTAACTTCTAAAAATATGGACTCCCAAAAAACTTTTTCCGGAAAGCACAACAGAAAAAAAATTATATTTTTATTGGTAAGATTTTTTTTATTTTTGGGAGCTGAACTCCCTGCGGTTTGTGTTTCAAAAAGTATAAGCTTCAGCATATACGTCCATATAAATGCAAGTATAGCCCTTTATAAGTCCAAAACCGAAAAAGGCAAGCCGCTGTTTGATTACTTTCAGTGCCCCCTTGAAAAAATTGTGCACCCCCAGGTGCCCCCCCCCCAAGATGTTTCACCCCAGTTACCCCTGCACGCGCAACTATGATAAACAGCTGTAACGAGTTTGTGTGCTGCATGCTACACAGTACAGGTCACGCACAATCTATCCAGTGACAGCTCAAAGAGATAAGCCCTTCCAACTGAAGCATTCTGTTTGCAGGGGGGGGGGGGTATGAGTGAAGGCTAGCCATATTTTGTCCCGATGGTGTGTAGAGGAAGTAGATTTCTCCTCAATCAACCATTTGAAAGTATCGATAAATAGTGAGGCCGTGGTAAGTAAAGCTATAACATTTTTTGTGTGTGAGTACTGCTATTCACGTACCTTGATGATCGTGTACAATTTTGTCATGTCAAGTTCAAGTATTTTTGAGAGTGGGATTGGAGCTAATTGCCCAACCATATGCAATGTTTTCCAAACAGAATGGATTTTGTACATCATCAATTTCATGGGATCGCCCTCCCTGTTTTCAAGAGGAATATATACCACTTCCTCTGTCTCATCGCCAGCCTTAACCAACGTTATATTTTGGGACTATCTAACCATTCATCCATTTGTGATTATACCTGTTGTTATAAACGTTGTCGTCACTTTCTCTTAACATATGTCTTCAGCCTATTTGGTTGGATCGCTACTGTAAGCAGTCGTTGCTGTGCTGCTTTCTCCAAGTTGTGTATGCTTTACCTCTTCCATGCCGCTTGAGTCATCTTTATCTGTTAAAAGTAATTCCGACAATAAAAGAGTTAAGGTTTAAACAGAATGTTAGAAAAGGAGTTAGATTGGAGTTTTAATTTTACAGCAGTAGGCTACCTTTCTGCTGGTCCTTTTCCGATTCGTCAAAGAATCTGCAGGCCTGGTCATAGTTGCTTTCCGGAATACTCGCCTGGATAGACAAGTCACTCTTATCCTCTGTTGTCAGTTCATCCGTAATGAGAATCTCTGTCAGTTTCCTGGCGAGTTCTCCAGTCGTGTACATACTCCAGAGTTTGTTCAAACCCTCCCGACTCTTGAAGCAAACAACAAATGTTACATACCCAGATTTTATTTCCTCAAGCTCTCCGTCACATGATTGTAGGAAAGCTAAGACCTGCTCGAGGACATAATCCGCTCCCTTCGTGTCATGTAGGGTAGTCATGACATTCCAGAGAACTTCAGTAGTACGGTCCTTGCCACCCTGCCTTATTACTCCCATTTGTAGTGGCTTTTTTGGAGACCCTGGGGGAATGTAATGTGACACTTCTTCAATATAAAAAGTAGTTTGATATAACAAAGGCCATGGACTCTTTGTGTAAAGGTGGAGGGAGTTGTGCTTCCTAGCAACCCTACATCCCATGGGAAAGACACTTGGACTTCTATATACACGTATGCTAGTTTTTAAATACTCTCTAAAGTGTTAGTAGGCGTATACCAGGGACTGCTTCAAATCTGTTTCTCTTTTTCATTATGCTCGGATTAAACCAAATTTGTATAAATTATGGCTGAGGCCGCGCCAATTTTGCAATTTTAATTGCTCGGACACATTTTTTGACATATTGTTTTTGGCTGTAGAGGGAAAAAAGATTTAGTGCAGTTTTATGAAAACTCAAAATGAATTCACGATTCTTTCCGACTGGGCCAACTTCAATATATGACATCGGTCCACTCGGCAATGAATTGCATGTTCATTTTGAGGTGTCTAAACTGCATTCTGATTTTTCATCGGCCTCAGTTTAAGCTGAGCTTGTAATCTATACACTGAAGGTTCAGAATGTGGTTTTGACCCAAGCCAGAAACACCAACAGGCCTCAAAAAGTGCGTTTACATAAACAAAAATTTGTTATTAACACATATGTTTGTCACATTTTTTGTTCACTGTAATTAAGAAAGTAAACAATATATCGCCTTGAAACTTAGTCAAAACGTTCCTTGAGACAAATATAATAAAAAGGCTACTAAAACTTAAACATTTAACAACTGTGAGCAAAGTGACAATGTGATTTCTTGTATATCACACATCTAGCTAGGTTAATGGTCAGAAAAAAAGGTGTTTTACTTCAATCATATGTACCAAGGCTACCAAAATAACTATTGATGTGGTTCATCAGCTCTTCGAAAATGTCCCTTCTGCCGATCTCAATCAGCGCTTTGTATAATAATTCCCCCTGTTTGCGCCTCCATTTGAAAAGCATCTTTAAGATCTCTGTCTGGCCTGGGTCATCCATCATGATGCAGTTATATATAACCAACGTTATATTTTGGGACTATCTAACCATTTACCCATTTGTGATTATACCTGTTGTTATAAACGATGTCATCACTTTATCTTCACATCTGTCTTCAGCATATTCGGTTGGATCGCTACTGTAATCCATACACTGGGTTTAGTAATAACTCGTTCAACAAATAACTGCGTCTTGGATTTCGAATTTGAAAATACCCTACCGTCAGATCACAGCACGATTCATTTCACATCGGACACGATAAGACCTAGAGTTTCTCAAGTGAAGCGGGTCAGTCGGAAAACATCATCGGTTTCTGCTGAGTCATTAATAGAATGTCTTAGTACTAACCCAGTTCCCATTACTGACGCTGATTCTGTCGACCAATTGGTCCAAAACTACAACTCTACAATGAGACGTGTTATTGATCGTCTTGCTCCCGAAACCACCAAGTTCTTTGTGGTCAAACCCAGAGTGCCGTGGTTCTGTGATGCGATCCGTCAGAGCAGACAAGAAACTCGTCGACTGGAAAGGAACTGTATAGCTAATCCTCTGCAGGTAAACATGCAGATTTTTAAAGCCAAGCGGTTAGGACACAATCGACATGTAAAACAAATAAAGGAGTTGTATTACCGGCATAAAATCCAGAACTGCGACCAGAGAAAACTATTTTCTGTAATAGATGACATGACTGGCAACAAAGCAGCTGCAGCAAAGAATTTGCCTCAACACGACAACGATCAAAAATTAGCCGAACAGTTTCTAGACTTTTTTAATAGCAAAATAAATCGTCTTCGAGGGCAACTGATGCATGTTCCTGGTGATATTCCATGTGTATCTACTGAACTTGGTCACTCATTCATGCATTTTAGTACAATTAACGTTCTGATCAAATTCATGAAATCAATGAACTCTAAATCGTGTGTTTTGGATCCGATCCCGACTCACTTTCTGAAAGCTGGTCTTCCTTATGTTTCAACGCATTTATTATCGATTGTGAACAAATCTTTTGTTTCGGGCGTTTTTCCATCAGAATTAAAAACGGCTATCATAAGACCTCGGTTTAAAAAGTCTGGATTGGATCCAAATGAATTGTGTAATTACAGGCCTGTGTCAAATGTTCCTTTTGTTGGTAAATTAATCGAGAAAATAGCTGCTCACCAGCTTCATGCATATTTGGTCCGATTCTCATTGTTATCCAAATTTCAGTCAGCTTATCGGCAGTATCACAGTACTGAGTCAGCACTGTTGAAAGTTCAAAATGATATTTTGATTTCACTTGACAATCGGAAAGAGGTTATTTTAGTTATGCTTGACTTGACTGCCGCTTTCGATACCATTGATCAGTCCATTTTACTTCATAGATTGAAAAACAGGTATGGGATTACAGATTTAGCGCTCCAGTGGTTCACTTCCTATTTAGTGGGTCGTACCCAAAGGATTTGCATTGGGTCAGCAAAGTCAGAGTTGAATCCTTTGCTTTTTGGTGTGCCACAGGGAAGTGTACTTGGGCCAATTTTGTTCACATTATACCTTGCACCGTTAGACGATATTTTCAAGAAACATGACATCAATTTCATGTTGTATGCTGATGACACCCAGCTGTACGTGTCCTGTAAGAATGGTAATAATTCAAAGACTCATCTTGAAGCATGTGTTAAGGAAATTAGACAATGGATGTTTTTGAACAAGCTTAGTTTCAATGATTCGAAGACTGAGGTGATTCATTTTCATTCCTCGTTTCGTAAATGTGACCTTTTGTCAGGTTTGCACGTTGGAAATAATGATATTACTCCTAGCACAGTCATTAGGAATCTCGGTGTGTATTTTGATAATCACTGTAATATGGCTACTCATGTCTCTAAAATGTGCCAATCAGGATATTTTGCTTTGCACCGCATTAGCAAAATTCGCAATGTTTTAGATCGCACCACTACTGAACGACTTATTCATGCCTTCATTACGTCACGACTGGATTATTGCAATAGCCTGCTTTATGGCCTTCCTGACTATTTAATCCATAGGCTACAATTAGTTCAAAACTCAGCCGCTCGTCTTATTACCCATACTAAGAAATATCAGCACATTACCCCTGTTCTCCAAAGTCTTCACTGGATTCCAGTGGCACAGCGTATTGAGTTCAAGATCCTTATCTTGGTTTATAAAATCTTACATAAACACGCATCTGGTTATTTGTTGGATTTGTTGACAGTTCGGGAAAGTTCTATAGCCACTCGCTCCTCCAATGAAACACGCTTAGTCCAGCCCCGTTTCAATCAAAATCATTATGGCATGCGTGCCTTTTCAGTAGCAGCACCCAGTATATGGAATAAGCTTCCTTATTTTATTCGGAACGCACCTTCTTTTTTATCTTTTAAGTCAGCACTAAAAACGTATTACTTCCGTCAGGTTTTTAAATAACATTCATGATGATTGACTGATTGTGGTTTTAATGTATTTTTAATGAGTTTTACTTGGTATTTAAATCAATAAATTGGTGATGTATTAATATTTTTAATGAGCTTTTTTAGTGTATTTAATGACATTTGTTTTATTTACTTTGTAAAGCGCATTGAGATTGTGTGAATGATGTAATGCGCTATATAAGAATTAATTATTATTATTATTATTATTACTGTAAGCCGTCGTTGCTGTGCTGCTTTCTCCAAGTTGTGTATGCTGTACCTCTCCCATGTTGCTTGAGTCCTCTTCATCTGTTTAAAAAAAGTAATTCCGACAATACAAAAGTTAAATTTTTAAAAAGAATGCTAGAAAAGGAGTTACTTTGATTGTTCATTTAATTATAAAGAGTGAGTAAAAAAGGCGGAACCCAAACCCCCAAAGTTATATTTCATATTTAAAAAAATACGTTGCACCAAACATAATAATGACTGAAAAGCCAATTTCATAAGCTACTTTTACATGACAAAAATACTGATATTGCTCAATCCGTTCAAACAATATTACCATTTAAACACAATGACCCTAAAACCTCTTTTGCCCAAAAATGCGATTTCAAGAATTGTCTTTAAACATCACCAGCGATAAAACCTCAGTTTAAACGTTAAAAATATTCAACAAAGTCCTCTTGAAGGCCCGTATTTTAAAAAAGTGGCTTTTATAATGCCTAAAGATATTGTGTACTACAGTTGTTGACAGTTGTTGAAACAAGTATTCTGTGTCATTTTCTTTGTTGTTCCTGTGGAGAACCGGGCCGGTGGAAAGGGGGGAAAGAGGCAGGAGGGGGCCAGGCACGCAGGTTCACGAGTACATGTACACATGGTACAGGTGGCAGCCAGTGATCTTCAGTTCTCTTCCTTCCAGAGGGTTTATTCTGCCAGTATAATAGTGGTAGTAATCAGGCCCCGAGACTGGGGCTACCTGCAAAGAGTCGGGCAGGCGGTGCCAAAACCCGCGTTTTTGGGCGGTATTTATGTGCTCGTGTAGTACAGTCTAAACCCTTTGGAAAAACTGAAAGTTGATATCAGGCCGCCAAACCTCGGAAATTTACAACAAAGAGAACATTGATAAAAATAAACAAATGTTGTTACATTTCAAGGTCCTTGGCCCGCATTTCCAATGATTAAAACTTATTATGAGCTACACATTAAAGACCATAGCGCAATGTTTTTCCAGACAACCCGTTACGAACAAAACTAAGGACGATAATGAGGGACATGAAATAAATTAAAGGGGTATCATTGGGTCCCCTACATCTCTTCCCCGCCTTGGAGTCTTCGCCCCCGATGACTCAGGTCAAAGATGGCGGCGGCCTGACAACGCCCAAAATGGAGTCGGGAGAGAACTTTTATGAAAAAATGCACAGCATTTTCAACAACGAACTAGGAAGGTTAGAATAACACAACACAAATAAGTGTCCTCCAGATTAACTACTGAACACCATAATCCTCGGGCACACTCTAGAGTAATAGATGGAATAATACAGAAAAGTTAGAATAACACAACACCAACAAGTGTCCTCCAGAGTAGCCACTCAAACACTATATTCTCTGAGCACATGCTAAGGAGAAACAACATGGTGGCTTTAATACCTCCAGATGAACGAACCTGGTATCGACGGGTCGAGTGCTCCTCTGTGGTTGCAACAGGAGAGCCCTGGTCATCTGTTGTCACCGGCGCAGCGTCTACACTCTCCATGGCGTCATAGACTGGCGGGCGCTGAAGGATATAGCCTCGTGGTGGATCATCATCAAAGGAACTGAGACAGTCGCTCGAGGATGACTCAGGTGATTGTTGCACGTCGTCCGGGAGAAACGGGCAGTGCTTAAGGTCTTGGCGGTAGAGAACCTTCTCTCTGCAAACTTATTCCGAACTACATAAACCGGCCCATCTTGGCATGGCTGCCGAACGACCATGTAGGGTTCTTCCTCCCAGTAATCCTTTATCTTGCAACGTCCCTGGTGCCCTCGGCTTCGTACCAGGACGTAATGTCCAACCTCCAGAGGCTTCTCGAAGACTTTCCGAGCCTGGAGTGCCCTCCTGGTCATAGCTGCTTCTGCTGTCTTCTTGGAGGCGACTTGGCGGGCAACCTTGAGGGACTTTTGGTGGTCTTTTGCGTAGGAGCCAAAGCTTTGCCACTCCCGCTTGGAAGCTTCCCCGCCTAAAACTGTGCTATGTGGGAACCTAGCGTTTCGACCAAACATCAAAAAGAAGGGCTCTACTCCGGTCGTTGAATGCACAGAACTATTGTAGGCAAAGACCAAGGTTTGTAGTTGGTCTGTCCATCTTGCTTTCTTCCCCCCTGGGAGCGCCGCCAACATATTGTGCATCGTCCTATTGAAGCGCTCGCATTGTCCGTTGCCAGCGGGATGGTAAGGGGTAGTGTGCCCCTTATGAATCCCATACATCCCGCATAGCTCGGTGACAATGGGCGATTCAAAATTCCGCCTGCAGTCGGAATGTAGCCTGAGGGGGCAGCCGAATGGAAGGAAGATGTACTTTACTAGGGCTCGTGCAATGGTGGAAGCCTTCTGGTCCCTGGTTGGGATGGCCCAGACGAACTAAGTGAAAACATCTGTTACAACCAGCACGTTTTCGTGACCATCTTGTGAGGGGTTCCAGGACAGTAATATCCATCGCCAAGGTCTCCATGGGGGCCGTTGCAGAGAGCGTCTCAAATGGTGGTTGGGTACGCCGCACTGGGGGTTTGCTGAGGGCGCAGCGTTTGCACTTGTAACACCACTCTTTGATGTCCTCCTTCATGTTGTGCCAGAAGACATGCGACAAAAGCAGAGGGTAAGTCCGCTTAGGCCTGAAATGCCCTGCTTCATCATGGAACGTAGTCAGAGCTTCAGCTTGCAGTGCCCTTGGAAGTACTAGTTGGCGATGTACCTCGCCAGTGGACGGAGAAGTAACCCGTCTATACAGGAGCCCATCCTCAAGGAGTAACGGAGAATCACGAAGGAGAACCAGAGATTCATGACTACAGGTAGCCCTCTCTTGCCGCGTAGGCTGTAACACCTTTCTCAGGTACTTGATAACTGGCTGCAATATCGGATCGTCCTGATGCAGGGCTCTCAACTGTGCCCTTGTGTACCCAGGTAAGCATGGCTTGCCCCCGTTGCGACATGCCTCAACCTGATTACAGAAGGAGATCGGGAGTGAAGCACCGGTAGAGTGGTCCGCCAGACATGCAGTAACAGTCTGTTCGGGTACAGTCATAGTGTTGCAGAAAGGGTGACCCTTTTGATCCGTTGCTCCGTCCTCTTCCATGCGTGACAGGGCATCAGGTGCTTGGTTGTTCCTCCCCGGTCTGTAAGCAATCTCATAGTCGAAGGAGCTGAGCTGCTGTATCCATTTCATTTCGGTGCATCCAAGATTGGCTGTCTCCAAGAACTTGAGCAGGTGGTGGTCGGTCACAATTGTGCACTTGTGGCCGAGGAGGTAGTCCTTAAACACCTCTGCTACGTCCCACTTGATGGCTAGAAGTTCAAGCTTGAAAGCGCTACAACGACCCGAGGGCTCAGAGGGCCACAGGGCACGGGAGGCATAAGCAATGACATGACGGTGCCCCTCACTGTCATCTTGAAATAGGATGGCTCCCTAGCCTGAACTGGATGCGTCGGTTTTAAGCCGAAAGGGTTTGCTGAAGTCTGCATAGGCTAGTACAGGTGCAGTTGAGAGGCAGTTGATGAGTTTGTGAAAGGCATCCCGACCGTCGCCATTAAGTGTGATGCATGTGTTTCCCACTCTGCCCTTCTTGTGACTCTTCCCTTGATCTCCCTTTAGGTATCGAAACAACGGTGCAGCAATGGCGGCATATCCACGAACAAATCGCCGGAAGAATCCTGTAAACCCCAGGAAGGCTCGAAGGTCGCGCACCGAGGTTGGCTCCGGCCACTCCTGAACGACCTTGACCTTGTCCGGGTCTACTGCAACTCCACTGCTGGATACTCTATGGCCCTAATACTGAACTTCTGATCGCAGAAGATGGCACTTTACCAGTTTGAGTTTGAGCCCATGCTGACGGAGCCTGGAGAACACCTTATCGAGGTGAGCCATATGGGTTTCGAAATCTGGCGAGTAAACGATGATATCATCCAAGTAGATCAGCACAGAGTCGAAGGACAGATCCCCAAGACATCGCTGCATGAGCCGCTGGAAGGTGGCAGGTGCATTGGAGAGCCCAAAGGGTAGCCTCGTGTACTCGTATAACCCAAAGGGCACGGTGAAGGCTGTCTTCTCGACGTCCCTCGGGTGCACCGCCACCTGATAGTAACCACTCGTCAGATCTAAAACACTGAAAAACCTTGCACCGCCAAGCGCTTGAAGCAACTCCTCAATTCGAGAAGGCGGGAAGGAGTCACGATGGGTCAGCTTGTTTAACTGCCGGTAGTCTACACACAAGCGAATGCTTGTGTCCTTTTTCTGGACAACCACGACCGGAGATGCCCAAGGACTTGTACTCTCACGAACAATCCCCTCCTCCAACAGGCCTCGGATATGGTCCCGCACTGTTTGATATTGTGACGGGGGAAGTGGTCGATGTCGCTGGTGGATTAGGTGTGCGGACTCTGTATCAATGAGGTGCCTCACAGTATCTGTATATCCTAAGTCCTGGGGATGGTGAGAAAACGTGTCTCGATGCTTGACCAACAAGGTGGACACCCTCAATGCCTGCTTCGCAGTAAGGTCTTCTCCAACGTCCACCGAGGGCACACCAGTCTCTGGTCCTTGACCTTCTGTTACACTGATCCCAGTCAGTCCTGCAACAGGGGGTTCAGTGGTTGTTTGGCTGCCATCGTGGCTCTCCACTATAGATCCAACGTACAGGGTGCCAATCTCTACCGACTTTTGGATGGCCATGTCTGCTTCATTCTCATTGTACAAAGCGACATTGAAGGACCCAGACTCTACCCTTACGAGGCACGGCGGTACGACAACACCGTATGGAACGTCCCCACTCTTGGATGGTTCCAGGACCGCATCAAATGCTCCCCCTCCAGGACTAGGAAGCCCCTTACACTCTACTGTGACTCCTTGCCTTGCAGATACTGCAATGTATTGCTCTGATGTTACTATATACGCCTTCCCAACCTCTCCAGTCGCTCTGCCAAATTCCATTTTCTCCCCCACCGTTTGAAGAGCTCTCTGCCAAGCCTGTCCCGAAGGCCAGGTTATCTTCTCCACATGCTTCAACCCTTGATCACCGACCAAGAACTCCCAACAGTCGCGGAGGATATTCATTCCCAGGTTCCCCTGTACATTTGCCGCCTTCCAGTTCCTCAGGGTGGAGCACCGTTCCTGGATGACTAACACCACCCGTGACTTCATTACGTGGCCCAACGCTGAAACGTCTGTCTCAAAGCAACCCACATATGGTATGGATGCACCGCTAGCTCAGACAAGGGAAAATGTTGACGGGATCCCCTGAAGCTGGAACCCCTTTGGCTTTAAGCACTCTTGGAAGAATCTCTCCCCAACGGTCGTCACTTGGGATCCAGGATCTAGAAGACAGGTTACCGTCTCTTTGGCAAACTTAACAGTAACGGAGAAACACTCGCCAACAGCTTTGGATAAAAATTGCCTGTCTACTGCTGCAGATGAGCCAGTCACACCAACCTCTGTCATATGGCTCTCTACAGCAGAGGCTGCTCGTTTAAAGTCTGAGGTGCTGGATGCCCTGAAGTTGCGGATGTGTTCCCTTGGGTTGTGCCTCCACGACCGTAATTCTCAGGTGGGTACTCAGTTGGCCTCTGGCCTGCTGATGGGAACGGCGGGCCCCGGTACTGTTCTGCCCGACGGGAAGGTGGTGGAGGTGGCCCTCCCATACGGCACTCCCGAGCAAAGTGACCCGGCATGCCACAACGGTAACAAACACCAGAGCGAGGCGATTGGTTGCGATTCATCGACCACGCCGGGCCAACCCCTCCGTAGGGCGGGTGATATGGTGTACTCAAAGGGGCCGGACCGGGCTGGGGGGCTCCGACTACCTGCTTCACTGCTTCGACAATTCGGTCAGACATGTGGTTGAGGGCAGTAAGGAGGGACTCGTTTGGAGGGGCGCTACTTCCCCCCATCTGTATAGATGCACTGTGAACTCCATCAGAACCAGACACCTTGTGCCTCGCCTCCTCTTGTCCTTCACGCTTTATGGCGTATTCCCTGATCTCCCTAAAACTCCCCATTGTACCCCGCTCGTGCTGATTTCTGCAGGAGTTCCGAAGGTACGTGTCTCGGAAGCCCTCCACAAATTGCTCCGCCAAGGTAGTGTCTGGCTCCAAGTACAGCTTGGGGTCTCGCCGGGTGAGGCGCATAAATCTCTTCTCGAGATCAACCGCATAGTCCCTGATGGATTCGCCATACTTCTGCTGTCGTTAAAAGAACATGCGCTATAGTTCCCCGACGGGTAGCTTGTCGCTATAAGGCTCTTGAAGAAACCAGAGAATTTCATCAGCCTTCGTCTTTGCTGCTAGGAGAGCCTTTACCTCGGTCTTGGGTCCTCCGCGGAGGTAGTCCAACACAAACGGCCCCCTTTGAGGTGGGGGATGGTGTAGCGCTCGAAAGCATATTCAAAGCTCTTGATGAAGTCCTCTATCTCGCTAGCTTTGCCATCAAAAACAGAGATTTTCCTCTCCGGCGCCATTACCAGCTGCTGCTGTGGTTTCTTGAGCAGCTTGGCCAATTGTAGCTGAACGTCCACCATCGCTGCATCCCCAGGGCTAGGGGGCACTGGCTCAGGGAGCAGGACGGAGTACGTACGTTCCAACCATCCTCCGGCTGGGGGTATAATGACATCTTGTGAGGCCGGAACAACCACTTTGTCTGCACCCTCAGAATACAGGAGGCCTGTTGCTGTCGGGTACTGAGCATGAAGGACAGAAAGGCTCAGTGGACCTCCGTCGTCCTGCAAGGGAAACTGGTGGATGGATGTGGGCCCCTGAATTATCACGTAAAGTGTCATATTGCCAGTTACAATGGGAATACAGAACAGGTATAAGATTACGGCAAGGGCAGTTTGCATTAACACAAAAACTTCGTGAACCAGGAAATGTAAACGGTATTTCTGCAAATAAGTCTCCACCAGGTCACTGCCTAAAATACCTCAGACCAATTTCAATGTACGAAATATGCAAAAATGGCGGACACCCTCGAAACAATCAAATATTGCTCACTGGTATCAATATGTACGACACACAAATTATATCCTGGTACACACTTGGGGTAAAACAATATATCCCCAGATGCAATAAGCCAAAAAAACCGATAAACTAAATTAGGGGTATTTCAGTAACCTTTTTTTAAAATGTACACTACCCCCTATGAGTACACATTCAGTGGCAAGACTTATAAACACTCCCGAAATATTGGAATGATGTGACAAAGCCTTGGACAAACTCTCTCTTATGATTGAACTTGCTTTCCGACTATATAGGATTACAAGCTAACATACATTTACAGTAAAAAAATAAAATGCACTGTTACGAATTTTTTTTTTTTGTTTTCTTTCTTTGGCAAGGTCCAAAGCGTGATGTTAGGCAAATCTATGTTCTATCCAAGTTATTCTGGCAAGGCAAATCAAGGCAACTCTTATCAAGGCAAATCTATATTCTATTCAATACAAAACAGGAAGCACATTAAAAAGAATATCATGGTATGAATAAATTCTTATGTCTTATATGTGGTGCTAAACAATTTCAACTCTCACTCAGCAAACAACAAGCAATACTTGTATATAATACTACTAAAACAAGCAACCAGGGTCTCTATTCCGATGTAAAATCTGGGGTTAATGGACTTCCAAATAAAATTACAAATGTAGTTAAATAATGACTTAGAGAATATATAATACAACTGGTAGAAATTCCAAGAAAGCCTTCCAGACCATCCACGGGGTAAGAGCCTATCCTGGTCCTCTTGTTCCCTGTCCTCTCGCAGCTTCTGTAAAAACTTGATCCTGCCGACTACGCTTGTGGAGAACCGGGCCGGTGGAAAGGGGGAAAGAGGCAGGAGGGGGCCAGGCACGCAGGTTCACGAGTACATGTACACATGGTACAGGTGGCAGCCAGTGATCTTCAGTTCTCTTCCTTTCCAGAGGGTTTATTCTGCCAGTATAATAGTGGTAGTAGTCATGCCCCGAGACTGGGGCTACCTGCAAAGAGTCGGGCAGGCGGTGCTGTAGTATCTTGAGCAAAGACTAGGTGCGCCTTGAGTTGAGACTACTATTGTGTATATTGTATTACGTGAACCGCCAAAGGTCATCACGTGACACAACATGTATAAAGTGTGAAAGTGACAGCAATAAAAGCGGACACGCACGGACTCGTAAAGATGGACTGTATGCGTTGTAGCATGTTTATTGGATTCTTATAATAATTAAGAACACTTCATCTGGCGACGAGGATCGTTTGTGATATGCATGATGTCAAAAACAACCATGAATGACTTGCCGTCGGTGCCAAACTTCGATCCGCACGATGTGCGTGGAGGCTCCCAGGGTCAGCATGGACAGAGACAGGCGTGGAAAAAATGGCTACGCTCGTTCGAACTGTACGTAACCGGCAAGGGCGTGACAGACGTGGAACAGCGTAAGGCACTGTTGTTGCACTGTGCCGGAGTGGCGGTGCAAGATATCTTCTACTCACTGCCGGAGAAGGAAGGATCGGACGCCTACGTTAAGGTGAAGAACACTTTAACTGCTTACTTTGAAACCAAAGTAAATGTACCATATGGAAGATATGTCTTTCGCAGTCTGTCTCAAGCAAACGATGAAACTGTGGCCGAGTTTGTAGTTAGACTACGTCACCAAGCAGCCACGTGTGATTTCACTAATGTGGACGAACAGATAAGAGATCAGGTCATCGAGAAATGTAAATCCAACAAACTCCGTACCAAGCTGCTAGAGAAAGGACATGGCCTGACTCTGCAACAACTGCAGACCATTGCAGCGACGATAGAGATGACGGAGACCCAGACAAGACATATGGCAGAGGGGACATCATCATTCGGTGGGAGAGAGACTGTTGCCAGTGTTAAACCGTCATCAAACATGTTAAATATGTCAAGAGGCCGGGGCAGCAATTCATATCCAAGACGGTCGACATGGTCAAGTGCGAGCGGTAGTCGTGGTCCAAGCACATCCAATCATGGACGGTATCCAGGCTCGCGTGGACGGGGATCCTCGGGTGCTAGCGCTACTGTCAGTCAGCGGGGATCAGCTGGAAAGTGCTACCGCTGCGGGCATGACGGACACTATGCCAAGGACAAGTCCTGCCCTGCCAGAGGGAAGGAATGCAACAAATGTGGCATGATGGGTCATTTCTCATCCTGTTGCAAAACTAAGATGGCCCCACAAGGACAGAACAACAAAAGGGGAACTGTACGTAATGTAGACTATGAACATGAAGAGCATGATGGTGAATATGATTTGTATTCATTTAGTGTAAATACTGTTCATGTACCCACAGATGAAACAAAAGTGAAGGTTGTAGTTGATAAGAAAGTACTAGATATGATTGTAGATAGTGGAGCTACTGTTAACATTGTTGATCACGAAACATGGGAAATGTTGAAAGCCAACAGAATTAGATGTTAGTCGGAAAAGACGACCAAAAGGTTGTATGCCTATGGTTGTATGCCTATGGTCCATTAGATCTGAGGGGCAAGTTCACCACAAGTGTGTTGCTTTCTGGTTCAGATTCAGCAGAGAGCATAGAGGCAGAATTCTATGTACTGAATGGTAAAGGGCCTGCCTTACTTGGTAGAGAGACAGCTTTGAAGCTTGGGGTGTTGAAAATTGGTGTAGATGCGGATGTGGGTGGAGTAAGTAGTGTGCAAAGTGTACTTACCAAGTACCCAGAGTGTTTTGAGGGCATAGGTAAACTAACAAATTACCAGCTCCATCTGCATGTAGACTCTGATGCTACCCCAGTAGCTCAGAACATGTACCGTATTCCGTATAGCTTGAGGGCTAAGGTGAATGATAAGTTGGATGAGTTAGAGGCTCTAGACATAATTGAGCATGTTAACGAGCCCAGTTCCTGGGTAAGCCCAGTTATTGTTGTCCCAAAACCCAATGGTGATATTCGTCTATGTGTAGATATGAGGCAAGCTAATCAAGCCATTAAGCGGGAAAGACACCCGATTCCAACGGTTGACGAAGTACTGTACAAAATGAATGGCAGTGTTGTGTTCAGTAAACTTGACTTAAAGTATGGTTTCCACCAAATTGAGCTAGATGAGCAATCAAGAGACATAACAACCTTTGTAACCCACAAGGGATTGTATAGATACAAGAGGCTTATGTTTGGGATAAATACAGCCCCAGAAATGTATCAAAATGTCATTAGTCAGGTGATCGGTGTGGGTGAAGGTGTAGCTAACATATCAGATGATATTGTAGTATATGGCAAGACACAGGAAGAGCATGACCAGAGGCTAGACTGTGTCATGAGAAAATTGAAGGAGAGAAACCTGACCTTGAACAAAGATAAATGTGAGTTTGGGGTTCACAAAATCACTTTCATGGGCCACACTATGTCTAGAAATGGCATTCAGCCGACAGACGACCGTGAAGAGGCACTACGCAATGCCAGGAGACCAACCAATTCTGCCGAAGTGAGGAGTTTCCTTGGGCTGGTGAACTTCTCAGCTTGTTACATCCCCAACCTTGCTACAGTGGCAGAGCCATTAAGGAGGTTGGTAAGGAAGAAAGTGAAGTTCCACTGGGGAAAAAAGCAAGAAAACAGCTTCAAGAAATTGAAAGAAGCGTTGACACATACAAATACTCTGGGATACTTTCGACTCGACGCAGACAGTACCCAACTTGTGACAGATGCGAGCAATGTCGGCCTTGGAGCCGTGCTTCTGCAAGAGTACGATGGCCAATTGAAGGTCATATCTTATGCCAGTAGAACACTGACTGATGTTGAAAAGAGATATTCAACAACCGAGAAAGAGGCTCTTGCTGTGGTGTGGGCATGCAGTAAATTCCACACTTACCTGTATGGGGTAGATTTCGTGTTAATGACAGATCACAAACCCCTTGAAGTCCTATATGGGCCAAAATCCCGGCCAAACGCCCGAATTGAGAGGTGGGTGATGAAGTTGATGTCTTACTCCTTCAAAGTTAAGTACCTACCAGGAAGATGTAATATTGCAGATGTTCTGTCGAGGCTTACAAAGACGACCCCTGCTAAGGAGCAAGAAACACTGCAGGATGAAACAGAACGCTATGTACGCTGGGTAGCAAGCGAGGCAACGCCGAAAGCTTTCACAACCAGAGAAGTTGAAGAAGCTTCAAGAGCAGATGACGAATTAAGTGCAGTTCGGAGATGCCTCAACGAGGACTCATGGGGAACTGATGTCAAAGATTTTTTCCCTATGAAGAATGAGCTCTCATGTATTGGTTTTCTCGTCTTGAGAGGAACCAGAATTGTAGTTCCCAAGAGTCTGAGACTACAGTGTGTCCAGTTAGCCCACCAGGGACATCTTGGAGTGGTCGGCACTAAACAGAGGTTGCGAACCAAGGTTTGGTGGCCGCGCATGGAGAGAGATGTTGAGAACTTTGTGCGGAGATGTCATGGTTGCCAGATTACTGGAGCAATGCCTGCCCCTGAGCCAATGAACCCGACTCCATTGCCAACTGGTCCATGGCAAGACATTAGCATTGATCTACTAGGTCCATTGCCATCACAAGAGTATGTGCTAGTGATAGTTGACTATTACAGTCGATACTATGAAGTTGATTTTATGAAGGTCACTACAAGTGATAGGGTCATTGAGTCACTTGAGAATGTGTTTGTTCAACACGGTTTATCACTCACTTTAACGTCCGATAATGGACCCCAGTTCACCTCAGATAAGTTTGAAGCATACCTCTCAGAAAATTGGATCAAACACAGAAAAGTCACTCCGTTGCATCCAGCAGCCAATGGGGAAGTTGAGAGACAAAATCGGTCTCTGATGAAAAGAATACGCATTGCACATGCAGAGAAGAAAGACTGGAAAAAGGAAGTAAGAGAGTACTTGTTTTCATACAGAACAACACCACATAACACTACAGGTGTTACCCCAGCAGAGATGATGTTCAAACGCAAACTACGAACAAGGCTTCCTGAAGTTGAAGAGATGGCTGGACAAGATGAAGAGATAAGAGACACAGATGCCTTGAGAAAGGAGAGGAATAGGAGATACATTGACAAGAAGAGAGGTGCAAAAGAAAATTACCCAAGCGGTTTGATGACTTTGTAATGTATCGTTAGTTTGTGATGTAAGGCCTACAGAAAAAAAAATATAGAAAAAAAAGTCAGTTTTGCTCATATGTGATTTTTCCTATTTGAGACAAAGTAGTCATGCCTTCTTATTTGTTTATTAGTATTTTCTTTTGATTGGTTGAGCAACAACTCATTTTATCATGGAAACAGCTATTCCACAATTCTTATTAGTGTTACACTGAAAGAGAATGTTTGCTTAATTTTGGCATTAGAATTAAGTACTGTATGTATGGTGCTCAATACCTTTGGAAGACACAAATCCTGTAAACACACACACATGAGATTTATGTGTATTATTTTGACTATGAAAGCAGTTTAGAATTTTCAGTGCATTTCTATACTTAATATTCTGTACTGATAGTAATGGTTTATTCTCTCATTACCGTATCTTTTGGATAAATGCAAAAACTAGTTTTGTTTGTTAAATGGAAAAGAAGCTGTTTGATACAGACATGTATTTTACCCAAGTTAAAAGACACTAATTCTTCAGTGTTGGCATAGTTTAAACATTGTTTGAAGAGTTAAGAGTTAAAAAAAGAGAGAGAGAGAGTCCACATGGAAACAGAAAATTTTCAAATTCAAACTCATTGCATTGAAAACAGTTTACTGAAGTATAGATTCCCACATTACTGTTTTTGTGATGTATTCCCAAAATCTTGTATTTAATACCATTCATGTATTTGGATTCAAGATCTAAGAAAGGGAGGAGATGTAGTATCTTGAGCAAAGAGTAGGTGCGCCTTGAGTTGAGACTACTATTGTGTATATTGTATTACGTGAACCGCCAAAGGTCATCACGTGACACAACATGTATAAAGTGTGAAAGTGACAGCAATAAAAGCGGACACGCACGGACTCGTAAAGATGGACTGTATGCGTCGTAGCATGTTTATTGGATTCTTATAATAATTAAGAACACTTCAGGTGCCAAAACCCGCGTTTTTGGGCAGTATATATGTGCCCGTGTAGTACAGTCTAAACCCTTCGGAAAAACTGAAAGTTGATATCAGGCCGCCAAACCTCGGAAATTTACAGCAAAGAGAACATTGATAAAAATAAACAAATGTTGTTACATTTCAAGGTCCTTGGCCCGCATTTCGTATGATTAACTTATTATGAACTACACGTACTAAATTAAAGACCATTGCACAATGTTTTTCCGGACAACCCGTTACAAACAAAACTAAGGACGACAATGAAGGACATGAAATAAATTAAAGGGGTATCATTGGGTCCCCTACATTCCAAACAGTCGATTACACAATACACTGCTTTTTTTGGACGAAACAGGTTTTAGGGTCATTGCGTTTAAATGGTGATATTCTTTGAACGGATTGAGGAAATTCAGTATTTTTTTTACCTATAGTGGCTTATGAAATTGGCTTTCCAGTCATTATTATGTTTGGTGTTGCATATTTTCTTAAATATGAAATATATTTTTGGGGGTTTGGGTTCCGCTTATCAAGTGACACTTCTTCTTTATCAAAAGTAGTTTGATATAACAAAGGCCATGGACTCTTTGTGTAAAGGTGGAGGGAGTTGTGCTTCCTAGCAACCCTACATCCCATGGGAAAGACACTTGGACTTCTATATACACAAATACTTAAGTTAATACTCTCTATTATGTTAGTAGGCACTAACATATACCAGGGGACCGCCTCAAATCTGTTTCTCTTTTCCATTATGCACGGATTAAACCAAATTTGTATAAAATTATGGCTGAGGCTACGCCAATTTCCACATTTTAATTGCTCATGCACATTTTTTGTCATATTGTTTTTGGCATGTGACTCGGCATCTGTCCCTCAGATGATGTAGTTCCTTTCAGCTTATTTTGTTGTTTAGCCCCTCCCTCTTTAAACTCTGGTAAAGGTTTGTCTCTTTGAACAAGATTTGCCCATTTTTCCCAGCACGATTGAGTTTTCAAAGCAAACTCCAGAAAGAACAGATCATCAACAGGGTGTTTGTCTGCCAAAAAAACCCCCCAAAACATACATTTGTCAGTACAATATCAAATCTGCCTTTTGGGGATTGAATTTTAATTTTAAATGCAAGAGAAGCAAAGGAACTCAGACATATGTGCTTCCACTCGTGTCACTCTTTACTGAATTAGTTTTATTTGTTGCTTTTGGGTAAAGCTAACATTTAGGTATTTTGTTTGTTACAAATTCATTCAAAACATTTTGTCAGCAGTAGAAAAACTAGAGCAGTGGAGGCGGCGGTGTAATTAATTTAGATCGCTCTTTAACTACAAGTATTTGTATCACCGGAAATCATATGGAGCTAAAACAAAAACAAAACCATCGATAATGGATTTTTGTACAACCGCACTTTCAAGGCGACATTTCCCAAAGCCTAACCTTTTTTTTTCACGACATAAGTGTTTCAAGTAAAAGCTGATTCCAACCGCGTGCAAATGTGTTTTGTGTCAACGCTTGCACCCAATTCGCCAAACAATCTGCGGGTCCACTTTACCAATTTCTTCTTCAGCCGGGGTGTAGACTTTTACAATCAACCAAAACCCACCCGCTTACTAATCCCATACATACATGTATCTATGGATGCTTTCATACATGTTCCGTTACCTCTCTCACCACCTCCTAAAATGGGGTAATGCACGCAGCAGAAAAACCAACCCTAACATGAAAAGGGCTACATTGTGAAACTCGAATCGAGTTTCACAATGTGGAATCCACAGTGAAACTTCAGTATTAAGTTGCTTAATGAGTTAACACAAATTTCTCTTTGAGTACAACGATGCAAATTATATTTAATGCAATTATTTGTTTCCCCTTTCAATCTTTCTTAGGACCGAAATTTAGTTAATAATAAAGGAATAACTTTGAATAGTAATTCGTGTTAACAGAATTTTTCATGTAATTTCTGGTATACCCTAGATAAAGTAAATTAAAGGGAAAGTACAACATTTGCTCTTGCTGCAATTTTCAGTAGTAAATGGACTTGGGGATTAGAATGTTATAGCAAATATTGTTCAACTGACTTGTTTACACAGTTTGGGCTTGAAGATGCTGGAAAAACCAAGAAAAACATCATGTTCAAGGAGTCTGGTTCCCTGACCCCACTTAAGATGAAACGGAGCAGTTTGTTGACTTTGAGGAATTGAGGTCAGAGAATCAGTCTGGCAGGTTTGTACCCCTTCACAAATGTGTAATCAGTTGCAAAGAAAATGTCACAAAACTAATTATGAAAAAATAAGAGCAGTTTTTGAAGAAAAAAAAAAGTTTTCTCCAACGCTGGTCGGCCGACCAGCGTTGGAAAAATACCTGTTTTCTTGAAAATGTCAGCACATCAGGAGCCACGATTTTACAGGGTGCTTTAAAAATGTCATTCCCTAACAATCCAGTAAGATATTTCTTGATAATTTGATCATTTTGTTTTTTGATGTTTGCAAATGATGTATCTTCCCTTTAAGCACACTTAGCTTTTTAATGGCCAGAAAAAAGTTGTTTTGATTTGTCATGCAATTATATGTACCAAGGCTACTAATGTCATGAAAGAAAAAAAACCAATGACAGTGGTTTATTCTGATACCTACCTAAAAGGTCCATGGCAATGTCTCTTCTGCCGATCTTCATCAGAGATGTGCATAACACTATCCTCTGATCCGTGCTAGCGGATTGTTGGTGCCTCCATTTGACCAGCATGTTGAAGATCTGGTTTTCCGTCTGGCCTGGGTCATCCATCATGATGCGGTCAATCGTTGCCGGGCGTAAACCGAGATATGTAGCCAGCTTCCGCCATTCGGAGCCAAGCCTGTTAGAGATCATGTGTAGATCAGGATCACTGTTACCTGCAAACAGACACAAATTATTTAATACAGCTATTAATGAACGTTTTTGTGAAGAAATTGCATGTTTGTTGTATTTTATGATCGTTAAGATTGGGCTAAACATGAGAATTATACAATCCAAGATATATCTCATGCTATCCCAACCGTAACTCTATCACCGAGGAAACAAGAAGATTTCAATCTTTCTAGGAATGCCTTTGTAATGAGTATGGCGACCAATGATTAAAAAAAATAGACACATATGATACCCGGCAATAGGGACAGTCATTAGAATGAAAAGGGTAAGTAAGTGCACAGGTGTGCACAAGGTCACGTGTAGGGTGATGACAATTTTTAGGGCAAAAAAAATATGAACTGTCCAGGTCAAAATTGTTCAAAATTGATGTTAATATGGATAATCATTTACGCCTATTGAAATGTACGTACAAATGATCACAATTTTTTTTTACAATTATGTGTTTTCCCTTCAAATGTTCTTAGGACCAAAAGTTGGTCAATAATATAGGACTTGTAGACAGAAATTCATGTTATTAAAAGTGTTTCAGGGCCAATGTAATGTAATTATTTTAATGCAATCCTTGCAAAGGCACCTTTGCGTCCCATTTAAACTTACTTTAAATTTTTATTTTGCCTTCTTTAAGGGCATTTTGGTGCCGTTTTGGTTTAAATGTTATGAAAATTGTCATATTCATGATCAAAAGTGTGATGTCATTTCAGGCAGAAACCTCTGTTACAGCTATTTCAGCACCACGATTTGCTGGAGTTTTGGATATTTTACTGTTTTTAATTTTGTTTCCTTTGGTGATTCGTTGATGTTTCAGTACATGACAGGAGACCAATAAAGTTTTTATACAAATGTTTTCAATGACCAAATATTGGGTTCACAATTTGAAAAGAAAACCTATAAATTGAACAGTGTCTTCATGAAATGACATCACAGCAACCGCGCCCTCAGTTGTCTGAAAAAGCATGGAGTATTATCAATGTTTAAGAAGTGCACTTTTCATCAAATTTAACCAAAAGAGATGTCAAATAGTTTTTATACTGTACATTTTAAGAGGAACCGCTCGGTGCACAAAATACGTTACCAAGTAAAATTCATGTCATGCGCCTTTAATTTCAGGTACACCACAGGTAAAGTAAAACAGATTCTCCAGAGGTTCCTTTAATAGGCACACCTAGCTATTTCGACGGCCACAAAAAACAATGTTCTTCCTCGTCATATGTACCAAGGCTACTAATGTGATGGAAAAAAACGATTGATGTGGTTCATTCTGATACCTACCTATCAGGTAATCGGCAATGTTCGTTCTGCCAATCTTCGTCAGAGCTGTGCACAACACTTCCCTCTGTTTGCGCCTCCATTCAACCAGCATGTTTAGGATCTGGTTCTTAGTCTGGCCTGGGTCATCCATCTCGATGCGGTCGATCTCTGCAGTGCTTAAATCGAGATGTGCAGCCAGCTTCTGCCATTCAGAGCCAAGACTCTCAGAGATCTTGTGTAGAGTGAGGTCACTGAAATCTGGTAACAGACACGAATCAATTTATATATATCCAGGATCTAGTGTGTTCCGATTAGGCTTCAAAGGTAAAAGCATTGTGCCAGTTACTGTTCAGTTAATGGGCCAGTTGCCTGTAAAATAACTGGCACCATGATTCACCATTAAATGGGACTCATTGCGTATAGAGATAGCATGCTGGGAATGGTCAATACCTTGCAATGGTTCTTCCGACTGTGTGTTAACATTTTCAATCTAATTACCAGTAAGTGCTAATCCTTGCTGTTTAAAAAAAAAAGATCAGGCTATATAATGTTAAGATTGGCTAAACAGGAGATCTTTAAGATCAGGCTAAACATGAGAATTATACAGGGTGACACCAAAAAAATGCAACCCTAAAAACATTTGCCTTTCAAAAAAAAAGAGATTGGTGGATTTTTATGTTTTGGGTATCAAATTAAAGCTGGGAGCTTTTTCTTTTAAACTGAAACAATCAGTCATTTTTCATCCTGTACACAAAAAAATTACCACAGGAAGGGATTTTCACTGTACCTATTTGTGCATGTCCTAATTCTTACACACAACACGACAAATAATATGACAAGAGTACAAATGAATTTGACGAAAATACCTTTTATTTTCCACCTGAACAGGTATCTCACCCCTTTCAGTCCTACTTTAAACCTTTTCAGCATCATAAATATGTTAAAATATTGTAGACATTGCACAAATAAAGGATAATTGCACAGTAGGCTTACAGTAAAACGTTTCACTGTTTGAAGTATTTGTGCACAGGATGAAATATGACTACTTTTACATAATTGGAATTTTCTCAGCAACCTAAAGAGCTATTTTCATAATTTTGTTCAGTATTTGAAAGAAAAAACTCTCAGCTTTAATCTGATACCCAAAAAATAAAAATCCATCAATTCCTTTTTTTCTAAAGGCAAATGTTTAGTATTGCCTTTTTTTGGGGGGGGGGGTCACCCAGTACAATCCAAGATATATCTCATGCTATCCCAACCATTAACTCGATCACTGAGGAAGCAAAAAAATTTCAATCTTTCTAGGAATGCCTTTGTAATGAGTATGGCGACCAATTATAAAATTTTTTTAGACACATACATGTATGTTCAAAATTGATGTCAATACGGACAATCCTTTACGCCTATTGAAAGGTACGTACATCACAATTTTTGTTTAATTTAAAAAATATTTGGTGTTCCCTTTCGAATGTCCTTAGGACCAAAAGTTGGTTAATAATAAATGAGACTCGGGCCTTAAAACAGGCAGTATGAAGTGTTTTATTAATTTCAGGTATAGTACCATAGTTTCTCCATGGCTTCCTAAAGCACAACTAGCTATTTTGATGGCCATAAAAAAAACAATGTTTTGCCTTGTCATGCAATCATATGTGCCAAGGCTACTAATGTCATGAAAAAAAAAAAGATTGATGTGGTTCATTTTGAGACCTACCTATCAGGTCTTCGGCTACGTCTGTTTTGCCGATCTTTATCAGAGCTGCGCATAACACGTCTCTCTGTTTGCGCCTCAATTCAACCAGCATGTTGTAGATCTGGTTCTCCGTCTGGCCTGGGTTGTCCATCACGATGTGCTGGATCTCTGCAGCGCTTAAACCGAGATGTGTAGCCAGCTTCTGCCATTCAGAGCCAAGACTCTCAGAGATCTTGCGTAGAGCGAGGTTACTGATACCTGCAAACAGACACGAATCAATTAATATGGTAAACAATATTTCTGTAAAAAAAAATTCATGATGTTTTTTACTTTGTTCAAGAGCTTGTTTATTAGCTTACGCCTATGTTCAGCATGGCAACTTTAGACACTCATGCAATTCTCTGTCTGATTCTATTGATTCTCTCTGTCTCAGATTAGAATGAGAAGAACGCTGACTCATGGTGATAAGTTGGTGCACATGCAGTGTTTTTTTTTTTTTTAGACATAATGAAAAACGTAATACATATTAGTTTCCAATCAGCCTTTGTGCAGCAAAACGGAATGTTAAAAGTACTTTATTAGGCTTTATAACTTAATACCTGGAACTTCGGGGTGCTCTTTATCCAAGTTTGTTTCTGAAAAGAAAATAATATTAAATGTACAGGCATTATCATCGAGTGACGAACAATTATGAAACTCGGTACATGCATACAACTTAATATGAACATACCCAAGAAATTTCATCACTATATTTCAAAGGGTTTTGGAATTTTGGCTAATTAATTATTGGGGAAATTCAGAATTTTAGGAAAATTCAGGACAGTTCGGGTCACGAAAAAATCAAACTTGCAAGGGTATCGCGGATAAAGTTGAAGGGGGGCGCGGATACTAACCCCCCCCCCCCCACCACGGCCCTTGGGTTAAACACTTTTTATTACCAAGTACTTACAAGCTGGAATGATTGCCTCCAAGCGAGACAGGACCATTACAATCTGGAAACTATGACAAATTTCCTGTCTGAAAAAAGGCTGTGTCACTCACCTGAAAATTGGGGAGGTTCAACATCCAACTTTCTTTCTGAAATTAAATAGTATGAACTTTTTTTATGCATTTGCCTTTACAGTGTAAATACGACTGCACTGTGGAAAGAGGTACTGACAAATTGGGAGAGGACCAACACAGGACCTAATAATTCAGTTCATTCAGTTAACGTTGTTTCGGAGGTCGCATGCCCAAGTCTTTCTATAGTGAAATTCTTTATTAAACCTGCTTTCTGCATCATAAAACAATGGTAATTTATGTGTTTTTCCCTTTTCAACATTCTTTGGACTGAATTTTGGTTAATAATAAAGGAGCTGTGAGCCTTTAATAAAACATTTATAAATACCTACGACAGTTTACCCATTGCTATTGGTCGACAGCCTGTCACGTGGCCGGTCTTAAACGGTTAATAAAACACCGGCTGGCTACAACCAGCTGGTCTTAAACACTTTTCAAGTGTCACTTGAAATTTGGACTACTATGAAATCTGGTCACTTTAACCCGTTAATAGGTTGAAAATTCGCAATTCTCACATAGGCATGTGCAATACAACAAGTGAGTCGGTATTTCGTAGTCCTAAATTCACACTACACCGGCACAGCTGCATTGTGCCATTTACCGTTCACATAATGGGCCAGTTGCTTGGTAAATAACTAGCACAGCACTTTTAACATTAAATTCAACTAACTATGCATAGAGATAGCATGCTGGTAATGGTCTATACCTTGCGATGGATCTTCCGACATTGAGCAAGAAACTGAGCATTGTTTTTAGTGATGATATGCCTGGACTGTGTGCGAAGCATAGTATGAAACAGTTTGCCGGCTTCTGCTCACTGTCATGGCACAACCAACAAAGGGTCTATAGTTAAACCAAAAGTCAATATTATTTGAAATGCTATAAAACGGACATTTCGTCACCGTTTTCACGAAGAGCCACATATGTCAAAAGATACAATTTTTTTGATTTTTATTTTTTTTAATATTTCGCATTAAAACAATGTACTGAATCCTTTTTGACATGTTTCTGTAAGCAAAACATCATTAATTTCCAAGTAACATTTATGTTGCAAGGGATGCTGTCACGGATGATGCCCGATTCTGATTCTTCCAGATATTTTCCTTAATTTCTTTCTGTATAACCCCTTCCCTCTATAAACCTGTATATATAGTTTGTCCTTTTATGCCTATTCAACACGTAAAGAACAGTACCTGCGTGCACATGAGTTTAACCATAGCCAGCGTGCTGAAGAAATCGGCCAACCATGTAAATGAATATGTATGTTTGAATTTAAATAAAGCTGTGGAAACTCGCTTCGTTTATTGTGTTTTTGTCCAAAGCTAGATTGATTAACAATTGTGCCGTAGTCATGTGGTTTAAGAAATGAGTATCCCCGCGAAACATAAAAATCCAGAGATTGTAGATCGCTAGAGACGTGAGATTTTAGCTGCGTAAAGCAAATTTGTGAGACCAGGATCGGTCGTGAGACATCAGAGATCCAGGCTATCGGGACCTATTCTGACTGTAAGTATAGTCATTTTGTGTGTATATATTCTGATTTACGATAAATTAAAGATTATTTGAGTTTGCATTAATTACCTGGATTTGATCGAAGTATATAGTCTGGTGACTTTTATTTCTCTATATTTGAATCTGGACGAGTGGATGAATTTATTATAATTATCCATGATATAGTGGAAGTTATTATTTGACTAAGATCTTAGAGTGACAGAATATTATTTGTAGTATTCATAGCCATTCATTTTGTATCCTAGGCATTCCATCGCATGCAAGATCACTTGTGTTATTCTGTGCTACTAGGCGCTCCATAGATAAGGTCACGGAAAAGGTCAAATAAAGCATGCTTGCATTGCACCACAATAGTACAGTTTGTCTATCTCGATCAGTCCGACAAAACCTCCAAGTTATACACTTGAAATATCTAACTGGCGACGAGGACGGGATCTTTTCGTTGCTGAGGAACCCAGCATTGATTCTATCGTCAGTTGTTGTCAGTTTGTCGTCGTTTGTTGGCTGAAATTCCGGTCTCAAAACTGAGTAAGTTTTCGGAAGATCGTCTGTTGAACATTATCGTACGTGTGTACTGTATGCATCACATTCACTGTTACACGACCATGTGAGTCGTATAAACGCTGTACTGTACCGTCAAAAGCAGTGCACTAATCACCATGGCTGCATCTAACTGCCCTAATCTGCCATCTTTTCCGAACTTTCAACCACACACCGAGCCATCTACCATTGGCTTGCGATGGCAGAAGTATGTAAAGAGACTGGAAAACCTCTTTGTAGCTTTCAACATTGTTGATGATAAACAACAGCGGGCGCTCCTACTGCACTATGCAGGCCAGGAAGTCATGGACATTTTCGAGACACTAGCTATTACTGGGACAGATTACAAGACAGCTAAAGAACAGCTTGACAAGTACTTCTCCCCACGACGCAATATTGAATATGAGAGATTCGTGTTCAGAGAAGCGAAACAGTCTCCAACTGAAACAGTTGGTGATTTAAACACCCGGCTCCAACAGCTGGCACAAAAATGTGAGACCGGGACTCCGAGGTCAAGTCGCAAATCATCCGTGGATGTTCTTCGTCCAAGCTGCGTCGTTACGCCCTGCGTGAAGCAGATCTCACTCTCATGAAGCTGCTTACCACTGCACGTGCCTACGAACTTTCTGATACACAGGCAAAAAGCATGGAAAAACATACTCCGATCGTTTCATCGGCATCGGTAAGCTCAAAGACTTTCAGTGCATACTCCATGAGGACAAGTCCGTCCAGCCCATTGCTCTACCCCATCGCCGCATACCGTTCCAAGTGCGGAAAAAAGTCGAAGCCGAGTTACGCAAGCTACTTGCCTTGGACATCATCGAACCAGTGCGTGACGAGCCCACTCCATGGGTCTCGCCCATCCATGTCGTCGAGAAACCCAAATGGCCCGGGGAGATACGCATGTGCGTCGACATGCGTACTGTCAATAAAGCCATCAAGCGCGAACGACACGTAACCCCCACCATCGATGACATCATCGCGGACGTCAACGGCTCCACGGTGTTTAGTTATGTGGCGGAATCTCCCGAGGTCAATTGAAACCAGAGGTCAGGGAAGGCAATCACCGACTGAGGTGAAAGTTCCCCTAACCCCAAACTATGTTTTCTGCCTCGAACCTAGGGAAGTTTTCGAGCAGCCTCTAGGCCCAGGGATGCGAGCTCGTTTTGGTGGAAATCTACCGCCCAGTTGGATACTGATTACCAGGCCCTGTTACTCTAGTACAGAACAGAACAAACAGACGAAGAAACTGCAGAAATATTGGACACTGGGATACACAATTCTCTTTGTGGAAAGGAAATGATTGGTTTATTTAATCACGGACAATTCTGACTTGATTGGGAACTCTTTGATTTATTATCGTTGGATTGTTATGATTATATAAGTTTGAGCGCCTTAGCTGATCAGTACGCGATAAAACCCGTGTGACAATAAACTTGACCGAGTACAGTTATTGACTACCTGTGACTATTCCTCCCAGGCCTCTATGTCAACCCCTGGGTCGACCCTCTATGTTATCGCACGTCTCTGTGAACCCACGACAACAATCCTTATGCCTGTACTTAGTCACCCTACTCTGTAAGTCAAACACTCAACTGCAACAATTGCGCAAACATGCACTAAATTACACAATAAAGCAATTCGGTCCTACCAGGCTAACTGGGTCACACCACGGGGCTCTGCGCTCCGTACAATCGCTCAACCACGGTACGAGAAGTCAGGCCGAAACAGCGTCAACACCGGTACACTGCACCACACACGGCCTCGCCAAAGCAAACGCTAGCTTCGTCACGGACAATGGCAATTTCACTCGTACACTACTATTGAGCCCGCTCCATACACAGAACTGAGGAACAACTTACGCAACTCACGCCACTGAACTCAACCAACTGAACACTGAAGCACGCCCGGCCGACCATGCGCTCAAGTACCACGGCAAGGGTAGCGGGGCCACGCCCAATCACGCCGTGATTGGCCGCCAACCTTTCACCTCTGCCCGGTAACACCAATCACGCATACGCGGGTGCGGGAAACACAGATCGCAAGTGCGGTCACGGCCTGCCTCGCCCCGCCCAGCAACAGCGAGCGCGCTCCGATTGGCGGCCACTCCCGCCAAAACCACGAGACATTGTCCGCTGACACGACCTGACTTCCTTGCCAAGAAATTACAAGTAAACACTACCAAATAAGGGGAATTAGACTGGTGTCGGCCCACCCCATCACGCCACACAGGCCCGAGCAGAGCTTGGACTGTCCCAGTCCAAACCAGCTCGAACCCAGTCACGAGATGGGTGACCGGCACCAGTCTAGCTAATTAAATATGCACAAGCTTTTTAAACGTCACGTAAAATTCACTCTTATGCTTTTCGTTATAGAAAACTAAACTTATGATTTCTCTTTATACAAAACTAAACTTATGATTTCTCTTTATACTAACTAAACTTATATGTTCCTTTATACAAAACTAAGCTTATGTGTTCCTTTATACAAAACTAAACTTATGTGTTTCTTTGGCACAGAATAAAGCTTAGGTTTTCCTTTATACAGCATTAATCTTATGTTTTTCTTTACACAAAATTATTGCTTTGTTTTTCTTTATACAAAACTTAGCTTATACATGGTAAAGTTTTCCTTACAATGAATTTGAACCACACAATTTATTTAGAAATCATGAATCCTCGGCAAAGATAAAAGCACTCTTCCTGATTGTTTTTCTTTTTATACAAGGAAATGTTTTGTATCAACAGATTACAATTTATGCAGATAATTTTAGGGATAAGACAGATGGAAAATCACACTTAAACTCGAATAGTATCAAAAATTAACTGGGAATCATTTTAACCAATGGACGGATTTCTTTTCAAACAAGATGAAGGCAATAATCACTGATTTTAAAACTTTAAAGATAAAATAACTTCTCTTTTACACACTAAATAGCACCAACAAAACTTCTTTCAACTGTTAGAACTAAAAAACAACTACTAACACTAAATAAACTTTAACTGGCCCTAAGGACTTGCTAGTTGGGTCCCGTCCTCCTGAGGATCATCCAGTGCAGTGTCCAGCTCTGTCTCTCGCAGATGCTCGGTGACCTCGTCGTTTCTCTTAACGACCCTGTTGCGGTAGATCACTTCGGTGGTCGTCCTTACTCGGATTGTGACGAGTCTCCTCATCTTCAACGGAGGTGAGTCACGACCACTTCGGGAGGGGGAGGGGGTCATCTCTTCTAGGGGTGGCATAGATGAGTCAAAGTCTGCCACTCTATCGGTATCTTACAGGCAGGCGGTGCTCTCTCCTCGGGTTCCTCCGACACATACTGGTCCTCTCTGGCACTCTGATGGGGTCAACATCTATCTGAACATCCCCATTTTCTACCGGAGCTTCTTTTTCCGGTTCTTCTTGCTCTATTTGCTCTGTTTTCTCTGTTTTCTCAGTTTCCTCAACATGAGGAGTCTCTTCTGTCACTTCGACTCGAGGGTTTTCTCCTGCTTTATCAATCTGAGGAGCTTCTTCACATGCTTTTGGAGAGTGACTCCAGGGTACCAGTTTCTCACCCTGGTATGGCTTCAGTCTGTCAGAATGCACCACTTTCATTTTTCCCCCTTTCCGTATCTGTATTCGGAAGGTCACATCTGACAATCTCCTAACTATCAGCCACGGTCCCTCCCATCTCAACTGCAATTTGGGGGACAACTGTTTCTTCTTAGCCCGGTTGTGTAGCCAGGCAAACTCCCCTTCTTTCAACCCTTTATGGGTGGCTCTTCTGTCATAGTTTCTCTTCTGTCTTTGGGAGTTTTTCCCTAGACAGTCTCTAGCCCTCTGATGTGCACTCTGCAAATTTCTTCGCAACTCTTCTGCAAAGTCTGTCCGAGTGTCAAACCCTGTCTCTGGACTACCAATGACCAGGTCAACTGGTATACTGACTTCTCGCCCCAACATCATTATATTGGGGGACTCCCCTGTGGAGTCTTGTGGGGTGCATCTATACGCAAAGGTTGCATAAGGGAGGAATCTATCCCAGTCTCTATGCCTCTTCTGTGGGTCAATCAGCACAGCCACCATGTTTACTAGTGTCTTGTTAAACCGTTCGACCATACCATCCGATTTAGGATTGTATGCTGTCGTTCTTGTCTTTGTGATTCCTAAGACCTTGCACATTTCTGTGAAGACTTCTGACTCAAAATTGGTGCCCTGATCAGAATGGAGTTCTTGTGGTACTCCAAATCTACACACGAACTCTTGCACCAGTTTGAGTGCTACTGTACCCGCTGTTGCGTCAGGCAATGGATAGGCCTCCATCCATTTTGTACAGTAATCACCCACTACGAGAATCCACTGGTTCCCACTCTCTGTTTTGGGCAGTGGCCCGAGCAAATCTATGGCCACTCTCTCTACAGGCACTCCCACTCTATATTGTTGCAAGGGTGCAATCCCTTTCTTCGCAGGGGACTTTCTTCTTGCACAGAGGTCACAACCCCTTATGAAGGAGCGAACATCTGCGGACATACCTGGCCAAAAATATCTTCTCTTTACTTTGGCAAGGGTTTTCTTTATGCCCAAATGACCACTAAGCAGTCCACCGTGCACCTCCCTCAGGGTTTCTTTCCTCAAACTCTGTGGCAACACTAGTAACCATATCACGACTCTACCGTCATCAGACTCCCACCTTTTATGCAACACCTTCTCTCTCACACTCAACTGGTCCCAGTAGGACCAATACGTCTTATGGGCCGCCGTCAAGTGGGAAATCTCTACCCACTCCGGACGATCTTTTCCCTCTTCCTTGGCCTCTAAGGCCCAACGTATCGTCTCATCTTCTAACTGGGCTTTCCTTACAGCCTCTAGTGGGACACTTGGTTTGGCCTCTATGCCTCTAACCAATGTCTTGTCCTCTTGTGACGTCACTTCCTCTCGGCCACACTGTCTACAGGGTTGCCTAGACAACCCGTCCGCGTTGCCGTGTTTCTTTCCAGCTCTATGCTGTACTTCTATGTCATACTCTGAAATCACCTCAAGCCATCTCGCCATCTGTCCTTCCGGATTCTTAAAATTAAGGATCCATCTCAACGCACTATGGTCGGTTCTGACAGTGACTTTCCTACCGTACAAGAACTGTTTGAAGTTCTTTAAGTACACCACTACTGCCAATAACTCCCTGCGTGTGACGCAGTAGTTTCGCTCTGGCCTGGTTAACTTACGGCTGGCATACGCCAACACTTTCTCTTCTCCCTCTTGTATTTGGGACAACACCGCTCCGATACCGTCGCCACTTGCGTCAGTATCGAGGATGAAGTCTCCCTCTGGAATGGGGTAGGACAAAATGGGGGCTCTTTGAAGTCTACTCTTGAGGTCATCAAACGCACTTTGGCATGATTCGCTCCACTCAAACTCCCTTGACTTCTCTGTCAAGGCATGCAAAGGACTGGCTATCTCTGCAAAACCTTGAATGAACTTTCTGTAATAGGATGCAAGGCCAAGAAAGCTCCTTACATCCTTCACGCTCTTGGGAACAGGCCACTTGGCTACCGCCTCAACTTTCTTTGGATCCGTGGCCACGCCTTCGGATGACACTATGTGCCCTAAATAGGCCACTGACTCTTCAAACAAATGGCATTTGCTTGGCTTTAACTTCAGTCCTGCATTTCTCAATCTATTGAACACAAGCCTGAGCCTATCTATCATCTCTGTGACTGTTCTACCATAGACAATAATGTCATCCAGGTAGATCAACAGGATTTCCCATTGGAGTCCTGCCATCACCTTCTCCATTAGTCTTTCAAATGTAGCCGGGGCATTACAGAGCCCAAATGGCATACATTTCCATCTGTACAAACCATTTCTAACAACAAATGATGACTTCTGGCTGGCGTCGTCATCCAAGGCGACCTGCCAATATCCAGAGGCCAAATCAAGTGTTGAAAACCACTTGGCACCTCCTAACGCATTGAGAGTCTCGTCAATGCGAGGTACCGGATACGCGTCTTTGATGGTTACCGCGTTTAACTTTCTGTAGTCGATACAGAAACGCCTGGTACCATCTTTCTTGTTTACCAACACTACATTTGCTGCCCACGGACTATCCGAGGGTTCTATCACACCTCTTTTCTCCAGGTCAATGACCTGTCTCTGTATCTCTCTCTGGACACAGTCGGGGTGTCGTCTCGGTCTCTCTTTTATTGGTCTCGCTTCTCCAGTATCAATGTGATGCCTCACGGCATCAGTTGCACCAATATCCTGCTCACTGCTGGAGAAAACATCCTGAAACTCTATCAAGCACTCCTTAACTTGACCATGATAGTTGATCTCTACATGGTTTCTACTCCTTGCATACAAGTCTTGCAAATATGGGGGCAAGCCCTCCTTTGCCTCTTCAGACTCATGTGCCTCACCTCTTATTGTCTCAGGGTCCACGGTGGAAATTAATCCCACAGTGGTCCCTTTTCGCGCCACTCTTTTCTCTTTTCCTGGGTTGAACAGCCGCAACGGAACAATTTGGTTCCCTGACTCCACTAGTGACCTGGCCAAGACCAAGCCTTTCTGGGCTAAATCTCCGCCCCCCTCTAGCGGTTCCACTATGGCTGGGCCAGCCCACTCTTTTCCTCTGTGAGCAATAGTGCCAGGCACTACTGCCTCAGAACCAGATGGAATCACGGTTGCTTCAGCAATTACCACTCTCCCAACAAATGGCTCTCCAGCACTACTAGTGCATTTAATTCTCTCGCCATTTATTCTCCACTCTTTGGTGTGGAAATCCAAGTTACCCCCTGTGGGCAACAAGAAATCCATCCCCAGAATTCCAGGATACTTCATCTCTGTAAAAATCGCCCTGACTGGGTGCGTTGTTCGTCCAACTTGAACTTCGACCCAGGCGACTCCTAACACCGACAGGGAACTTCCATCCACCTGTCTCACTTTCACATTTTCTGACTCTAAGACAGGTCTCTGTTCCTTGGGTATCTCATAATACACTGTGCTACTAATTAACGTATCTGTGGCACCAGTGTCAACCAAAAATTGGCACTTGGTTTTTCTCACTACACCCTCTACAAACAAACCAAAGCGGGCATCACTATTTGGGTTCGGTAACGTAATTACCTTTCCCTCATACTTTCGCCGCTTCTCTCCTATGGCCCCCTTGCAATCTCTCCATCGTCTCTTTGCCCCTCTAGCACTTCCGAGGTGCCTACGGGCCCCTCGAGCAGCTGGCTCGACCTTTCCTGCCCCAGGCTCTCCCCCTGAGGGTCTGTCACAGTCTCTGGCAATGTGGCCGTGCTCTCCGCAATTGAAACACTTCCAGCCATCACGCTTTGGGCTACTCTTCTTTGGTTTCTTGCACTCTCGCGCAAAGTGACCTCGCTCCCCACAATTGAAGCATTTCCTAACACTTTGCTCACTCTTTTGTGACTTCTGGTCAGCAGGTTTCCCCACTAGGTCACTCTTTTCCTGGATTTGTTTCGTTAACTCTGTCAACAGTCCAGCCAAACTTTTCATTCCATTTTCCAATTCGTGGATCCTCTGTTCCACCCCGGTATCTAACACTCTAGCCAACCTCGGAGGCTTTCCATCGAGCATTCTCTGTTGCTCAACTTTTTCGAAATTCTCTGTTTCTATTGCAGCTCGAATGGCCTCATCTAAATTTTCAGGACGAGCCCTGTTTATGCCCTCCCGAGTTGACCTACTTTCGACCGCATCTAGAAAATGGTTCTTAGCCAACCGGTCACGTGACTCTTCCTGTATGTCAGGGTACGCTTTAACCGTCAACTCTTGTATGGCTTGGCCTAACTCTTGCAATGACTCTTTTGGGCCTTGTCGGCGATTGCCGCAACTCGACAAGGTAATTTTCACTCTGGCGGCCTGAGCCAAATCTCTGTTCTAACAACTTCAACAGCCCACTGTAGGACTGTGTCTTTTCAGTGGGAACGTCACCCAACAATCTTAGGGCATTGCCTTGCAAACTAGCCACCAAATATTTAGCCGCTTACTCTTCGCTCCACTGATTCACCAACCGGCAAGACTCGAAGTGCCTGAAATACTCTTTCCATAGCACCTTGCCATTGTATCTATCAGGAGTGATATTTGGCCGTCTACTAATTGGCCGCTCGACACTCCTCTCTTTCTCTGCCACTACTTTGGGCTCACTTGTCGGCGTTAAGGGCCCTGCTGAGGTCTTTAAACTACCTGCCAAACTGTTGGCACCTGTACCCACTGAACTCGGGGCGAAACTCAGCAAATCTCTATTTACTTTCTCAGGAGAAACTGTTTCTCCCCTACTCGGGTTCTCTACAGTGCTATCCGTGCTCAACAGAAAGGACTGGAGCTCCTCTATTGCACTGCTCCCCGTTAAGATCTCTGGTCGGGTACTTCCTACACCACTACTCTTAAGGGGTGTACTTTCCCCAAACTTCACTCTTTTTCCCATCCTCGGTCCAAGTTCAACTTCAGGCGACCGTGCGGTCACCGAGGGACTCGCCCCTCCCTGGGAAAAATAACCAGAACTGTCTCTTGGCATCTGGAACTCGATTTCAGAATCGATCCGCACTGGCCCCTGTTCTTGGCTCTTTTTGTCTATACTTCCCACCGGGGAAGGTTCCTCATAATTGGCTCTCATGGCTTCTAATTTCTTAGCCATCAACTCTTTCTCCCATTGCAAAAATTGAGCATCTAATCTCAGCTTCTGCAGTTCACTCTCAATACTCGAAGTATTCTCTTGACTCATGTTTGTCTCTTTCTATGATTACTCTTCAACCACAGAAATCACTGTACTCTAATTCCTGCTTGATTTCTATATTAGACGCAATTTGTTTCTACTGGCCAACTCTTTAATCAGCACCAACTATCCCACTTCTGACACCATTTGTGGCGGAATCTCCCGAGGTCAATTGAAACCAGAGGTCAGGGAAGGCAATCACCGACTGAGGTGAAAGTTCCCCTAACCCCAAACTATGTTTTCTGCCTCGAACCTAGGGAAGTTTTCGAGCAGCCTCTAGGCCCAGGGATGCGAGCTCGTTTTGGTGGAAATCTACCGCCCAGTTGGATACTGATTACCAGGCCCTGTTACTCTAGTACAGAACAGAACAAACAGACGAAGAAACTGCAGAAATATTGGACACTGGGATACACAATTCTCTTTGTGGAAAGGAAATGATTGGTTTATTTAATCACGGACAATTCTGACTTGATTGGGAACTCTTTGATTTATTATCGTTGGATTGTTATGATTATATAAGTTTGAGCGCCTTAGCTGATCAGTATGCGATAAAACCCGTGTGACAATAAACTTGACCGAGTACAGTTATTGACTACCTGTGACTATTCCTCCCAGGCCTCTATGTCAACCTCTGGGTCGACCCTCTATGTTATCGCACGTCTCTGTGAACCCACGACAACAATCCTTATGCCTGTACTTAGTCACCCTACTCTGTAAGTCAAACACTCAACTGCAACAATTGCGCAAACATGCACTAAATTACACAATAAAGCAATTCGGTCCTACCAGGCTAACTGGGTCACACCACGGGGCTCTGCGCTCCGTACAATCGCTCAACCACGGTACGAGAAGTCAGGCCGAAACAGTGTCAACACCGGTACACTGCACCACACACGGCCTCGCCAAAGCAAACGCTAGCTTCGTCACGGACAATGGCAATTTCACTCGTACACTACTATTGAGCCCGCTCCATACACAGAACTGAGGAACAACTTACGCAACTCACGCCACTGAACTCAACCAACTGAACACTGAAGCACGCCCGGCCGACCATGCGCTCAAGTACCACGGCAAGGGTAGCGGGGCCACGCCCAATCACGCCGTGATTGGCCGCCAACCTTTCACCTCTGCCCGGTAACACCAATCACGCATACGCGGGTACGGGAAACACAGATCGCAAGTGCGGTCACGGCCTGCCTCGCCCCGCCCAGCAACAGCGAGCGCGCTCCGATTGGCGGCCACTCCCGCCAAAACCACAAGACATTGTCCGCTGACACGACCTGACTTCCTTGCCAAGAAATTACAAGTAAACACTACCAAATAAGGGGAATTAGACTGGTGTCGGCCCACCCCATCACGCCACAGTAAGCTTGATCTTAACGCAGGCTACCACCAGGTGGAGTTGTCCCCAGAGTCGCGTCATCTTACAGTCTTCTCAACACACGCAGGACTGTACCGCTACAAGCGCTTGAACTTTGGCGTTTGTTCAGCTGCTGAAGTGTTCCAGAATATCATCAACGCTACACTGCAGGGGCTTGAGGGAGTCCTCAATATCAGTGATGATATCCTCGTGTTCGGCAGCACTCAACAAGAGCACGACACGCGACTCAAAGCCTGTCTTAACCGTCTCCGCGAAAGAAACCTCACGCTGAACAAAGACAAGTGCCAATTCAGCAAGAGCCGAGTTGAATACTTCGGACACATCTTCAGCCGTGACGGGGTCTCACCTGATCCAAAGAAGGTTCAGGCTATCCAAGATGTGTCTGAGCCCCAAAACGCCAGTGAAGTTCGCAGCTTCCTCGGACTAGTCACTTACTGCAGTCGTTTCATCCCCGACCTAGCTACCATCTCTGCACCCCTACGCGAACTGACCAAAGACTCAGTCCCTTGGTCATGGGGTCCTGAACAGCAGCAGGCTGTCAAGCAAGCCCAAGAACGCGTTTCGCAGTGCTGCACCATGGCGTACTACACCATGGCGTACTACGACCCAACCAAGAAGACAGAGATCGTAGTGGATGCCAGTCCAGTCGGCCTCGCTGGCATTCTTGCACAACGCAACGCCAGTGACGAACTCTCAGTTGTCGCACTCGCGAGTCGGTCACTAACACCCGTTGAGCAACGGTACTCGCAAACCGAGCGAGAAGCGCTGGCCATAACATGGGCAGTTCTTCATTTTCACCTCTAGTATACGGGGGCGATTTCACCATCGTCACAGACCACAAACCGCTGGTCACGTTATTCAACAATCCAAACAATCAAGCTCCAGCTCGAATCGAACGCTGGATACTGAAGCTCCAGGAGTACAACTACACTGTTGAATACCAGCCGGGTAAGCTAAACCCTGCTGACTACATGTCACGTCACCCCCAGCCCCACACGCGAGCTCCAAGCAGAGAACAAAAGATCACGGAAGAACATCTCAACTTCATCGCTGAGAACGCTGTGCCCAAAACTGTTACGCTGGAAGAACTCCAAACCGCGACACAACAAGATCCAGTTCTCCAGAACTGCATCAACGCATTGGTCACTGGTAGTTGGGACAGAATTCTCACCCAACCACACAATCAGCAGGCCAGTGACACAGTGCGAAGCTTACACAAGATACGTGCTGAGCTTACAACAACCGCAAATCGCGATCTCCTACTCCGAGGACACCGTATTGTCGTTCCCCAAACTCTCCAGCAAACAGTCGTCAACATCGCCCATGAGGGACACCAGGGAATAACCAAAACCAAACAACTGCTGCGTGAGAAAATATGGTTCCCTGACATTGATCGTCTGGTTGACCAAACCATCCGCGACTGCCTGCCGTGCCAAGCTTCGACAGTGGACACTACACGCGCTCCAGGTTTCCAGAGATCGAAATCGTCTCATCTACATCAGCACGCGCAGTCATCCCGAAACTCGATCGCATATTCGCAACGTTCGGTGTGCCATAAGTCGTACGCACGGACAATGGCCCACCATTCAACAGTGGAGAGTTCTCCAACTTTGCGGACTACCTAGGCTTCAAGCACCGCAAAGTCACGCCACGTTGGCCACGCGCAAATGGAGAGGTCGAGCGGTTTATGCAAACTCTAAAGAAAACCTAACGCACCGCCATTGCTGACCACAAGCCGTGGAAGCAAGCCCTCTTCCAGTTCCTTCGAAACTACCGCGCAACCCCACACGCGACCACAGGCACCCCTCCTGCAACACTTCTCTTCGGTAGGCCAATGCGCACTCGCCTTCCAGAGACTACACGCACGACTCCCAATCCCAACGCCAAACGCAAAGACAAACGTCGAAAGGCTGCCATGAAGGCATACGCGGACAAGCGTGAACACGCCAAACACAAAAACATCACCGTGGGTGACACAGTTCTCATCTGCCGCGATGGTATATGTTGCAAAGGACCAAACACCATATCACCTTCAACCCTACACCGTCACCGACACGCGAGGATCCATGATCACTGCTCGACGCGGGTCTCACAGAGTGACTCGCAATATTTCTCGCTTCAAGCGCATCAATGATCAACCTCAACCATCACGACTCAGATGAGTCTGACCTGGATGACATGTCTGATACACCTACCCAAACACCCAATCAAGCACCACGCAGAAACCCACCTCGAGCACGCCACCCACCAGCGCGTTTCAAAGACTATACTGTGAAATAACTTGGCCACTCAAAATACCAACACCAGAGAACACTTGGTTTCAATCATGACAGTTTGAACTTGTATATACATGTAACCGTTTTGATTTTAACATGTAACCGTTTTGTTTTTATGAACATGTAACCGTTTGCACTTTATATAACTGCGTAAACTTCATGTAACTGTTTTGATCTCTTATAATGTGTTTTCACTGATTTGACCTAAACCTCCTTTGTTTGAACGAGCACACAGCGCTTACCAAAAACAAACAACTTTGGCATTCCTGATTGTTTTCATGTTCCAAAAAAAGGGAGTGATGTAGTATTCATAGCCATTCATTTTGTATCCTAGGCATTCCATCGCATGCAAGATCACTTGTGTTATTCTGTGCTACTAGGCGCTCCATAGATAAGGTCACGGAAAAGGTCAAATAAAGCATGCTTGCATTGCACCACAATAGTACAGTTTGTCTATCTCGATCAGTCCGACAAAACCTCCAAGTTATACACTTGAAATATCACATTATTAATACATTGGAATCCTTGTAAGAAATTTGAAGCTTTATGAGAACCAATTTGTTTATTGGTTACCAATGATGATATGAATTGGAAGATATGTGTGTACACTGTGTACGGGTTCCTTAGAGATTATGTTGTACAAATATTTGTATTATTTTGTTGTAGACGGCACATTAGTCTGGTCTTAATCAGGCCAGAGACACCGGCTGAGACGAGACATACAGGTCTGTGAGCCAGGTGCCAGTAGCTCAAGGTCAAGGGGCCGAGGTGAAGCAAGCCGAGCGTGACCGGCCGTCCACCTTAACAAGAAGCCACCGAGAGAGAGTGAGCCGTCCGAGTGACGAGTGCCGGAAGGCCAAGTGGGAGTGCCGAGTGCCGAGTACCAAGAGCCGAGTGCAGAGTGCCGAGTACCAAGTGCCGAGTGCGTGTTTAATTATATATCATTATCATTGTAGATACTTGTTGGTTTAATTAGGTAATAACCCGTATAAGAATTCTGGACATCGTGATAGGAATAATCACTGGGTTTTAAAAGAATCTAGGTTCAGATTATTGTTTATATCCTTCATTTGAGGAATTCTTGATTTAATTGATATACTTGATAGTGGAATCTCGTCATTAGTCCTTGGTAATTATCTGATTCATACACATACAGCTGTAAAGTTCATCACAGAGTTTCTGATTGTAGGGGGGTTACTATTTCTGTAGTTTGTATATAATTCCGTAATTATTATAAATAATTCTGTAAATAAATTAAGCTGATTAATTTGTTAATATAAGAAAGACTTCTTTTTTAAATTTTCTTTCAGTGTCCTATACTAGTGGTTTAGGGTAGACACACGGGAATCACTTAATCTTTAAAAATTATTTCCTGGTGTGACACACACTATAAAATGAGTCGTTTGTCGGCAATTATGATTTTAAGATAAAGCTCAACGTAGTTCAGTGAGGGTGACAATTTCAAAATTGACTTTTTTGTAAAATTACTTTTTTATTCCAATTCATAAACGCTACATTTCGTTGAAAAACGTAATAATGTAGAAAATTTTGTTTTGTAAATGTTCAATTCTCGTCACTTGCTCAGGCTCGGTTTCGAATTCAAGAAGGGTCAGATTGCATATAATGCGACACTCAAAATTTGTCCACATGGTCCGCAATGAAACAGAAATCACATCCGGTATGGAATATGCACATGCACAAGGGAAAGTTTGCAGATAGCATTTTCGCACATTGGCTCACTGTGGTCTTAAACAGCTGCAGCCAGTGAGCCAGATGCTTTATACATAGGTCATAGGCAATTCCTTCCCAAGATTCTGTGAAGCTCCTCAGCGTATCCCATGCAACGCCCTGTTTGCAGGGTGGTGGGTACGAGCGAAGCACAGCGCTTTGTCACATAACTGACATGAATTTAAATATTTCATTACAGCGGCTGCATATTTGGGGAGTGTGACATACTGGCATTAAACGTATCAGAAAAAAAATATTTTAACAGAATGTGAAGTGGCCATTGTTTGATTTTGTAGGCTGATCGAGCCCGGAGCGTGAAACGATTTGACCTTCATACGCATTGTACGCAACAGTTGTCTGTGTGCAGTTTCATGGACGTATGACGCGCTAAAAAAATGCACGAAATGAGACTCCACTACCAGTGTTGGAGGTCTCGAGGCCGGCCTCGGCCTCGAGGCCGGCCTCGAGGCCGATTTCCATGGCCTCGGCCTCGGCATTGGCCTCGGAGGTGCAATGCCTCGGCCTTGGCCTCGGCCTCGGAGCCTTCCGGCCTCGGCGAATCGGTCGAGGCCGGCTCGAGGCCGCCCATTTTGATGTGTTTTCTATTCTAATTAATTTTATTTGTTTACCGTATCAAACTGTCGAGATTCTGCCGCAGTGGGTTCCGTGAAACGAACGCATACAATGTATACGCACGAATGAACTGGAAATGGTTGCATTGAACGTACTCACGTACGTAGCATCTTCGCCTAGCCTGCGCTTCGGCTTTCCAAGTGCGTGCAAGCATTATAACTGTTACCGCTGCCAGATTACATAAGTCTGGCACCCTTCCCATTTGCGTACAATGACATGTGGTAGTAGACTAGTCTGGTCGCAGTGTTGTACAAAATGTTCTCGTTTCGCCGGGTCGCACTAAACAGCGTCAACACAGCGTCAACACATGACAGAAGCGTCAACACACCGTCAACACATCCAAAACACATTCTGAATTAACAAAAAGGGCATATAATTGTGAAACACACAATAAAAGAGAATTTCCATTGGATTGAGTTTCCATTTCGTTGTTAAAAATATCGTATTTTCACGCGAAAAAAATGACCTTAACTTGCACGGCCACACGGCCGTTGTCCGCCATCTTGACTTCGCACAAAGCCTGGACTACACCATTTCAAGTAGGGGTGTGTAGGTAATGACATTATCTTGTCATAAACAACAGAGGACGCCTTGCTGCAGACTAGACAGAGGGATACCAGAACAAGTAAAGAAAATTAAACAACAAAGGCAACTGCAGCGTAAACACAGCATTAAATTGTTAGTCTTTGCAGATATTTTTAACACTGGCGACCCCGGCCGCGTCCCTCTCTGTTGGTTTATTGTACAACGCTATCACCCTTTAGAATAATGGTATGGTCCGCGCTGCCACTGAGGCAACATGGCGGGTGTTCGGCAGCCGATTTCGGAGCGGCACGGAGAGCCAATTTTCTTGAACTAAAATTCGTGATTTTCAGACGTTTAACCTATTGATTTTAAGCACAAATCTTGTTTCTGTCCATACTGTATGGGTTACATACTGCTTTTGTCAATTTTAATGCATTTTGGATGTGTTGACGCTGTGTTGACGCTTTGGAGTGTGTTGACGCTGTGTTGACGCTGTTTAGTATGACCGGTTTCGGGTAAAAACGCCTCTGTACCCCGACCTTGCGGCAAGGTGCGGCAAGCTTAATCATTTCTTTTATAGGCCACTGTTTCAGTAAAAGTCTGAACTTTCTGGGTACGATCGTGTGTAGAAGTCCGTACCATTTTCCCCCATAAAGATATGATAAAAACAATTACGATTTATCAAGTAGATTTTATTTTTACACGGCAATTTCAATGAAAGTACCGGCTCACACGGTAATGTTTGGCGCAAATGGTCAATATGGAAAGCGCGATTTCAGAATTCGTTTTTCCATCCAAATGAATGCAAAGTTCTGAATGAATGTTTTAATAATAGGAGTCAGTATTCCTCGTGGTACCAGGATACTTTTTTGTATTTTTAGAGCCATGTTGATACTTATTACATGTATAAGCACGGTTTGAAATTGACTAATTTTGCGTGGTTACAGATATACGGCCAAAACCTCTCTTGCCATGATCTAAAAATACTTCGAAGCCATTGGATTCAAATCGGATGATCCGAGAATTCATGGTCATTTTGATGAACTGAGTGAGTGATATCATGCACGCACGTTCCGTGTTACTTGGAGCGGGATTGGCCATTGCCAGACTTTGTCTGGTACCGCGGTATTAACGGTGATAATGCGTGGACATTCCGTTGTACGAGCGAGATTGGAACTATGCTTTGCCCTTGCGTAACGGCGGGCCATCTGGCATTGTCTGGTCGCATCGCGGTGTTTGCTCGGGCGCGCGCCTGGACAGTGCGAAAGTCGGGGGGGGGGGGGGTCGTAACTTTTTGGTTATGAGTGGTAGAACCTGACTCAAAAATCAAGTTGTTGTTTATTTAATAGGGATTCCTATGATATTAAGCATTTTGATAGGTTTTTAAAATAATATTTATAAGACATGCTAAAAGTAAACGATTTAAATCTTACAGAATAGAAACTCAAAAGTTGGCCATTTAAATTGTTGTATCTCCAAAGGGCAAACACCTATGAGACTGATTCAAACGCCATTGATTTGTTATGTAATTTGCTTTCAGTGATACAAAACTTGAGATTTCTTTCTTTAAACAATTAAATTCGCCGGACTCCCTACAACAGGAAACCCATTGCAAGCTGTAATTTTTTTAAGCCAGGCACTCCAAAACTCAGTGAATTCAACTGAAAAGATGTTAAAACTCCAACATAATCTTAGCCTTGTTTTAGTGATTTATATTTTATTACGTGTTTTGATAGCTGGCCTCGGCCTCGGCCTTGGCCTCGGAGGTGGTGGCCTCGGCCTTGGCCTTGGCCTCGCGGTTGTTGCCTCGGCCTCGGCCTTGGCCTCGGAGGTTGTGGCCTCGGCCTTGGCCTCGGCCTCGGAGGTTGTGGCCTGGACTTCAACACTGTCCACTACAGTCTGTTTTAACTTGGTTTTATCCGCTTATCCTGCGGCCATCATAACCCACGCATAAAATCTTAGGAGGCGCATGAATATTGCCACACCTTTTGAACGATTGTTCTTCCTTGAACTCAAAATGCATGGCCCGGCGGATCACCGTCACTGATAGTATACATTTTAAAATATTTGCCGCCCCCCCCCCCCTACATGTTAACTCGGGCCTACATGTAAACTCGGAGAGAATACAATACTTGGTACACTATTATCTTGTTAATCCCTTTGTCAACAAACTAGCCCCTGTTATCAGATACTTCTGCTAATCCCCTGCACTTGTCAATATCTGTTGTGTGACAGCACATGTGGCTTGATTACACTAAGTGTACGTTAAGGATTACAAAGCAACTGTTTGGACAACGGATTAAGATAGAATTGAAAGGGCTAGCAAGTTTACAGTTAGATTGACTGTTTTCTCTCAGAAGTTTCTAGTGGAGGTTACTCGCAATGTGATATTGTTCCATTGTTTTGTTTCCTTTGTTTATCAGTGTTGTAGCCGTCGAGACTGGTCTTGGTCTCGAGACCAGTTTGAACGTGTGCTCGTTCTCGACCACGCATGGTTTCGGAAAAAAAACCGCTGGTCTTGGTCTTGGTCTTGGTCTTGCACCTACTGTTCTTGGAATTTTGGGCCCAGACCAGCACGAGACCAATATCAAAATGCACTTGCAGTTGTTTCCTAACGAAATCCAAATCCCACCAGAATAATACCGCCATTATGTTCCATCGTTCTGGCGACCGTCATACCGGCTGCACTGACGTACATAACCTGACTACTAGATTTGACTTGGCTACGGCTAGCTTTGGCAGATACCTCGTTCGTTTGCGCATGATCTATTATACGCACAATGGTGACTAGCCGTAGCCATATAATTATTAATGCCACTGGTTACCGTCAGTAAAAAGACATGTATTGAATGCGTGGTTTGCAAGGCAACCGGTACCCGTACTCTGCAGTCACATATTGCGTGGTCCAGTAACTAGACGCATGCAGTATGCCGTGTTGAAGGCATTATTGTTAGATAGTGTACATACGTTGTACTTGTATGCTATGTGGGAAGCATGTGTGATTCGGTTGCGAGAAAGTTTGCTCTTTTGTACGCACAGTTGGAGTTAATTTGAGTCATGTCTGCCAATTCGGCAATCATACTGTATGCGTACAAGGACCACAAAAGTATGTTGATGCCAAAACTGGAGGCAAAAAAAAATGTCGCAGTTTGTGTTTTAGCCCGAAAAGAACCAGCATCAGCAATAAGGCAACATCCTCTGCCTTCATCAAACATGTGCAGCGTCATCACCCGATGTAGGCCTAGCAAGGTTTTCTTCCTTGCATGGTTGTTGTTGTTGAGTAATGTCTAGGACATGTTTGTTTCAATTCTTTAAAAGTCTAATGAGGCTAAGTTAATGTCCAAAACTGTTCAAACAACACAAATCTGTGTTTCATGATTGATTATCAATATGCATTCGTTTTTATGCGCATTTCAGCCCAATTTAATTTAACTCGGTTTAACACTGGAAGTAGGCCTGCTATTATTATTAAAGTTGCGGTTAGTTCAGTAATGTGACCCTTCATTAAATTTCATATTCCTTTTTTGATTTATTCAATTCTTTATTTTATATTTGTCTGTTTTGTTTTGTTTGTGCATAGGCCCCTAATAACTTAACTTATACAAAGATGATTCACATGTGTTTATTTATAAATCTGGTCTTGGTTTTGGTCTTGGTCTCGGACTGTCGGTCTCGGTCTTGGTCTTCGTCTCAGACTGCTTTTTTCGGCCTGGTCTTGGTCTTGGTTTCGGACCGTCGGTCTCGGTCTTGGTCTTGGTCTCGGACTGCCTGGTCTTGACTACAACACTGTTGTTTACACTTCAACTTTAAACTTTCAACACTTCCCATAAGGTTTGTACACACAAACCTCCTGAGGACTTGGCCCAAGTCCTTGGTATCGCAAATCCCCCATTGTCCAAGTCCTCAGTCATATAGGGTAACCTTACCAAACATGCACACAGAAGGAATCGATCGTCACTAGTGCACTATCCTCCTCTGGCTTATAGCCAGGGGGATAAAAACGGTGTTTTGCTTTTGTCATTCAATCCTATGTTCCAAGGCTACTAATAGGAAAATAACGATTGATGTGGTTCATTCTGATACCTACCAAACAGGTCTTCAGCTATGTCCCTTCTGTTGATCTTCATCAGAGCTGTGCATAACACGTCCCTCTGATCTGTGCTAGTGGATTGTTGGCCCCTCCACTCTGCCAGCATGTTGAAGATCTGGTTCTCTGTCTGGCCTGGGTCATCCATCACGATGCGCTCGATCTCTGCAACGCTGAAACCGAGATGTGTAGCCAGCTTCCGCCATTCAGAACAAAGCCTCTCAGAGATCTTGTGTAGAACGGGGTCACTGATACCTGCAAACAGACATGTATCAATTAAAATGGCAAAGGAATCTTCTGTGAAAAAAAACCTAATAAAGGTTCCTTCTGATCCTACTGATTGTGCCTCAGATCAAAGTACAGTAACAACTTTTTTGAGCGTGGGATTGGAGCTAATTGCCCAAACATATACAAAGTTTTCCAAACAGAACGGATTGTTGCTCAACAATTTCATGGGGTCGCCCTCCCTTGTTTTCAAGAAATATACATTCATATAATACCCTTTCCTCTGTCTCATGGCCAGCCTTAACGTTATATTTTGGGACTATCTAACCATTCACCCATTTGTGATTATCTATACCTGTTGTTATAAACGATGTCTTCACTTTCTCTTCACATCTGTCTTCATCGTACTCGGTTGGATCGCTACTGTAAGCCGTTGTTGCTGTGCTGCTTTCTCCAAGTTGTGTATGCTGTACCTCTTCCACGCTGCTTGAGTCCTCTTCATCTGTTAAAAAAAGCAATTCAGACAATGAAAGAGTTATTTTTAAACATAATTTAGAAAAGGAGTCAGATTGTAGTTTTAATTTTACAGCATTTGGCTACCTTTCTGCAGGTCCTTTTCCAATTCGTCAAAGAATTTGCAGGCCCGATCGTAGTCGCTTTCTGGTATAGTCGCCTTGATAGCCAAGTCACTCTTATCTTCTGTAGTCAGTTCATCCGTTATGAGAATCTTTGTCAGTTTCTTGGCGAGTTCGCCAGTGGTGTACATACTCCAGAGTTTGTTCAGACCCTCCCGACTCTTGAAGCGAACAACAAATGTCACAGACCCAGATATTACTTCCTCAAGCTCTCCGTCACATGATTTCAGGATAGCTGAGATTTGCTCAAGGACGTATTCCTTTCCCTCCGTTCTATGTAAGGTAGTCAGGGCTATCCGGAGAACATCATTCATGCCACGGTCCTCGCCACCCTGCCTTGTTACATCTGTTGCTATTGACACTTTTGGAAACCCTGGGGGCAGATATCAGGTGACATGTCTTCATTATCAAAAGTAGTTTGATATAACAAAGGCCATGGACTCTTTATGTAAAGGTGGAGGGAGTTGTGCTTCCTAGAAACTACATCCTGTAGGAAAGACACTTGGACTTCTATATATATGTATGCTCGTTTTTAAATACTCTCTAAAGTGTTAGTAGTTGTATACCAGGGGACCGCTACAAATCTGTTTCTCTTTTTCATTATGCACGGATTAAACCGAATTTGTATAGATTATGGCTGAGGCCGCGCCAATTTTGCCATTTTAATTGCTGACATTGTTTTTGGGTGTAGAGGGAAAAAAGATAAGAAATCAGAGTGCAGTTTATGAAAACTCAAAATTAATTCACGATTCTTTCTGACTGGGCCAACTTCAATATATGATGTCGGCCCACTTGGCAATGAATTGCATGTTCATTTTGAGGTGTCTAAACTGCATTCTGATTTTTCATCAGCCTCAGTTTAAGTGGAGCTTGTAATCTATACACTGAAGGTTCAGTTGACCCGAGCCAGAAACACCAACAGGCCTCAAAGTCAAATCAAGAAGCCGGTTGAAGTGCGTTTACATAAACAAGAATTTGTTTTTTATACATATTTATCTGACGCATATTTTTTTTCAATTTCATCTATCGCTAGTACTTATAGTTCCATATATTTTACTCTTTTCACTGTCATTGTTTGACAATCTGGACATCTGATCGTTTTATTACATTAGGGTGATACACGTTTTTACGCATATCTCGCTATTGAGTGATTGGCTGGCTACTGAGTATCTGGCTTTTCGGTTGAATGTATGATTGAAGCGAGAAAGAACAAAAGACTAGGAAGGAAGCGAGTGAGAGAGAAATGACACATTGATATTTGAAACATGTCTTACGTGAACTTTCTACTGTAATGTTAAAGTTAAAAGTCGAATGATTAGCATCTCCCACGATGACAGGACAATTTTCGCCCTTGATAGAAACTACAGGTCCATGACCTGGTTTTTGGTGTGTTGACCCTATCAGTCCATGATCCTCGGATGATTGCATCGTCTCTTTCTGAATGTCCTGATGTGTTCCTCCTGCCTCTTGCTGATTTTGTCTCTGTCCCTCAGATGATGAGGTACAGAGCAGCTTGCTTTGTTCTTTAGCCCCTCTTTCTTGAACTTCTTGGTGAGACTTGTCTCGATGACCAACATCTCCCTGTCCCCGTCTTTCAGATGATGTAGTTCTTCTCTGCCTGCTCTGTTCTCTAGCTCCTCCCACTTCAGCCTCTGGTTGAGGTTTAATAACAAAATATTTCATGTGATTTTTGGTATTCCGTAGATAAAGTAAATTCAACACACCTAGCTTTTTTAACGGCCAGAAAAAAGGGTGTTCTGCCTCATCATTCAATCATATGTACCAAGGCTACTAATGTCATGAAAATAAAGCTTGATGTGGTTCATTCTGATACCTACCTATCAGGTCTTCAGCTATGTCCCTTCTGCCGATCTCCATCAGAGCTGTGCATAACACGTCCCTCTGATCCGTGCTTGTGGATTGTTGGCGCCTCCATTTGACCAGCATTTGGTAGATCTGGCTCTCCGTCTGGCCTGGGTCATCCATCACGATGCGCTCGATCATTGTGGGGCGTAAACTGAGATATGTAGCCAGCTTCCACCATTCAGAGCCAAACTTGGCAGAGATCATGCGTAGATCAAGATCACTGATACCTGCAAATGGCAAACAGACATGAATTAAATATGGTAAATAGTGTTTCTGTGAAAAATTGCATGTTTCTTGTATTTTAAGATTGTTAAGATCGGGTTAAACATGAGATTATACAATCCCAGATATATCTCATGCTTTCTCAACCATTAAATCTATCACTGAGGAAGCAAAAAGATTTCAACCTTTCTAGAAATGTCTTTGTAATATGGTGACTAATTATAAAAGATTTAGACACATATTATGCTCGTCAATAGGTGTGCACAAGGTCAGGTGTAGGGTCAAGCCTATGAAACGTTTGAGTCAAAATTATTCAAAACTGATGTCAATATGGATATTCATATATTGAAATATACATATCCTATTTTTTTGTTATTTTTATTTATCTGACGATTATGTGTTTTCCCTTCAAATGTTCTAGGACCAAAAGTTGGTTAATAACAAAGAACAAATTAAGCAGACAGTAATTTCATGTTAACAAAAGTGTTTTATTAAGGGCCGGTGACCGTGACCATTCAGAGCTGGTTTGAAAAGGGCCTTGGTAAGCTCGCCCGATAGCAAAAAGCCCTCTCTTACCAGACCAGCTACATTGTACCAGCGTAGGAGGCTGATCTGGTGGCTGATCATGAACTCTCCCATCCTGGGGTCTTTTGTTTGCAAGTGTTGACACATGTGCATGTAATCTATCCCAGAAAAAGCCCACTTGTGGTTTTCATATGAAACAAAAGAGCCCCTTCACAGATCAAAAGCTGTGCCATGTGGTTGGGCACACTGTAAAAGTGTAAATTGGAAGCATTAATCTCCAGAGCGAAACAATAGAGCCCCAGTACCTGCACATGAACAGTTAGGTAATCTCTGGCCACAAGTCTGTAAGTCGTCTTGTGTTCTGCAAGGGGCAATAAATTGACACGCCCTACTGACTTTAAAGCTTCAGGTCGGACAGTCCTATGTACCGGATGCGACTGGGCTGAAGACCGGATGAGCTACAGACCGGCGGAAGTACCGGGAAGCCCTTTTCATACCAGGTCTATAGGTAATGTAATTATTTCAATGCAATCCTTGTAAAGGCACCTTTGAGTCCCATTCAAACTTATACCTTCCACTTTCATTTTGCCATATTGAAGGGCATTTTAGTGCAGTTTTGGTTTTCATCCGATTAAAACTTGCATAGTCATGAGCAAAAAAGTGATGTCTTTTCAGGCAGAAAATTCAATGTTACAGCTATTTCAGCACCCAGATTTGCCAGAATTTTTTAAATTTTGATGTTGTCAATTTTGTTTCCTTTGGTGATTCGTTGATGTTTCAGTACATGACAGGAGGCCAATGAACAAAGTTTTCATACAAATATTTTCAATGACCAAATATTGCGTTCACAATTTGAAGAGAAAACCTGTAAATTGAACAGTGTCTTCCTGAAATGACAAGATTAGTACTAAATGACATCACAGCAACAGCGCCATCAGTTGTCTTGAAAAGCAGGGAACATTATAAATCAATGTTTAAGAAGTGCACTTTTCACCAAATGTAACCAAAAGGATGTCAAATAGTTTTCATACATTTAAGAGGAATAGCTCAGTGCACAAAATGTGTTCCGAAGTAAAATTCATGTCATGGCGCCTTTAAAGTAATACAGTTTCTCCATGGGATAAAATAAGCACATCTAGCTAACAGGGTGACCGTAAGGTCATGGCCAAATTCTGATCAATGCAATTCAAAAATCTGTCAGATTCATCAAAAATCTGCCAAATTCCTTGGAAGTACTCGAAATACACTATAAACACTTAAAATCACATGCAGATGTTGTAGTATTGCCTTAAAGGGAAAATACAACATTTGCAAACATCAAAAAATAAAACTACCAAATCATTTTGAAATACCTTGCTGGACTGTTAGTGAATGACGGTGTAAAGCATCCTGTAAAATCATGGCACCTGGTATACTGTCATTTTCAAGAAAAGGGGTATTTTTGTATCAATTTCCAACGCTGGTCGGCCGACCAGCGTTGGAAAAAAACTGGTTTTTTTCAAATACTGGCCCCAATTGACCATCGCACTTGTTTGCAATCGATTACACACCTATGAACGGGTACAAGCCAGCAAGACTGGTTCCCTGACCTTACAATTCCCCAATGTACGTAAACTGCTCTGTTTCTTCTTATATGGAGTCAGGGAACCAGACTACAGAAAAAATTATCGTTTTTCTTGGTTTTTATAGCATTTTCGAACGTCAAAAAAGTCAGTGTAACTATTTGCTATATATTTCCAACCCCCCAATTCCATCCATTTCTGAAAATTACAGCAAAAACAAATGATGTATATTCCCTTTAAAGGGAATATACATCATTTGATTTTGCTGTAATTGGGGGGTTGGAAATATATAGCAAATATAGTCACACTGACTTTTTTGAGGCTTTTGGTTCAAAATGCTATAAAACCAAGAAACACGATCATTTTCCTGTAGTCTGGTTCCCTGACTCCATATAAGAAGAAACAGAGCAGTTTACATACATTGGGGAATTGTAAGGTCAGGGAACCAGTCAAGCTGGCTCGTACCCATTCATAGGTTTGTAATCGATTGCAAACAAGTGCGATGGTCAATTGGGGCCAGTATTTGAAAAAAAGCCAGTTGTTTCCAACGCTGATCGGCCGATCAGCGTTGGAAATTGATACAAAAATACCACTTTTCTTGAAAATGACAGTATACCAGGTGCCATGATTTACAGGATGCTTTACACTGTCATTCACTAACAGTCCAGCAAGGTATTTCAAAATGATTTGGTAGTTTTATTTTTGATGTTTGCAAATGTTGTATTTTCCTTTTAATATCTATAGTCACATAACAATCTATAGTCACATAACTTAGATGTTATGATATTGCTTAAATTTCAGGTAAAACGCGGTTGCTTTTGCGTCACGACATAAGTCCTGTTCCCAATGAACCTCAGCACCTGGAGACCAGCCACCCTGTCCCATTTGATAAGCAAGGGTTTGTTTTTATTGTTAATATATTTTTATATATTTATATATTTCTTTGTGTAGCAAGAGGTATTGGAATTGAAGGCCTTCGGGCCACAGTTTTTAGGTAAACTTTTTTAATTCCAGGCATATGCCCCTGGCTTTCGTTTTTGTTTTCTTGGTTTTTTATTTATTTGTGTGGAAGTTTGTTGCTTGTGTGTGTTTTTTAATGCCAATTAAATAATAATAATAATAATAAAAGTTTGAAGCTTTTTTAAACGAATTTACAAAAAAAAAATTAAAATTTCCATTTTTGCAGAATTCTGCCAGAAATCTGCCCAAAAAAAATCCATTCTGTCAAATTTTCTGTGAAACTCGTTTTGAATAAAAAATCTGTCAAAGTTAGCTGAAAATCAGCTAAAATGGTCACCCTGCTAGCTATTTTGATGGCCATAAAAAGCAATGTTTTGCCTCATCATATTCATCAAGACTACTAATGTCAAGACAAAAACAATTGATGTGGTTCATTCTGATACCTACCTATCAGGTCTTCAGCTATGTCCCTTCTGCCGATCTCCATCAGAGCTGTGCATAACACTTCCCTTTGTTTGCACCTCCATTCAACCAGCATGTTTAAGATCTGGTTCTCTGTCTGGCCTGGGTCATCCATCACAATGCAGTCGATCTCTGCAGCGCTTAAACTGAGATGTGTAGCCAGCTTACGCCATACGTAGCCAAGCTTCTCAGAGATCATGCGTAGAACAGGGTCACTTAAATCTGGTAACAGACAGGAATCAATTTATAAGGTAAAAACAATTATTACCAGAAGATCTCTAGTGTGTTCCGATTAGGCTTCAAAGGTAAAAGCATTGGGCCAGTTTACTGTTCAGTTAACCCTAAAAGGGCCGGGGGGGGGGCGGAATCCTCCCCCCCTCGACTTTTTCCGCGATAGCCTTGAAAATGCTGTTATGACTTTTTAGCCTCGAGCCTTGCGCATCTTTTGATTTCAAAAATATAAAAATCGGAACACGGGTTAACACAAAAAATTTTCTGCGCCGTGAAAACTAAATTTTCCCATACGTCGTGTACACAACTATCACAGCACTTTCGCCATTGAGTGTGACTAACTGTGTATAGGGATAGCATGCTGGCAATGGTCTATACCTTGCAATGGTTCTTCCGACTGTGTGTTTACATTTTCAATCTAATTAAGTGCTAACCCCTTGCCGATTAAAAAGAAAGATCAGGCGATCTTTAAGATCTGACTAAACATGAGAATTATACAGGGTGACACCAACAAAATGCAACCCCAAAAAATTTGCCTAAAAAAAAAAAGGATCGATGGATTTAAAAAATTTGGGTATCAAATTAAAGCAGAGAGCGTTTTCTTTCAAATGCTGAAAAAATCATGAAAATAGCACTTTGGGTTGCTAAGAAAATGCTAATTATGTAAACATAGTCATTTTGCAACCTGTACACAAACATTACCACAGTAAGGGATTTTCACTGTAGCTATTTGTGCATGTCCTAATCCTTACACATGAAAACGGCACATAATATGACAAGAGTGCAAATGAATTTGATGGAAAAACCTTTTAATTATTTTCCACCTGAACAGGTATCTCATCCTTTTTAGTACTATTTTAAACCTTTTCAGCATCATAAATATGTTAAAATATAGGCATTTTCTAATCGTATAAGATTTAAGTCACCAGGGACAAAATGTAATGACAAGAGCATGAAAACCAATGACAAAAAACGAATTTACTTTGTCAATTCAACGCCAATGGCTTCACGAGACGAATTTCAAAGATTTTGGACGAATCAGAATGCTAACAATTTGAATCATACTGAACCTTAAATGAAATCTAGTGGTGGCTTTTTGAAATTCAAATTGAGAATTGAGCTTGGCGATGTTCGGGGACCAAATTGAAACTTATAGGGAATTCGTGTGATACAAGTGTTAAAGAGTAAAGACATTGCACAAATGAAAGATAATTGCACAGTAGTCTTATAGTCAAATGTTTCACTGTTTGAAGTACTTGTGTACAGGATGAAAAACGACTACTTTTACATAATTGGCATTTTCTCAGCAACCCAAAGTGCTATTTTCATGATTTTTTTCCAGTATTTGAAAGAAAAAGCTCTCAGCTTTAATCTGATACACAAAAAAAAATCAATCGATCCCTTTTTTTTAAAGGCCAATGTTTTAGTGTTGCATTTTTATTGGGGCGGGGAGGGGTCACCCAGTACAATCCCAGATATTTCCTAAAATCCAAAGGGATTTTCCATTCTAGTAAGAAAATACTCACCTCTGTTTACCTACATTTGCATATCAGCGCGCATGCGCACAAACGTTCGCTGAAAAGAATAGCGCCCAAGCCACACCCTCATTGTCCACTGCATGCCCCACGCCCACAAAGGACCCTGTAACGTAATAGCTCGTCCTAGTTTTTCTTTTTTTTTAAAGGGAGGGATGGTAAACAAAGGTGAGTATTTTCTTACTAGAATGGAAAATCCCTTTGGATTTTAGGAATTCCATTACAGAAAATACCTCACCTCTGTTTACCTACATTTGCAGAGTGGCACCGAAAGTCTCAAGGGGGGGGGGGGGGAGGGACATGCAGTGGTACTTGAAAGTCTAAACTAGGCCTACATGCAATTCTAAATAACATGCAAAGGTTGTCTAGACATACCCGGGAGCTGCCTATCTAATTCGAAGGAGCTGTGCGGGCTGAGCGGGCTGCTGATCGTGCTGTTTCTTGGAGGACTTTCTTGCCCATGTGTCCCTCCGATTGCACGACATCCTTCAGGTAGCATGATGTGAAAGTCAAAGGATTTTTCCAGCAGGCCGCTTTCATAATCTCTGAAAGAGGAACTCCAAGCAGATGGGCCCATGAAGTCGACATGCTGCGTGTCTCGTGGGCTCCTGATTTCGATCCTCGATGTTCGGGATTGCATTGTATGGTCACCGAAATCCATCGAGCGATCGTGGTTACAGAGGCTTTGTGATGAGGCTGGATGATCGTAATAAACAGTTGCTTGATGTCTCCTCTGAGGGGCTTGGTGCGAGCAATGTAGTACTTGAGCGCTCGCACGGGGCACCACCATTTATCCTCTGCTACTGAAGAGAACGATGTCAAACTTGGTACAAATATGTCGGGTGGTGAGAAACCCATTGATTGATTCTTGGTGAGAAAACCTACCCTTGGAATTAGTCGTACACCGCCAGGTTCCCATCGAATATGGCCCGGTTCCACTGACAGAGCATGGAGTTCGCTTCTGCGGTGAGCTGTAGCTGCAGCCAGTAAAAATGTGGTTTTAACTGTAAGATGATGAAGGGACGAATTACCTGCTGGTTCAAACGGAAGTTTGGAGAGAGATAACAGGACGGTGCCCAGATCCCATGATGGTATCAGCTTCCTGGTAGGAGGCCGATCATTAAACATACCGCGAATCATGTGAGAAATTGATGTATTGGATGAAGTTGTTGTGCCATCATGGAAACCCTGATGAAGGACACCAATAGCTGACCTGTAGCCCTTAATTGTTGAAATTTGAAGGCCTGAATTAAAAAGGTGAAGAAAGAAATCCCCAATCGAGGTTACAGATGCAGAACGGGGATTGACAGCTCTCTCCTCGCACCATTTGGTGAAGTGGAGAAGTCTACTATCATAAGTTCTTCTGGTGGATCTCCGTCTGCTCTTGGTTGCCAAGGACGTAGCTTCCTCCGAAAGTCCAGCTGATTGGAAGGAGACTTTGAGAGCATCCAGGCACAAAGATGGAGAGTGGATGGATCCGGATGCAGAATGTGAGACGCGGGTCGTGACAGGAGGTCTGGCCGGTTGGAAAGTATGAGGGGCGAGTGAACCAGGAGATCCAGAAGGCGAGGAAACCATGGCTGTCTTGGCCAAAAGGGAGCTATGAGGACTACTCTGGATAGCTCTGTCTCTATCTTTGTCAGGACCCGTTGAATGAGAGAGATCAGGGGGAAGGCATAAGCATGCATTCCTGACCAGTCGAAGCTGAGGGCATCTACCTTCCACGCCAGAGGATGAGTGTGACGGGTGCAAAAGGTTGGAAGCTGGTTGTTCAGGTGAGATGCGAATAGGTCCACATGTGGAGTTCCGAGTACGTTGAAGATGTGTTTGACTACAGGAGGGTGGAGAGACCATTCTGTCGGAGAGATGCGACCCCTGGAAAGGGCGTCGGCGAGGATATTCTTCTTCCCGGCCAGATGGGTTGCTTGAAGAGATATTTGATGAGGAATGCACCAGCTGAGTAGCTCCCAAGTGGCTAGGCAGAGAGACGGAGAGTGAGTTCCCCCCTGACGGTTGATGTAAGACACTACCGTGGAATTGTCTGACTTGACTACGACTAATTTGTTGAGGACTTCGGACTCTAGGGAACGTAAAGCCTTGTACACTGCCAGGAGTTCTAGGTGATTGATGTGAAGTAGACTCTCTTCCATCGACCATGTGCCGGCCCGTGATAGATAGTCTAAGTGAGCTCCCCAACCCAGAGTTGAAGCATCTGTTGTGAGGATAGCTGCTGGAGAGGGGCGAGGGAACACGACTCCACATAGGAGATTGTCCGGAGCTAGCCACCACTGTAGCTTGTCGATAATTAAGTGAGTTACTGGAACCATCTTTGATAGAGGATCCTTGTGAGGGCGAAAGTGGTACAGGAGATGAAGCTGTAAGGGACGCATGTGCGTCCTGCACCAGGGAACCGAGTCGACAAGACTTGCCATGAGGCCCAGAAGGTGGAGCCAAGCTTTGGCTGGGAGGATTGGAGATGACCTGAAAATTCCGATGTAATCCCAGAGTGTCTGACATCTTTCCCCCGATGGCATCGCTCTGCCTGTTGTCATGTCTAGAACTGCTCCAAGATAGGTCGGTTGTTGAGTTGGAATCAGAGACGACTTTTCGACATTGATGATGAAGCCGAGATTGAGAGTAAGTTGAACGGTCTGTCGGAGGGCATCTACCGTGTCCTGGAAGGTCGGACCTACTATGAGCCAATCGTCCAGATACAGGAATATGTGGATCTGTTTTTTGACGCAAGAAAGCTGCTACTGCTTTGGCTATTCTTGTAAAGACCCGAGGGGCTGTGGAGAGGCCGAACGGTAGGCAACGAATTTGGTACCCGGAACCCTGGTATAGAAACTGGAGAAACTTCTGATGATCTGCGTGGATAGGTACATGAAGGTAGGCATCCTTCAGATTGATGGAAGTAGCCCTCCAATTACTTTACAGGGACTGGAGGACCGTGGAAAGAGTCTCCATGCGGAAGTGTTTGGGTTTGCTGTAACTGTTGAGAGGTCGTAGGTTGATGATGGGTCGCCAATCGCCCGACTTCTTCGGCGCAAGGAAAAAGGTTGAAGTGACGCCAACAGTGGACCCCGTTGGAAGCAGAATGATGGCGTTCTTGTCTTTCAGAGAGATGATTTCCTTCTCCAACGCCGCCCGGCGTGCAGGATCTGAGGGAACAGGAGTTGGTCGTCTTGGAGGTTGTAGAGGAGGGTTGCTGGTGAATTCCAGACGGTACCCTGTCGAGATGGTTTGAAGAACCCAAATGTCCGAGGTTACGTGAGACCATATCTGACTGAACTCCCCAAGACGACCACCTACTGGACCCGAAGCTGGAGGGATGAAAACTGTGTTGTAGTCAGAGGCCCTTGTTACCTCGCGACCCCAGGGACTTGAAGGGACGCGAATATCTGGGGGGCTGTCTCCTGGTGTAGCGGGAGGAAGACGAAGAAGCCTGATGCCCCTGAAACTTGGACTGGTTGGAGCCCTTGTCGGTAGAAAACGGGCGTTGATTCTTCTTGCTGGGCTGACTGGGGACAAATGTAGAGGGGCGTTAGGCTGAACGCCGACGAAGATCGAACTTGTCTTCAGCTTTGAGGCGTTTGGCTTCATGTAACATAGTCTCGTCGAACCTGTTGTCAAAGAGATCACGCCCAGCCAGGGGAAGGTCTAGCATGCGATCCTTTGCCCCAAGTGAAGGGAGAAACAACTTGTCTACAACAAGGGAGCGTCACAGCAACGAAGTTGAAGCAAAACCCAAACTAAATTCCTTGAGGCAAAAACTCAGACAATCATCCAAGAAATGGAACAGTTCAGGTATCTTATAAGGCTCACACAAGGAAGGATCTCCATAACATCGAGCAAGGGTATCCGATAACAGGATGGAGAAAGAGGCCACTTTGGCCCCTTGATGCAGATGGCTATCCAAGTAGGCAAGTCTTTTGTCAAGTGCTTTCGTCTTAGCATCAAAAGTTTGCTTATTAGATTGCAGATTTTCACGTCTCAGCAAGTCTTTGGCCTCAGAAGACAAGGAAGGGGTAGAAACAAATCTATCAGTGTCCACTTTATTGGTGTTGAACATGCCTGCAAACCTGCTCGGTCCCCAAGAGAGAGATTGCTTGTTTTGCACCTGACTAAGGGACTCATTCATAGAGTCAGCACACATTCTATCAATAGGAAAAATGGGCTGCGAAGGCTTAGATTTACAAGTACCAGAATCTCTGCGATATGAAGGTCGAGTAGATTCGCCTGGGGAAGGGGGTGGAAACTGAAGGATCTTACCCACTTCCGTCATCGTAATAGCCCGTTGGACATTTGAGAGAGTATCTTCGCCACTGTCTGGCCCGAGGAAAAAGAAGACCTTGAAGGAGATCTAGAATGTGAGTGTCGGCTTCGATGACCAGAATCCGACCGTGAGTAATCGCCGATGTCGATCGTCGGAGTCCGAGCGGGACCGCGCACGAGACCGGGAACGGCGCCATGAATCGCGGCGTTCTCTCCCCGCCCGGCTGGTGTGTTCACCGAAGCGTTGCGTAGAACGGAGTCTGTGTCCTGTGAAAGGTACACCATGATCTCGCGGAGAAGAATTACCCTGATAAGGCGTGTAATGGTGTGAAAATCCCATCGGAAAAGTCTGGGGATAAACCCGTGGGTCGTAGGCTGAAACACTGAGTGGATACGGAGTGCGAGTATTGTGGTCGAAGTGACGAGGATCGTTCGGGAAAAAGGACCACGTACTGTGAGGCTCCGAATGATGAAGAAAATCTCGCCGAGATTCGCTTGTAAAACTAGGTTGAAAATACGAACCCGTAGTATGGCTGACTGAAGATGATGGTGGTGGTGGTGCCCCAAGCCTCTGTGACCTGGCGGGGCTGGTCGGATTACCGAGAGACCTTTGGGTTTCGAACGCCAAGCCCCGCCGTCCCGCCTGCACATGCGAGTCGACTTGTTGTTCCGAAGCGTGCATGTGCTCCTGCAGACTGCCGTAAGAATGCGGGATTTGTCGGGGAGTGGCCGTAATTCTCATTGGAGAATTCTTTGACCCTGGAGAAATTCCAACTGCCGAACCCGGGAGGTTGGACCCAGTCGTAGCAGAGGAATTATCACGCTTGGATTGAGTAGAGGGTGACTTTCCGGTAGAACGGCTTGAGACAGTTTTCTTTTTGGTTTTGGCGGAGTCCGCCATATTGTAATCACAGCGAGAACAGCTAAATATTGTACGTCTTTACACTACGCGTCGCTGAAAAAACTAGGACGAGCTATTACGTTACAGGGTCCTTTGTGGGCGTGGGGCATGCAGTGGACAATGAGGGTGTGGCTTGGGCGCTATTCTTTTCAGCGAACGTTTGTGCGCATGCGCGCTGATATGCAAATGTAGGTAAACAGAGGTGAGGTATTTTCTGTAATGGAAATCTCATGCTATTCCAACCATTAACTCGATCACTGAGGAAGCAAAAAGATTTCAACCTTTCTAGAAATGCCTTTGTAATTAGTATAGCGACCAATTATAAAAAATTTAGACACATAAATATAGGGACAGTCACTAGAACGAAAAGGGTTAATAAGTGCACAGGTGTGCACAAGGTCACGTGTAGGGTGATGACAAGTTTTAGGGCTAAAAATATGAACTGTTAAGGTCAAAATTATTCAAAATTGATGTCAATACTGATAATCATTTACGCCTATTGAAATTTACGTACATCACAATTTCTTTTTAAGTTGAAATTTATTTGGTGTTCCCTTTCAAATGTCCTTATTAGGATCAAAATTTGGTAAGTAATAGAGATGTTAGCCTTGAACAAACGGTAACAAATGTGTTTTATTAATTTCAGGTATACTGTAGTAGGTAGTAGTAACACAATTTTTTTTGGGGGGGGCCAAAAAAATGTTTGTTCCCCCCAAAAAATGGGTCAAGAAATTATGGCGTGGGGTTCGGGGGCCCGCTTAAGGGCCCCGAATATTTTTTGGATTCTAGATGCTCTGTGGTGCAATCTGAGGCAATTTCTGACCACTTTAACCAATGTTTTTTGGAGGAAAAGATGGTGGTGTACTCATTGCCTCCCTTTATTGCGATGTCACATACAAAAAAAAAATATTGGTTTCGTTTTTTTTTTTTTTGGGGGGGGGGGGCCATGGCCCCCTTTGGCCCCCCCTGGATCCGCCCATGGGTTCCTTTTATAATAACACACCCAGCTATTTCGATGGCCATAAAAAACGGTGTTTTGCCTCGTCATGCAATTATCTGTACCATGGCTACTAATGTCATGAAAATAACAATTGATGTGGTTCATTTTGAGACCTACCTTTCAAGTCTTCGACTATGTCTGTTTTGCCGATCTTCATCAGAGCTGCACATAACACGTCCCTTTGTTTGCGCCTCCATTCAGCCAGCATGTTGAAGATCTGGTTCTCCGTCTGGCCTGGGTCATCCATCAAGATGTGCTCGATCTCTGCAGCGCTTAAACCGAGATGTGTAGCCAGCCTCTGCCATTCAGAGCCAAGCCTTTCAGAGATCTTGCGTAGAATGGTGTCACTGATACCTGCAAACAGACACAAATCTATTTAATACAGTAAACAACGTTTCTGTACAAAAACTTTGTGATGTTTATTACTTTGTTCAACAGCTGTTTATTGTAAACAAAGCTTACACTTATGTTCAGCACATGTGGCAACTTTGGACACTTATGCAATTCTCTTTCTGATTCCATTGATTCTCTCTGTCTCAGATCAGAAGAGAAGAACGCTGAATCACGGTGATAAGTTGGTGCACATGCAGTGTTTGTTTCTTGTGTAGACATTATGAAAAATGTAATACTTATTAGTGTCCAATCAGCCTTTGTCCACTCATAAAACGTTTTATCCGGCAAAACGGAAAGTTAAGAAGTACTTTATTAGGCTTTTTAACTTAGGCCAAAAAAAATAATACTTCTGCTTCCGGTTACCCGACCGACCCTATTTTTTAGGATGCGACCCTAAAAATGTTATCGGCAATTCCCCCCCCCCAAAAAAAAAAGATTGAATAAATAAAAATAAAAACCTGTTGTCTTTTCTGTCTTCACAAAATACCTCTCAACAACCCTTTCGCGTCACAACAATGCTTGTATTTATTTGTTTTCTTACTAACATTCAGGGGTTTTTTTCAAAAGAGACCTCCGTTATTTTTACAAATTTGCTTCGCGATATAACTGCTTCGCAATTCTATGTCACGATGACTATAAGGAAAAATTTCGATATATACGAAGTTCACTAATTTTCCTCTGTATTGACTAACAAGCCCCCAGATAGCAATTTCATGTCATCAAAGTCAATTTGAGCAGTGAGAAAATACAAGCATTTTCTTAGAAAACACTTAGAATTTTTCAGTCCAATCTCATAGGGTTTGTACACAGGGTGTTGAATGAACTTCGTATATGGAAATCTTTCCGACTATAATCACGTGCGTAAACCTAGCTCAATGTGACGACGACTGGTTCCCGCCGCGCCGCACAGGGGCCAATTTAGAAGACATGATGAAAATGCGGTAACCAGTCTGTGGTCTGTGCACGGCTATGTGATCGATAGTGCTAGCATGGCTATGCATTGCAGGCATGTGCACTGTCAACTGGTTGGATTCGACATCGTAAAAATGCCAAGAAAACACCGATGGTGAAAGAACATTTTTGCAACTTAATTCACAGAATTGATCTAGCTTTATATCTGTGTATGTATTTTCCCTGTTCAAGAGTTCATTTTGAGATCGCACTGCTCGTATTTGGAGTGATACAATGCAGCGTGTTTCCCGAAATTTTCGACCGTAAAAACGAGGTCTGTTGGCCACGCGCCACACATGCACAGTGCATCGCACACTTCGGAGTTTTGGCCAGTTTCCCGTCTTGACTAGCGTTGTGCATATGGTGCGAACGACCTGCATTTTTCATGATTTTTTAAGAATTATCAAACGTAAATATGTTGACAATAATTAAAGTAGGTTTTATTCACTTTTTGTGGCCATTTTGTGTTTAGCTTTCTTAGTGCAATGGAAATAGTTCAGTCTAAAACTTTGCATATAATTGAATACCCCATTCAATCTGCATAAAAAAAATTTGGCAACATTTTTTTTTCCGACCGATCGACCCTATTTTTGAAAGGCATGTAATCGGAAGCAGAAGTATTTTCTTTCGGCCTTACCTGGAAGTTCGGGATGCTCTTTATCCAAGTTTGTTTCTAAAAAGAAAATAATATGAAATGTACCTGCATTTGCCTTCACAGTAAAAATAACACTGCACTGTGAAAAGAGGCATACAAATCAGAAGAACGCAAAATATGGCTCAATAGGTCAGTTAACAGAGCACTGGAACGGTGATTCAGAGGTTGTCTGTTTAAATTTCACTCTAGTGAATTTCTTTACAAATCTGCTTAAAAAAATCAAAGACAAAAAAAACAACTTTTTCGTCAATGTTGCTGGACAGAAAACAAAAAATAAACAAATTCTCATTCTGATTGTTATTGATTGCTGTGTCTCGATACCTAAAACATGAAATTCAGACTACGGGTTGCTGTTCAACGAAAACATTTCCAGCGCAACGCACTGTGAAACCTGAACTTCCCCATATACGTAGTGTACACAAAGCAGAAATACCATTGGTGCATATATATAATTAATTAGCCAATATTCCAAAACCCTTTGACCTTTAGTCATAAATTTCTTGGGTATGTTCATATTTTCAGGATGCATGTACCAAGTTTCAGAATTTTTTTTTTCATGACCCGAGCTGTCCTGAAAAAAGGCTGTGTCACTTACCTGAAGCGTGGGGAGGCTCAACATCCAATTTTCTTTCTGAAATAAAATAATGTGAACTTTTTTATGCATTTGCCTTTACAGAGTAAATACCACTGCACTGTGAAAAGAGGTACTAATAAATTAGGAGAGGGCCAACAAAGGGCTTAATAATTCAGTTCATTCAGTTAACAGTGTTTCGGAGGTCGCATGTCTCAATAGTGAAATTCTTCATTAAACCTGTTTTCTCCATCATAAATAAATGGTAATTTACACGGTCAGGTGTAGGGTCAAGACTATTTTGAGGGCTTAAAAAACATGAAACGTTCAGGTCAAAATTCAGGTCAAGTTATGGTATTCGTATTGGGGGCTGGAAGGAAAGGCCCTGATTGAGGTTGTCCGGTTGGGTTCACCACCAGAGATGTGGCCGAATATGCAATGAACACGGTACCACCTTGGTTACGGGGTGGGACATTGACATTGAAAAATGCATTGACAAACATTGTCGATTCGCTCTTGCGTCAGGTAAGCCGTGCCCCTTTGTAGATCGAGGACAGCACCTAGGTATGTGGGCCGTTGAGATGGGATTATCTTGGATTTGGACTCGTTGATGAGAAAACCCAGGCCTTCCGCAAGGAAGGCCTGGGGTTTTTTTGATGGACTGCAGCTGCTGCCTACGATTTGCCGATGATGACCCAGTCGTCTAGGTACATGAACACCTGTAGACCTTGACGGTGGACGTTGAATGGAACCCCTGAGAATCTTCTTCTCGGGTTTGTAAAATCCTGATAGTGTTCTTTGTTAGCAATGCTGCTATTTCGTCCTCGAGCGCTTGGCGTTTGAGTGAATCGCCGGGCGGTCGAGTCCGGCGAGCGGGCATGTGTGTCCGACAAAGGGGCACTCGTGAACTCTAGGCTGTAGCTGAGTGAGATGGTGGCAAGTACCCACTGGTCGGAAGTGATTTGGTCCCAGGACCCAACAAAATGGGCCAAACGGGCTCCCACAGGTCCTGTGATGGAGCCCGTCGTTGGTGAGCATAGACACTTCCATCAGCCGAACTGCTGCCGGGGGCAGTGGTCGAGGCTGAAGGGCGGGAGGTGGTTCGTGTATTTGCAGGACGTCGAGCAGTGGAACAAAAACTACGGCTTGATGGCTGTGGCGGAGGACAACTGGGTCTGAACGGCTGGGAGGCTTGAAAAGAAGAGCCAGTAGCCAGTGAGCACTGCTGGGAGCCCCGGCCTCTGGCTGCAGGTAATACTCAACGGGGCTGGGGAGGTGGTTTGGGATGAACCTTCGCCAAATTAATCTTCTCCGTAGCCTTGATACAATCAGCTTCAGCCTGCATTCGAATCTGAAACTGGTCTGCAAAGAGTTCTTGTCCTTGGAAGGAAAGGGATTCGAGACAGTTAGGAGCTCCATCGATGGGCAGGAATATGGCATCAAGAATTGCTGTCTAGCGTGTCTCTATGCTGTGACGACAAATGCGAGTATTACTTCACTGAGAACTACCAGAAGTGAGTGGTCCAGACAGCGAAAGTTGGAGCCTAGCATGTCTGTTGGGATGGTTGAATCAGCTTGACATCCCTGAAATAAAAAGTCGGACAGCAGGAGCGAAAACGTTGTATGGGTGACACCCAGACGAGAGGCGCAGTCAATATTCTGAAGCGCCTTCTCATTACGGTTCTGAGCAGTGTCTCAAAACAAGGATGTAGTCGAGGCCCAATGACCAATGATGGCCCAATGACCTGATGAGTTGGAAGCCAGTTTAGCGAGCACGTCGTCAGCAATGGTAGGCGTGGTAAGGTACTGGGTCGTCTCGTCTGCTGGGAAGGAGTACAAACTCGGGCAACGAGTGGGACGACGCACTTCGGGTTGGTCAAACACAGACCGAATCTCTTGAGAGCAAACCTGATTGAAGGGAACCACCTGGGGTGTGATCGGGGGTGACTTGTAAGTCAGGAGCCGTAAGTCGTTTGAACGATTCCAGTTGTGTAGAAGATGAGGGCTTTACAGGTTCAGGGAAACCCCAATACATACACCATGTCTCCTTGTACCAGGCGATAAAGCGTGGCAATGGAGGATGGTATAGTTGTGTCCTCTTCTTTATCGGCTTCCCAAGGCGAGTGAGAAGAGGCAATGTCGGGATCCTCATTTGAAGGTTCAGACGGCAAGTTGACAGGAACGCCGACACGACTGGAGAGGGGGGAGGGGAGTGGCTTGCAACTCGTGCGACACTTGTCCCATGTAAAGTCTCACTCGCTCGGTACAGCAACACTGCCGTGAGACAATGAAAAACTGCCAGTTAAATAACAGGGTATCGCCGGTTAAATAACGCCATTTGTTTTGAAAACGAAAACACCAAATATTGGGTGCAGTGTGAAGGATTATTTAAAAAGCGAGTATCACGCTGACTGGTCGGTAAGTAGAAGCATAGAGTCGGGTGAGCAGCGTGCAATTCGTGTGACGCTCCCCCCTGCAAAGCCTTGTCCGTTCGGTACGGCGTGAGTGACTTTCAGCCTGAAAAGCCTCACGGTCAAACGGTTGTGAGGTACGAGCTTATACTAGTGAGTAGCCGGCAGCCTGGGTAAGGCCACACTTGCTCCATACGAAGTAAGCTACTTGCAGGCTGTGCAAAGCCTCGCTCGGTGTGTACGGCATGCACTACTTGCAGCCTGTGCAATGCCTCATGCACAAGGTCTCATAAGAACCGTGTAACCGGAGTGAGGGACCGTAATGACCATAATGACCAAGAAATATCACGAAAAACCAACCTGATGTCACAAAAACTCACTCAACTTGTGTAGAAACAATAATAGAAGAATAAACTATGAACTTAGTATAAAAATTGGCTGAGGAAAAATTTACAAAGCGAGAGCTCTGTAAATACACGTCTTTCACACAACACCGCTAAGAGAAAAGAGAAAGTATGGTGGGCGGGCCCCAAGGTACTAAGGGTAATAAATCTTAGCGTATGGCCGGCGCCCTCCAGGGAATAATGCATATGTATTAATACTCTACAGCTAAGTAGAACGCAGTAGAATGCAGGGTTTACAGGAAAAGTTTGTGTCTCACCTGGTCCTGGCTGTAGTTGTGGGGGTGGTTGTGGCGTTGGTTCCTGCTGAGAAGGCCCTGCCTGCGGTTCCTGCCGAGTCGTTTGTTGGTCATCCCTCGCTCCATCAGCCGGTAGTTGTTGAGTTGGAGCTGCCTGCGTGTCTGGTGCTGTGCTTGGACCAGGGTTAGTTTGTGTCCGTGGCGTTTGTGTCTCATTGTCTCTTCGGACTCTCTTTGCTGTTGGTTCTGGCTGATGCTTGGAAGCCTTCCTTTTGTCCATTTTACCATTCAGTGCCTCTGACACGAGCATAGTTTATTTGCAGACAGCTTCGTTAGTCCAACCCCAGTAATAATCCTGTGAGTGCAAATTTCAATCAGGTAAAATCACAAAATGGATGCTATTGGTCAGTCAATCGGTCTGTTGGTCGATCAGTTGGTTACTATGTCAGTTGGTCGGGCAGTCCGTTGGTCAGGCAGTGGGTTGGTCGATCTGTCATTCAGTCGATCAATAGGTTGCTCTGTCAGTTGGTCAGTCTGTCGGTTGATTGGTTGGTCAGACGGTCAATCAGTCAGTCGTTTGCTCTGTTGGTCAGTTTGGTCGGTCGGTCACCAAGTCGGTCAGTCATCCAGTCAGTCTGTTGGTAGGTCGGTCAGTTGCTCTGTCGGTCAGTCGGTTGCTCTGTCAGTTGGGAGGTTGGTTGGTCGGTTAGTCGATCGATTGGTCACTTTGTCGGTTGGTCCGTCAGTCGGCCAGTCAGTTGGTCGGTCGGTCAGTCAGTCTGTCAGTAGGTTATTTGGTCGGTTGGTCAAGTGATGGTCAGTGATGGTCAAGTTGGTCAGTTGGTCGGTCGGTTAGTCAGTTGTTTATCCCAGCAGATGGCAATCCTGGGGTACTTGCATTGTTGGCCTTTTATCCCTTTTCTTTAGAATTCACTTCTGTGGTACAGTTTTTCAAAGGAAAAATTGTGGGTAACGAGTTGGCATCTTTGTTCCCTTTGTGTGCAGTACGCCACAAGTAGCGCTGGTAAGTACGGTTGTTCGGTCAATCGGTCAGTTGGTTTAAGCTGGCACTTTTAGTAGTATAGCATCAGGGGGACGGGGGTTCAAACATCCCCCCCCCCTACAAAATAGGGCTGGGATGAGGGAGGGGAAAGAAGGGACGGGGCTACAGCCGGGGATAATGATCAACGTGCAGATTGTGCTCTCTGCAAATGGCCAGCATTTTGTTAACGCCCCACCCATGAAAACAATTCTCGCCACATGTACATGTACATGTACGTGACTAGCAAAACTTTACGCCATCTTAATAATAGAAGTCCAAGTAGTTTTCACTTTGAGCATCTTAAAACTTGAAACTGGAAACCCAGTTTATGTTATGAATCACATCATTCAGTCAAAAAGGTTTAAACAAAGATGTACATTCCTAATATCAGCAGAAAGGAAAATATTGCAGTCATTAATAGACCTATTGACGTCATGCTTTATTTACATGTGTGCTTTCCTATGGGAGCCAGGTGGGCACGAGAGCCACCAAGCTCCCATAGGAAAGCACACATGTAAACAAAGCGTGACGTCATGATGTCTAATACATGCAGGTCTATTAATTCACTCACCTTTAACCCATGAAAGGCGTTACTCTGTAGCCGACTGTGGCAGTGAAGGAGTTCACACGTCCATTACTGTTTGGATATCAAGACATAACAGTTAACTTTGTGTAGGAAGGAACTTAAACCCTATTTTTACAACCTGCATTGTGCTAAATACCTCTAAAACAGCAGTGTTGAGGGAAGGGCATCCCTGCCCATATTTCCCCTTCCTAGTTAACCCCCATGCTCCGTATCAGAGTCTGAATGTCCATACTCATTATTTGCTGATGGTACATTTAACACAAGAAACTGTCTGGAAGGGAATTAACCATGGCAACACATCAAACTTTGGACAACCACATGCACACCCGCCTCCCCACCCTCAAGTGTTGTAGGATTTAGCCCCCCCCCCCCTCCCCCCCCCCCCATATACCCCACTGGTGTCTACAAAAGGAAATACAAGTAGGGTCACAAGAAAATGGTGAACAGACTTGATGCAGGAAACTACTTCTTAGCATCCTTGGCAGAGTCTGAACTCACTTTCATATTAGTAAAATAATTAGGGCCTACAATAGTAATTGCTGGCTTGATCAATTATTATGGCATGTACACATGTACCGGTATATGCATATTATTATAGTACACAGAGTACCCCATTTTTGTTTTCATTCCAACAGGGCCCAGAACATCCCTGTTGATAAGATTTATTGCCGCAAAGAGAAACCTTTCTTAAAGTATCCCACGTCTGTTCATGCCAATTAACTTGCTAAGCCTTGACTCCACTATATGTTAGCATACGATGTCATCTCCGTATAAAATTGCATGGCAGACTCAATCAATCAAATCAATCAAATCTTTAATTTTTCCCAACACACACATGAACATATAACTTAACACTTGAGTTATTGTGTATGGATGGATGGAGGTCTCCAAAAAGCATCAGCTTGTCGAAAGAACAATTACAATCACAATTACGATGACAGTTACAATTAATTACAAGTACAAGTACAACGATAGGAGTTAAATAACAAAAACTATTGGTACAGAGCTAGTAATACGAAATAAAACTAAAATTATTTGGTCTTACAAAATGAGATTATTCTACCACATATTTGTTAATTAATTGGGTTTTACATTTGCGTTTGAACAATGATACATTTGACACCTTTTTAAGAGATGGATTGAGAGAATTCCACAGTACGATGTCTCCATTGTGTTCACACACAAAATGTGTAAGTGGGGGCCAAGGAAGAAAAAAGGCCATCCATCCCTTGCCAACAGTCACAAATGGCATTGCTTACATTCATAATCATCAACGCAGGGCCAGCTGTGGTTCAATTATGATCAAAACAAAGAAAATGTGCACTCCGTTTAAAACTTGTCTTCCCAGCCGGTTTTAAACGTCACAGGAATGGGTGGAATTTATTCTACTCACCGAGATGATAAAAGGGATTTTCATTGAGTTGTCAGTACAGTTCACACATGCACATGTACTGTGGCTCGCCTTATAAATCATGCTTTTATCTCTTCCACAAACTTAATCTCAGGCATGCAACTGTAAATTCACCACACGCAAAAGGAAATTCCAACATTTGTTTTCGAATTTTGAGAGGCATAATGAAATGAGAAAAAAAGGAGGAAATCAGCTGCTCTGAAAAAAAGTTGCATGCCTGAAATCTATTGCAATACTGAAAATGTACAGTTCAGAATCGACAAGAACGGATCCACTGTTACTATCAAATGAAAGATCCTCTTCCGCCCAGCCTCTATCTATAGTGAAACTGACGTCATGCTCAGAGAGATATTAAAGTAGAACTGGGCAATTGTCAGATCCCTGTGGGTCGGTATTTACCACGAAAATTGGAACTGCTTCACTGCCTTTTGAGCAACGGGGCAACATGCAACACAAACTACAATTTGAAAGTTGTCAAACATCCCGTTTTGCGTAAAACCTTTTTTTTTTATCAAACAAGTCCTAATTACAGAATAGAGTAACATCTTTTGAAGTATACTGCTTTCACTTCAGCAGGATAGCCTTTTCAGTAATTTGAACTGTTCTTAAGGGTCCTGACATGCATGTTAGCCCTTACTGGTATCTGTGAAGACAAAACTTGTTTATTGTGTCGAAGAGAAATTACCACTCCTCCAAAAAAGTACCTTGGCCTGTATACATGTTACTCAACCCATAACAGCCAAAACACCCACTCTACCTGTATATTAGTGATAGAGCATGTACAATTGGTTTATGAGAAATAAATTGAATACCCAGACTATATTGTTGATAGTACAATGGTACCGGGGGTATTCCCCAATAGTTTACCTACAGCGAGCCAGAGAGCTTAGAATCTATTCAAGTTCAGCATTCCTCGTTCCAACGTCACTGCCCCGTTTATTGGGTTTGTATTCTCAGGTCATCCACCATTGACTCTCACAGACCTTGATGCAAATTCTGTCAACAATAGCCAATGAAAAAGCTGCCACAAACAATCCCATATTTGGTGCTGCCCCGCTACTTATGCCTTATGGATAATAAATACCACACCCTGCAGGTAAAAGATACAATGGCGATGTGGAACTACATGCATTGCAGGTGCTTTTCATTTCATTTGGAGAACTCACCTCAGTGAAAAATACTGTATTAGGCAAACCATGGACCACAATGGTCCGTGGGCACACTCAACATGCTTTTCTTTAGTAAATTGGCTCACAGCATTAGCAGCCTACATGTACATCGCCTTTTATAATTTGCACACAGTTAAATTAGAAAACACATGTACTTTTTTTTATTAAACTATAACTTACAAGTAGAAAATCCATTAGGATAAAATATTCCCACATCGCAGTATACTCAACAATGGTTCTAATTTAACTTCACTTTTTAACATAATTGTGACGAGCTCAGTAGGCATCTCAAATAAACTTAAAGTAAATTTATATAGAACCATCATCATACGATTTCACTGCAGATTATCAAGAAACTATGCAGCAGGATGTCATAATTACATGAACTGTTCTCTGTATGTTGTCCCTTGAACACTGCTCATAGTTCATGATGTGGTCTGAATAAGATTTCATTCCTACATGTACATGTAGACTTGGATTTAAATAGCTTAAATTTAGAATCAATCATTTAACTTTGACATGTTTGACTAGAATACAATGTAGCTGGATTTCTGGAAAAAGACCAGACTCAAATTGGACTCATTCTGCTTGGCCTCGACTCATGGTGGCCTAGCCTGTACATGTTACTCGACAACAGCCAAAAAAACACACACTTGTATTTAATAGCCATAGAGTGCGTAAAATCGGTTTATGAGAAATAAATTGTACCCAGACTTCATTGTTGATTGTACAATGGTACATTCACCAATAGTTTACCTACAGCGAGCCAGAGAGCTTAGAATCTATTCAAGTTCAGCATTCCTCGATCCAACGTCACTACCCCATTTAATTTATTGGGTTTGTATTCTCAGGTCATCCACCATTGACTCTCACAGACCTTGATGCAAATTCTATCAACAATCCCCAATGAAAAAGCTGCCACAAACAATCCCATATTTGGCGCGGTGCCCCGCTATGTACATGTATGTCTTATGGATAATATACACGTACATGTGCCACACCCTGCAGGTAAAACTTGTACACACTCAACCAAAAAAGAAAGTCCCCCCCCCCCCATACTTGTTTGTCTTTAACTCAAGAACTACTAGGCACCTCTCGCTCAAATAACGACTAATCAGTACAGAAAGTCCTTAGCAATCCAGCCATACTCTTAATTTGGCTCCAAAACAGTGATAATGTGTACACATTTATACAACTTATGACAAATGATACCGAACAAATTTGTACTTTTGTACACCTGCAAGTTGAGTGTGAACATTTTGTTTCTAACGCTCTTTCATCTCTTCCAACAAAAAATTCTTAAAATTGATTTCTTAAAAAAAATTCACCATTTTCTTTACTGCATACTTTGCATGTTCTTTGAGGTTCAGTAAAGGAAAGGGTAAAAATATAACCAACAAAACTGGACATTATTTTTATGAAATTTATTGTTGGAAGATTGCATTAGAGACGAAATGTTCACACTCAACTTGCTCGTATACAAAATTGCATAATTTTGTACACATTATCACTATATTTTGTACCAAATAAAGAGTATGGCTGGATTGCTAAGGAATTTCTGTACTTGTCATTATTTGAGCAAAAGATGCGCAGTAGTTTTAGAGTGAGACAAAAAGTATTGGGGGATTTCTTTTCTGGTTGAGTGTATGGCGATATGGAACTATTGCCTGTGCTTTTCATTTCGTTTGGAGCACTCACCTGTTGTGAAAAATACTGTATTAGGCAAACCATGGACCACAATGGTCCGTGGGCAAACTCAACATGTTTTTCTTTGGTAATGAGTGATTGACTCACAGTATCAGCAGCCTACATGTACATGTACATCGCATGAATTAATTTGCACATGGTTAAAGATATAGTCCATCATTTGTAATTTGCGCATTCTGTTCATTTGAAGCAACAAAAGTGCTCAAAATCTAAAGAAGGGTGCTGAACAACTGACCTGATGAAGTTTCAGCTCAGCTTCAGCTGTATATTTCAAGAAAAACAACATTCTACGATCTCGATTTTGAATCAAAAGTTGCTACATGTAAATCATGTTTTGAATCGGGCCTGAATTCAGCATCCGAAACAGTTCTCACTGAGCGGATTGCAGCTACGCAATGTCGCGCACCGATCAGACGAATTATAGCAACTGCGCACGCATGTGCATTGTGTCAACGCTTGCACGCGCTTCGCTGAATAAACAAACTACAAGTTAATGGAAATTTCCAACGGTGCTTCTTAAGACGTTGGAAAGGCCTTCTTTTGCTTAATACATCCATAACCTATTGTTATACTCCATTTAATTATTGCATTTCCATACAAAGGTACCTATTCAAATTAAATGGGAGACTACCAATATTTCCTAATGCCAGGTACGAATTTTATTACAAAGATAAACAGTAAACCAAGATAGAATTTGCTGAGAAGCACCAGGTGTACTGTTGAACCTGCCTGTCAGTCAGCTATCAAAATGATACTGGGCTGACCCTCTGGAACTACCGATAGAACAATTTCAACCAACTTAATCAGTCCAAATTTGCTTCTTCTTATTCTTGTAATTATTCAGTAAAAATGTTATACAGATAAAATATTTACAGCTTCTTTGATATTTGAAGATTCCTTTGCAGAGCTCTATGTTGAAATGTATGGGACTCTTGCACCCCCTCCAAATATAAAGTTTTACTTTTAAGCTTTTTGCGTCCAGTTCCAAAACGTTCTGAAAAGTCTAAATTCCCTCTTAAACTTCATAACAGAGGAGCAACATGCAGTACAATTAAACTACATTGTACAATTTGAAAGTTGTAAAACATTTGTTTTGTCTGAAACCTTTTTGTTATCAACAAGTCCTAATTACGGAATAAAGCAACATCTTTTGAAATATATTTCAGCAGGGTAGCCTTTTCAGCTGTTTGAACTGCTATTCTTTTGGGGCCCTGACATGCAGGCCTACGGTACATGCACGTTCATACATGTAGCCCTTACCGGTAGGCCTATCTGATGAAACAAAACTTGTTTATTGTGTCGAAGAGAAATTACCACTCCTCCAAAATATAGTACCGGTACCTTAATTGGCCTGTACATGTTACTCATAACAGTACAAAAAACCACACAGGTCTGTATTAGCCATAGATCGCGTAAAATTGGTTCATGAGAAATAAACTGAATACCCAGACTATATTGTTGATAGTACAATGGTATATTCACCAATAGTTTACCTACAGCGAGCCAGAGAGCTTAGAATCTATTCAACTTCAGCATTCCTCGATCCAACGTCACTACCCTGTTTATTGGGTTTGTATTCTCAGGTCATCCACCATGGACTCTCACAGACCTTGATGCAAATTCTGTCAACAATACCAAATGAAAAAGCTGCCACAAACAATCCCATATTTGGTGCTGCCCCACTACTTATGCCTTAATACGGATAATAAATACCACACCCTGCAGGTAAAAGATACAATGGCGATATGGAACTACATGTACATGTAGCAGGTGCTTTTCATTTCATTTGGAGAACTCACCTCAGTGAAAAATACTGTATTAGGCAACCCACAGACCCCGATGGTCCGTGGGCAAACTCAACATGTTTTTCTTTGGTAAATTGGCTCACAGCATTAGCAGCCTACGATGTACATGTACATGTACATCGTCTTTTATAATTTGCACGCAGTTAAAATAGAAAATACATGTACTTTTTTTCTTTACAACTTACAAGTAGAAAATCCATACCGAAACAAATTTGCACTCTTGTACACCTGCAAGTTGAGTGTGAACATTTTGTCTCGAATGCTCTTTCATCTCTTCCAACAAAAAATTCTTAAAATTGATTTCTTAAAAAAAATTTCACCATTTCCTTTACTGCATTCTTTGCATGTTCTTCCAGGTTCAGTAAAGGAAAGGGTAAAAATATAACCAACAAAACTTAAAATTATTTTTATGAAATTTTTGTTGGAAGATTGCGTTGGAGACGAAATGTTCACACTCAACTTGCTTGTACACTTTATGTACGTACATTATCGCTATTTTGTGCCAAATAAAGAGTATGGCTGGATTGCTAAGGAATTTCTGTACTTGTCACTATTTGAGCAAAAGATGTGCAGTAGTTTTAGAGTGAGACAAAAAGTATTGGGGTGATTTCTTTTCTGGTTGAGTGTATGTGTGTAATGGCGATATGGAACTATTGCCTGTGCTTTTCATTTCGTTTGGAGCACTCACCTGTTGTGAAAAGTACTGTATTAGGCAAACCATGGACCACAATGGTCCGTGGGCAAACTCAACATGTTTTTCTTTGGTAGTGAGTGATTGGCTCACAGCATCAGCAGCCTACATGTACATCGCATGAATTAATTTGCACATGGTTAAAGATATAGTCCATCATTTGTAATTTGCGCATTCTGTTCATTTGAAGCAACAAAAGTGCTCAAAATCTAAAGAAGGGTGCTGAACAATTGACCTGATGAAGTTTCAGCTCAGCTTCAGTTGTATATTTGAAGAAAAACAACATTCTATGATCTCGATTTCGAATCAAAAGTTGCTAAATCATATTTTGAATTGGGCCTGAATTCAGCGTCCGAAACAGTTCTCACTGAGCCGATTGCAACTACGTGATGTTGCGCACCGATCCGACGAATTATAGCAACCATGCGTGTGTGCATTGTGTCAACGCTTGCACGCGCTTCGCTGAATAAACGAACTACTAGTTAACAGAAATTTCCAACGGTGCTTCTTAAGACGTTGGAAAGGCCTTCTTTTGGTGATTTCTTTAAAATGACAGCTTGCCAGAAAGAATAATTTCACAAGGAGTTTAGTCCCCTTACTATCTTTCAATCAGTATGTTTTTCACCAGTTACTTTTTGGATGATGGACTCTGGCTTTAAAATAGAACATGTATACTTTTTTCGTTAAATTATAACTTACGGTACAAGTAGAAAATCCATTACAATAAAAAATTCCCACATCACAGTACATGTATTTGCTAATTGTTAAATGACTGCATTTAACTTCACATTTTCACATAATTGTAGACAAGCTCAGTAGGCATCTCAAATAAACTTATAGAACCATCATCACACGATATTCACTGCAGATTATGAAGCAATATGCAGCAGGATGTTATAATTACACGAACTGTTCTCTGTATGTTGTCCCTTAAACACTGCTCATGGTAAGTGATGTGGTCTGAATGTGTTTTCATGCCTAGGCTTGGATTTAGCTTGGACTCAATCATGAAACTTGGACTTTAATAGCTTGACTTCTGGAAAAGAGACTGGACTCGATTGGACTCCATCTGCTTGGACTCAACTCGGTGGACTACACTATAATACTGCTGACAGGAGTTCAACCCCATGTGACAACAAAAGTTTTAGCATTTGAATCGAAACTTCACGTTATCTTCTACAAGTTGCCGTACCAAACACGATCACACTTTAAACCTGAAACCCTTTGCCAATTTGTCATGGTGACTACACGTAGGACACCAGCATACGACTAGCTACATGATGTCATCTGAAGTGTCAAATCAACTTGCGAACCAAATCCTCGTCCATTAGCTGATCGATAATTGTAAAACTGCACTTCAAAGTTGTACCCCATTTCTGACTCTGCAAACAGCAGTCCTACTAGCAACATGAATTGTCACTAAATGATTCCACACACAAAAAGAAAGAATGGCTACTCACCTACAGAAACTCCTCCCCTGTATACAGCACTACACACACAACTGTGGCTGGCCTCACAAACAATCAATGCTAAACTCTTCCAGAAACCAAATCTAAGATTGCAGTACTAAAAAGGTGCAGTGCAGAATCGACAAGAACAGAATCCAAGTTACTCTCAAAGGCGAAGGCGCGCAAATGATAAAACCACTTCTGCCCAGCCCCTATTTATAGTCCCGATGACGTCATGCTGGGTAGTTACTCAGAAGAATTAAGCAATTGCCATGCGTTTGTGCTGTGCCACCCTGTAGTTTGATTGGCCTATTTCTCCTGCACCACTCTCGGTCACACTGAACATACCACCCTATTGGTGCACACGTAGATATTTAAATTAGGCTGACCCCTAGATTATTCTGACAATCTAAGCTTCCCCATAGAGCACGTACAATTGTACACTCAGTTTATGAGAAATAAACTGAATACCCAGACTATATTGTTGATTGTACAAATTGGTACCGGGGGTATTCCCTAATAGTTTACCTACAGCGAGCCAGAGAGCTTAGAATCTATTCAAGTTCAGCATTCCTCGTTCCAACGTCACTGCCCCGTTTATTGGGTTTGTATTCTCAGGTCATCCACCATTGACTCTCACAGACCTTGATGCAAATTCTGCCAACAATACCCAATGAAAAAGCTGCCACAAACAATCCCATATTTGGTGCTGCCCCGCTGCTTACGGATTAGCACACCAGGTGAAAGGAATAATGGTGATATGGGACTATTGCTGGTGCTTTTCATTTCTGTTGGAGTACATGTACTCACCTCAGTGACAAAGTCTTTATTAGACAAACTCAATCTGTTTGTCTTTAATGAGTGATTGGCTGACAGCGTACAGCACACACCCAATATGTAAATTCGTTCACATTTTGTGGGGATTACCAAACTATAGACTTTTGGAAACTGTGTTGTACAGGGTGTCCCAAAACAAATGACACCCTAAGGAGCCATTCAGAATTTTCAATGTTTTAAAATTTCGATCTTTTTCCCAAATTGTGGGTGGGTGGGTCAAGCTAAATAATTGAAAATCAAAATTCAGTTTCCATGGAAAAAAGATTAAAAAAAACAAAGAAAGATAGATCTTTGGACTTGCCTGAACAACGCGCAAGCATTCCGATATCGCGATGCGTGTTTCTTTTCCAACTTGGTCCCCTGTGTGTACTGTACATGTACATGTATGTATAGACCCACTGTGGCATGAGAGGGAGGTGGTTTTTCAGTAGAGTTGGAGGAAAGATTTCCATATATACGAAGCTCACTCAACACCCTGTGTACAAACCCCATGAGATTGGACTGAAAAATTCTAAGTGTTTTCTCACTGCTCAAATTGACTTTGATGACATGAAATTGCTATCTGGGGGCTTGTTAGTTAATACAGAGGAAAATTAGTGAACTTCTTATATGAAAATCTTTCCGACTTGGATGCCGGGCGTTTCTAGCGGTTAGGCTGTGCAGAGGCAGCAGGGTACCAGGTGTACTAGATCGGCTCTATAACACGCCGCGGGGGTCAATTACCAATCGCTATAAAAAAACTGGACTATTCAACCACTGGACTCCAAGACTACGAGGACCGCAGCCTGTGATGTGATGACTGCCCAAACCTGATGTTTTTCTTTCGCTCGTACCCCCGCCCTGCAAACTGGGCGGGGGACGAGGGAATGTTTTTCTCAGCTACCTCACGTGACAGGCACAACCTCGAATGCCACATGTCATCCACCTCATCCAGAAATAGCCCCATAAATGTGGCCAATTTACTGGACTGCCTCCGTAAATAAAGGCCACAATGCCACCATATACAAAAACATGTCGAACTCTGTCAAATTTTGATTTTCACATTTAGGCTTAGTTTGTAGTTTATTTTTGCTTTAGAAGCATACTCACCCCCTTTATAGGCTAATTAGAAAGTGCTGCCTTTTTCAGATGTCTATTTTTTCGTAAAATTTCATGTTGAAATTTTGATACGCAAACGTGTGCAAACGAATCTGGAAATTTCACGAAAAATAGACACCTGAAAAGGCAGCACTTTCTGATTAGCCTAAAAAGAGGGTAAGTATGCTTCTAAAGCAAAAATAAACTACAAACTAAGCCTAAATGTGAAAATCAAAATTTGACAAAGTTCGACATGTTTTTGTACAGTGGTGGCAGTGTAACCTTTATTTACGGAGGTAGTCCAGTAAATTGGCCACATTTATGGGGCTAATCCAGAAAATGACAAAACCACGCGTACGGTCATCTTTGTGGCTTTCAAGACTGCAACCTGTCTTTCCCAACAGCATATCAGCTGGCAAAACGCAAGAAAACTGAAGGCCACCACTGCAAAAGAGGAAGACCGACAACTTCACGCCGTCACTGAACTAGACACGCATGTACATGGGTACACATGTACATGTTCAAGTATATGTATGCCTACACTGTACATGCAAGTGCATGTAGGCCTACAATCTACATGATGTACATGTTCAGTTTTTTATAAATCGAAATTAGGGGTGGGTGGGTGGGTCAAAATAATTTGGAAAAAAGATCGAAATTTTAAAACATTGAAAATTCTGAATGGTCCCTAACTTTGACTGCAACTTCAAAAATAACCAAGCTGGCTCTTTATGTTTTTTTTGCAAGCGGACATTATCATGGGCGTCGCGAGGGGGGGGCAAGGGGGGCACTTGCCCCCCCCCCCCCCCCGGAAAAGCCAAAAAAAAAAAAAAAAAAAGGAAGAAAAAGAAAAGAAAAAAAAGAAAAGAAAAAGAGGCGCGAAGACAAAGTGGTGTAAATTTAATGAGTTGGGGGGGGGGCAAAATGTCCCTGCCCCCCTCTAAAACTGATAAATCGAGAATGTGTTGAGAAATACAAGCATTTTTGGGCAAAAAAAAAATTTGCCCCCTCTAGAAAAAATCCTGGCGACGCCCATGGACATTATCACTAGCAAACAAAATGTGGGTGTCGGAGCAGGGGGGGGGGGGGGTTCGCATTTTTTTTTCATGAATTTCTATTGAAAAAAAAATGTTTGACAGAGCTGGGGTTTTTTTTTTGACCCCCCAAACCCCCCTCTGGATCCGCGCCTGTGTAGGCTGGGAATTCTTAACTGTTGAAAACAGCCACTTGATTGATTTGGACTGAAAGGACTACTTGGCACAAAATGTATGTTTGCATAGGAGGGTTTACCAAAATTAACTTTTTTTGACGTGACACAAGAGGGCGCTGTGTAATGACGTCATCTTCACTTGCTTGTGTTTGGCATCCCTCACTGACCATTTGCTGAATTTGAATCTTTGAAACCAAAGTACATTTTGAAAATGAAAAAAGGTCTTCGCTGTCGGCGATTCTGTAAATTTGGGCATAAATGTCAGACACTTTAATGAGCTGCTGTTGGATAAGTGAATGTGATACATCACTAATGATGTGACATCTAATGAGTAGAAAACAATTACAGACCAAACAAACGTACCACCACCTTAACGACATTGTACACGTACATCATGTGGTCCGATTGGTCCGTTGGATTTTACGGAATTGCCCCTATGTGAGTATTGTGGTGTGTTGATGGTTAAATTATACAATTCAACAGGTTAATTAATAACCAGAGTAATAGCATTTCGACTGACAGACAAACATAAAGAAAGTTAAAAACAAAATAATTGTCCTACCTACCAACCTGGATAATTGTTAGGATGTTAGCGTAAACACACACATATGTTCAGCCTAAATGAACCTACCATGATACGGGTCTTGACACACATCCATGGCTTGGCCGGTGTCAATTCTTGCTGTCCTCTTTGGAGGTTTGTGGCCATGAACTTCCTGTATGCATCTTCATAGGTCTCTGCAAGCTCATCCAGCATTGACCAAAAGCACTGTGCCTGCTTCATCAGGTCATGTTGGACACCTGTCGCCATAGTTTACTGAAATTGGAAAAGAAAGGAGGAAAAATTGGAAAATGATGTCCGCAAGATATTCGCAATGGAGCCCTCGCCGATATTCATAAACGATATTTCACTTTCATCCAGACTGTAAGTATCGTTTAATATCTTGATCTTAAAGTCATAAATCTGTAATGGTATCTCAGGTGGCGTATGTAGTAATTCTGTGGACGTTTTGAGGGTGAAATCTGATGTTTTTGTTGGCAAATGTTTGGATTGTTAATTATTTGAAACGCCTTGTAAGTACTATCGCCAGATCATGTCCAAAATGTTAAAAATAATGCAGGGGCTACTGTTGCAGCAATCGTTACAGCATCGTCTGGCTCCCTGACCTAATAGTAAATGTCCTTCATACAACTGCATGTGCGCACATCACATGACGATTAGGGTCTGTGGATCGAAAGTTCACCACAGGCATGCAAAATCATAGCGGGGTACCAACGAAATCAAAGAAAAGTTCTTTTTGTGAAGAAGATGCAAATGTTGATTGTTTAACGGCACCATGGTTTAAGTTGTTTTGTACTGATCATATGTGTATGCTGCAACTAGGGTGGAAACAAAAGTTCCATCTTCTTTTTTACTATAAGAAAAGAATTCCATTATACATGCATGGACATCATTAATTTTTCCAATAACATGCCCTAAAAAGTCAAATTTTGCAGGGAAAATATTAAAGTATTTACTGAAAAAACACAGACTTTTTTTCAGACCAGTCTCAAAGGGTTTGTGCACAGGGCGTCAAGTGATGTCCAGGTGGGGTGTGGAAGTCTTTTCCGCTTTGTTTATCCACAGACCATTGTTGTCATGTGATGTGCACACGCGCAGTTGTGACTCAGATGGGGCTTACATTATGTACTGAGACTTGGGTAAAAGTCATCGTCAGGACACCTCTATTTTTAACAAGTTCCGGTTAAAATGACTGTTCAGCACCAAAGTGACTCTTGCACGGCAGTCTTTTGTCTTCAGATTTACTCATATTTGTTGGAATTTTGAAACACACTTTCAAAGAAAATGTGACTTTCCCCATTTTTTGCATTCAAAGACGAAGTGCACGTTGTACTTCTTACAACACGTGTGCACGCCAGACAGAATGAAAGCTTAGCCCGATGCTGATTGGCTAATAACAACATGTTAAAAAATTTTTAATTTTTATCCAGCCAATCAGCATAATCAGCATCATTCCTTCATTGCATCGAGTTTCACTGTCGCCATCTTGGTTTTTGAGCCTGTTTTCTGGTTGTCTTCGTCATTGACCCCATAATTTCCCCAATAAATCAAAGACATCATGCCCTCTTTCCACAAAATAATCAACAAAACATTCAAGAAGGTGTCATCCCTCATAGCTGTTCAAATGTCTGGCCCCATAAATGTGGCCAATTTACCGGACTACCTCCGTAAATAAAGTCCACACTTGGTACATGTACCTGACAATGTAAAACTTTGTCTAGTTTCTATTGTTCACATTTAGACTTTGTAGTTTATTGGTCCCATAAATGTGACGGTGTACTGGTCTACCTCCCTATTAACCAGAGCAGGAAGTCCAGTATTACCGTCACATTTATGGGACTAACCTTCACATGCAGCTAGCACGCACTACGCATGATGGGCACCGGAAGTTAGTTTGTGTGACACGTTCTACATGTACGTCACAGGTCACGCAAATCTATCCAATGAGAGCTCAAATGACGTCAGCCCTGACAAGCGTTCTGTTTGTAGGGAGGGAGGTGGGGGTACAAGCGAAGGTACTATGTTTTATTTTTAAGTCCCAAAAAATGTCACTGCGCATGTTCAGTGCCTATTCGGCAAAATATCATTCGCTTAAAGAAAGCCGGTGCCGGCTAAATATACTCCAACTGCCAAATTTGAATGTCAATGAAAAAGACAGTCTGATAAAATTCATGTTTTTATCCATGCCCAGCATGCATTGCAAATGCAGGCGCGGATCGGGGGGGGGGGGGATTTTTGGGGACACCACCCCCCCCCCCCAGCCAGCTCTGCCCCCCCCCCCAAAAAAAATTGTCATACAAATTCCTAAAAAATAAGTCAACCCCCCCCCCCCCCCCCCCCACTGTGACACCCATATGGAGAACAATGGAGCATTTGCTCACTCGCCACTAGTGAAGCTCTGTCTACGTGGGAAGACTGGGCGCTCTGAGCAAACTTTCGTAAATATGCGGAAAGTATGTTTGTTAAACTTACTTCCTTGTATCGCATCACAAAATAAAGATTTTCCTCTTTCACCTGAATATAACTTCTTCATGATTAAAGGCGAATAATTATGTGCACTTTTTAATTGAAAGACGGGTAACTCAGTGGAAATTTTGGGTTTCCTATGGAGGTCACGGCACAATTCCCTGATTTTTGAGGGTGCGGGTTTACTTCTTCGAACAGCACAAGTGTGAACCCGGTCGCACAAGTGTGAACCCGGGGGGGGGGGGCAACAACCCCCAATAAACCTTGTCGCCCCCCCCCCCATTCGCCCCCCCCACACAGAGATTTTGAGTTTCTAAAAAAATTATCATTGATCTACATGACGCCCCCCCCCCATGAAATGTCCCAGCCCCCCCCCCCCCCCCCCCCCCCCACAGCGCCCCCACTGAAAAAATTACTGGCTACGCCTCTGCTCACACGGCTTCTGAAAGATAACACAATAAGCTTTCCATTCATGTAACAAACGTTTTGATTGGTTGAGAAGAACAAGGGGCACTTTTCTTGTCAAATCAGACATCGCATTTGTTCTGAGGATCGACGGGCTGCTTATGAGTTATGTATACTATAATCCGGTCTACGCAGTGGGTTGTGCAGGTCGCCGGGTAAATGCACCGTTGTGCGTGACCGCAGAGAATGCAGGGCTTTGATTTTCTGCACATATGGGTGGAAAAGTTCTCTATACGCAAAAAAAATTATAACTTCAGAAGAATCTACAGTAGGTCAATCACTTCCACCTAGCTTTCCAAGGCCAAATGGTTAACTTTTCAGGCAAAAATTGGCAAACTTACTTTCACTGTTGTGACGTTTTTTCGAAAGTCCTCCACGTCGTGCCCCGCCAATTTAAGAACGCGCAACGAACCACGTGAGATTGGTTTGTAAACAAATCCCTGGTCCCTGTACTATTGCAATGATTTCAGAAGCATTGGGAAGTGCGAACCAGTTATTTCTGCGGCGCCTTACTCACCAATGAAAGCTACCGGGCAAATTTTGTGCTGGGGTAGTTTCAGGGTTTTTAGCATGGGGAAAAGTCGTTTTTATTTTAATTCACAATGTTTGCATACCATCTTTTTCAATTCCCACAATTTTTATATCAAACAATATTGGAGACCTGTAGGCCTATCTCAGAAAAGATCGTCTTCAAATTCAATAGTTTGCTAAAAAGAATTTTTTTTTAATTCTCACAATTTTTATATAAAACAGTATTGGAGACTTGTATCCAAGAAAAGATCGTCTTCAAATTCAATAGTTTGCTAAAAAGAAATTTTATTTTGAACTGAGTTCCCTTATTTTTGTATTGATGGATGGCTCACCCCTTTTTCATTAATTTGGTATAGCCCTTGTGGAACGTATATGCAAATTTTTACAGGTGCAATTTTTTTTCATCAAGCGATAACTCCCCCTCCCCGCAACGCCCATTTAGAAATATTTAGAGTGCCGCGACTTCTATATTCCTCTATTTTTTAATAATATTCCTGTATTAAATATTTAATATTTGATATTCCTCCATTTAATAAATGTAGCCATAGAGGGCGGGCTTTCGATTAGTGCGGCGAAATTAACTTGTCCACTGATAATAACCCCACCAGGGGCGGATCCAGGAATTTTACCAGTATATTATTACCAGTATATTTTTTTGGGGGTGTCACAGTGGGGGGAGGGGGGGGGTTGCATTAATTTTAATTAGTTTCTATGACAAAAACAATTGACAGAGCTGGGGGGCGTTTTGACCCCAAACCCCTCCCCCCCCCCCCCGAATCCATGCCTGCCCACCTCCGCCCAAAAAAAATGGAGACAGCTTAATTTAATTTTACAAAAACATTTTTTAGGGAATATCGAAGGGAAGTCAAACAAAAAGTGCGTTTTGTTCTTAAAGTACAGTTGTTTATTGGTAGTGGGGCCTACACAAGTATCATTAATTCATGAAAGGGGATGAATTGAAGAGGGGGTGTTAATAGGTAAAGTTCTATTTTTTGTTCATTGGGTGCTAGAAAAATATTTGTAAAAGGCTTTTTGTTTTCAAATAAGAGTCACCGTGGTGTCGCTAAGCCCACAACAGCAAAACACAACAGGTCCACAACAAAACAATGTAATCAAACAACGATTCATTCAAGACAACTTCAACTTATTTGAAGATGTCCTGAAGTAATCAAAGAAGCTGTCTTGCAGACTGAAGTGGGGGCCACTAGAAATGCCTTTAAGATTAATCCACCAGGGAACAAGTGAAGACGACTGTTTTCAACACGAAATTGTAGTCTATTCATCCCCGCCCGTTGCCACTTTATAATACAAAGAAAGAGAAGAAACACTGCCCCCCCCCCATAAATGTGATCTAGCCCCGCCCCTCCACATAAGGAATTAGCAACAACTGGCCTGTCGGTGACCCTTTTCTTCAATCCCCCAACAATAAATGCTTCTGATCCATCAGTGATTTAGCTGTCAACTCATTGTTTTTATTGCATGAAGTAAATTTGTGATTGGGTTGATATAATTTCTAAGGAATTTCTTTTGATATCCTCATTATGAAGCCTGCATGCATGGGCGTCGTGAGGGGGGGGGGCAAGGGGGCACTCCCCCCCCTCCTCCCTGGAAAACGGGGGGGGGGGGGGAGGAAAAGGGGAGGGGGGTAAGGAAAAAGAGGTGCGAAGCCATATTGCTGTTAATTTAATTTGATGGGGGGGGTAGGGCAAATTCTCCCCTGCTGACGCTCGGAAAAGTGATAAATTGAGAATTTTGGGGAAAAATTTGTGTAGACGCCCATGCCTGCATGCCTGATTACAAAACCCAAGTGGTGACCCAGCTGTAGAATTCAGAGGCGGGAGATTGGTCCATCACTGAGGGAGGAATGGAGGCATAACACAACAATCATCTAACCTCAAAGATTTCTCCTTGATTGACTCAAGTCATTGCATGCAATGATTTATTACATGATAATAATAATACAAAGTACACAATGTCATATAAAAATCCCGGACGTCTTAAACTTTGCCCAAAATATCTGGAAAAACAAAAGAAGAGATCAGAAATGTTTTTGCACCAATAACAAATAATACAAATGACTTACAAATTCCAACATTTCTCTACACATAGTTAACCAATAAACTTACTTCCGCCAAACAGTGCAAATATCAGATATATAATTTTTATTTTCAAGTTAATCCTAAAGGGGCCGGGTTATTTTGACCATCTCTCAGCCGGAAGGGGGGGGGCGGATTCCGCCCCCCTAAGATCTCGGCCATCGAGTGACGAACAATTTTGAAACTCGGCACATGCATAGAGCAACTCTTCCTAAACATACCCAAGAAATTTCATGACTATAGGTCAAAGGGTTTTGGAATTATGGCTAATTAATTATTCATATGTACGAATGGCAATTCTGCTCTGTGTACACGACGTTTATGCAAAAATTCAGTTTTCACGGCGCATAGCGCCGGAAAAGTTTTTGCTACGCGGCAACCCGTGGTCCGATTTTTATGTTTTTGGTATCAAAAGATGCGCAAAGCTCGAGGCTAAAAAGTCCTAACAGCTCGGGTCGCGAAATTTTTTTTTTAGAGGCTATCACGGAAAATGTTGAGGGGGGGGGGCATTCCGCCCCCCCGGCCCCTTTAGGGTTAAGACAAGATAAGTTTGCGGTAGCACCTTGTGAATAAATCTCTTTTGTGAGTATGTGTGGTTCTGAAAAGAACTAGAGGGACTTAATGTTTCGAACAGTTTGCTCTCGATCTGCCCATCGTCAGGAGAATGAGGGATTCCAACGATGATGAGATGTTATACGGATGGGTGCAGGGAGGCATGAAAAGGATGCAAACTGGTGAAGCTCGAAACCGGTGAAGCTGAGAAGGATGCAAGTTGACTGATTTATTCACATGGTGCTACCGCAAACTAATCTTATCGTAGTATCTTTCCACCATGCAAACTTTCAAATCTTGTTTTTAAGTTAAATAAACAAATTGACTGTAGCAGGATGACTGTTCCGGATTACCGTACCGGAACAGGAATCCGGAGGTCACAGGGTCAAACCAGCTCCAGTCAATTTCTTTGTTCAACTTTCACGTTATTATAATGCACCGAGTCAGTTCTCCTTTGTGGTTTATTTTTATGACAGAAACCAAACTATCCAGAAGTCAGCAGATTATCTTGACTTAGAGTCCGTGCCCGAGTGATGACCTTATCTTACAGAGTTGCAATTTAATGATCACAAGATACAAATTACAATTATGTAGTTTGTAAACCATGGCTTAAAGGCATAGGAACATTTGTATTTCGTGCAATTTGTTTGTTTCCAATATATGTAATATTATCACTGTTCACAGAAGAATACTCTAAACCTAACATGTTGAAGCTTTGGATATTACACTTTTCAAGAAAAGAGTGAAATATCCATGCACAAACTTTTGATCAATAAACGCGATTTCGTCCATAGAACTCTTATTTCAAAAATCAGTCAATTGACTTGGAAATCACCTACATTTTTTTATTTCTTCTTAATGACAGCAAGCCAGATGGAATAATTTCACGGGGTGTTTAGTACCAGTACGATCTTTAATCCAAGTGAGCTTTTTGATTACAATTCGGTAGGTTACTTTTGGGATAAATACAAATGATCCCATCCCATATCCCTTGAAATATGTAAATTAATGAGTAAAAAAATCCCCGTCATTTAAAATTGCACTCAGTTCAGCTTCGTAAATACAGTGTTTAAATCTCATTTTAATCAAAATCTTGTCATGCCAGCAACAACAGTTAAACATTTTAACATTCAGTTTTCATTTCCAATGTGAATAAATCAAAATGTTGATTCAAAGTATACTTTTTCTCTCCTGCAGAACTGCTTTTACCAAATTGAATGGTTGCCTTTGGGCATGTTATAAACGACTGTTATCACCTGGGCAACTGCAAAATATCAAAACTGTTAGAAACAAAAATGTAAGTTTTTGTACAGAATATTGATCATACTTGGAACAAACCAATCTAGTGTCAATCAATACTTTGAAGAGGCTTGCAATGATAAAAACAAGCAAATTGTCCACTTGCACCTATTTCAACACAATCAGAAACACAGAAACATTTGCGCGTATACAACAATTGCAACGATTGGTCCTGAATGAGCAAACATGACTGTCCTCTGACAAAAATGCATCATTTGACAATGCAACATTCTACATGTATATATTATACATGAATTGTTTGACAGTATGAACACTGGTTTAGTAACTCTCAATATGGACATAGGCCTATAGTTGAATAGTAAACAAAATCCATGTTATACTGTCCTTACACAACTGGACCACTTTAAAAGTATATTACATAAACAGTCAAGGTTAAAGATCTATACACAAGTTAGCAAACTGGAATCATAATTTTTGTCATTTTATGCATAATTTACATTAATTTACACAAACGATTTGATAAAGAATGAAGCACAAACACTAAAAGAAACGTCTGTTTGAAAGGCGTGAAGTTGCGAGAATTTTCTGAATTTGTACATAAGGCAAACGCTAAACAATTCCAAAGTACCCGAGGTTTGGGGTATTATGCTGTATACTAAGTTTTGCACAGCACTGGTCTATGGAAGGGTGTCGTGCAGCCATTTGCATGTGGTCACATTAGTTTGTTGGAATGCCATATTACTACATTGATCGGATAACAGGGTAGGAGGAGGCCTTTGTCACAAAAGTTGAAGACATCTCACACAACTTTTCCCTAAGATGATGCGATACAAGATAATTTTCTCAAAAGAAATGGAAAGGAGAGGTGGATTCTCCTGTTTAATTGACGATTAGATTGTAGATTTATAATAGTACTCAGAGGTCACCCAAGATACAAGGTAAATTTAATATCACTTTCAAGTGACACCCAGAGTGCTTAGTACAGTGCTATTATGTTTGAAGATTTCAATGAATCATTTTGTACAGGAATTGTTGATTGACTTTTCACATTGATTGATTGATTGATTAATTGATGGATTGAATAATTTTTTTGGGGGGGGGGGGGCTGGGGGTTCAGTAGAATGAAGAACTATGCTTGGTATATTTGTATTCATAATGTAAGAGGATTTGGAATACATCTATTTGTATTGAAACCTTTTTGTTGACTTTTTCATTCATTATTGAGCCCCTTATTGTCCTTTGTACGCAACAGTTTTTGTTGTAATTGATTTGTTTTTGTTTTTCGCTTTTTAGTCATTTCTGTCTGTTGGGGGGGGGGCGCAGAGCATTGACTTCACATAAAATGACCCATAATACGAGCTTCTTGTTTCAATTTAATGTGCCTCGTGAGAGTGGTGCATTCATAGGGAACATGGTGAGAGTTATGACTTTGTAGGAGATTATTTAGGTCTTAGGAGTGTTCATGAACACTCCTCTTAAGACCTACCCGACCAACCATATAGGCCACTGAGTTTTGGACACACCATTTTGGAGAGTGATTATCTTGCTGGGACTGTGGAACTTATTAAGGGGAGTTTTGTTTACTTAAGGGCTCCCCAGGGGCTCCCAACAGAGGTCATAAATGGACTGTGAAAATAGCCACTTTCTTTTGTTTCCTTCAGGTAAGGGAGATCTTGACTGACAACTTGTCTGACAAGCTCAGCATCGAGGCCGATGTTACAAAGACTCAACGAACCGAACTTTGGGAGACTTTGGAGATGACGAGTGAGAGCCCTCACTGCATCCAAACTGAATTCATTGCCATTAAGGGAAAGCACCAATAAACCATGCCCAGCAGGAAAGATGCTGATCAGGTCCTTCACATCATCATCGACCAACCTGCATTCACTGAGGAGCAAGACTTTAAGGGATGACGAGATGTGGCTAACATCTCCCATCCGTGCATGCAGGTCGGTGACATACAGTCCGAGAGCACTCAACCTGCATCCTTCCAGTGTCTTCAATAGATCAATAACCTCATCCGGTGATCGTTGGATCATAGTCAAACCAAGCCATCGTATTGGTTCCCGTATGTTGAAAAAGCAGTGTGATACACGCCCCACGTCAAACCATGACTTTGCCTCAATAATAACCGCAATGTGTAATCGAGCAAGGTGCTGTTTATCCACCACACCAAGTGTTTTCTCAAGGAGGCTAAGCTCCTCCTTCTCCTGCTCAGATAAGAAGTAGGTAACATATATCATGCCTGAGTTCATGCTGTCACTCGGAAGAATTCCCCTTGAAAGGGTCATTAGGTCCTGCATTCTTACATGCATGTTAAAAGCTGTATCTTTAAGTGGTGGAGTGACATGCTGTAAGTAGTAACTCAGTGATTTCATGTCTTCATTACTCTTGCAGTCTACCCGAGTTGGTCTGACAAGTTTGGTAGCCAACTTCTCAGAACCTGACTCATACAATAGCAACCGAGCCAATCCCTGCAGTTCCCCCTCATCACCTTGCATCTCTTGTATGTGATCCAGAATTAGACCAGCTGCCTGCCTTGATTTACCGCAACAAAATCTCAGCAGGTATTCCATCGCAAGAACATTGCCTTCTCCAATCTGCTTCAACTGATGACGGAAATGGTTTTCGTCATCTTGTAGCAATTTCACCAGGTGACATGCTGCAAAGTATTCTTGGATGGACTTGTGGGGGAAAGTGACCAACACCTTTACATCCAGACCACACGTGAACGTTTCACGTTGAACGAAACCCACACGACAACCCTCAGCTAAGGAAGACTGACAATTCTGAAATTCAGTTTCATTGAACATGAGTCTTTCCCCACTAGAGTCTAGTAACCCTTGCAATGCAACACGCCCCAAGTCGTCAATAATGGACATCCTGATGGACATCATATGCTGATCACCCATTTCTTCATTGCGGCGAATGAAAAGAACCTCTGCAAACTTTGCAAACAGCTCAGTAATTCTCTCAGGCAATGACTTTTGATTCTTCCAAACAAGGCACATCATCTGGGAAATGATTGGAACTTTTGACACTTCCCAGAGATGTTGATTGGTTTTCAGATTTGAAACCAACGCCTCTCCCATGTCAGCATCATCAGGAAGGTTTAATCTGATGTACTGATCTCTGTTTTGTGGATTGAAGCCAGTTGTCTCCACCAGGGCATACTTTGGGTGACCCCTAAGTATGTACTGTTTCATGTGTGGTCGGGTGGTAACCAGCACAAAACCTTTAGTAAGGACTCTGTTGTGTAAGATATCCTGAACCCTGTACACGCCCTCCTTAGATTGCAAAACATGAGATGGAATTTCATCTACTCCATCCAACAACAAAGCAATGCGTGATTCGTGATCAGCAATAAACCCTTTCACTATGGTTTTCGTCAATTTGGTGTCTTGAGCTAGAATTTGGTCAAATATGGCATCCAAGACACAACTAGATTGCTGCATTTGCCTCAGCTTTATCCAAAGTACAAGATCGAATCTATCAAGAAGGGGTTTTGATCTAAGTGTGATGGAGGAGTTTGCAACCTTCACTAACAGGGTTGATTTACCCGTCCCGGCCCCACCAATAAGAAGAATCTTGATTTCCTTAACTTTTTCCTGATTGAACAAATCATCCAAGGAATTGAGAATGTCATATAGATCTTCATCTAAGAAAACCTTTCCTTCTGGTAATCTCAGCGGCCTCACTGATTTTGTTTTGCCTGGAATGTTCTTCATTAGATGGAGAGGAACAAAGAATTCCTCAATACCCACTTGACGTGACTGCAGTGTAGGGTGTGCAGGGATAGTCGTTGCAGTTTGCTTGTAGCTGTCGATAATTTCCTGTTGCAAACCTTCAAAGGTACCCGGCCCCTGGAGTCCGGTGATTTCTAAAAGACATCATCAAATTAGTATGAATAAACTATTTATTAAGTATACATAAACATGATTAATAACAATTCTTTCAAGCTGCAATTCATCAAAACCGAACATCTGGATACCCAGTTTTCGACCTATTTTTTTTCTTCTGTAAACAGGGTTTATTTTTTTACCTATATTCCGTAACATATTCGATTGGTTAAGTTTCCAATTACATGCAGTAAAATGTACACTGAAAAATTTTGCCTGGGATTTAAATTTACGTATCCAGATTTCGTTTTTAAAGGGTCTATGTGGTGATTTTTTCTTATTTCTTCGGCACATAATTTGTGCAACTTTCTACTCCCTTAAATGTATGAAAACTATTTGACATCCCTTTTGATTGAAAAGTGCACTTCTGTTAAACACTTAAAATGTTCCATGCTTTTCCGGACAACTGAGGGCGCTGTTGCTGTGATGTCATTCCAGGAAGACACTGTTCAGTTGAGGGGTTTTCTGTTCAATTAGGCACCCATTATTCAGTCATTGAAAACATTTTTGAGAAGCTCATTGGCTTAATGGCATGTAATGACACAACAACAAATACCCAAAGAAAATTTACTTTGAAAAATGTTTTTGATCTCTTCCCCTATTAAGGTGCATATTTTCAAGTCCCACCTCTCGAGAACTACAAGTACAGCTTAGTAAGTCATGGAACTATGTTCAACATATAATATGCTAAAACAGTACACCATCCTTCCCCTGCCGCCCCCCCCCCCCATACATTAACACTTGATTTAAGATATAAAAATACTTTATCGTATTGAACAAGATTGTATTTACCTGGCCGTCCCTCCAACGGCATGTTGTGATAAGTGATATTAACTCGACTTGAACCAACAATGACAGGGCTCTGGCTACCGCTGATTGCCCCGATGCTTCCTATGCTGGCTCCAATTTGTTGTGGGTAATCTACAATCAAAAGCGAGAATTACAATATCCTTCAATTCAATTCAATTCAATAATTAGGGAATAACAGTGTGAGGACCCGGTCTTCACTGCGTGACAAAAAATGTGTGGGGGGATGGCTGCTGTTGAAGGTACCATACAGTCCATCATTTGTAATTTGTGCATTATGTTCATTTGAAGTTTGAAGCAACAAAAGTGCTCAAAATCTAAAGAAAGGTGCTGAACAACTAACCTGATGAAGTTTCAGCTCAGTGAATGCTGTATATTCAGAGTTAAACAATATTCTAGGATCTCGATGTCAAATCAAAAGTTGCTGAGTCATGTTTTGAATTATGCCCGAATTCAGCGTTCTCATTTTGCAGCCACGCGATGACACGCACTAAACCGACAAATTATAACTACAGCGCGCGCATGTGAGTCTTGTCAACACTTGCACGTGCTTCACCGAATTAAAAACGAACCACTAATGCAAATTTAGTCCCATTACTATCTTTCACCAAGTATGATTTTCAACAACAATTTTGTTAGTTACTTTTTGGATGGCTGCAAATGATGGACTATAGCTTGAATGGATTGAGCCAAAAGAAACAGTTAAAATACTCTGAATTTGTGACTTTCTTTTGGCGATATTTCCAGACTTTTTGTATTCATGTTCAGGGGCCATATTTAGCTTATGCAAGGTACATTTTCTTTTCAAAATGTGTTGTTATTATTTTTGTTACAACCTTCACTCGGGAGGTAACACATTAAATATACATGTAGTGTTTACAATGTACATGTAGGTCTATATGTTGGCGAAGGGCAAAAACCTAATATTGGTTTAAAATATTATTAAAATACACATTTTAACATTTGGATATGATCTAGAATTAGTGTCCAAGCAAAATGGCAGCCACCGTGTGACATAACACATAACTAATGACCCAACAAAAACTTCATTTTCACCCTCAAAACAGCCACAAAATTATCAGACACCCCACCTCAGATACAAGTACTTGAAGTAGAGATTGAGGATTAAGATCGAAGTAAGGTTTACTAACGATTTTGATGAAAAGTGACATTGCCCATTTAATCCCAAGAGCTCCCCTCGTCTCTGCTTTGCCAGTCAAACGAATCAACGTGTGTAAATGAATGCAAGGGGAGTTCTCGGAATTGAATGGAAAAATTCACTTTTCATCCAGATAGTAAGTAAAATTTGCCATGTGGTGACAGGGGCTAGTCTGCAGTGTGGTCCCCCTTGTTTCAGGGACTCATGCTATGCTATATATTGTGCCTAATAGCGTCAATGCAAAGGATGGAGGGGAAGGATGCTGTCAGGGAACCGATATCAGGGCCAGGGGAGTCATAACATGCAGGGTTTACAGACAAATGTATGTGTCTTACCCGGTCTTGGCTGTAGTTGCGGCGGTGGTTGTTGTGTTGGTTCCTGCTGGGAAGGCTGTCTGCTGCCAGACTGAGTCATTTGTTGATCATCCCTCACTCCATCAGCCGGTAGTTGTTGGGTTGCAGCTGCCTGACTGGCTGGTGCTGTGCTTGGACCAGCGTTAGTTTGTGTCTCACCCGGTCTGGGCTGTAGTTGTGGCGGTGGTTGTGGCATTGGTTCCTGCTGGGAAGGTTGTTCGTTACCAGCCGGTAGTTGTTGGGTTGCAGCTGCCTGACTGGCTGGTGCTGTGCTTGGACCAGGGTTAGTTTGTGTCTCACCCGGTCTGGGCTGTAGTTGCGGTGGTGGTTGTGGCGTTGGTTCCTGCTGGGAAGGCTGTTCATTACTCGACTGAGTGTTTTGTTGATCATCTGGTAGTTGTTGGGTCAGAGCTGCCTGACTGTCTGCTACTGTGGTTACGGTAAGAGCAACCCACAAACCAAATTTGAAGTTCCTAAGTAAAATATTTCTCAAGCATTCGTGCTGACAAAACATGTATTTCTATTGTTTTAGCAATATTAGTGACTTTGACCTAGCTGTTGGCCCCAAAAGCAACAGGCCTCTTTAGACTATCAAGAACAACGGACATCCCACAAACCAGCTCCTACGTAATTATTCTCAAGTTATCACATTGACAAGATTTCTATTGTTTTAGCAATAGTGACCTTTGACCTGTCGGCCCCAAAATCAATATGCTTCTTAAGACTACCAAGAACAACCCACAAACCAAATTTCAAGTTCCTTAAGTTAAGTATTTCTCAAGTTTACTTGTTGACAAGATTTCTTTTATTTTACAAATAGTGACCTTGACCTTTGACCTGTCGGCCCAACAGTAATAAGCCGTTTAGACTATCCAGAACAATCCACAAACGAAATGTCAAGTTCCTAAGTAAAGTATTTCTCAAGTTATCGTGCTTAACCAGAGTTAACAAGAGTTTTGTTTATGGTGTAAATTGAGGATTTTCTTTTGTTCCTCTTCCCTTTTCCTTTGTTAGTACCTTAACTTTTCGCAACAGCTCTCATTGGTTTGTACACATTTTTCAACTGAGGAGTCCTCGATTTGGTTTCTGTCCTCGATTCATTGATAATGTTGCGTGTGTCCTTGACTTACACCATAAACAAAATAATGCAGAAAAGACAGACCAGCAGCCGATTTCACAAAATCTTACGTATTGGCGCAACTCTGCTTGAGCCAAAATTTATAGTTGCACAACATTTCACTTATGACACATTTCACGAAAGTCACATAGTGCGTAAGTCCACAAGTTGCACAATAAATTATGATGCAACTTGCACCATCATTTTAGGCGGCCTAAGTTGTGGCATAGCGACTTAAAACGACATATTTTACGAGCAAATCAGGACTGTCACAGAGCTCGTTATTGCACAACTTATCAAGGTTGATACAAGAGGGACAAAATAATTTTCAAAATGGCGGGCTGAGGTGATCCAACAACTGCAAAATTCACACACAAACAGCCGTCGTAAATGCTGCTTTTATCCTCGACCAAGATGCTTAAATTATTTAAAGCGTTGTGCAGCTGTGCCAAGTTTTGTAAAATTGATCATAAGTTTATTGCGCAGCTGCGCAGCAAATTTGTTGCGTAAGTCTTACTCAACATGGCACAAGCTGCGCTTTTTTTTTATGAAATTGGCTGCTGCCCATTGTCATGGCGCAACCAACAAAGGGTCTATAGTTAAACCAAAATTCAGGATTATATGAAATGCTATAAATTGGACATTTTTGGGATAAGAAACATTCAATTACATACCTACATTTGTATTTTTTTTAAATTATGGCAGAGTTTTTGCTTACCGTCACTGAGTCCGATCTCCTGAACGCCCGTTGCCTTGACGTCGCCCTCACTGAACAGCCTCTCAGCCTCCATATCCGACTTGGCTGTGGACTTGGCTAGATTCACCGCTGCAATGTAGTCTAGTGCAGGGGTGGGATTGTCGGAAAATAATCAGCAAATAAATGCACTGCGGATCTGCAAACATTTCAACTCATTTGAATACGTGTTCTGAATTATTTCAAATTAGCTTCAGATTCACATTTGAGATGCTATCAACCTAAATGAGTCGTTTGTTGGCAATTATTATTATCAAGCCCAAAATATTCAGTAGGGGTAAAAATTTCAAAATTGACTTTTTTTGTAAAATCGGAAGGCTACATATGTCCTCTTTCATGTCAACTTTTTTTTTCCTGAGAAAATATCACGATGACGTATCTAAAATGTGACATTTTTGCTGAGAAGTTAATATTCACTAACCTGAAATAAAGCATGTTTATTGTTGTGTAAAAAACACTTTAATTTTTAATCGTTGATTTCTCTGTTTGATTTCTCTGTTTCCTTCTTTCTGATCTGCTTGTGTTCTAAGTCCCATAACTTCTGAACCGAAGGTCGCATTCACTTGGGGTTTTCACCAAATGTAAACTGAAATGCAGCTCTATTCAAAAAATGTAATTAAAAACAAGTGATCGCATGACATATTTGTGCATTTGGCCTGAAGACTGCTGACCCACCTGCCACCATTTTCTTGTGTTTCTTGTCAATCTTGAGGATTTCTTGGTAAGTCGTAACAGCCGCCTCGTAATCCTTCAGTCCCTGCTGGGCCTTGCCAAGGTGCACCAATGCTTTGACGTTGTTGGGTTCCAACTGCAAGGCCGTCCGGCAGTCCTCCATTGCCTCTGAAAACTTTTCCAATTTGTTGTAAGTCTTGGGGAGGGGGAAATAAGTGAAAAGAGGGGATTCAAATTTGCCGCATAGTGATCAACGAAGCGTTGTGTGTCTCAACAGGATAACAGGTGTGTCGTCTGGGGTTAATCGTCTGCCTTATGTGCAGTACTACAAAAACATACATGTAAGATGAGTTGCCCCCCCCCCCCCTCCCAAAATGATATGTTTTCTCTTAATTTTTTCCCCTTGATATGAAAACTTTTCAGGAAATAAATTAAAACGTTCATGACGTTGCGTATCTCTCTCACAAGCCTTCCCCTCCACTTACCTCTATCCACCCAGGAGTACACATGTAAATGAGTAAGGGTATTAGTTGGGGAGCAACCTACAATGATCCAGGGGAATAGGAATATTCTCAGTCATTTCAAGAATACGGAGATCTAGGCTCGTAACAGACTTGACTTGACTTGGAGCATGTTTTGACGGCCCTTGAACTGGAACATGTTTCTGATGTCACAGCCGTGACCTGAAACAGGTTTCCTGTGCACCGCGAAAACGACTGACCGAAAAAATTGTTCATGACATCATGTTACTGCCTACGTGACTGCACACAACCCCCCCCCCCAAAAAAAAAAATCATGCGGCGTCCGGACATGATTAACAATAACATTCAAAGCAAAAGTGGGAGGTTATTTTTAAAGCATTTCCCCAAAGTTCTAAAAAGAGTAGGCCTGATATTCTGTATCAACTTTCGTACCAATTGAAAGTAAAAACCCACTATTTAAACCCCATTTATGGTAAAAAGTAACGTCGTCTGCAAGGCTTCTTCACCTTTCTGCCATCTTGAAACGTAAGTGAACCGACCGGAAACCTTGGTTCAACTTTGTTCGAAACAATGACGTTATTTCAGTGTAACCGTAGCGCCAAAATGGCCGCGAACCAGAAACATGTTTACGGTCACAGCGCCAAAACGTGCCCTTGTTTACCTGTGCCCTGTTGGTGTACAGCACCACAAAGTCTTTTAGACGTTCCAGGCCCTGCGTGTAGAGTTTAACGGCTCGTGTGTAATCACCCTTGTTGAACGCTTGGTTCCCTTGATCTTTCAGAACCGTTGCCTCTGCTTTACGCTTCTCTGTGCGCTCGCTGGCGTCTGCTTCCTGGGCTCTCTTGACATTATCTGAAAATAAAGTTGATCACACATTACATAAAAGGACAGAGTTTTCTACAGTATAATCCCCCGTTAACCCTAAGGCCAAAACAAAGTCTCCAGTTTCTGGTATGGAGCTTGCCCCAAAAGTTGTGCAGTGACGCAGGTTGTTTTTCCCCCCACTTTTTTTTTCTTCAAATGTCAGCTGATATGTTGCAGATGACACTTTATCCCCTTAAAACTCTCTGAAAGATTTTGCAGGATTGAGGCAGTGGTCACCCCTCCAAGGACCACATAAATAACAGAGCATTTTGCAGGATTGAGGCTGTATGCAATTTTTACATGAAAGCAGTTGGAGGATTTTGCAGGACTGAGTTTGTATCCTAGCAAAAACGCCTAGGGAGTTAGGATTAATACAAATACTGCTAATACAAATTCTGGTAATGGGCAATTGAACCTCATGTCAGTATTGAAAAGAGCTTTTAAGAGCTCAGTGAATAAACCCTTACGAAAATGTCCTGTGGTATTACCACACAAAAGTACCACAGGACATTACCACAGGAAAGTTCTTGTGGTTTTTTGGGATATTACCACAGCACTATTCCTGTGGTAACATTCCTGTGGTACAATTCCTGTGGTAACAGTCCTGTGGTACAATTCCTGTGGTAACAGTCCTGTGGTACAATTCCTGTGGTAACAGTCCTGTGGTACAATTCCTGTGGTACCATTCCTGTGGTAATATTCCTGTGGTAACATATTCCTGTGGTAACATATTCCTGTGGTAATACTGCTGTGGTACTTGTGTGTGGTACATTCCTGTGGTAATGTTCCTGTGGTAATGTTCCTGTGGTACATTTGTTATTATTTCTGTGGTAAATGTTCCTGTGGTACGTTGATATTATTCCTGTGGTAAATGTTCCTGTGGTAACTAAATGTTCGTGCGGTGCATTTGTTATCGTTCCTGTGGTAAATTGACCATGGTATGTTTTGTGGCAATGATGCCGAGGGGGGGGGGGGGGGGGCAATGTTCCTTTGTTAGTTTCTGCAGTACCTGTTCCTGCAGCTGTGGTATTAATGTATATTTGATAATGTTCCTGCGGTATTAATGTTCCTGTGGTAATTGCTGGATGGGATTCCATTGTTTCCACTTGAACGGGATCCTTGAGGTAGAATATCCATGGTTTCTTCTTCACATGTACCAACATCTTTGGTGGGAATTAAGTCACGAAAGCTGGAAAAGAAAAGAAACAAACTTGTTAGTTTTTATGAATCAATATGGTGTTCAACAAAGGAAAAAAATGTTGTAGTTGCAGTTGTAGTTTAGTTGCAGTCAAACTCAAAAACATTTTTGTACATTTCTGTAATATACGTTTCATATTAAAAAAAAAAATTGAACAGTCAACGTTTGTAATAATACTAAAGAGTGCATGCAACAACTAATCACTTACGTATGGAATATTTGAGGTAACATCCTCTGAATTGATTATTAACTTGTGTGTAATTTACGAAGGAAGAAGTTAAACCAGGAGAGTAATTTCCCATAGTCATGAGCAGATGGTGTTACTGAAATTCGTACAATTAAGTTCCATACTTGATATATAAAGTAATGAGTTTGCATTTAACTTTTACTATCTTAATGTTTGGTATCATTTCATGAACAATATCTTCTTACCCCTTTTAAATTCCCAGTCAAATCACTTGAAGACAAAGTTTTCCAATCTGACACAAAGAACACAAACAGTTTATACTTTTGATGAGGTAGATCTGATAATAAAGATGGCGCTGAACAAATACAGCATTGTCATCAAGTCATATGTGACACGGTTTATAAAGAGCATGGGATTTTTCAAAAAAGCTTCCATATTGAATGTGCGAGGATACAAACTGTCCAGACTGGAATTGATTCTATGAAGTTGTAATGGGAATTCCTAACTGATCCACATAAATGTCTTGAAACAAATTCCTACATTGGCACTAGCTACAGACATCATAATTCAGACTTACCGGTACATTAGACAGCTAGACCATGACGTACTGCAAGACCCATTCAGCATGACTCGATCCACTCGGTCCAGTTTTCATCATCCAGAAAACTTAACATACCTCCTACCATAGTATGTTCAAGCTCACAGTAACACAGTATATTATACTGGCAATTGATCTTTGCTTACAGGCAGAAGTGGGGCGCTTAATTTCATACAAATATTCAGTTTTGAATTCTGCCATGTCCAGCCCCATGCACATCTGTACTGCTTCTTGTATGTAGTGCTGTGATTCAAACTGTACTGGTTTTCAAACTTCCCGCACACTCAGTGCAGTGGAGGAGCTGTGTGGGTGACCTTTCGTGAAACCTGACCCCTGCATGGTTAATACACTGTGTATATGGAATCACTGGTGGGTCATGCATGGGTCACACACTGCACAGGGCACACAAGGTCACACATGTGGTTGTGGGGAACAGGATACAGTGTGCCCTGCAATATACACTGTACATGTACATGTACATGTACTGTATATGTACACATGTACAAGTATGCATGGGCTTTATGTACAAGTACTAGCTGTTCAGTACATATTGGGGCAATATTTGTTCATGTATGTTTTTATGACGGTGTGTTCTTATTTGTGTTTTTGTTATAATTTATGTACACTGTATATTGGATGGTAATCTCTTTTTCTTTGGTAATTTATGTGGTAGCATAAAACATGGTTTTTTTTTTACCTCGCCTAATAGTTACATGTATATGTGCAAATTTTAAAATATGATAGTTATAACTTTCATATTATTAAAATGTGCACATATGTAACTAAGGCGAAGTTAAAAAAAACCAAACATGTTTCTCATCCCCGCCCTTTACTATTTTTGGAGGCCGCCTGGATTTTTGTATTATTTTTTAATTTTTAAAAATGCAGTAAAAAAACACAGAACAAGGTTAAAGCATATGCAACCTGTTCATTGTAGAACAATACAACTCTAAATGACTGTAAATATGTTCAGTTCTCTTGTCCAACTTGTTTTTCATTTTAAAAGTGTCTTTGAACAGTGGACTAACACCAACGATTGCAGGAAAGTTTAAAATGGCGGCCATCTTGAAAAAAAAATAATAAAAAATAAAAAGCCCCTCTAAGCTAGCTTCCTCCTCAGTTTTTTTTTCAAAATTCCGGATGAGAAACATTTTTTTTTATTCGGCCTAAATATACATTCGGCCTAAATATATCATTTGTGTGTGTGTGGCATTTAGCATATGGTACAACGTAGAAGTACCACAGAATATCGAAGGTACCACACACAATTATGTGGTAATTCCACTGACCTGTGGTAGTTTGTGTGGTATTTAGTAAGTACAACAGAAGTACCACAGGATATCGAAGGTACCACACACATTTATGTGGTAATTCCATTGACCTGTGGTAGTTTGTGTGGTATTTAGTAAGTACAACAGAAGTACCACAGGATATCGAAGGTACCACACACATTTATGTGGTAATTCCACTGACCTGTGGTAGTTTGTGTGGTATTTAGTACAGTTCAACAGACTACCACAGGATATCGAAGGTACCACACACATTTATGTGGTACTCTCATCCAATTCCACTGACCTGTGGTAGTTTGTGTGGTATTTTGTACTACCACAGAATATCGAAGGTACCACACACATTTATGTGGTACTCTCCTCCAATTCCACTGACCTGTGGTAGTTTGTGTGGTATTTAGTAAGTACAACAGACGTACCACAGGATATCGAAGGTACCACACACATTTATGTGGTACTCTCATCCAATTCCACTGACCTGTGGTAGTTTGTGTGGTATTTAGTACAGTACAACAGACTACCACAGGATATCAAAGGTACCACACACATTTATGTGGTACTCTCCTCCAATTCCACTGACCTGGGGTAGTTTGTGTGGTATTTAGTTAGTACAACAGAAGTACCAGGATATCGAAGGTACCACACACATTTATGTGGTACTCTGATCCAATTCCACTGACCTGTGGTAGTTTGTGTGGTATTTAGTACAGTACACAGAAGTATCACAGGATATCGAAGGTACCACACACATTTATGTGGTAAATCCACTGACCTGTGGTAGTTTGTGAGGTATTTAGTGAGTACAACAGAAGTACCAGGATATCGAAGGTACCACACACATTTATGTGGTACTCTGATCCAATTCCACTGACCTGTGGTAGTTTGTGTGGTATTTAGTACAGTACAACAGAAGTATCACAGGATATCGAAGGTACCACACACATTTATGTGCCCAGGTGAAAATTCCAGTTGAAACCAGTTGAACTGGTTTCAACTGGTTTCAACTGGTCCCAGTTGAACTGGGAATTGGTGACTGGTTTTAACTGGTTTAACTGGTATTAACTGGTTCAACTGGTATGAACTGGTTTTGAACTGGTTTAACTGGTATGAACTGGGCAACTGGTTTAACTGGTTTCTAACTGGGCAACTGGTTTAACTGGTTTCTAACTGGTTTCAAACTGGTATGAACTGGGCAACTGGTGTAACTGGTTTCTAACTGGCCGCTGGTTGACTGGTTTCTAACTGGTTTCAACTGGTGCCAAATCAGTTTAACTGGTATGAACTGGGCAACTGGTGTAACTGGTTTTCAACTGGTTACTGGTATGAACTGGTTTAACTGGTATGAAGTTTCCAACTGGTTCAACTGGTTTCCAACTGGTTTAACTGGTGAACATGGTTTCCAACTGGTTTCCAACTGGTTCACAAATGACATGAGCTGTTGCCAACTGGTTTGGAACTGTGAAATCGTTTTGAATTGGTCTGTAGTTGGCATCAAACTGTCGTTAACGGGTTGAAATGGTCTTGAACAGGCGGGCTGAGATCTGTGGGTTGCTTCAAGGGCGAATACATGTAGTTTGTTGAATATATCCAAATACATATTTTGCAATTGATAATAAAGAGTGATTATCCGGAAACAAGTATTACAAATGAGACAAAGGGGAGCAAAATGTTTTGGCAAATACTGTACGTTGTATATATTTGACACTATTTACAAAATGTGTATCATCATAATCAATGAAATATTATAATTGGCTTTTCAAATAAATAAATGCAGAAGTCTTGAACCATGAAAAACTATCAGATGGTGTGGAAGTTATTTTACACTTGATTTTTACAAGAGTTTTTTGATGGCTAGATGATTTTCCACAATCCAACTTACATGTAAATTTGAATGTTGAGGATAAAAGAGGGAAGGTTTTGGTTTGAGTTTAATGCCTCTCGTTTCATAATTAGGCCACAATCCACGCTAAAACAGTAAAGCTAGCCTATTCGTTTAAATTATGAAACTCGTCTCAATATCTCAGTGAGTAAATTTACAGGAAACTTCAATGGCTTGATAAATCCAGGGCAATTAACATTCGGTCTCAGATCATCATAATATTGACAAAAAAATGGAGAAATGTGCAGACCTGGGGAAACAGGTCCTGAGAAGCACAGAACTTTCATGTACTGGTGAAGTTTTATCGAATCAAAGATGAAAAACATCAAAGCTGTAACATTGAAGCCTTGCAGAAATAACGTCACTGTTTTGATATCCAGTTCGCGTGCTTCAAATGGTCATAACAATTACACTCCGAGTCACTTAATTTGCTGCAGATTGTTCCTATATAAACGTGCTTCTAGTGTCTCCTGAGCCTTTTCCCGTCACTGTCGCACCCGTCTCTGTTGCAAAACTCCTCTCCTCACGTATCGCTTGACTGTTCCATTGTCTCCATGGCTCCCTTTCATTGAGAACAAACCGAAAACAAATTAAAAAGTAAGAAAAGCAAACCCTCCAAAAACCCTCAAGAACAAAGATGGTCTGGGCTGAATAAGACAGCTCTAGTTGTACTTTCAGAAACCACCACTTTGTCAGGATTTTGCTTTTAATATGTTCAGTCTTAACATTATTAAAAGTAACCTGATTACTTCTGCAATGCCGAAGAAATTGTGATCCGCAATTAATTTGGATCCTAATACCACCAATATTTCATTTACCTTGCTTTATGCAATACATTCCTGATCCCTGAAATTATTAAAGGTGTGTTGTTTCTTGCATTTTATGGAATACGACAGAATTAACCAGGAGTCCAACTCATAAATTCCTCATTGTGATTACTTACGTTATTATGTAGGACTAGTCGTGCTAGTAAATGTAAATGTATAATACTTGGATATGACTATGAGTATGAGCTTTATTTTCTCACCAGCATGGCCAGCTGATCACAAACAAAGCTTAAGCATGTTAAGCAAATAATGATATCAAACATAAAATGTAGTACAAATGTGACAGAATCTATGCTGTACAACGGATACGAATTAAAAAAGCTGGTATTTGAAACATTCAGTACAAACTTACCAGTAAGGCCTACAACATACTGCCAGGTTTGAAAGAACAGGGCTCCAGAAACGAAAGGTTCTGTCCAAACTATCTCCCATTCCGCAAAGACCGTGGTGCTGCAGGAATATTAACTCTGACTAATCTGTATGTTTACAGACATGTGTGATGCTTTTGGACGCGGATTTGGAACTGAATACAATACATGTAATCAGTGTTTTTTCGAGAAGACGATGTACATTTGTGCCTGCTCCGTCTTTAACCATTTTGAATGAGTAGTAGAACTGAACTGCATGCAGGCTAGCGCAATGTGGCCTAACGGTTTTTCTGGTTGAGGCAAGGTCATATTTACATGTACAGTATATGCTGTGTGCTGACCACTAGCTCAGTACGTGTGTCAAAGGGCATGAAGTGACCTTGCGCAAGACTGGACAGTGTAAGTCATATACATGTACAGTATATGTTGTGTGGAATGTACATATACGTACAATGCATTCCCATACAGTATATCGCTGCACGGGTTGGGGGGGGGGGGGAGTCTATCATATTATTGAAGCGCAACCGAGACAACATGATGTGCAGTCTTGAATCATGTTGGCTGGTTTTCTACTTAAAATCTTCCCATTGAAATTCTTCTCTTCAGTTCTCAATTATAAGCTCCATGCAAAAAACTGAAAAACAATTAAGTGATCGACCATCTACCGCAAAGCAAAAAAATATATATAACATGAGCAACTGGCAAATATTAACAGCTGGTAATAACTTTTCCCATTTATATGGTTCCATCAACTGGTTTCAATTGTTGATGGTCCGGGCTTTATAGCTGTTGGTTTTAAATTTCCTGTTGACACTGGTTTCTGCAACTGGTACGTTGAAGGTTTCAACTGGTCCAGAACATATGTTGACACTTGGATACCGCTACCGTGACCAGTTTGGTTGCTAATTCAACTGGTTTCAACTGGTTCCTATTAACACCACAAGAATTGCCAGTTGATAACTGGTACGTTTCTTACACTGGTTTCAACTGGTTCCAGTTAATTGATATGGCACAACATTGCCATGGTTTCTTCAACAGGTTTCAACTGGCTGTTGACACAACAAGAATTGCCAGTTGATGAACTCTTTTTTCAACTGGTTTCAACTGGTTCCTGTTGGAACAACAAGAATTGCCAGTTGGTAACTGGTAAGTTCAACTGGTTTCAACTGGTTCTGCTGAATCCAGTTGAGCTAACAGTTGAAACCAGTTGACTCGAACAGGTACCAGTTGGACACCAGTTAATCCCAGTTAATCACAGTTAAACCAGTTGAAATTGTAACTGGTTTCAACTGGAATTTTCACCTGGGTGGTAATTCCACTGACCTGTGGTAGTTTGTGTGGTAGTACAACAGAAGTACCACAGGATGTGGCAAATACCACACACACATATGTGGTACTTTTCTCAAATCCTACTGTTCTGTGGTACTTTGTGTGGTTCCTACATGTACCACAAGAATACCACAGGACAGCGTCGGCATTACCACATGAATTTGTGTGGTACTCTGGTCATATATACTTTTCCTGTGGTAATTTCTGTGGTAAACATATGTACCACAGAAGTACCACAGGAATACCACAGGACATTTTCGTAAGGGAACCTGACAATGTATTTTTCAAATCTTCAACATGTACAGCCATTATCTGGTAATGGTCAAGAAGACTACACAGACTAGGAGTTGTGGATCATTTCTCTGAATTGTTATTTAGTTATAATGGTTTATTGGTTTTGTCAAAATTTCACACAATTCGATAAGGGCCGACAAATGACTCATTTAGCGTGATCACATGACTTGTTTGTGCATTTGGCCTGAAGACTGCTGACCCACCTGCCACCATTTTCTCGTACTTCTCGTCAATCTTGAGGATTTCTTTGTAAGTCCAAACAGCCGCCTCGTAATCCTTCAGTCCCTGCTGGGCCTTGCCAAGGTGCACCAATGCCTTGACGTTCTTTGGTTCCAACTGCAAGGCCGTCCGGCAGTCCTCCATTGCCTCTGTAAACTTTTCCAATTTGTTGTAAGCCTGGGGGGGGGGGAAATTAGTGAAAAGAGGGGATTTAAATTTGCCGCATAGTGATCAACGAAGCGTTGTGTGTCTCAGCAGGATAACAGGTGTGTCGCCTGGGATTAATTGTCTGCCTTATGTGCAGTACTACAAAAACATACATGTAAGATGAGTTGGCCTCCCTCTCAAAATGATATGTTTTACTTTCTTTTCATTCCCTTTATATGAAAACTTTTCAGGAAATAAATGTAAACGTTGCATATCTCTCACAAGCCATCAGCAATGTGCAAATAGTGCACAGTACTATATACTTCATCCCTTTCCCCTTTTCAGAAAATCGAGCCCTCTTGGCCCCCCCCCCCCCCACAAAAAAATGGTTCTGGACCCCCTCCCCCTTGAGAACGGTCACATGTGCAGTCTACAATAATGGTTGTTTACTTCATGAACCCTGCATTGCATATAAATACAACGCGTTGCAAATTATCTCATATACACCACAATGCATATATTACGGGGGCGTGAAGGGTACATGTACCTCGCAACAGAGTACTGCAGCTTTTCAATATCATGTCTGGCACGAGCGAGTTAAAAACCTTTCCAAACAATTGTTGACTGCTGTGATGTGGATATGTCATGTTTAGCACCCTCTGCTTTACCTGCAGGTGCTATGCCCCCCTCAGGTGTCATGTCCCACATCACAGTCAACAATTGTGCATTTGTCTACCTTTGGGGGAGTGTGGCATAGTGGTTAGGTTTATAGTGACTCATGATCAGAGGGTCAGGGGTTCCAATCCAGCTGCTGGTCATATGGTGTGTCCTTGGGCAAGCCACTTCACCTCCACTTGCCTCTCACCACCCAGGAGTACACGTGTAAATATGTAAGGGTATTAATTGGGGAGCAACCTACAATGAACTGATCCAGGGGGGAATAGAAATATTCTCAGTCATTTCATGAATACAGAGATCTTGGCTCAAACTAGTCCGAGTATTAAACTAGGACTCAACATCAAGATCGTTTTTTTAACATTATTGCCCGACCATGTCCAAATGTTAAAAAAAGCGATCCGTGGAGTCCTAGTTACTCGGACTAGCTCATAACAGACTTGACTTGACTTGCTTACCTGTGCCCTGTTGGTGTACAACACCACAAAGTCTTTTAGACGTTCCAGGCCCTGTGTGTAGAGCTCAACGGCTCGTGTGTAATCACTCTTCTTGAACGCTTGGTTCCCCTGATCTTTCAGAACCGTCGCCTCTGCTTTACGCTTCTCTGCGTGCTCGTTGGCATCTGCTTCCAAGGCTCTCATGACATTATCTGAAAATAAAGTCGATCGCATGTAACATAAAAGGACAGAGTTTTCTACAGTATAATCCCCCGTTAACCCTAAGACCAGCATTGGAACGCAAAGGCGCGCGCGGTTGCTACAATTCGTCGGATCAGTGCGCGACATCGCGTCAAGCTGCAATTCAAAACAATATGAAACATGATTTAGCAACTTTTGATTTGAAATTGAAATCCTAGAATGCTGTTTTTCTCAGAATATAAAGCTGAAGCTGAGCTGAAACTTCATCAAGTAAGTTGTTCAGTATCCTTCATTAGATTTTGAACACTTTTGTTGCTTCAAACGAACAAAATGCACAAATTACAAATGATGGACTATAGCTTTAATAGAGCACTGGAACGGTGATTCAGAGGTTCTCTGTTCAAATCTTATTTTAGTGAATTTCTTAACCAATCTGCTTAAAAAAAATTCAAATATAAAAAAGAGATACGACTTTTTCGTCAACGTTGCTGGGCAGAAAGCACCGGAAAAACTAATAAAATTAAAAACTCATTCTGATTGCGATTGATTGCTGTGTCTCAGATCAAAATTAGAAATACGCTGACTCATCAGGGGATGGGTAGCAGGAATGTCTTCAACTGCTGGTGAATATGTCCCTTCTAAAATGGAAAAAAAATGAAAACAGGTTGGTCTCCAACCCAACCACTGCCAGCTTTAAACACTTTTTATTACTGCAAGCTGGAATGAATGCCTCCAAGCGAGACAGGATCATTACAATCTTGAAACTTTGACAAATCCACTGTCTGAAAAAAGGCTGTGTCACTCACCTGAAGCGTGGGGAGGCTCAACATCCAATTTTCTTTCTGAAATAAAATAGTATGAAATTTTTATGCATTTGCCTTTACAGTGTAAATACCACTGCACTGTGAAAAGAGGTACTGACAAATTGAAAAAGGACACAGGACATAATATCTTAACTAAATGTTTTGAAAACACTAGTGCATGATTTCGGGGACAAGAGATAAACCCAAAGTTAATAATAATAACCTGATTATAATGCACCTGGTCAGTTTCCCTTCGTGATTCATTTGAAAATTAGTAACAAAAGCCGTATCCTCTCTGAGTGATTCCGGTTTGCATTTTCCAGGTCTGAGGACCTTTTCTTTTTTATTTCTCTCAGTACTGAGGCCCTCGGTTTAAATGCCAGTTTGAAATTTGCAGAGCCGCAACGAAAGTTGAACATCGGTCCAAACTTCAACGGGTGGATCTTTATTTCTTTTAGGTGGCAAGGATTTAAGCGTTAACTGTTAGAAGAATTGTAATGAGTCACTATTGGTTGTGGTATTGTGTAGTACCGATGCTCCGAGTAATTCACCATGGGGTGAGGGGGGCAGGTCACCAGTGCGGTCCCCCTTGTTTCAGGGACTCTGCTACGCTATATATTGTGCCTAATAGCGTCAATGCAAAGGATGGAGGGGAAGGATGCTGTCAGGGAACCGATATCAGGGCCAGGGGAGTCATAACATGCAGGGTTGACGGACAAATGTTTGTGTCTCACCCAGTCTTGGCTGTGGTTGTGGCGGTGATTGTTGCGCTGGTTCCTGCTGGGAAGGATGTCCGCTGCCAGACTGAGTCGTTTGTTGATCACCCCTCACTCCATCAGCCGGTAGTTGTTGGGTTGCAGCTGTGCTTGGACCAGGGTTAGTTTGTGTCTCACCCGGTCTTGGCTGTAGTTGTGGCAGTGGTTGTTGCGTTGGTTCCTGCTGGGAAGGTTGTTTGTTACCAGCCGGTAGTTGTTGGGTTGCAGCTGCCTGACTATCTTGTGCTGTGCTTGGACCAGGGTTAGTTTGTGTCTCACTTCGTCTTCGGGCTCTCTTAGCCGGTGGTTCTGCCATTTAGCGCTGATAATGTGGGCACAGTTTAGTTACAGACAGCTTCGGTAGTTCAACCCGGCATAATCCTGTGAGTGCAAAGTACAATCAGGTAAAATCACATAATGGATGCTGTTGGTCGGTCGGTCGGTCGGTCGGTCGGTCCATCGGTCAAACGGTTGGTCACTATGTCAGTTGGTCGATCAGTCGATCTGTCATTCAGTCGATTGTTTGGTCCGTGTTCTTATTGCAGTGCTCAGTTAAATATTACAAGCTACATGTATATAAGACAACAGGAAAAAGCTGCACTTAAATTTTTTCAATTGGCCAATTGTTAGGCCTACTCAATAAATATTGTTCTGATTCGAAAGACTTTACGCACTGGCAAGGGCATCAATCGCTTCTCAAAAGTGGGTGGGGGGGGGACAAACCGGAAAATCTGAGGCAATTACTTGATGTTAACAAATTCGTTTCAGCAAAAGATTTTCATTTTCGAGTTTGGAGTAATTAAATCAGCTATTCTGAGCTATAAAATCAAATGCAGGCCTACAAGTTTTATTCGGGGACGAAAAAAGTGATGGGGTGGGGCAAATGATTTGATACCCCCACTTTAAAAAGTGGGGGGGGGGGGGGGGGATGGGGGGATGGGGGGACATACATGTAACCGTGACTGCGCATGACCGCGCAGTAAATGTTCCAACAAGTCAGAAGTTAAAAGTGTCCATGAACACAAGGGGAGCTCCTGGAATTGAACGGGAAATTTCACTTTTCATCCGCATCGTAAGTTAACCACGTACCTCGATCTTAACCATCGATCTGTACTTGTATCTCAGGTTGTGTAGGGCCTATCTACATGTAGTTATTTTGTGACCACCACTCATCTATACCACCTTGTAGCCGGGTACACAGATACAAAGTCACGCTTGACTGCTCACCCACAATACGCGTGAACTTCCCACTCCGTATCCCTGTTTTTGCGTAGCCACTCCAGGTGACCTACTTTGGACTGTTTTTCATCTTTCCCATTCAATTGACGCAGTAAAGGGAGGATTTAAAAGGAGGATTTTTTTAAAGGGAAAATAGCGCCCTCTTGCGCCCCTCCCAACTCAAACCCACTCCATATCCGCGTAAAAAATATACTTTTAAAAAAAAATTGAAAATAAACATATACCAAAATTTGGGGAAAATATATGGCGGCTATTTACGATTTATGCAAATTATACATCCTTCCCAAAAGAATTGTAGGTGTCACTTCTTCTAAGTATCTTCTCTAGGGCTATAAGAATCAATCTGCCAAGTTTGGTGCTTTGGACCAGTTGGTCACGATCTTGTCAACAATTGGGAAATCCCTTTAGATTTGGGAGATTCTACTGACAAAATTTGACTCTGATGGTCTTTGCTCAGATCGACTCCAAATTGACACAGAATAAGGTCACATTTGCGTTGACAAGTGCCGTCATGGGCCATGTGACGTCATCGTAAATGTGCCTATTTTCATCATAAATGTGCAAGTCCTATAGAACTGTAGCATTAAAACTGTGCATGTCTATAGACTGGAATGTGTTAACTGTTATAGATGAAAATCGAGATGACGTTATGGTGCCATCATCATGTGATATTAGATAATTTCTGAAATTTTGAAGATTATCGCCATATTTCACCAACACACATGCTTAATTCAAAATTCTTTTTGTAATAGTTTGTTAGGTCATTGATATGAAAAACGTGTGATGCCATCATGAAAATGTGAATTTTTTAAAACAAACATACGGGTAGGTCCAATCGTCATGAAACTTGGTGGAAGGCAGATAATAGTATGCAAAATTTGAAATGACGTGAAGATGACGTCATCAACTGATTTTAATAAATGTGAAACTTTTCTTTTGTGGGTAATAGCAAAACTTTAAAGTATGAATTTAATACAAGAACATATCAATTACATGACTAGGCATTGCCATCACTTCACACTTTGCAATAAAGCAAGTGTTATTTCTACACTTGTAAGCTAGCCTTAACCTCATCCAAAGCAACTGACAGTGTTCTTACCCCTATTAAGTTCCCAGTCAAATCACTTGAAGACAAAGTTTTTCTACTTTGATGTAAAGCGCACAAACAGTTGAGGCTTTTGACGGGGCTGATCTGGTAAAGATGGCGCTGGACAAACACAGCATCGTCATCAAGTCGCGTGACATGGTTTATATATAGAACTTGGGATTTTTGTTTTGCTGCATACATGTACGTCACACGTACCGGTACAGTCTGTTTATCTGTTTATCTGTGTACATACTGTATTTACTTGACACTTGAGTTTTAATTTGGACCTTAGATACAGATAGGTCCATGCACTGATTCTATCTACAGGTGACACTTGAGTTTTGGACCTTAGATAGGTTCATGCATTCTATCTACATTATGTACAAAATGCACTTTGTTAAATTTCAATGGCATACACCTCAGCATCCATTTAATTCCACTTTTGTATTTTAAACCCTCAAATAATGCCCTATAATATTGTAAAAATCTTGCTTGAACCCTACACATGAATTGCAGTTTCTAGGGTTTGCCATAAATTCAAATGAATGGAAGTCCGGCATCCTATTGAACCAATTGTGAGGTTATGTCATTCCTTAGTTAACCCAAACATGGCCGACTGTGCAGTTTGTCGCTCAAGTAATTTGGAAACTGGTTCCTTGCTTTCCAGGAGTACAATTGGGTCCCTTGTCTTACAGGAACCTTGAAAACAGTATTAGATGCAGCACTTAAGGAAAACGGAGGAATTTTCACACCAAAATGTCATTGATAAAGAAGCAAGAATTGAATTAAAATGCAGTGGTGGGTTTCCAGTTTGCCCTCTGCATCTCGTTATATTTTGCCTCAAGTGAGCAACTTGCAGATTTATAGAAACGGATGCATCCATAGTGCATGGGGAGCCTAATGCCTCGCAATTAATCTTAAAACTAATGGAAGATGGACTGCAAATGAAACCAATTTCATATCAATTACTGTACCTTGAGCTGTTTTCTAGTATGGCCTTTGTTCATTTGTATCGCATGTTGAAGGTAAACCCATATCCGTATCAATGGATAAGACCACTGCAGTAGCGTGTATATAAATCATATGGGTGGATGCCATTCATTGGAACTAAATCAGTTGACTGAGAGAATATGGCTGTGGTGTGTAGAACATGACTATGGTTAATTTCACATCATATTCCGAGTGTCAATAACACCATGGCTGATTCCTTATCACAGTCATTTAATGACAATCATGAGAGGCAACTCACCCCTCATGTGTTTTGCCACATTATGTTGTTTTGAGATTTTAAACCGACCATAGATCCGTTTGCTTCTAGAATAACTGCCAAATCAAATCTTTTGTATCTTATTAGCTGCCAGTTCCACAGGCAGGAACTTGCAATGCCTTTCAGTGCCATGGGAAAATGACTGATTTATTGTTTTGTTTTCCGCCATTTTCTCTAATCGACAGAGTCTTACAGAAGATAGAAATAGACAGGAGTGCTCATCCTCCCTTCTGGAAACACAGCATTGGTTTCCACGGCTACTACGTCTATTGACACAGAGCCAGTTGTACTACCCAAGAACAAGACACTTCTGCGTCTACTCACGACCCCACAGCGTCAACATCCACTAGCAACCAGCCTAGTGCTGTGTGTGGCACACTTGTCAGGAGTCCTCTCATTGCGAAAGGACTT